>NC_140069.1:134585066-135185066 GCF_964194135.1 Talpa europaea
ACTCAAATATATTGGTAAGATCTGAAAAAACAAACAGAAATACATCATAAACAGAAAAAACAAGTTCACCTAAATTTCATATGAATTCAATCATCAAAACTCCTTACCGTGCTAAATATTTAGCCACATGCATATTTTTTTGTGAAAGTGTGCTCCATTACATGTGACTTACAGTACATATTCCGTTCAACACAATTTTTAAAAATACAATTATGCTTCAATTGTATTGAAGAACCACGTAAAGATATACCTGATATTCATTTTGAAAGGTAATTGTACCAATTCTAATTCATTCCATTTTCTAAACTGAGAATTTGGAATGACTACATGGTTTATTAAAATCTGTGTCCCAACACCCTACAGCACTCTGCATGTCCACAAAATGAGCAGTTGATTTCTCAACTTAGTCATTTTCTTAAGTTTGAAAACCCTACTCTGAAAAGTACAAGTCCCAGATCTTAAAAGAACTAAACAATTTTACAGACCCTGACATTTAATTAATTAAATGACATTTAATTAGAGGTAAATAAAACCATTTTTTTCAATTATTCTGATAGTAAGGGCAGGAACCTATATGGATAACTTAAAATTTGCAAGGGAAGTCACCAATTTACTACATTCATTGATCATCATTTTAATAGATATTTATTAATACCCTTCTTGCCACATTCAGCTCAAGGTGCTGACACACAGCACAAAACCACCACCACCCTGTGGTCCTGGTGTTTGACAAAGGCAGCAGCCCTGAACGCCCAGGTGTAAAATAAACCACGTGTCCCCGCAGCCTCAGAGCTGCTGCCCTGCCCCTTCTGTCTGGTCGTCCAGTCAGCAGACACTGGGCTTTGGCGCCTGAGCACTTCCATATCTCTGCCCCAGCACAGTCATGCTATCATGTTTCTGGAGGGAGTGCTACCTAAAAACTGTTTCATTTACCCTGCTTTTAATGGAATTTGTTTTAGAGTGAACAGTCTTATGCAGTATTATAAATGCTTTGTAAAGTCAATCACTTTAGGTTAGTGGTTCTCAATCACAGGTGATTTTGCTTCCCAGGGAAGAGCTGGCAGTGTCTGGAGAAATATCTGGTTGTCACAGCTGGGTAGCGAAGGGGTCAGGCCGCACATCGAGCCCTAGGGAAGAGGGGCCAGGGATGCTGCCTCCTACGATGTACAGGAAAACCCTTCACAACAAGTAATTGCCTGGTCCAGAATGTCTACAATTCTGAGGTTGAGAAACCTGGTTTAGAGAGAAGGGCCAGGGTAGATACAGCCATGTGCTGCTTAATGACGGGTTTGAGTGCTGCAAAATGCAGCATCAGGCAGTTTTGTCCTCACATGAACCTATGCTGTATAGCCTACGACACACCTTGGCTAGAGACAGGGACCACATCAGGTATGTGGTCTTTCACTGGCCCAAGCATCCTGATACAGCACATGGGCCATCCTTTGGGCTCTGTGAGCCATGTTCAGTCTCTCTTGTCACTGCTGCTGCAACACAAAAGCAGCTACAGATCATAGGTGAACAAATGGGTGTGGCTGAGTTCTAATAACACTGCGTACAAATACAAGTAGCCAAAGCTTGCCAAACGCTAGAGGTGGTTCTTCCTTGTCACCGTAGCATTAAGAAACTGAGCAGTGAAAAAATAATCTAGGGCTAAACTACTCAGCAGAAATTTCTGCAAGAATAAAAATGTTGTGTATCCGCACTGCCCAGGACAGCGGCCACACATGGCTACTGAGTATGTGAAAGCTGGCTGGTATGACTGAGGAACTGAATTTTTCATCTTATTTAATTCTGATTACATTAAGTTTATATTTGCATTAAGCTTAAGGAACAGCATGTGGCCAGCAGATCCCATACTGGAGAGCCCAGGACTAGAGAGCATAAACGGGAGGGCATGTGACAGCTGCATAGCCCTGGCCTCATGTGCCCCATATACTGACACACGGTGGCTTCACCGTTAACCCCAAGTAATGGACTTAGTATTATTACATGGACTGGCGTTTCACCTTCTTTAAGGCTAACTTCCTAAAGAGCCACATTACAGAATACAAATGCTGAGTTTTCTAATCAAAAAGGCAAAAATAGAGATAATCTAGGGTCTCCCTGGTGGCGCAAGAGGTTAAGACACAACCTATGAGGCTCTCTGCAGCACGAGTTTGATCCCCAGCCAGGGAGCTACCCACATGGCGCAGGAGACCTCTCCTGGCTCACCCACTGCCCTCAGCAGTGTATCTCAGTCAATCTGCTGGTCCTGCTCCCCACTCTGTCTCTGGTGAGTCCTCTCACCCCCCATACCTCTCTGTCCTGTGCCCCAGTTCTTATATGCATAAATCTTTTTAAAAAAAAAAATCTAAGATAACCCTTACCACCTATAGTAAGATTTTCACTATTTTTCTTTTTTAAGAGAGGCAGTATATTCAACAAACCAGTAATTATTCATGACGCAAAAGCATGGAAAACTAAGGGTTGCAGAACAATATTATGGTTGTAATGCTGGGTGGAGAAGATCATAAAATGGTATGTTCTCTAGAATTACAACGGTATAGCAGGCAGGCATAAGAATATTTAAGAAGTCAAGACAACAAGCTGTAACTTCTATTATTCACATTTCAAATGACTACTTTCTTACCTTTAAAAATTGTATTTTCCTATAACTGTCCTGTCAACTTTTGTATATGCTTGAACTACTTAATAAAACAAGAAAAGTCTGAAGAAATTTTTCCTTCTCTCTTTCCTTAGGTGGATGGATTATTAAGGTGGTAGGAGGAAGTGCCAAAAAGTAAGCAAACAAAGAAAAAACAAGAGGTATAGAAGTTCTTGCAAACTGAACAGTAAGAATTACAGTAACATGAACAATAGCAACAGTAATGGCAGCCGCAACAACTAGCACTCACTCGAGCTAGGCGCTTTACATTTCACATGCACACGCAGTGTCACCAGCCAGTGAGGCAGGTACCACTGTGACTGACTCCGTTTCACACATGGGGATACTGAGGCATAGAAAGCAACTTGGGCTCACCCACTGCGCTGCCTGTGCTCATGGATGGAATGACTGTCTCAGCTTTCAGCATGGCGCAATCTCCCTGCATTTCTCATCAAAACTATGGACCCTCAGAGATAGACTCTGCCCTCAATATTTTCCTTTCTTACAAGTTCAAGGCCAGAAAAGGCGTCTCAGAATGCCAGGGTGTTACCGTGGCTGAACTGCTCGGCAGTTCAGAGAGGCAGTGTCCTTGTTTTCAAGTAGCTCAACCTCAGGAAGTAGTCTACAGCCCTTCAGACACCTGTACACAGAGAACTGGAGGCTTCTCCTGCCACATCGTCGTTACAGGTGCCGCTCAGAAAGACGAGCAGCTGAATGTTCCTATCAAACAGTGAAAACCTTAAAAATATATGGGCTTTATTCTCTTAATGTTCAGAAGTGCTTCAGGACTCAAGAAATACTGCAGACATTTCATAACTAGTTGTTTCATGAGTTCCAGGAAGAGACGCAATACCTTTTCCTACTACATTTGAGTTTCTTAAGCTACCAGTAATTGGCTCTGCCTAAGTATTTGTTCCAAATAAAAAGAACCCTCAATGGACCTTCCTTTCCGTGTCTGCTGTCTTCCTGCATTAACATAACATACTTCTGATCCATTTTACAGATGCACTGAGTCACACCTGCAAACCGGAAGTGTGGAAAGGGACAAGCATGCAGCCTAGTTTTGGATGAGATGACAACTCTGGAAGGCCAGGATGCTGTGGCACTGGCCATTTCAAAGTAGTCCAGCATTCCCAAAAGTGGCCAATAGTGCGACCGCTGCCAAAAGGGTCCACCCCAAAGGAACGTCTCTCCGGTGTGTACACATGCACAAAATCATCTTTCAAGATAAATATGCTGGCAGTAGAAACCTAAACTGTAAATCAAGAATGAAATAGAGATTTGTCTTTGGAAAAACCCATCCGAATGAACAATTTCCCTAGAGTTGTTAATAGTAACATCTGTTTAAAGATCTTTGTAAAGAAACCACCTTCGAAACTTTTTGAAAGGGAGAGCTAGACACAGGGTTACCAAATCTAGAGATTAGAGTCAGCTGGCTCCATTAGCGGCCTCAATTTTTAAAAGTTCCAAGGTCCCCAAGAGGTATTCTATATGAGTAAAGAGCTCTTACCTTTACCATGGACTAAATCAGCACTCATCAAAACTCAGTCCCTAGGAGGACTGATTTTTCAGCCTCATCCTATGGCATTGACGTTAATAATATCACCACATACCTTGTTTTAGGTACATAAACTAATGATATATATTCATATTTAATTTTTAAAGAAACTCAAATGACAAACTGACCTCTCATCAAAAGCAGCAACATTGACTACTGGCCTATAGCTCGGGTTACTGCCTTTTGTCCATGAGAATTACTCATAGATTTTTTTTTCCTCCTTTCCCAAATCTGCATGCTGAGGTCTCATACCTATGCTAGGGATTATGATGTAGGAAATAGGTGATGTATGTATGTGCAGAAATGCACGGCCGGAAAACATCACCTACCCTATACATCCTCTAGGATACCCCAAGGCCCAGTGGGAAGAGGGCGATTTGCTTGTGGTTTCTTTGGCTCAAGAAAAGTCAGGTCTCAGCAGCAAAACTGCTGAAAAGGCTCTAGTTTAGTTGCGTTGCCTACCCTGAGCTTTTCGGTATTCTCTTCCGCACACTGATGTCACTATCACTTCCTCCAGGTGCAGGTATTCCAAGCTACAGATAGGAAAAAGTAATCCATTTTAGGAGGGCTTTAGGGGCTGCTTTAGAGTAGAACGGGTAGTGATGGATATCACCTAAAACAATGGACACCGGGTAAAACAAATTCCATTAGGCTGAACTATCTCTACCAAGAGGGAAGCTGGCTCCTTAGTGATGAACAACAGATGAAAAACCTAGAAGACCAAAGTCTAATCTCAGGCCTTCCACTGACTTGCTTTTTAACCTTGGGCAGGTCTCTTCCTCTCTGCATCTCAATTTCTTCATCTGCAAAAAGAGAAGTATAATACTGCAGTTCCTTACAAGGAAGAATTGACATATTACTAACAATGACTATAAAATAGACTTCAAACAGCAAAGGACTAGACTAAAATATTAATATAAATATGACAACTTCTTAGAGTAGGAATTTCAGCTACATGTATCCCTCCAGGAATAAGGGTTGAGTAATATGAATCACAATGAAAAAAAAAATATGCACCAATTCTTAAAGTAAAGCCACCCTACTCCAGGTGACTCAGACGGTACAAGGCTTAAAGGAGAAAACATAGGAGGGGATGAATCACGGGTCTCATGTTTTATTCTTGGCTGTTTATGAACTAGTGACCCTAAGTTATTTCTTCTTCCTCTATTTCCTTTGAACATTAAAATGGAATTTTTTGTAAAGCATGTTGCTATCTTGATTAAAACCCTGCAGACGCCCCAAGCTTGACATGGTCAGTCCCACCAAGAACCACAATTACCAAGCAGGTAGTCATCTCCAAGACTTTAACCTGCGTGATCTTCACTTGTTTTTCAGATTTAACACCAAATGCTGTAACTCAGAAACCACCACCATGACCAAGCATCAAGAACCACTTAAGAAATTCCTCTCTTCTCAAACGCCACCTAGCCCTCCCCCCTTCTATATGACCTACTCCTTGTCCCCACTACCTAGTTGCCAGGGTCCTTATTTTTAGAGTCAAACAAACAAGGAATACACCAGAAAATTTGTCTGAAAAGACACAAGTCACTTGCACAGCAGTGTGAATTCTGTGGTATGTTTTTTAAGAATTAGCTTCATACACTTAGAAAGCCTGTCGTCATAATTTTAAAGAAAAATAACAAATCTTTAATATTGGTCCTTTAAATTACTAGTCTTATCAGACTTGACATGCCTAAAATTAATTCCCTGAAAACCTATTCCCTCCCCCTAACACCAAACTGTAACAACCTTCTTCCTAAGCTCTGAAACTCTACAGGGCCTTAAGTGTTCTTCCTTTTTCCATGTATTCAGTCTGTCTCCCAGATTTGCCAGCTATTTGCCCTAATGAAATAACTCGAGTTCCTCTTCTATTTCCTCTGGCATATAATTACGCCAAGCCCAATATATCATGTAAACCTTGGATTGGGGCAACCATCTCCTGGATGGCTCTTTCAGGCTCCAAATTCTTGCCTTTGTAATCAGAAAAAGTTTGAAACAATTATTCGGGTCATTTCTCATCAACAGCAAATTCCTCTTATTTTCCTTCAAAACTCTTCATTATCCAGAAATACTCTGTTCTGTAACTCAATAGAAAGCAGGATTGATGGGCCTCCCTGGTGGCATAAGAGATTAAGACGCAACCTATGAAGCTGCTCGCAGCCACTGCAGCACGAGTTTGACCCCCGGCCAGGGAGCGACCCAAGTGGCATATTAGACCTCTCCTGACTACTCGCCCACTGCTCCCCTCAGCAGTATATTTCAGTCTATCTGCCTATTGTGTTCCCCACTCTGTCTCTGGTGAATCCTCTCACCCCCACACCTCTGGCCTGTACCCCAGTTCTTATATGCATAAATAAATAAATCTTGGACTTCCCCAGTGGCACAGGGGGTTGAGCGCAGTGCTATGAAGCTGTCCACAGCCTCTGCAGCACAGGTTCGCTTCCCGGCTGGCCAGGGAGATTCCCACATGGTGCAGCAGACCTCTCCTGCCTCGCCCACTGCTCTCCTCAGGAGTGTCTTCGGTCCGTCTGCCTGTTCTGCTCCTCACTCTGTCTCTGGTGAAGCCTCTCACCCTCCCACGCCTCTGGCCTGTACCCCTGTACTTGTATAAATAAATAAATCTTTTATTTTTTTAAAGGATATAAATAAATAAATCTTTTATTTTAAAAAAAAAGATTTATTTATTTATTTATACAAGCACTGTGTACAGTCAGAAGTGCAGGAGGGTGAGAGAACTCACCAGAGCCAGAGCGGGGAACAGAACAGGCAGACTGACAAGGAAATACACTGCTGACGGGAGCAGCGGGTGTGGCAGGAGAGGTCTGCGCGCCATGTGGGACCCTCTCCGGCGGCCGGGGATCGAACTGGCACTGCAGAGGCTACAGGCAGCTTCGCAGCCCAGCACTCAACTGCTGTACCACCAGGGGAGGCCCCCATTTATTGGTTTTTGCTCAATTTATAAGGAGTTGTAATTAATCATGAATTATTAAGCGAGTCATGAATTTGTGTTCAAAATAAAATCCCATTTATTCAAGGGTTTTTTTGGGGGGAGGAGTGAGAATCTACTATATGTAAATACATACAGTCCCATTTTAAAAATCAGAAAGAGGGCAAATAAAATTTCCAGGTTTTCTTCCATTATTTAATAATTTTGGCCTAATTAATAAATCATTACTTTCCTATTCGTTAGGCAGCTCCTAAGAAACTATAATATTAACAATGGATTTAAGTTTTTAAATTTAACTTTCTCCTGCTTACATTCTGAACACCAAAAACAGAGAAATTTTATCCTCAAAAAGGAGTCAGAAACCTATAGACCTCAACTAGTGGATCAGCACTGCATATGCTCAAGCAACTAGTTATTCATGAGAAGGGCTGGTAAGCAGAGGGCCCTGAGCAGAGACATGCCCTTGAGGAGAACATAAATAAAGCTAATCAGGAGGCATGCCCTCAGAAAAGCAGGCAGACTTGGAAAAAAAAAATTTTTTTTTTTTAAATAACCATCTCTTAAGTAACTAATCTGAGGAAAAAACCTATGTGGCTAGCTGAAGCAGACCACCAAGAACTTCCTGTGGTACCCTGGCACAGGACCAGCCAGCCACAAGGCTTGTTTTGCTATATTTAGTTTACCAAATGGTGACATGCTGCTAGTGGAATGAGATATCCAGTCACCAATATGCCGGAGGATAGATTCTAGATATAATTACTAATTGAAAGAGTCTTCTGTGTGGACAAAACGTGCAAAAGGTCTGAACTCATCAGATTTATACTTTCTCTGTTAGTCCATGGGTTCTTTTAAAGACAGAATAAGGTCTTACGAAGAGGATCATGAAGGCAAAAAATAAAACATCTCTCCTCAAATCTCTCTCTCTCTCTCAAAAAAAAAAAAAAGATATTTAGTAGGAACTACTAACAATAGTTATTCAAGGAATTTTTTTTTAAAGATTTATTTATTTAGTTAGTTAGTTATACAAGCACTGGGTACAGTCAGAAGCGTGGGAGGGTGAGGGAATTCACCAGAGCCAAAGCGGGGAGCAGAGCAGGCAGGCAGAAGGACCGAAATACACTGCTGAGGGGAGCAGCGGGCGGCAGGAGAGGTCTGCGCGCCATGTGGGACCCTCCTCCGGTGGCTGGGGAGCAGCCGGGGATCGAACCGGCGCTGCAGAGGCTGCGGGCAGCTTCGCAACCCAGCGCTCAACCGCTGCACCACCGGGGAAGGCCCCCTATTCAAGGAATTTTTGCAATATCATGATATTCTCACTATCATTAGAGTTTTTAAATGTCAAGCTAAATACAAGTATTTTTGTTATATGTGGGAAAGGAAATGTGAGAGATGTAGGCAGGGCACTGGAGAATTAGTACTGAGGATTATCAGGTACATTCTGCTAAGTGCCAGGTCACCAACCAGAGTAGTGCAGTTATGTAACATGGAATGATTTAAAGCATTCTGAACAGAAAAGAAAATCAACTCCCATCCATGGCCTAATGACAGCTCCTTCCCCCAATGTATTTAAACTGTAGAGAGCTATAGAAGAAAGCTACTTCATACACCAGAATGAAGACAACTCTTGTTCACCCAAAACACTGCCCTATTGTCATGTCAATCTCAAGACACCTCTCACCTCACTTAGGTGTTCTTTAGAGGTTATTCATCCTCTTTCCAACCTGGCATGACCCTGCTTACCTTAAAAGATCACAAGCTAAAACATGGTAATACGATTTGTTATTAACCTTACAGAAATGAGGGCAGTTAATATATAATGAGCTAGTTGTTGGGTTTTCTTACAGTCATACTAAAACTCATTATTAAAGTTTTTGGTTACTAGACTAATTTAGTGTCAGACTAATTTAATGTCAGAAAATAACAAGATAACTTTATGCAATTACAAGATAAGCGACCATGCCTGGGGAGAGACTACCTATGCCAGTCACCACAAGCAAACGAAGGGAAAACAGATGAGGGTTGCTTGTCCATAGCCTCACAACTGAGCCCTGAAAGTAGAGCTCCAAGGAAGTGGCACACAGCGGTGACTGTCTTTCAGGGACAAGGGCTCCTCTCCCACAACTCATAAAGTCTGGACCACTCACTCCGTGGTTCTAATGTCGACCACCAGTCAATGTGAATGTGATGTTCTTTCATGAATTTCTGCTATGCTCTTCAACCTAAAAGGACCTCCTATTTCTGGACATAGCTAAATAAATTCTTGGACCATATAGCAACACCCCATCTGAGTATTTCCAAGAGACAAAGGAGGCGGATCATGGAGTTAGCGCTGTTGAAGATATCAAGTCTGAAACTCAGCATATTTCTTCTTTACTACAGCTGACTCGTCTCCTGCTATACTGTAAAGAAACTGTCTATGAGATTCCTAATGACATCCTGCTGTTTCACAGGCAAGATGATGTCTGATTCCAGCGTGGATGGATCAATACTAAGTTCTCATGCCTGTTCAGACAGCAGTTGTTGACTACAGTGTTGTGTGTGTTTGTGTGTATGCATAGTTGATATATATACACACACATGTATATCCTATGTGTAACTAGGATAGTTAAAATGTCAATGTGAAGATGTCTAGAAACATCTAGAAACATAATTAGCATACACTAAGGCAACAGAAAGCATTATTTTAAGACACAATTAATTAAGCCAAAATGTGGATTGTTTGGAGAGGTTCCCAAGTTACCTGACTGAAAAGAGGGATGGAATAACTATTTCTAATACAAGAAAGTTTAAATTCATCTAACAGCTTAAATTCATTAGGCATCATACTATCAAATATAATTTATGCTCTAAAATGTTTCTGAGCACTTGGTTAAAGAAACTTTCTCTCTCTTGTCCCATCCTAATCTCAGAGTCCCTGAAACACTCCTTTGGTTGTAGCCAATTTCATCTCTGTTATGGACTCCCAGACAACACCAGTAATTTCCCAAATGTTGATCTTTTTACTCTATCATCAACAAAATAAGACAAAATAAGGCTAGCAACCCTAAGGGTGAAATTAAAACTGTAAACTCCCATTTTATAAGAAAGTTTTCTTCTACCTTGTCCACAGCTTAATCCACAAAATAATTAAGTCAGTGGAGAAATGACTACAAAGAAAGTTGGAGAGAGAACCACAATTTGCAGGGGTCAAGTATGCAAGGGCAAGGGCGTGGGGAATTAAAGCCGTGTTGCAGGGCAGGTACCCAACCTTCCAAGAGTGTGGAGTGAAAGGCTACTATGGATAAAATATATTTTGGAATAAAAAGAAAACAGGGGGGGCCTCCCTGGTAGCACAGCGGTTGAGCGCTGGGTTGCCAAGCTGCCTGCAGCCTCTGCAGTGCCGGTTCGATCCCCGGCTGCTCCCCGGCCACCGGAGGAGGGTCCCACATGGCGCGCAGACCTCTCCTGCCGCCCGCTGCTCCCCTCAGCAGTGTACTTCAGTCCTTCTGCCTGCTCTGCTCCCCGCTCTGGCTCTGGTGAATTCTCTCACCCTCCCGCGCTTCTGACTGTACCCAGTGCTTAAATAAATAGATAGATAGATAGATAGATAGATAGATAGATAGATAGATAGATAAATAAATCTTTAAAAAAAAAGGCAATGTTAAAAAAAATCCTGGAAAACAGAAGAGGAGCTTAACAAGCTATGTATAGATTAATGAACTTTCTTTTCCACTGCTTTTTAAAAGTACAGTTGCTTTTGAAACTGAAATCTAGATCCCGTTGGCTGCATTTTAAGTTTCCCAGAGCTTTTATCTTTGCTGTCTGGAAGAGCAGGAAGGGATATTAAAAAAAAAAAAAAAGATGCTATCATACAGGAAGCCAAAATGAATCAATTTTGTGATGGCATCTGCTACTTTCCTTTTAATGTCATGAGAATAACAGTAACTTCATCCTGGATGTATAACTTCATACTGATGACAAGCATCTTTACAAAATTAACCATATTACACACAATAATTAGCTCTCCTGCAAGGTTAAATAATATAAAATTAAAAATTACTGGGTGATTAAGCTACAATTATACCAATTTTGAGCTTTCTGAAGGAACAAACTGCATGTATTTTTGGCAAAGGCTAACAGGATGCGAATAGAAACAATACATCAAATGAACTACCCAAATCAATTCTGCATGGGGAAGGGAAATAAGGGGAGTACTAATACACTAAATTTACTACAAATCTGGTTACCAGTATAAATCTGAACGTTCAACTGGGAATTGCTGTTATAAATATGGATACTCATTGTACAGAGCATGCCCTGGGGCAGTTAACTGCAGGAAATTTCACATGGAATTCTCTGCTTCTTACCATATTATACAGCTGAGAGGCTGAAACAAATTTTAGTGCTCAGGCTAATAAGCCTTTTGCTTTTCAGTTATTATTTGTTTTAATAAGCCAACTTTCTCCTACTTGTTCCATATTATAGCAGATATTTTTGTCCTTTGAATGAAGATTCTCTTAAAAATCACTATAGGAAATTGAGTGATTCAGAATTCACCAATTATCAACCTTCAATGCCAAGGGCTTGAGCAGTTTGTAATAAAAATTCAGTTCATCTCTGCAGATCAGATAAGACAAAAAGAAACTTCTAAGATATTTGAACCAACCATTTCTATCAGTAGTTTTATATAAATTGTATTTACTTGCTCCTAAAACTCTCCATGAAAGAAATGTTGAATTTTCTTGAGAAATAGTTGGGGTTTGAACAAAATGTCAAAATAATTCTCCTCTGCAGGCTATATTTTTTATTATACTTAACAATATTATTTCTGCACTTACCTGTAATGTTAGTGTGCCCATGTTCTTATATGATGGAATACTTCATTATACTCATACACATGTGATACAGAAGTAAGAGTTCACTTTGACCAATGTGGTTTAACTCTTGTTACTCACTAAATGCTTTGGAAGGTAATATAAGAACATACTGTAACATTTTATAGATGGGATGAAACCTTAGTCATGTTGGCCTTCTGCTCTGAAGTCTGTTCTGAAACTTATATTCCTGTTGTAAAATGGTACAACTACTTTGGAAAACAGTTCCACAAATGTTTAAACAAAGAGTTACCCTATAACCCAGCAATTCCATCCCCAGGTCTGTACCCAGAGAAATGAAAATCTATGCCCACATGAAAATGTGTGCATGGATACTTACAGAGGTATTATTCATGATAGCCAAAAGGTGGAAACAACCAAATGTCTATCAACTGGCAAATGGGTGTTATCTAATCCATACAATGGAATATTACTTGGCCATAAAAGGAACAAATCACTGATACATGTTTCCACATGCATTTTGAAAACATGAAGTAAAAAAAGTCAGTCACCAAAAAATTCCATTTATGCAAAATGTCTGGAATAGGCAAATCTATAGAGATAAAAAGTAATTAGTGGCTGCCTAGGTCTGGGGGAGGGGGAATAGAAGAACAAGAAGGGTGTTGGCTAAAGAATCTTTTTGAGGTAATGAAAATGTTCTAAAACTGTGGTAATGGTTGTATATATCAGAATATATTAAATTAAAAAACTATCAAGTTATATATACACCTTAAATGTGTGATTTTTATGTATGTGAACTGTAATTCTATAGTTATTAAAAATCTGAGAAATGAGGTTCCTGAGACTCAGCAAACCTCTTCCACAAAGCTTTTCTGGTCAACAGTAAAAGTATTAGTTAAACTAAAGTCCAATTTACTTTATTGTAATTGGAACCATCTTGTAGTATTTTGTTATGTACAATTCTAAAATGTGAATGTAGTTTAAGAAAATACATCATTACATCAGATATTCCAGGCAGCCTGCCATGAGACATTTTTACCAAAAAAAAAAAAAAAAAACCAAAAGAAATCCATTTAATCAACCTCTTGAGTTTATGTTCTTGTCACTTCATCTCCTGTAAGCTGTCATTTCCCTAAAAAACTCTCCTGTGAAATAGTACTGGGCGTGATTAATCCACTCATTTCAACAAATTATTTGAACCCTTATTATATACCAGGTTACTGTTTTAGGAAGTTGTATATGCTCACACACACATGCAACCAAGTCCCTGCTCTGGTGGAGCTTACAACCTAACAGGATAAGATAAATAATAAACCAATACTGGTTTGAAAACAGGGCACTATGCTATGGAGGAGTGTTATTTAGATGGAGTGGCTAGGAAAGGAGGCGTCACTGAGGAAATGATGCTTAATGGGAGAAAAGAAGGTGCCAGCCAAAGATCAAGGAAGGGAACTCCAGGTAGAGGAAACATTCTTGAATGGCAGAAATCAAAAGTGAGGGGATTACCTGTGTTGTTGGTGACCAACCTTCATGCACTAACTAGTGCAAGAATGCCTGGCAAGTAACTTGCCAATTATGGCTGAAATAAAATGTCTTAAGTACCTAAAACTGCTAAAGGGTCTCACAGCTCTCCAATAAGAGTAGTTTGCCTCAGTCTAAAGGGACCTTCTCCTCTCTTCTTGTACCTCTGAGCAACTCTTCCGTTGTTGTTGTTTTTAATTTATTTATGCATGCAAGAGCTGGGGTACAGGCCAGAGATACGGGGGGTGAGAGGATTCACCAGAGACAGAGTGGGGAACAGAATAGGCAGACTGACCAAAGTACACTGCTGAGGGGAGCAGTGGGCAAGACAGGAGAGGTCTGCTACGCCATGTGGGTTGCTCTCTGGCTGGCTGGGGATTGAACTCGTGCTGTAGAGGCTGAGGATTGCTTCATAGTGAGGTGCTTAACGCCTTGCACCACCAGGGAGGCCCCAACTCTTTTGTTTTCTGTACCATTCATTCTTTCACTGATGTGAGACACTGTGCTTAGAGTGCTAGGAATTAAAGATGTGTGCCCACATTCTTTCAGGCAGGAAATAGTCTAGCAGCACAAAAATGTAGGCATAAACAACAAATACAAGGTAGGAAGTAAAAGTGGGCCACAAAGGAGAGATTACTTCCAGCTGGAACATCAGAGGAAGCTTCATGGGGTAGAGGCTTGAGAACAGGGAGAGTCTATAAAGGCTGAAGGTTTGGACATGTAGTGGAACAAATAGACTGTTGTCTTCCTCATTAACTTGAAAGATATCTTAAAATACTTTTAGCTCCGCAAATAAGTTACAAGCTCAGGGAAAGACTGCCTGATACTCCATATGTCTCTCTGTGATATTTAGCATAGTATTTTGCAGACTTGGGTATTTCATGAATGGATTCACTGTAAGAGATGTCATTTTCAACACTGAAGGCTAAATTATTCTTTGTTTCAAAATGAGGTTTTGGCCTTTGAAACAGGTGATCCCCTAAACCTCTTAATACATCATCTTAATATTCAGGGGCATCCCTGAGAGTTTTTTCCAAAATGAAAAGGTACTATATAAACACATATACAATGTTCTGAATACAGCATAATATAAAATGTTTGCTTATATATTTGTATGTCTGCATATGTATATCACTATACCTTAATTTCAGAATCTCACAAGATTATTTTAAACTTCTACTGCCAAAACAAAGCTGCTACATGAGAAAAAAAAATTTTTTTCACTTATTCAACTTTCCCATCCAGGCTCTCAAAATCCCATTCCAATCCCAACAAAACATCTTAAATCAGCAAAGAAAGCCAAACAACATTTTTTTTAGGCAGTCTCAACATCTCTAAAAAAAAAATTCCATGGCCAAACTCACCATAGAGAGCTGTCCAAGTTTGATTAATTACATCTAGACACACAGTTCCTGACCTGAAACAGATGGAAAGAATGGCATTTTTTTAAAAATTAGAAAGTTAGTTGCATGTATCTGGCAACTAATTTTATTCATCAAGAAAAATATGTCTAGTATTTGTATAGTATCAATTAGTAAGTTTTACCCTGGATCAAATGGGCTTTTAACAACAATAAGCATAAAGCAAAGATACATGTAAGAAATCCATCTAATCCTATGTTCAATAAAATTAGATTTTTATTCAGTGGAATAACTTAGTTTGTCCAGCAGCATGTCAGAAAAGTCAGGCTCTCAATGGGAATTGTTTATTTTAGAGGGAATTAGCCCTACATCAGAAATAATAGCAAAATGCCTATGATCTCCATTACTACATTATATTGGAGTGAATGGGTTCCTGGATCCAGTCCCAAACTAGGGAGGGAAGTGGTAGGGGTGTCCTTACCCCATTGAAAGAGCAATTCTCAGACACTATGAGAATTGAATTTTGATACTACCTGGAGATAGCATCAAATTGCACAGGTTTAGGGTTCAATTCTTAAGACTGGAAGATGAGAGCACAATGTGAATATACAACTCTTTCAAGCATGGTCTGTTACTCTTGAGAGGCCTTTTACTTCCTTCAACTGGAAATGGTAGATGAAGGAGGCAACAGTGAGAAACAAGCTAATCAATAAACTGTATTTTAGTATAAAAAGAAAAAGAAATATACGTTTAGTAGATTAAAAAAAGAATCCCCAAAAAAAAAAAAAAAAGAATCCCAATTGGGGAAAGTATGATGAAAGCAGAATATATACAAAGTCTTAAGTGTCTCCTTACAAATCCAAAGGGAAAAACAGTGACTATACCGTGGAGAAGCCAGACAATACCTTAAACAGGTCATGAGAGTTAACACTGGCAACCAGGGGCCCCCCCCAGTAACCCTGAGGAGGACCAGATCTCACTTTGTGGTTTTCTGGCTTTAAGTTTATACCCTGATTCTAATTATAAGGAAACATAAGACAAGCCCAAATTGAGGTGCAGAATATAAAATAATTGGTCTATATTCTTTAAAAATGTCAATTTTATAAAAAGCTGAGGACCCATTTCAGATTAAAATAGTTTAAGGAAATATGACAACTAAATGCAATACATGATCCTGGACTGGATCCTTTACCTCAATGGAAAAAAAAAAAAAAAAAAGCTAAAAAGTACATTCCCAGAATATGGCAGTAAAACAAGAAAGTACTGCATTAATATTAAATTCCTGAATCTGATGACTATTTTGTAGTTACATAAGAGCACATCCTTGTTAGGATGACTGATTAATGGAAGTATTAAAGGACAGCAGAGTGTGATATATATACACAACTTCTTCACAAAGAATTCAGCATATCTCATAGCATGTAATAGCAAAATTTAGTGCGTGACAAGGAAAAACTGTAGAACAAGTAGTGGTTTATATTCAACAGCACTGGCGTTCAGGAGGCACTGCTATCACATTAAAATATCACCAGTAAAACATTAGAATGAAAGAAAGGGATAATTAAGATTCATGAAATGAAAGTACACCCATTCACGTTTGCTTTAATCTCAAGAACTGAGAAATACATAAAGGGCTGAAAATAGCAAATCTGTATACTGAAAGCAGATCTCCAAACTGTGTCTAAACAAAGAGAAGAGAGATGTGGAATGTCACCAATCCCAGCTGACACCAAGGGAATCGAAGGACCCATTCATGACAATGGCAATAACTAAGCAGTCCAATAGCAGAATTCAAACTAAGTGGTTTAGAATGTCATATCCCTGGGATTCTACAGTTAAAGTGACCATTCATACTATTCTATCTGCTGATAAAGTCCAAAAAGATAATTGGGTTTTATAATAGAGAGAGATGAACTCTAATCGAGAGCAGTTGCTGCTAAGATTTAAACATTCTTAAATAGTTACTTACGCTTCATCAATGTTGGGATGGAAAATTTTATTCATGAATCCTGTAAAAAGAGATGTTAATTAGCAGCAAACAGTATTCAGAGGAAAAAATAGTTTTAAAGTATTTCAGTATTGGAAACAATTTCAGTATTGGAAAAAGGCGATGATACCAATAACTCAACACTTTCCATCTTAGATCTTTGGTTACTGACAACACAATATTCTCTTGACAGCGTAAATTAATTAAAATATTTCTGTTCTATTAACCAAATAAGCAAATTTCAGGAGCAGTTCAGCTTCTTATACAAAAGTTATTAAAGGTTCTTGCCAAGAGAATTCATAGTACTAAATGGTTTATAACTAGTGCCAGGAAAAAAGAAAGTTACTCTGACTCGCCTCCCAAAAGTTTTATGGTTCAATCTCTAAATTTGGAGGTTCTGCTTTTGAACTTCTCCTTCTGAAGCTCACATACTGGTACCACTGGACTACACTGCGCGGAATACGAATGGAGCTGCTGAAATGCTAAGGGCTACCGCTTCCAAACCACAAAGAATTTCATAAGAATGGTGACCAAAACATTTCCTTTAACTTCAGTCTACTCATTTCAGGAAACCCAGTTTTGATTAATATTGGGGCAACCAAGAAATTGGCCAAGGGGTTAAAAAGCAAATTTTGTAAGATGGCGATGTCTGTTAGGGAGTTGTACTTTTTGACTTATTCCAAGAAAATAGAGTGTAGACTTTAACAAAAAATTGATACTTGAATTCCAAGGAGAAATTAATCTCTAAGGTAAAAATGAATGATTTAATCAGTTTGTGCAAATGCAAATGGCAGTATTCTAGAGTACAGATTCATTGTCAAAGCTGTCATTTGTCATACTTATCACCTCATTCCTTTCAGGACTTCCTTACTCTGCTCCACACTGAAGTTCTCCCTAAAGTTACCATCCTTGTGTTACAACTCTACTCCTCCCCCCACCCCACCTTCATTTTCTCTCTTTCACATGCATTCAAAACATATGTGGTCAACACCGACAAGTCATGCAATGTGCCTGTTTATGGTAGAAAATAACTAAGACAGTACACTATTCGTGTAGAGGTCACGGTAGCAGTAGAACAGACACGAGAGAAAGAACTGCCATATGCACAGAGTTGACACAGTCGGGAGAGAACGTGTGAGAGAGGATGACGACAGGAAAGAGGCAGGGACCTGGCACTCGAGGAGGATCCTCAAGGATGAGTGGTGACACAGGTCATGTCTAAAAACTCTAACTTCTCTAGACTTCGAAACGGGATAAGAATACAAAGTCTTGGCTATTTTGGTCCTCCAAGTACTAATTATGATTCTTATTTTTGGTTTTTAATCCTTGTGTAGAAATGGCTTAATATTTTCTCTATTGCTTACAAGCAAATCCACGCAATAAATTACTCTGGCGTAAGAAGTCTTGTGTCCAATTACTAGTTCATATTAACGTTCATTAAGGAAATTAGAGATGTTTCAAAGTAGATTTTAAAAGTGTATGTTTATAAAGAGACTATACTAATAAGCCAATGGGAATGTTCATGTCTTAATGTTTAAGGAGAAAAAGCAGGATAAAAATTCCTATACAATCCAAGAAAAGCACAAACACAAGCATTCAAGAACATCTGTGAGGATATTCATGGCAGCACAGTTTATAAAAGTCAAGAACCGAATTCAACCCCATTAGCAAAGACTGGAGAAACTCTAGTACATTCATATATTGGGAGTCCTGTACAGCCAATGTCATGAACTTGATCAGTATACACCAACTTGAATTGCTCTAAAGGTGAAGTGGGGGAAGTTGCAGAGCAGTCTCTCCAAAGCATGGCATCATTTAAACCAACACAAAGCAACAGTACTATTCTCTGGAGTAGCCAGTACAGCAATCTGTACTGGACCAACACATACTAAACTTACAAAAAGTATTTCAGTGAGAGCACAGAGCTAAGGTCCTGGTGGGAATAGGGAACAAAAGAGGGAATGATGATTAAAGATGAATTTATCTCTATCACTATGATTCCTTTTTAAGAAAAGATAATGTGCTTTTTAATTTGCTCCTTTTTTAAAAAAGTGTGCACATAGATAAGAAACTGGAAGCAAATACATACGTTAACAGTATTTAATTCTTCATGGTGGGAGTATTTTCTCCATTACTTTTCAAATCACATCACTGCCATCCCCACCCTTGCACCAGAATGAGGATTAAGCAATGTGAAAATGAGTGTCAACAGCAGTGAGATCTGAGACTCCATTATTTCTACTACACTTTTGACTTGCCAAAAGTTCTACAATGTATATAGTAATTGAAAAAAACTACTTTCAAATAAAAAATTTATAAACAGCAACATTCTAAAGTAGACCTGATTGTACATAGATTATCTAGTGTTAAACATTCTATAGGAAAAGACACACTAAACTCAAGTATTTTATTTGACATCTCATATCTTAAACACTCTTGTTTAAATAATACAAATTCATTAAAAAGAAATTGGGAGATTCTCAGGCTATAAGGTATGTAGTTCTCAAAATTTCACTATATAAAGAAGAATACTGCTGTCACAATTGTCAAAAAACTTTCTGAAGAGTGGGAAACTACTATAAAGTATATCATCCAAGAGACTTGTGAAAAGTATTTTGCTTGAAGTTACAAGTAATTTAAAATCCCTCCTCTGAAAATAAAAATAAAAATAAATTCCCTCCTCTGCTAGAATTCTCATAAGTAGTGAAGCAACATCTATGGTTAAAATTCCCAATGCTGGCCCAAGAGTCACTGGAGAACTCTAACAAACAGGAGTGCAATGCTAGAAAGTAGCAAGTATTATGGAGAAAAACACAGCAAAGGGGACTCAGAATGAAATGCTAGGGTGGGGGTTACAATTTTAAATAGGGTGGCCAGGGAGAGCCTCAGAGAGGGCTTCATGGAGGAGGTGGTGAAGTAGGAGTCAGTCTATATCTATGGGAAAGTGTCTACAGCATGAACAACCAAGTGCAAAGCACATCAGGAGTTTGATGTTTTAAGGTCAGCAAAGGGATTAGTGAATGAAGTGTACTGGGAATGGAACACTAGTAGTAAGATCAGGAACATGATGAACACTTGTGGGTCCTTTCAAGGACACTGGCTTTCATTCTGAGTGAGGTGGGAGGCTACTGAGTGCTAGAACAGTGTTATATACAAATGCTTCTTTAAGTTTTATTTTTCATAGGCTTTCTTTAAAAAGAACCTAGTTGGGGAACAAGCTTAATCAGATCACCGCACCTCGGTGCTGGGGAAAGAACAATGGGGAGTTGGCACATCTCAAAACACACAGCTGTCGCTCTTCCAGCAAGAACGAAGCATCAACAATTTTGAATTCATAGGGAACCTCAAAGATGTGTCAAGAAAACAGTATTGAAAAGAGCTTTTAAATGTATATCAAAATTGTCTCTGAAGGATTAAGGTGCTTCCCTTTTTGTACAAGGCATGGAGATAACATTTTGATCAATATAGTTTCCACACAGGTTTTAATTAAATCTAGATTTTTGGCTTGGTTGAGTCCAAGAGTACATATTTAGAGAGAGCCAAAAAAGGACTTGGTAAACATAAACTTTAGTAATAAGTGGGTTGGAGCTCAGGCTTCAGTCCTCTTAGGAATAAAACACTGAGCTGGAGGACAGCATCAGATTGGAAAGAGCAAAGTACTCACAGGAACATGGATTTCCAGTCCTGATTCTACTGACCACAGGTCTTTGGCAAGTCACTTCACTTTTGTGGCCTGGATTATATGAACTTCAAAATCTCCACCTTTATGCTGTTCTAAAGGGACTATCAGCTCTAAAGATCTAGGTCTTAATTAATAATGGCCAGTCTACTCAGAAGAGGACTTAAGGGGAACGTCCAATAGTTCGGTTCGTAAAGGCAATTGATTCTGTTAAGGCATACTTTTTAGGTACCTAAGCATTCTAGAGAACACAAAGCTACCAATAGGCTAAGAATACCAGAGAGACACAGATCTGCGTGCTGACTCTTCTAAAGTAGGCAGAAACAGTTTATAAACTTTGCGTTTGAGGAACTCTCTCCATCCTTCCCTTACCAGGCTTTCACGTGAAAAAATACCCAAAGCAAACAAATGGAAAGGAGCACACATAGAAAGGAGCAGACAGTTCCTTTATGTGTGTGCTTGGACAAGATGCGGGCAGTAACTCTGGATAATGACGGCAACAATGGAACTTCTGGATGAGAAGGGGAGGAGACTGAGGAAAAACAGGCTAGGAATTCAGAGAAGGAACATTCTTGGGACTGAGTGTGTTTGCCCTGGCATGTTCTTCTTCCTTTTGGCAAGGCGATCTCCACACTAATGAAACCTCCGCAACAAGAGAATTTTCCCAACGCTTGTTTCTATTCGACCAGGAACTATTTTGAAGATATTTTAAGAGACCGTATTTTGAAAACTGCTTTCATGGAAGCGTAAGTGGAAGTAGCAAGCCATTTTTAATCTACATGATTTAAGATTTTACTCACTACTAAACATTTCCTAATGATATATTTTAGTGATTTGGCCAGATCAAGTTCAGAGCTCGTTTGTTCAATCTTTCGGACGACTAGTCTCTGGCACTCCTCAAGCACTTGTTTTAAAAAAAAAAAAAAAGTACAATAGGAACAAATGTTTAGCTAAAAAGCTCACCACCTCTGTCCTGTATCTTTTAGCAGAACATCAAGTGATTTAATAATTCTGGAGGAGGAATCCAAGTCATGCTTAGCTGATGTGAAACTAGAGGTCTTAAAAAAGAAAAGCACAGATTATTAAAATAGGAAAATATGCCATGCTTTTTCTCGTTCCACTCCAACAGGCAACTGCTCCAGAATAACACATCTGCTGACCCACAGACTAACAGGCAGAGAAAGTAAACAACATGGTGTCGAGTCATGCTGAAAACTGGTTATTTCAGCCTGCATCTGTGTCCACTCCCAGTAAAGGAGGTATAGTTGTACAAACTTTCAAGTAATTTCTGATATTGGGGTCAGTATGTAAATAAAAGGGGGAAATTTCACCTTATTTTTCCCCCTCTACTTGTGAGGGTATTTATCAGATTTATGGGCAGAATGAAATACCTTGGGTCAGCCACCTATCCAGAAATTTCACTCAGAATAATCTCGAAGAAATGAGAGATCAAACAAGTGACTTGTGAAGCAAGATAAATAGGTGTAAAGTGCCAAAGGGAAAATGGTAGCTCTATCCCAGGGACAAACGGGGCCTGTCTACAGATGGTTGAGGCAGCTGTGGCTGATGCAATTTAATTATAAGCTTATGAATTCCTGTGAGAAAACAGTAAGTGAACACATTAAATTGTTTCCATATTCTATCTTCAGGACAAATGCCCACATAAAGTAGACTATTCAGAACCAAACTGATCTATTTTTTTTTAAGTAGGCATAGTTTTTTAATATAGTTATTAAAGATTGACTCTTAGCTCCCCTTGCAATATCTCAGGCTATAAATTTTTTAAGGGTAATAATGTGAATCTCCTTTTCTAGCAGGCTGGAGGTGACCAGAGTTGGGGTGTATCAGCTAATAAGGGGGTGGAGATGTTGCCAGCTTCTCTAGCGACAGCAGTACTGCTGGCTTTGTGCGTCAGTGCACATTTGGAGAGATTTTTGTCTTACCTCAGACAGCCAGGCCCAGCCTGTGGCAGCCTGCACCAGGGTAGAAGTCTCTTCAGAGAGCTGAGCCTTTCCTACTCAGGAGAGGTGGACCTGGGCCGGTCTCTTCTTGGGTGAGGAACCAAGCAAGGAGCTCACTCTCAATGCCCTGTGTCATGGGAACTTCTGAACTGATCCTGTGTGTTCAGGAGATCTAAACTCAACAAGGGTTCCTCTTTTCTGTTTCTTCCTCTCTCTCTGATAATATGGAGTCTGAGGAATGGGCTGGATGGATAAGAAAAGTTCATTTATAACTAAGAATAGGTGAAGTGTTATCCCTTCAACAGCATAATCCTTTACCAAAACCTGCAGCCATAAACCTGCTCTCCTTTAGTTTCATTTTTGAAAGACTAATCTCTTTCCTGTCTCCATAATTTATCTTTCAATCCCTCGGTAATTCACACTGTCTGACAGGATTTATGTTCATGATCAGAGGTAGCAAAAGTACAGAATACACTGGACTTGAAATTGTGAGACTTGATTTCAGTTTTCTGCCACTCTTAATAAAGCTGTGGCTAAAAGATCAGACTCCAGTTAGACTGCCCAAGTTCTACTCTGTGAGCCTCCGGTAAGTGACAGAATCTCTTTGCCTCTCTATTTCCTTATTCATGAACTAGGTTGAAAAATGGTATCTGCACATCATAGAACTGTCATGAAAATTAAATGAACTAATGCACACATAGCATTCGAACAATAACTGGCACACAGTAAGCATTCATATAACGTTATGTCAGCTTCAAGAGCTCAGGCAAGTATTTTCACCTTACTATCCTCATCCTGAAAAATCAAATTATCTGCTCCTATAAATTCACCTCCTAATCCCTTACAAATTGTCAAGAGCTTCAGAGGATATTCTGACTATGGAATACTAGATTTATAACCCCATCACAGTGGAAATGGGAACTACATTTACTCTGATATTTATTATTAAAGACTGTTTAGAGGGCCTCCCCGGTGGCGCAGCGGTTGAGCGCTGGGTTGCGAAGCTGCCCACAGCCTCTGCAGCGCCGGTTCGATCCCCGGCTGCTCCCCAGCCACCGGAGGAGGGTCCCACATGGCGCGCAGACCTCTCCTGCCGCCCGCTGCTCCCCTCAGCAATGTACTTCAGTCCTTCTGCCTGCTCTGCTCCCCGCTCTGGCTCTGGTGAATTCTCTCACCCTCCCGCGCTTCTGACTGTACCCAGTGCATGTATAAACAAAAAACAAAACAAAATGAATAAATAAATAAAACATGCCTCTATTTAAAAAAAAAAAATAAAGACTGTTTAGATTTGCATTTGGCATGGTGGAAAAAAATACTAGACTGGAAGCCACGAGGCAGAATCTGCAACTAGTTAGTAGTGATATACCTCAGTCTTTCTGGGTCTCTTTTTATCATCCTTAAAACAAGGCAACTGGATAATAATCTTTGAAGTTCCTTCTAGCAAAAAAAATATTTTTTCACCAATACCAGGAATATTAACAAATCTTAAATTGTGTGAATAGGTTTTCAAAGGGAACTAAAAGATGCTACTCCTATTTGTTTTTATTGTTTTTAAAAAGATTTATTTATTTATGCATTAAAGAGCTGGGGTACAGGCCAGAGATGTGGGGGGTGAGAGGATTCACCAGAGACAGAGTGGGGAACAGAACAGGCAGACTGACTGAAATACACTGCTGAGGGGAACAGCGGGCAAGACAGGAGAGGTCTGCTGCGCCATGTGGGATTCTCCCTGGTGAGCCGGGGATCAAACTCGTGCTGCAGATCACTTCATAGTGCGGTGCTTAACCCGTTGCACCACGAGGGAGGCCTCCTATTTGTTTTTAAAAGAATCTACATTTAAAGAAAAAGGAAGCCAAGAATATGTGTTTTCATTATGATACCAAATCCTAAAAGGGGAAGAAATGGATTTAATGCCAAAAAGATGTCAAAATTAATAACCAGCTCAAAAGCTGGAGGTCACTCACTATAGTTAAAGTAGGAAGTAATCTAAATAGCAAGTTCAATGGAATTCTTATACAGCAAATACAAAGATTATATAATAAGTTTCCAAAAGCAGAATTAAAACTGGCATAAGCCAGCCTCAAGAAGGAAATGGAGGAATCTGATCAAAGGAAGCATATTTGCTAAGCTATCCTTAGAAGTGGCCTGGGGGCAAGGGAGGGAAAGCTAGCTACTTATTCCTCTGGCTAATAGCAAGAATGTACATGAATGAATTTAAATCCATTCATTATGAATTCAAGAGGGCAATTTGACCAGTGACATCTTCCACCACTGAGAACTTCAGTGCTGGCCCTGGTCTTGCTCCCCAGCTCCTATCCTTTTCAGTGACATTATCACCCCCTCTGACACCCTGATTTCTTAGTTCCTTTAGCTTCTCCTCAGTGATGTTTCCTCTATCCCAATGCATTCGGACCCCCAGGACATACTGTGAATATTGTCAACTCTACAAACAGCTTTACCTTCCTCATTTTCCCCCAACAAAATCCTCTCTCCATACACATTCATTTCTTCCACTCAACAGTTTGCCTAAACGTTCATGGTCTTCTCAAACGCCAGTTCTCGCGCACGACTGACCTGATGCCTTCGTATGTTCTCAAAGGTATTGCCCCCTCCTCAATCTTTCTCCAGACCCCCATCCGTCACCAAACTTTTCCTCTTCTACACAACTCCCTACAACAAGCAGAAAAACATCCTGCACAATCTCCTGTTTTAACAAAAAACCTTCCTTCCATCTTCCTTTAGGTTTGTATCGTTTCCATAATACATGTAAATTTCTTCAAAGTAACTCAAGCCAGAGTCTCATCCTTGGCACCCTGATCCAAACCACCAGCATCTCTACTCTTTCCCTTCATTAAAACCTACTTAACACATTTCAATGATTTTTCCATTAAAAATATAACCACCCTTTAACCTAGCCTACAAAGTTTTACAGGACCTCATCCAGACCGCCACCTGGTCCGCATCACCCGTCTCACTCTTCCCAGGCTCTTCCGGGAGTGTGTAAACACCCCATCTGGCTCAGGTTCTTTGGCTTCTGCCTGGAATGCCCTTATCCCTCATCTTAAGAGGATCGTATTGACTTTTTATTTTCTCCTCATTTAGGCCTGTTTAAATTTACTATATCAGAGACCCTTCCTGAATACCTAACCTAAGGTACCTACTTTGTTAATTCTATCCCATCAATTTTCTGCATAAAGCTATCAGACATTTTAAATTTTGCTTTATCTCCCCCCCCTCGCCCCCAGGCCCTGCCCAAAGTGTGTCAAGAGAGCAATGTGCTCACTTCCGTATCCCTAGTACCAAGAATGACCTGCACACAGCTGGTATCCAGTAAATTTGTGGAGCTGATTGAAAGAAATGTAGGGCCTCCCTGGTGGCGCAGGCAGTTGAGCGCTGCACTGTGAAGCTGTCCGCAGCCTCTGCAACAGGGGTTCAATCCCGGCCGGCCAGGGAGAAACCCACATGGTGCAGCAGACCTCGCCTGACTTGCCCGCTGCTCCCCTCAGCAGTGTACTTCGGTCAATCTGCCTGTTCTGCTTCCCGCTCTGTCTCTGGTGAATTTTCTCACCCTCCAGTGCTCTGGACTGTACCCCCATTCTTGTATAAATAAAATAAATCTTAAAAAAAAGGAAAGAAGTGTAAAATATATCCATCTTCTGAGAAAATAGATTCTGTCCCAGCTGCCATACATAATCTTTAAAAAAAATCCATCCTGAAAAATTTCATTTCCATACCACCAGTAAAAAGCACTTTAACAAAGGCTTATATTCTCATATTATCTTTTTTTACAATTTTTCCCCCCACTAGAACCTTGTTTCTATCTACCAGATTCAAAAGATAGCGATTACTTGTGATAGAGATTACATAACTCTTTGAGGCAGGTACTAAATTCAAATCCAAGATCATAAAAAAGAAAGAAGTCTATAGGTAATCTTAAAGGAATTTTGCTTCCTCAGTCTAAGAATTCATCCTATTTTTGGAAGTAAAGTCCAAGTAGGCCTTTGTCAAATGACTAACCCCAAACTGCTCATGAATGACACACTCCTCTCTATGCTAAATCCTGGCCCATCTCCGACTTCAAGCTGCTCTCTCAGGTTTACTCACACTAGCTGCTGAAGGGATAACTGTATAACTTTCCATTTAGGAAAACATAACGTGAATTAATAATCTAAGTTCTACAGTTAGTCATACCATATTATAAAACCCCATCCCCAAAATAGAATGCAAGAAAAGTCTGATATTCTGACAATGAAAATGAAGGTCACTTCTCTTAATCACTGTCATAAGTAAAAGAACGATGGCACACTGATTATCAGAATGCCTCTTGATTAAACCCTGTGGCAGACTGAGAGATTTAGAGGAGACGCAGGCCCATCGCCTTCTCTAGTCATTTTTGGAACAGGATGACCAAAATTATCCTACTTAGATGACAGTCTGATTTAATTATAAAACCAATGGTATATCTCAGTATAGAATTCTCACTATTATTAATGCACATAATTTTTTTCTTTTGTCTCCAGTTACTAAAGGGTAGCTCTTGCTAAAATGCCAGCAACATTAAATTCCACTGCAGAATGAGCTTGGTCTTTCCTGGTCATTCTATCAACATTCAGGAAACCACTAAGTGGTCCCTCCAGGATCCTGTTCTCAACCAAACATGGAAGAAGTCTTCCTCATTGTTAATACTGAGATTGTTTCCAGACTAGCTAGCTAGACCTTGCAACACAGTTTTCTATTTTAAAAAGTATAATGACAGCACTCTCAGGATGGTCTTATGGTTGATTACAAAAGATTAAAAACTACTCTATGGTTCTACGTAGAATGCAGCTCTGAAATTCTGAAACTAGTAATCTGAAACTCATAATCTGAAATCAGAATGCCAGTAATCATTTAAAATTAAGACGAAATGACACCTTAACTTCCTCTCCAATGCAGGTATATAAGCAAAGTAAATATGATGTGATAGAGATTTCCGTAGATCATTAAGGGACTTCAGGTAGTTTCAAGGTCTTTAGTGGCTGAAAGGCCTTACTTAAATCTAGTATTTTATTAGGAGACGTAATTTCCCCCCTGGTTTCATTTATCAGAAGAATTACTATTATTATTGTTATTAGCTATGAACAGGGCCCTTTTTGGTTCTTATGAAGAGAAAAATGAAGCAAGGGGGGAACAAAAGCAGAAGAGTCAGTCTAAAAAGAGAAGAACTGCTTGAGGTAACAGCCCAAGAGAAGGGAAAAAAGGAAAAAAAAAACAGCGAGGAAAAGCTATGTGTAAAGGAATAAAGATTGTACCCAAGACATAATAAACTAAACTGTAAGGAGGAAGATATAGGAAAGGGGAAGGCATGACATTTACATGCACGAGGTAATTAAAATTCAAAGGATAAAAAGAAGGGAGGTTGATGGGAAACATGGGGACCTGGTAGAAATTCTTTCCCAGGATAGCTTGTTAGCTTTCTAGAGCAAAAGAATGGAAATGTAGACTCAGACAGAGATGTAGACAGGACACTCAAAAGACATGCTTCTAATCATATGTTTAAAAATATTTGTAACAAAAAGGAACTTCTTGCAGAGTATTTGGAAATTACAAAATGGTTTTAATCCCTTCAAACAGCCCACAGATAACTGTAGTCTATATTTCAGCATTAATGCTTGGAATGTGCATGGAAAATAATTAGAGTTACACTATATAAAGTTACACATCTCCCTGAGAACTCCTTCAAAGATGCTGCTAAAACATCAGTGATGTCTGTAAAACATTTTTGTGCATTAAAACAACGGTCAACTGGGTAATTTAGGTTGTTCCCAACTTTTAAGTTTTAAAAATAATGCTGCAATTTACATATTCTTACATATTAATGTTAGTGCACAGCTCTGAATGTTTCCTTAGGATTATTTAATTTTAAAGTAAAATCACTAAAAGGCAATAAAATCGTCAATATATACCGCTAGGTTGGCTAAAACCTTTGCCAACAATGTTTAACCTGCAGTTTTGTAAAAATCTGCATTCTTTGGATTAGATAAAATCATTGTGTATCCTATGCTTATTTTTAGTTATTTTTACTTTTATAAAAAATTGCTCCATGTTACTTCTTTATATGCAATCACTTATCTTTATTTCACCTCACAGCAAATGCAAGTCTTTTCTTTGGTAAAAGTTTTCTCTTTATAGATGAGCACATGTGTAATGGCTGGAAACCATGAATCTGGAGAACATGGCAGCCTCTGTAGCAACTTCTTTGTATGGAGTGAGGGGTTTTGAAAGAGTACTTCTACAGTC
Source organism: Talpa europaea (assembly GCF_964194135.1). Taxonomy (NCBI): domain Eukaryota; kingdom Metazoa; phylum Chordata; class Mammalia; order Eulipotyphla; family Talpidae; genus Talpa; species Talpa europaea. The sequence continues at coordinate 134,613,815 of NC_140069.1, forward strand.
CTTATGTACACCTTCATATCAGGGAAGCTTTGTGAAAACTATATTCTCGGCACACACAGGATTTCTTATAAAAGCCTGTCGCCTAGATGCACTGACATTTCCTAAACTGAAGGTGCTTATTCATAGCTTTTCTATAAAAAAAAGAAACACTGTCACTACAGTATATGCAGTATTTTATTTATGTTGATCTTTTCTCCTAGCCAGTGAAGGCCTTCTAAAGCCTTCCTAATGCCCAGTAGGATGCCACATACTCTAAGTATTTAACACATCGGTCAATTATCAGAGTTCATGAAATTCCAGTATTTCTATTTTCTAGAAGAGGAAACAATGGCTCAGGTGAGTTCTCTCTCTCAGGCCAGAAACAGGCTTTCCTGATAAAGAGTCCAATGACCAACCAGACTCTCCCCACTCTACATAGTTAGTGACACCCATAGGCACTGCTAAGCGTTCTAGGAATATTTCTCAATGAAAAAGGTGTAAGTCTGAACTCTCAAAGAAGCCAGAACTTAAAAGATTCAAATATGACTTATTCCAAATCAGTATTTTCTTACAACTTCGCAAATATTTCAATGATGTTACAATTGGTTACAGAATTTTTATAATTTCTCTTTGAAAGGGTCCATTGGGCCAAACTTATCAAGAAAATCATAATCCTAAAATGCCAGTCAATTCCAGAATAATCTATCTTACACCCCAACTGATGTTACACAATCTTTCCACTCATTAATTCTCTGGGATTAAATGACCTTTATTTAGCCATTTTAAAAAAATTATATACAATTTCAAACCATTAAGATTTGCTGTCACTTAACACATTCAAAGAGAATGTAAAATTCCAAAAGGTGAATCCAAGAAGTCTAAACAACGAAGGCAATGTCAGCGTTCATTACCTTCAAGATGTCTAGTTAAACTCTTTAAGTTGCTTTATTACTATTATGAAAGAAAACCACACACTTATTTAAAGATGCAGTGTTTTATAAAGGACAATTTTAGTTACAGCTCATTGCAATTCTTTTAAAACTTTTGGAAGGCACCTGAAAGATGAGCATGTCAGATTATATTGAACATACACCTAAATATGCATTGAAAAATGTTTTAAAGTACATACACCAGAATGCAAATAATGATACCTCATTGATGGGTAAATTAGGAGACATCTTAATTTTGCTAAGTAAAAGGTGCACACTTTAATATTAAGAGTTTAAAATTTGACTCAAGAAGAAGGGTATGACTGTTAGAGGCAGTGTTTAAAAAGAACACTGAAGTTGGGTTTATCCTATTTCTGTGCCCCTCTGTATAAATTTACAAGTATCTGTACAACCCAAAAAGGAAACCTTGCCTATTCTAAGTGAGCCACTACCTCTCCAAATGTTTAAAGCACATTCCAACAGTAATTACATTGTTGATGACCTGAAAATGGGTCACCCCACACAAATGATTAAAACTCTCTTATGCAATGTTCCTTTGGAGGAAACAAGGACAGCTTGTACAAATATTTCAGCTAGATCTACTTCCCTTAAAGAAGATGGTACACATTTGCAGGTATTAACCAAGCATAGAGAAAGGCAAAAGAAAATTAGGAAGAACTTAAATTAGCCTAGTTATCTGTACCAGCCAATTTCATATTTACATTGTTAATTGAAGTCATCGGCTTCTCATGCCATTAGTTCAAAAACTGTCTAAAGTTTAGGTATATTCACTTTAAAAGTTATGAAGTAATCATATTGCTCGGAAAAATATGTTAAGACAAGCTTTGAGAAACAACTACATCTCCATAGGGTATGTAATTGCATTTTTATAGGTTAACTGTTAGTTTCAACAAGTTATAGTTTCCTTTCTGATTAGGAATTTGGACAACAAAACTAGATTTAGCATACCAATTTCTAGCCTTTAAATAAACAGGCATTTGCAAAATATATTCAAATGAATTTATATGGTTAGGACATTCTGCTTGTAAAGGCTTAAAGTTCATTCCATTCAACTGCATAAAGTTTTAAATGCAGGTATAGAAAGAATACTTCAAATTAAGATAGAAACGGGACAGGGAAACCATAACATGATAGAAAAGCCCATCTAACCTTTGTAAAACCTACATTCCACCAGCCGGAATGGAATTGGAAAAGGGTTGCTGTCAACATCTCACAGAGCCCTTTCTAGTTCAGCATCTGAAACTCAAAGATCCTTGCAGCAATGGGAAATTTCCAATTCAATTATCCATAAAGTACCTTCTCAATCACTGAGCTTAGAAAACTCACCTAAGGGAACTTAAGTGGAAAATACCAGTTAATTCTTTAAGTCACCATTAAGGCTTCCCAGCCTAATAAGGAATTACAAACTCTCCATAGTATTTTTTTTTAATAGCATAAAACATGTAAGGAAGCTAGAGGTTGAGGGAGAGGGTCCTGCAATTTATTGGAAATTAGTTCCTGACTATCATAACCTTTCTGTATTATTTATCTAAGAAATGTGGGGGCCTGGAATCATAAATTAAAGCTCAGAATGTCTTTGGTCCACCTCCTTAAAAAACCCTTTTGGTTCAGGGGTGAGAGGAATGGTGTCTCAACAAGAGATTTGGCATTAGTTTCAAAGACAAGCCCACAGCAGTAGCAAGATGTTTCAACTCTAACAATTCTGAACATGAGGCTCAGTCAGTGTAGCCATCAGTGTTCAACATGTTCTAATTTTATTTTGTTCTTCCTTAAAATTGGTCAGTTTCATAATATTTTTAAATCATCTAAGAATGAAATGTTTAAAAGCTGGATTAAATTAGCAAAATTACTACCATTCTATAATCTTATAGATTATAGAAAATAATATAATTATAGAAAATAATATAATTACTATAAAATTAGTTAAAAGTGTTAACCTTCAATTCCTAAATTGTCAGTAGGTGCCTTAATGGGGGTGACAGGTTAATAATATACCCAATTAAGACAGAGGGAAAACAGTATGGAAAAAATACCTCTGTATACAACCCCACCAAGGTTTCTATTCAACTTTCTCCCACTGTTTAAAGGACTAAAAAGATGGGTAGTAGGGGAATTGGAAAAGGGTCATTTCACTGCTAGGTAGGATACAGAGTAGGTAGGATACAGAGAGGATTTTCAGATGACAGAATTATAATGGATACTCTATTCTAGTAGAACAGAATTCCAACAATCTGGCATTTAACAGAAGAGGTTCATTTTACTGCTAATAGCCTTAAATGAATGGGGTCTTAAAATTAATTGTTTAGTCTGACCCTGAACAAGAAAAATATAGAATTATAGCTATCACAATCATCACACAAAGGGTGTATCTGAACTATGGAAGTCCCCCCCAAAGTCACAAATGAACCAAAGCCAAAAAAGGAGGAAAGGTCAGTTAAATAGTGACTCTAGAATTATTTCCCACAAAATGTAAAATTTCTCCCCCCTTGATTTCAAAACTCTCTTAAGGAAAGAAACTGGGTAGTTACATACCTATAGATGGAGATTTGAAAGGGTATTTATCAGGAAGATCCACTCTAACTTTCCATACTCCCCCTTCATATGGTGCTAAAAGAAAGTAAAAATGTTCAACATTAGAACTGTCTCCATATTAGAAAGTAAATCTGACTATAAATTACACATTAGATCCTAATTTCTTTCGAAATTAATTTCAAGACTTGTTACCTGGAAGCACTAATGATGACTGACATTCCCAAGGTAAGCCTTTTAAAGTGTTATCAAAATTTAAAATGAAACTGATGTAAATACAAATTTCAAGTCATGGACCTGTTACAGCTAGTAGGTATTCCATGTTCAGATTAAAACATTTTTCTTTAAAAGACCAAGAGTGCCTCCCTGGTGGCGCAGGCGGTTGAGCGCAGCACTATGAAGCTGTCTGCAGCCCCTGCAGTGGGAGTTCAATCCCGGCTGGCCGCAGAGATACCCACATGGCATGGCAGACCTCTCTTGTCTCGCCCACTGCTCCCCTCAGCAGTGTATTACAGTCAGTCTGCCTGCTCTGCTCCCCGCTCTGTCTCTGGTGAATCCTCTCACCCTCCGGCACATCTGGCCTATACCCCAGTTCTTGTATACATGAATAAATAAATCTCTCTCTAAAAAAAAAAATTATATATATTTAAAAAAAAGACCAAGAAAAAAGAAAAAAAAAATAAAAAAAAGACCAAGAGATATAAAGTAAGTAAACCATAACTCTCTCCCCCCAATTTACCTTATTATTTAAAGTATTAAACACAATTCAATTATGTGGTAAGTGATAGCTTTCTATCTCAATTACCCCCGCTATGCCCTCCCAACAAAACACAGAAAAATAAAACAAAATTCCCCCCTCCCCAAAGCATCCATGTGGTTATCCATCACAAAACCCAGAATTCCCAACTCATGTTTAATACTATCACACAGAAATAAAAGGGAAAACCAATAAATAATTACAATAAGAGCACAAGGTACTTCCTGCTTGTAGTGTTCAACTCTATCTTCAAAAACTACACATATCACCCTCTGTATGATATTCCCACTGTGTATTAAAACAGAGTAAAGGGCCGCCCCGGTGGCACAGCGGTTGAGTGCTGGGTTGCGAAGCTGCCCGCGGCCTCTGCGGCGCCGGTTCGATCCCCGGCTGCTCCCCGGCCACCAGAGGAGGGTCCCACATGGCACGCAGACCTCTCCTGCCGCCCGCTGCTCCCCTCAGCAGTGTACTTCGGTCCTTCTGCCTGCTCTGCTCCCTGCTCTGGCTCTGGTGAATTCTCTCACCCTCCCGCACTTCTGACTGTACTCAGTGCATGTACAAACAAACAAACAAATAAATAAATAAATAAAAATACATGCCTCTTTAAAAAAAAAAAAAGAGTAAAACTGTAATAGAATTAGAACACATACCAACACATGTACTTACTTCCTTGTGGTCCATAAAATTTCACTACAAATTCATTGAGTCCTCCCAGGATTGTAACTTCATGCTTACTCTCAATGCTAAGGTGGAAGGTAAAGGAAATTACACAGACTTTATGTTACCTGGAAGCACTAATGATGACTGACATTCCCACGGTATACCATTTAAAATGTTATCAAAATTTAATGTGAAACTGATAAAAATATAAAAAATCTGGTAAGTCAGAAGACAGTATATACTCTGAACAGAATATGCACGAACTTTAGATTCAAGAAACTGGTAATCAAATTCCAGAATTTTCACTTACTGGGTTTGCAGGCCCAGACAAAACAATTTAAACTCTCTCCTTGTGTCTGTTATCTCTTTGTAAAATGAGAAAACACCACTTCATAAATTTCTGTAAGGATTAAATGGGCAAAATATGTAAAATGACTTAAGACTGCATTTTGAGGGCCTCCTTGGTGGTGCAAGGGGTTAAGCACTGCATTATGAAGCAATCTGCAGCCTCTGCAGCATGAGTTCAATCCCTGGCCAGCCAGGGAGCAACCCACATGGTTCAGCAGACCTCTCCTGACTTGCCCGCTGTTCCCCAATCTGCTTGTTCTGTTCCCCACTCTGTCTCTGGTAAATCCTATCACCCCCTGCATCTCTGGCCTGTATCCCAGCTCTTGTATGCATAAATAAATAAATCTTAAAAAAAAAAAAAAGACTGTATTTTGCATATGTGTAAATTAAAAACAGGCACTTATGTTCTTTCTCACTTTTATATTCTCTCCCCCAACCTATCCCCAACAAGCCTTTAATATAGATCTAGTATTCCCTGTAGTCAAATTCAAATACACAAAAACACTAATTCTAAACTGGAAATGCTAGGCTCCTAAAATTATGAATTTACAAAGGGAAGTTTCCACAATTTTCTACTTGGCTTGAGGAATAATCAAACTAATTTAATGATATAACACTGCTACAAGTAGTACTGCCAAATACAAAAGATCAGCAAAAAAAAAAAAAAATTGATTTTTAATCTTTTCTGAAGCATTTATTTTTACTCCTCTTTTTCTCCCTCCCAAAAATCCATCTCCCTTTAGGCTGGCTTCTAGATTCTGGTGTACTCTGGGGCTCTAATTGCAGAGTAGTAAGTGCCTATGCTCTCTTCCTCAAAGACTTAACTGCTTCTGAGACTTTCACCCATTTAAAGTGCTAAGATTCAATTATAGAAATGGAATCTATCAATCTCAGTAGAATAGAAAGTGTGACTGGTGTAATATCTGCGTTAGGTCTCTGCTTTGTGTCTAATCCAATAATGACTCTATTGATAGAAATTTTAGGTATGGGGGCTGCAGGGAATTTTCAAATCCCACAGTAAAAACAACAAAAAATGATATATGAAAAATTGGTCTCATCTACCTCAATGAGCAGGGCAAACTACTTTTTAATTATATGCACTATTATACAAAAGAGAAAGAAGCCAATGAGAAATTTAAATGCTCTCTTAAATAGAGAAGACTGGTATTTTTAAAGGTTTGAAATAATTGACTCTCCAATCCTCTCTTCTATAGGCCACAGATATGAGAGACCAGGTGGACTTTTGGCAAAGTCCTTGCTCAAAAGTCTTGAAAAGTATCCACTAGAGGAATTAAATAAGATATAATATCCTATAGTAATTTCATCTCATTCTTTTTCTAAATGAAAACTAACAACTTTAGTAGCATGTACACTGGAATGATATGAATAGGAAGAAGGATTCAAATAGTATCAGTTTGATCTCTCACTTGGTCAAGGGACGCTTGGAACCAAGGAAGCTCTGGTATAATAAATTCTTCCTGACCAGTCACCCTGACACCTAATATTCCAAAGCTACTGTGAATGCTACTGTGGAAATAAAAGTTCAAATTGTTTTTTTTTTTAAGATTTATTTATTTATGGATACAAGAACTGGGGTACAGGTCAGAGGTGTGTGGGGTGAGAGGATTCACCAGAGAAAGAGTGGGGAAGAGAAAAGGCGGATCAACTGAAAAACACTGCTGAGGAGAGCAGGGAGCCATTCAGGAGAGGTCTGCTGTGTCATGTGGGTCACCTCCCTGGCTGGGGATCAAACTGTGGTTAGCTTCATAGCGCTGTGTCTTAATCCCTTGTGCCACTAGGGAGCCCCCAAATCATTTTAAAATATAAAAAAAAAGCCTCCTTTGTGTCAGTGAAAAAGACATCAAATCTAGTTACAATAAACAAAATTAAATACAAATGATAAAGCCGTGGAATAAACTGAAAAAAAAAAAAAAATAATCTTGGCAATGGAGAGTTTCCTAAGAATGACACCAAAGCCAGAAACCAGGGAGGGAAAAATTAGCAGATGCAAGCATGCGCACATATTTAAAAGACAAAGTTAAAACAAAAACAAACTAGGAAGAAAATGATAGCATATAACACAAAAAAAAGTTTAATGAGTCATTATGAAGTAAAAAGATTAGGAATACTCCCAAAGAAAATATCATAGCAGTCAAATGAAAAAAAAACTGAAATGAGGCAATTAAAACATAAAAAGTTAATCAAAGCAGTTTTAAAATGAGACATTTTTCACTATTAATTGAATAAAGATTAAAAAGCTGGATAAAGGGCATCTTAATGGCCTAGGGGTTAAGTCTCAGTGCTACCACGATAGCTAGGCCCTCAGGCCCTCCATGGTGGCCTGACCCACATGGCACAGCAGATCTCTCCTGAATGGCCCTCTTTTCCCCTCAGCAGTGTATTTCAGTCACTCTGCCTGTTCTGCTCCCCACTCTGTCCTCTCACCCCCACACCTCTGACCTGTACCCCAGTTCTTGTATGCATAAATAAAGCTTTTTTAAAAATGTTCATATCACTGTTGGTGATAGCCAAAACTACATTACAACCCAACGGTTCATAACAATAAAAAGATAAATTGTGGTAGTCATCTAATAGATTATATAGAAAAAAATGAACCACTATACATAAATATATGAATTTCAGACATTAGAGTGAAAGGAACCAGATACAAATGAACACAAGATATTCCATTTACACACATTTCAAATAGACTAAGTGAAGGGAGTTCTAAATTAGGGTAATGGTGGTACTGTGATAACTGGACAGAGCTCTTGGGGGAGGGGGCGGGCTAGTAGGGTGGTGATTATACCTCGACTTATTGTTTCATATATCACTGGGTTACAAAAATGATTTGTGCACTTTTTGCACGTTATTAAGTAACATTACAGTATGTTAAATAATACAAAGTTTACTAAAAATAAAGTATCTGATACATGTACAAATAACCTTACTGTTATATTTGGAATTTAAAGATGGAAATTAACTTAAATATCAGTAAGAAACTGACTAGATGAATTAGAAGCCATTTAGACAATAGGCTGCTACTAGTGTCCACACTGGCTTACTAGTGCCCTCTCCCACCTAGAGTGCCACCGATGTTTCTGCTCAACTTGGGGTATCCAGAAGTAGTCACCTGAATACAGTTATACAGAGAAAGATATTCCAGTTATTAAACAAAACTAAACTCGCAAGGATAAGGATAACCAAAGAATGTAATATGGTAGAGAATAAAATGAGTTTAACAAAAGCCACAAATTTTATAATATAAAAATCTGTAAAAGCAGCAATCACCTAACAGAACAAGTTTGCTATAGTAACAGCAATTAATATAAACTAGTAATTTTTAAATTATGAAATATTCAGATGGATATCTTTTCTTAAAAATTAAAGGTATCTTTTCTATCCCTTGCAATAAATCTAGTTACTTCCATTTTCCAGTTACAAAAAAAACACTTTGGAATTAAAGTCCATGCCAATTCTCTATTTTCCAAATATTCTCCTCCCCAGTTATGTTAAAATGAGATTAGAAAACAAAGCTCCAAACCCTTCTTTCCTGTGACCACTGGTATAACCCACATGCCAGATATATAGGGTCTATCCTTATTAGTACATTACACTGTACACTAAAAGAGTTCTTATATCCCATTTCATATGAAAAGCTAAAAGTGAACAGAATTAAATCTTTAAAACTCCTACCACAACTGGCGAAATGAAAAGCTATGCTTAAATACATGCTGCCTTGAAATAGTACAGGCACTAAATCAGATGGGAAAAAAAGAATTTAAGTTTAGATGGAAGAAAACACTGCATTAAAAATAAGCCATTTCCATTGCCACGAACAAATGACTCACCCACAAAAAATATAAAAATTACTTGACTGCTACTACCATGTATATTTATGGTAGCGGCCACAAGTTTCTTTCTGCTCTCTGTTGCAAAGTCAAGGACAAGAGAAGCAAAGAGAAGGCAGGTTACAATGACAAAAATAATTATCTATTTCTGAGATGTGCCTGCCGCTCAGGCTAGTTAGTAGGTTGACAGGAACTCACTAGAAGGTTCCTGCATTAATTATTTACTCAGTTTCTAAGCTTAAAAAATATAAAATGTCCCTTAAATATTGTTCTGGTAAGAAATTGCTAAATAAAATCACATTTTACTCACCTCTCATCTAAGTTATTCCCAAAATACAGCATTTTACTTACTTAGCATTTTACTATTAAGGAGTATCAGCATTTTCAGCTGAATAATGATTAACATTCCCAGGAACCCAAGTTCATTTCACTTTTAAAATGCCAGCCACCCACTACCTTATTTTCCCTGAATGGCAGTATGATTACACAATCTAATATTTAAAGGCTAATGCCAAACTGTCAAGAGATAACTGACATTCTTGGCAAAACGTGTCTATCGGGATTTTAGAAATGAATTTTATATAGTCCTGGAATTTTCCAGAAAAGGAGCCAAGAGCTAAGTCTGTACTACAAGATTGACGTTAGCAGGTCAGGGACCTAGGCTTCAGACAGCACTTTTCCTAAGTTTACTGATAATGAGTTTATAACATAAAAGAGATGGCCTCCCTGCATGTGTCCACAAAGTAAGCAACTGGGCTGTCAAAAGCGCCTCTGAGCAGCAGGTAGAAGCAATTTGTGTGGCTTTCGCTCTAGATATTCAGACTAGTCTGTTACCAACTCTCCTTGAGATTAATCACTATAAAAGTTGAAAAAATTTAGCAACCTACACTACCTAATTTTCTTGGCAAAAACACAATGTCTGCTAATCCATTAATGTGCAAAATATCACAAAAGTAGTATTTTGGGGGTTATGATTATAAAGAACTTTTCTCCTTACAGATGTAAATTGAAATATTTACTAAATAAAATATATGATGTCTAGGATTTGCTTCAAAATAACCCAGTGTGGGTAGTTAGGAAAAAGAAAAGAACAGTACTGGTGCAAAGTTGATTAATGCTGGATCTGAGTGATGGGTACATGTGGGTTCATTAATCACATTGTTCTATTTTTTTAATGCTTGTAATTTTCTGTTACAAAAGTTCTAGCAAATTAATAATGGACTCAGTTATCAGAATGTTAACACTTAATATATAAGTTTACAACTTAGCTATACCGTTCTCTTAAGAACTTATGAAATAATCCACCAACATGTTCCCAAGGAAGAAACAGGAAATAATCCAGCATTGAAGAAACAAAAGTCACATATTGAAAGAGAAGAATACTCTGCCAAATACAGTATATCAACAGCTGACATTCTGAAGAATGAAACAAGTGGCTTCATAAGGATGTCTAAGAAAAATCCAATGAGACAAGCATTTCCTATCCACGGCAAGTAGTCAGGGCAAAATAATAATTAAAAATGTTCCTTTGCCCCAAAACAGATGACTAGATCAAGAAGATATGGTATATATATATATACACATACCGAATACTATTCAGCAATCAAAAAAAGATAAACTCATGCCATTCACAGCAATTTGGATGGAGCTAGAAGGGATTATGCTCAATGAAATAAGCCAGAAGGAAAAAGAAAAATATCAGATGGTTTCACTTATAGGAAGAATTTAGGGGAAACAAATAAGGTATCAGGAAAAAATAATAAAAACCCCAAATTAACAGGCAACTATAAATCAGAGACATTCTGCAGGGGAGAGGGAGGGAGAAGAATCAAAACGGGAGGGAAGAGCACAAGGGAATAGTGATGGTGCATGGGTGAATTGGCAGGAATTTTACGGGGACTACACGGGAGAGCAAGCAAATATTGTACAAAAATGAACAACGATGTGATATATATAAATACTTTTAATAAAATTAAAAAAAAAATGATGTGTCTGTTTAAATTATAGAGAAAAATGGTAATGTACAGTACCAAAGACTCCTGGTTGAAATGAAGTTTGAAAACTTTTTCAAAGGTTTTTAAAGCTTTGTGTTCTTCATATTAGGGGAAAGGGGTGACTTTTACTCCAAGGAAAAATAACAGAAGTAGCAGAAATAAAAGCCATTGAGAAACTAAGTATGGAAAAAAGGATGAAAGGCAGTAAGAGAGAGGGGGAAAAAGGCTTCTACCAGTGATGAAATGCATGTTTATAAAAAATGAGGGCATGTTTTTATCCATTTATCTCAATCTGGAAGGCAATTAAACAATGTCAAGAGCAGTCAATGAAATAACATACATGTGTTCTTTCTCCTAAACTCAAGCAGTTTGATTTTGCTGTCCTGCTGGCCCTGATAATTTTAAGCTTTCCACATGAATTAATAGGAACCTATTAAGCTGAGTTATGAAGCATACAGTATTAACATCTAAATTCATAAAAGAGCACAGGCTTTATTTCCGTTAAAATTTGGTCTGCAAAATATTTTACACAGTTCCCACATAAGTCCATACAACAAATAAAAACTCTTAGAGCCTGCTTTCAAGAAGTTTAAAGTTTAGGAAGGGGACCCAAGATGTGTACATTATGGAGTAAATGTAAAAAAGAGTTTCCATAATGTGTCATCGGAGTTTAGAAGTGGATTGCGATTTCTTCCAGCTTGGGGGTAGAGACAGAGATGGTTTGCTACACAAGACAAGGATTTACACAGGCCTTGAGAACAGTTTGTGATGTGGACATGGAGAGGTGGAGAGAAGGCATTTAAAGCAAAGACATAAAAGCACAGGATGGGGCCACAGTGCAGGGTCCACAGCATTTTTATTTGGATGAGTAGATCACAAGAGCAGCAAAAAGTAGACCAAGACTAAATTACAATGGGCCCCAAAGCTTGGATTTTATCTGGTCAGCAGGGAGATGGTTGCAGTTCTATGCACATAACTGTGCTTTACAAAAATAGTAACTGACATGTGGTGTAAAGAACTGACTAAGGTGCGATAAACTGAGTAGAAATGTGCGAGGCTTCAACTAAGGTAGTAACAGCCATGAGAATGATGGGCAAGATTCAATTTTGACCTCAGATGCTTTGCAACTAACTAGACATGGTCAGCAAATGCTCTAGCATTGCTAGAATCTCTAATTTTCACAAAAAGAAAAAAGAAAAAAAAAAACCCTAGAATTCCATGCCAATCTCATTTCCAAATGCAAACATAGTAAACATGTTCCAAAGTCTCTCAGTAAAACCTGGGACTACCCTAGTCACAATGCATACTGTTACATTCCCATCAACAGATACGTTTTAGTTTTATTTAGTTTATTATCTGACACTACTACATGGCAAACTCCACCCCTGGGATTGTCTGTTTTATCCATTGCTGGCATTGCAAAAGCCTAGCACACAGCAGATACTTAATGGATATTTATAAATGAACACATAAATGAAGTTGCAAGACAGCCACAGCTGAAGCTGCCAGTGAGATATAAGCAGTCTTTCCCTTGTCAAACAGGTAAAGTGATACTATTAATGGCAAAGTGAAATATAGGACAGAAAGAACATGTTTTTAATGGAAGAAGCTATGTTCTATTTTGAACACACAAAAGCTGAAATATAAATGGATAAACCAAGCAGCCATATATTACAAGTTTGAAAACTCATGATTTAAACGAAGTCACCTTGTAAATCACTTAACTCTATACCTGTTTCCTAATCTTTTTAAAAAGGGAAGGAGGAATTGTAGGGACTGCTACTTCATTCACAGTATTGCTGAAGATCAAAGGTGTCTGATCCAGCATCTGACACAGTAAGAATTCATTTTCAAGTGTAAAATATACACTTTGACTAAATTATTTCCCATGACTAAAATTTACTTAAGCAAAATTCAAATTATTTTATAGTCTCTAAAAACAAGTTTTTTCCTACTCTTTGATGCTGAATCATCACTATGAATAATAGCTGCTACATGGTACTATAAAATAACATGGTGCCCTCAGGAACTAGTAAGGTATATGCTTATGTTCTGCTATAGAAAGCAACCCACACTGTAATGTAAAGGCACTGGCATGTTCTTTTCCTAGTTTCTCTTTCTTTTCTACAGAGGTTTGAGAGCTGTCACAAGGCTTCCATGCCTTTAGCTATCTAAGGTGGTTTATAAAAATCAGATAGCCAAAGTTCAAGAAATAGGGGTTGAACAGGAGTTAAATGAATCTCGATTCATTTCTTCTTTTCTTAATCAGATTATATACATGACTATACTCTACTTTTATGGAAGGTGACACTATCAAAGAACTATCAGATTGTCAAACATCCAGCTGAAAATCTGCAAACCTAGAATACTCTGAACTGCAAAGAAAAAATAATACTCTCAAGATTCTCAAGATACAAGGCACCCTAGAGACATCAGGTCCACAATGAAAACCCAAACAAATCATCCCACCCTAATTTTTTTTTTTTTATAAAACGTTTAGAAGGCAGGCCACATTAAAAAATACGGGTACTTAATTAAGACTTCCAGTTTTCCTGTCCTCGGTGTGGAGAGGTAGATGAAACCAATTAGAAAGCATCCTGCCATTTCAAAGGCAGACTACCTAATCACAGTAGGCTGGAGAACAACAAACAAATCATAACCTTAAGTATAACAGTAACACCTCAACTTGAAAACTTCAAAGTTATAGACAACATATAATTTCCCCACAAATGATATAGAAACATTCAAATAGGTGGGTGGCCCTCTGCAAAATCCTAATGGAAACACCTATTTAAAATATCTCCTACCGGGCCTCCCCTGGTGGCGCAAGCAGTTGAGCGCTGCGCTGTGAAGCTGTCCACAGCCTCTGCAGCGCCGGTTCGATTCAGGCTGGCTGGAGAGGGTCCCATATGGCGCAGCAGACCTCTCCAGCCTCGCCCTCTGCTCCCCTCAGCAGTGTATTTCGTCAGTCTGCCTGTTCTGTTCCCCGCAGTCTCTGCATCTGGCCTGTACCCGGGTTGTTTAAATAAAATAAATCTTTAAAAAAAAAAAAAATCTCCTACCTCCCCTTCTAGGCTGTATGCTTCTTCATTGTACCATACAGGGTGCTAAGGACAAAGTTCATCCAGAAGCAGCTTCTCAAGTACTATTTAATATAGCTTGATGGAGTATCCATGTAGTATATGTGGTATTCATGTTTCCGACATTCTCTGAATATTCTTAAAAACTTTGTCTCCTTGACTTACTTTAAATACAGACTAGTTTTTACCCTAACACTTGACAAGTAGACTGCAATGCCACTCAATGAAAACAGAATTAGGTTAAGGAACTGTTTAATAGTCCCTACCCACAGATGTTCTCATCAAGCCACATGTGAAGCATTCGCAGTAAGCAGTGATATTTTTAAAGGAAGTATTTTCTTTGGCACTCTTCAAGTAACCTATAGTACATTACAACTGCAAAGTGATGTTTAAAAATTAATAACCAAGTGGTGGTACCCATTCAGATGAACACAGAAAAATAATAAACAATGGATCACAGAAAATGAGCAGGAAGAGACCTTAGGCACATAGTTGTTCTTATATAAAACAGTCGGCACATTTCTAAGTCACAGTTACTTACAGAAACACCCAGGTCCACAACCAAAGCTAGGGTTTCCTCCTCTTTCTTTCCTTCTCTCACTGGTATCTCTAGAGAGACCAATGATAGCCCCCTCATTTTATCTTTTCAATAATCTCAAAGACAGTTTCGTAAAGCAAGTTCTTTAAAATTCAAATACAAATGCCCCAAACCCAGAGGGGAAAACAGTACCCACGCACACACAACTAGTGACTCTGAGGCTCCAGTCACAGTGGCTTCTCAAGCCCAACTTCTTTCCCAGGATGTGAATGACCAACACTTGATGTTCCCATTACTACTCCACGTTCATTATGCGTAGCAGTTGTCAAATATTAAGTGGCGTTAGTAACAACTCAACCTTGAATTCAAAAAAAGGGAAAAGAGAGCAGCACAGACTTGGGTCTTTTTAAAGGGATACCACACTACAAAGAACTAAGTAACAGATACAAGATCACTGTCAAGTTTTTTATACTGAAAAAAGCAAAACTACAAATACACTGGATAAAATGCTAAATAAAAGTGTGGCCCACCATGTAGAATGTAGAGAAATCTAGATTCCAAAACAAATGAGTATGACTTTATTCAAATGAATCCAATTTCCACTGCCTATCTGGAAAACTTATGAGAGGCAGTAGCAATGTCTAATAAAGGCCTGAATAGACAGTGGGGGCAAAAAAAGGATTAAAATGTAATCTAAAGTGGCATGGAAAATAGTGTTTCCTTCATTGAAATGCTTCATTTTTTTTTAAAGATTCATTTAATTATGCATATAAGATCTGGGGTACAGGCCGGAAGTATGCAGTGGTAAGAGGATTCACCAGAGACAAAGTGGGGAACAGAACAGGCAGACTGACCGAAATACACTGCTGAGCGGAGCAGCAGGTGAGTCAGGAGAGATCTGCAGAGCTATGTGGGTTGCTCCCTGGCTGGGGATCGAACTCGTGCTGCAGAGGCTGTGGACAGCTTCATAGGTTGCGTCTTAACCCCTTGGGCCACCAGGGAGGCCCCAATTGAAATGCTTCTTTAAAACCATACAAAAGGTAGTTAGTAAGCAAATATGTTCTAGTAGCTTTTAAGTTGCCTTTATTATTATTATGAATAATCAGGATGAAAGAACTGGGATGAAAACTTTCAGCATAAACTCGAATGGGCTTTAAAAAAAAAATTCCACAATAAGCAAATAAGTGAAAATAAGCAAAACAAATGAAAATTTAAAATGGAAAAAACATGCTTTTAAAGAAACACCACACCGTAATAACCCCAATATGCATAAATAAGCAGAAAACCCTGGAAAGTCAGATGTGAGGTGAAAGTGGATTTGTAAGCTGGGTGTGTAATGTGATACAAGAGTGGCTGAAGCTACTTTAAGCATCATACAAGTAAGAGGGGATAGAGCTCAGAGAGGAAGCTCTTTTGCCATGCTGCAAGACTACTAACTCAACAGCAACAGAGAGGATTAACAGTCAAGAAATGGGTGGTCCTATTTGTGAGATATGGAAGTGACAAATAACTAATATGGAGCCCAGATTAATAATAAAAAGTAAACAGAATCCGAAGATTTAAATATGTACAAACAGTAAGAGAATAAAGTCAAAGGCATGGGAAGGAAACTGAAATCAAGTTTCTGACAAGGAGTGCTTCCTGAATAATTAAACAACATAAAAAAAAAATCAAAGCTATTTAGCAAAACAAAAGAAAACAAACCTAGACACAAACAACAGTGGGTGCAAATATAGTAAGAAAATTTGGCACTGGATAGGTAACAAAACAATTAGGTTTCCCTCTCTTATGTTTTGTATCATAAGGACAAGGAGGGCTGATAGGCTCAGCTGAGACAAACAGTTTGCTGGAGCCACATCAGCATGCACAGTGCAGTCCTGAGAATGACTTTCAATCAAATAACCTCATTTGGTACATATGAGAGTTTTAGGCTTTTTAAAAAATTGTCTTTTAAAATATGAATGGTGTCTGAAGCAGCCTTCACATTCCCCTAAACATCTAGTCCCACTGCCCAGAAATGACCATTGTTTATGCACTTTACGGAGAAATGCTTACACATACACACTTTCACAGCATCACAGACACACTTTTTAAACTGTTCTGTAAACAGGTTATGTATGGAGGACATCTTTCTTTATAAGTTGAAAGAGAACAAAGCGCCCTTCTCTTAAGATGCCTACCCAATACTGATGAATCATAATTTAAGCAACCCTGAGTACATGAGTAGTTGCTGTCAGGTTTTTTGTTATTACGGTAAGCAACTCAATCTACGTCTCTTGCTATATTTCCAGTTTTTAGAAGTGGAACTTCTGAGTCAAAGGGCTATTTACCTAATTTTGCTATGTAGGGCCTAAGTGTCCTTCAAAAAGGTTGCAATCCAGGGCCTCCCCTGCTGGCACAGGTGGTCGAGTGCCACACTGTGTCCGTAGCCTCTGCAGCGCCCGGTTGCATCCTGGCCGGCCGGCGAGGGTCTCACATGGCGCAGCAGACCTCTCCTGTCTCGCCCACTGCTCCCCTCAAGCAGTGCATTTCATCAGTCTACCTGTTCTGTTCCCCGCTCTGTCTCTGGTGAATCCTCTCACCCTCCCACGCATCTGGCCTGTACCCCGGTTCCTGTATAAATAAATAAATAAATCTTAAAAAAAAAAAAAAAGGTTGCATCCAGTCATTTTCCAATCAACATACAAGCCAATCTGTTTCCCTCACTCTCACCATTATTGGTATTAAAGCTTCTAAAGAGAAACAAATTCATCCTCAAAACACCTCAGAATGCCCATGTGTTCGGCAATTCAGCTCTGGCCCTGGTTGGGCCACGCAGGGAAGAAGATCTTCTCTACCTACCTTCCTTCGTGCTTCCCTCAGACACACATGTAGAAGTGGTCCTTCAGGATCCATGAGCAAAAACACACTAAGATATGAAACATCTTTCATTAACTATCTCAAAGGCAAGACCAGTCAATTAAACCTCTAAAACCTGACAAGGCATCATTTAGTTGATCACAGAAGAAGTATCTTACCTACTCTCTAAACACTTAACTGTACTTTTTAATTTATGCCCCAAATAGGATGGCAGGCTAATTCTTATTTCTTAAGTGGATCTGATATTTTAAACAACAGTTTTTACACCGTACTACTTTTGCTATAACAGCAAATAAAGTAATGAATCCTCACAAGAGAATTACGGATCTGAATGCTTCATCAGATTGTCAACATTTGAAGAAATGGACTCTAATTTACTAAAGTCAGAGTTTACCTCGATTAGTTAAAACAAATGCGAGATCTTGTAGAAAATCAGTCAAATGCATGCAATGGTATTTACCTTCCATTTAGTTAAGTAACATTTAATGTAGTATTTGATTATCAACTTTCAAAATTATCAAATGGAATAGCAGGATTTCTACCTGACCCCACAACCCCTCTGCGTACCCCTGAATACAGTTACAGCACCACTGTTGGTTATATTGCAACTCAGAGACTATATTAATGACCATGTAAATATTGCTGCTGAGCCATACAATACTGTATGGTTACATTTTTCCTTTTCAGTATTTTTTCCTAAGGAAATAATCACTGCCTTAAAAACAAACAAAAAACAAGAAACCACTGGGTCTATCATTAATTAACTGACAGAACTGTCTCAATATGTTTAAATATCAAGATGAAGATGAGTACGTAAATGTTGTCTCTGGCACATTTACCTTTCTCACTATTTGGCTTGATCAGGTAGTGTGCAGTGCCTGAGCATATGCTGGGTGTAAAGCCAAGCGAGGTGACTCATGAATGTGCTAGATGACAGAAGGAACCAGACAGGAGTCAATACCTGACTGCATTCTGCTCGGGATAATGTCTCTGTTAAAAAGGAACCACTATCATCACTTTAAAAGAAACAGAAAATATTCAACATCTGCATTATCTAGATGGTAAAACACAGGACAGAAGAGTCACATGTTGGAGACTGACAGAGTCCTAACACCCAACTCCTTTCTTCTCTGCCACTGAGCTTTACAAAAATCACCCATTTTCAGAGCACCCTTATCCCAGATGAAAATACTCTTTTCTGAGAAAAGATCTTTCACAATAAAATAAATCCAGAATTCTGGTCATTAGAGAGTGTGCTAATTAATTAACTTCAATCTCAGCTTGATCATTTACTTGCCATGTGGTCTGGGGCGGGTCACTTAACCTCTTGTGCCTTGGCTTCCTCAGTGTAAAAAAGCAGTAATAGTAAATGTATTAGGATTACTTAGGATTAAGGATATATAAAGGAATAAGGAAAGGCTTATTAGCATTTACTATTATTAACACTCCCAAAACAACATCCCAATTTAATAGGGTCCATCTATTAGTCTAATCTAGCTGAGTTACCAGCCTCCAAAGCTGAGATGACCTCTCTTTAGTCTTAAGACTGAACTTAACTTTTCACCTTTAATGTGCTTAAGTCCTTATTATATTGTGTTAGCAGCTGCTAATGAAGGATTTATTAACCTATAACTTGTTCCTAAGGTAGCACTCAGCCCAACCTTTACACTGGTGGAGCCCCTTCCCAATTTTTAAAATAGCTACTTCCCTTTTTTAGTCACTAAGATAAAGAGCAAATAGGTTTTTCATCACTTACAATGTTTACTAACATATAACCCACATGACATTCCAAGGAGACAAGTTACGATTACAGAGACAGACTCACACAGTAAGATGCAGAGCTAGGACTAGAAGCCAAGCAGTATATAGTTCAAGTCCACTCTTAGTCATCCTATCTCACCTCTCTAAACAGACCACAACGCTTTTGGAAAAGGGTGTAGCATACTCAGACTTGTCCTGATTTAGAAGATTAACTCCAGCAAGACTGCAGAGCACAGCAGAATGCCAGGTATAGGAGAAAGGCCAGTTGGGAGCAGAGGCACAAGGACAGGTAGGAGCTGAGAGGCAGCAAAAGGCTGGAGAGGAAGCCACATTTCAGAGATTTGTAAAACTGAAAGAACTCATTAACTGTGAGAGAGAGAGAGAGGAATCAAGCATAGCTGAAGTTTCCAACATGGTAGATGACACTGTTCTCACTAACAAAAATCAAAGTGAAGGCAGGAAGGGGAGCAGATTGGGGTGGAGCAAATAAGAGCAACGTGGGGCATTTAAGCATAAGGTAATAAGACACCAAACAACTGTCCAACGAACCACTGTAGATAACATTCCCCCATTTCTTATCTAACCTTACACGTCTTTAAAAGATTCTTGAGAAAGGGACACAGCACATAAAATGTTCTAAGTAAATGCTGACCACATGACTGAAAGACTTCAGATTCTGACTGCTGTAGGAACTAATAACTAACTTGTAGTTCCCTCAATAAAACTTGTCCCACTGGTGAGAGTTTGGGCAGTTCTATGGGATGCTGGAAGGTTTTGGGGTAGAGCAAACCTGGGGTTGAGGCTCAGTCACATCACCTCCTAAGTAAGTAACCAAGGGTCTTAGCTGCTACTCAAGGTGGGGGAGCTTGTTAGAAATGCTGAAACCACACTCCAAACCAACTCCATTAGAATCTGCACTTTAACATGGTTCCCCAGTGTTCAGCATGACAGTGAGGTTTGAGAAGCACCAGCCTAGAGCAAGTGAAATGTGTCAGTCTTACTTTTCCCAGCCTTTACCCCACCCCCCCATTCACAAAGTGGAGATAATAATATTTACCCCCACAGGGCGGCTGAAGATTAACAGGTATCAAATATTTACCAAGCCTCTACTAAGAGATGCAGTGTCTTACATGTGTTACTTCATTTAACCCTCTCAACTACTCTGCTGTGCTGGTGGTTTGCATTTTTTCCACTAAAGTGAAGAAATGGCAAGACTGTGACATTTCCCAAGACAAGACAGTTGGTGAGGAGTAAAGCTACTACTCATTTTCCTCTCTCCACAACATTCTGCTTTTCATTCAGCCCAATAATGCATATGCAACATAGAGCAGCACAGGGCACAAAAAGGGTTTGTGAGGAGGGAGAGAAGCCTTATACTCAGAGATTTGAAATCACAGTTTAAAATAAGTTAAAAACACCAATCAACGTAATTCAAAACTACTCAAACAAGTCTAAATGACTAGGCTTATCCTGAATTAGTTTTCAGATTAGGATGTCACATCTCAACAGTTATGCTGAAATAGTAGATCCCTCAGTAGAAAATAAGGATGTTCGATAAAAGTGAAAGTTCTCAAAATGATACAGGAGGTTTATCTGGATACATTGTAGGTTCCCTAGGGAGGGCGATTCAGCAAGGGAAGTGACTTCCTCAGAGCTGCTAAGTGATGGATATGTTTCATGTGAAGACTAAAATTCTAGGTTTTCTTGCAATCAGAATTTGTAAGAGTTAAATTTCCAGACAAGAATATTCAAACATATCTAGAACTACAAGTTTGAACAAATAAACCGAGTACCAGGTTCCAAACAAATCGCGTCACCGTATCATTAGTGGTCTCATTCACTCATGGGTGCCCACGACCTGACTGACACACATGTTCTCACTGAGGTCTTCCTCTCTGCCTGTCCCAGATACACTAGTCTGTCTTCACTCCCTGAAACACAAGCTCTCTCCCTCCTCAGGGTCTCTGCAATGACAACTTCAAAGAAGCCCAGACTACTACTTCCATAGATAGCATGCTTCTTCTGGGGCTTTCTAGTGTGTGTGTTTTTTTTTTTTAAAGATTTATTTATTTATGCATACAAGAACTGGGGTACAGGCCAGAGATGTGGGAGGTGAGAGGATTTACCAGAGAGAGTGGGGAACAGAACAGGCGGACTGACTGAAATACACTGCTGAGGGGAGAAGCGGGCAAGGCAGGAAAGGTCTGCTGCACCATGTGGGTAGCTCCCTGGCCAGGGATCAAACTTGTGCTGCAGATAGCTTCAAAGGTTGCGTCTTAACCCCTTGCGCCACCAGAGAGGCCCTACAGTGTGTCTTAAATGCCAGTTTCTCAAAGGCCTTTCTGATCACCCGAAGGACACCCCCAAGTTGTCTGCTTCAGCCTATTGTTCATTTCCTTGTAGGTCTTTCCTTAGGTAAGTACTATTTTGTTTATTTACATGCTTCCTCGCCTCCAATAAAATTCAAGTTTATAGAGAACAGGAACCATATCTGACTTGTTGCCTGTCAGTGTAGGTGCTCATACTGGCTAAATGAATGGAAATGGGCGATAGACACGATGCCAGACAGTGGGTATGGAAATAACGGTATCTGCTTTCAGACAGCTCAAGCTCTAGAGGGAAAACAGACAAGCAAATAACCACCAAAATATGAAATACAGGAATGTTTTGATAAGGGTTACTACACAGAGGGTGCTAAGGAGGCATGTTGAGGGTAGGGAAGGGAAAGCCTGATGAACCCAAGGGGAGATTAGTCTTTTGTTCTTACAGTGCAGCCACAATGACATTTTCTCCAAACATGTGAAGTAAGATGGCCCTTAAATACCATCTTGAGATCAAAGTGGGATGACTGGGAAGAAGAGGTACAGCCATTCAAAGCTTGGTTTCCCATGTAGCAAAATTCAAGCAGAGTCACCTGAATGTATGCACACCGGTAAAGAAACAAGGTAAGGGCCCAACAGCAAGGGTCAGCCCTACAGGCCCATGAAGAATTAAAAGAGAAAGGCTGCAGGGGCCACTTTCGTCTCTGCTTGTAGACATGAGTTTTCTGGACACAAGGGGTCCCTGTTACAAGATGGTGGTCATTAGATTATGACAGGCCATTAAGCACTTTATCTTACTGCTTTTGTTCTGATTCCTTCTCAAATAACCTTCTAATTACGGTATGGGCTCCTAGAGAAGTCTACTTATAGGGAAAGAACCCTCTAGTACACACCAGAAACTACACACCGGCTTTCCAATTCTACCTTTCCAATTCATGAGCTTGGTTAATCTGAGGCTAGGAAAGTGAACCTGCTCTTACTACTTCATTGATTAAATATGGCGGGGTGGGGGAAGAGTCTCTGCCCAAAAAAAGCTGATGAGGTTAGCCTAATTTCAAACAGAGAGAAGAAGAGCTTAAGCAAAAATGTTTGGTGGATCTGACATGTACAGAAATTACAAAAGGAGGACAAACAAGTCAAAGATGATTCCAAGGTTTTATGCTTGAGTTATCTGGGGATGTTAAGTAATGACACTCAGCAAGAGAGCAAGAGCAGTAAGAGGGAGAGTGAGTCTTACAGAGCAATGTCCCACTGATATAACACGCTCAATCTGTGGTCTCTGAAGTCCAGTTAAGTGGAGAGGTCTTAAACATGTGGTCAGCCAACACTGTCAAAAGATAATGGAATTTTAATTTTGGAGACACTTGTATTTGGGCAGTAACAGATGAAAAATGTGCCAATAATAGAAAAACAATGTCAAGTAACATACTAATAATTGAGGACCAACTGTGGAGCTTGAGTAAACCCATTTCTTAAAGGACTGATGACAGACCTGCATGGCAGGCTAGGAAATGGGCTAGAATGGTCTAACATTTGTTACCGTATTTCAATAAATAATGTGCAGGTTTTTTTTTTTTTTTTTTTACAAAGTATGTTTTTAAATAAAAATAAAAACTTGCTTATAGTAAAGTTACTAAAAAAGATACAAATGTTCTTTCATAATACTAGATTATGGCTTCCTGGGACAGGAAGGAAATCAATGAGATACACCCTACTGACTTCTTACCAGTACTTCAAAAAGCGAAATAAAGCTGGCTGAAAGGAACAAAGAATTTTCTTTTGGGGCCTAGTTTAAATGTTTAAATCTTGCCAAAAGCCTGAAGTCCATGATGCTAACCACCTTTGGATGAATTTTCAAGGCAGAGATAAAAGCTCCAATGTGAATTTTAATGACTAACATTGGTTTTGAGAGACATTACTGTACCTTTATACTCTGTGGCAAAACAAACCTTCATCCCCTAAGAGGTCTATGATATAGCACAGTACTATTCTCCCCAGCAGTGTCACTGAGTTTGTGACTCAGTTGGAAGAATCACTGAAAAATCTTTCATCAAGAACCATTATAAAGTCTTTTTTTTTTTTATTTTTGTGCGAGGTGAAGTGCTAAAAATTGAGCTGTACATTTCCTACCCTACAATAGTATACAACTTTGTTGGGGAAGTTCAAACGACTCCATAAAAGACCTGGTATTTTTAACAGAAGGTGTAAAGTTAAGTGACAAATAAGTGGTAGGATATGTCAGATGATGGAGTAATCACTAAAGATTGACTTGTTTGTATAAGAAGAAAATGGGGTTTGAGCCAAACTTTTAAGGAAAGGCAACACAGTCAAGAAGGAAGATGAGGTGCTGGAGTATTACAAGCAGTAGCAAAGGCACTGAGGCAGGAACTGTGCTAGGAACTAGCTAATCAGTTTGGAATATGAGAGTCACGTTGGCAGGCAGCAGATGATTAAAACCCAAGAACCAGACAAAGTCAAAATGGTAGTGGGTCACGCTAGAGTTTTGTACTGTGGGTAATATATAGCTAGTAATGATTTTATGCACAGGTGGGTGGTAGACGCAAAGCAAGGTTTTAGAAAAATTTTTTTTCTTTTATTTATTTGTTTGTTTGTTTTGTTTATACATGCACTGGGTACAGTCAGAAGCGCGGGAGGGTGAGAGAATTCACCAGAGCCAGAGCGGGGAGCAGAGCAGGCAGAAGGACGGAAGAACACTGCTAAGGGGAGCAGCGGGCGGCAGGAGAGGTCTGCGCGCCATGTGGGACCCTCCTCCGGTGGCCGGGGAGCAGCCGGGGATCGAACCGGCGCTGCAGAGGCCGCGGGCAGCTTCGCAACCCAGCGCTCAACCGCTGCGCCACCGGGGAGGCCCTTAGAAAAATTAATACAGCAATTGTGTATAGAAGGGTATCATCAAATTGTATACTTAAAACTGCTGAATTTTACTGCACGTAAATTATACATCAGTAAAGCCAATTTTTAAAAGACAACAGATAAAATGCAAATCAAAAACACAATGAGATACCATCTCTAGTAAGAATAGTCCACATTAAAAAAACTGTAACAACAAATGCTGGATGATGTGGACATAAAGCAACCCTCTCACACTGCTCGTAGAAGGTAATTTGGTCCAGCCATTAGGGAAAGCTGTGTGGAGGGTCCTCAACACTAAAAATAGAGCTACCATAGGATCCAGTGATTCTACTCTTAGGAATCTACCCAGAGGACACAAAAACACTAATTCAAAAAGGAAACCCGCACTCCTATGTTTACTGCCGCACTATTCACAACAGCTAAGATATAGAAACAACCCAAATGCCCCAAAATAGACAAATGGATCAAAAACTTGTGGTACATTTATACAATGGAATATTACTCAGCAATCAAGAGACAAATGCATGCCATTTGTGGCAACATGGATGGAGTTGGAAGGGATTATGTGGGCCAAAATTAGTCAGAAGGCAAAAGATAAACACCAAATGGTCTCACTTATACATGAAATATAGAGAAACCAAACAAAAGATCAAGAAAAAGTCAAAACTAGCAAGCTGACCATAAAAACTGAGGCATACAGCAAAAGAGGGAGAGGGAGGGGAGTTAAAGCAGGGGAGGGAAGAACACAAGGGAATACGGTAACAGTTCACAGGTGATTTGGGGGCGGAAGAACTATGGGGACTACAGCAATGTAAGAAAGAAGAAATTTAATTAACGAATAAAATATTTTTTAATAAAGAAATGGGGGAATCTAGTTACATTCCAGACTGCCTTCTAACAAAAGAGCGAGAGACAGCGAGAGAGTGAGCGATCGAGAGAGAAAAGACAACAGACAAAAACATGATTAAGTATGAAAAAATATGTAGGCTATAAAATTCTGAGCATGGGCCTCCCCGGTGGTACAGCGGTTGAGCGCTGGGTTGCGAAGCTGCCCGCAGCCTCTGCAGCGCCGGTTAGATCCCCAGCCCCCACGAGGATCCCGCATGGCGCGCAGACCTCTTCTGCCACCCGCTGTTCCCCTCAGCAGTGTATCATCAGTCTGCCTGTTCTGACCCCCGTTCTGGCTCTGGTGAATTCTCTGACCCCTTCCGTGCTTTTGACTGTACCCAGTGCTTGTATAAATAAATAAGTAAATCTTCAAAAAAATAAAATTCTGAGCAATTGACAGCTGAGGTTAATTCAACTGATTATATGCACCTCTTCCCAATTTCAAGTCCAGTGACATCTCATTGGTAGTCTAAAGCCAGCCATGATGGAGTATTTACCCCTCAGAAATCAGTAAACCCTACAATTAGCACTTCGTACCCCACAAAGGCAATTGTCCAACATTCACCAGGACACCACTATGTCATTTCTATGCAAGGTCTAGTAAGAATATGGCACTAAATGAAGAGTCCGTTCACATTTTCTTTTAATTAAAAATGACACATTTCTCAAGTACCACTTCTTAATCTTACCATAAGCAAATGATTATCAGAAAATTATAACGTTTTATTAGTTGCAAGAACTAAAGCATGCCTATGAACAAGACAGAAACTTTTGTTTGAATCCTTCAATCAAAGTTTTCTAGCTATTATGTGTTTCCCCTGGGACTAACACCAATTGATGATGATAATGCACAAAAAATTCCAGCATTCACTCCATTATAGTAAAGGCTAATTGCATGGGCCTATTATTGGAATATGCTTTCCTAGCTCAAACTAGCTGCATTTCAATAGAGTAAAGACAGTTTTCTAGAGAAGCCCTACTGTGAAAAGATGAACTTCGTCTTAACAACTTTAGTTTCAAAAACTATTCATTTATAGATGCCTATTTCACATCTCCAAAGCAAAATGGCTCATTTGTTATGCAGATTACCAATCAGAATAAAGAGGTTTCTTCTTTAGAGGCTCCAGCTAACTATGTACATAGGCTCGATCTCAAAACCAGCAAAGCAGACGTCTAAATATGACAGCATATAAATGCTTGAACTCTTCTGATTTAGATGTAGAGAAATGCAAATGTGCATCTCCTTCCCATTAGCCAACCCACCTTCCAGGAGCCAAGCGGAGTTTCCTCCCAAGAAAGGCTACCTTTATAGAGCTCCTGGGTTTCTATCTGTTAAAGAAATCAGGGTGGATGAGAGGGGTAGGACAAGAGGTACAGGATGACATTCACCGCCAATGGTGTAATTCCATGAATCCTTAACAGACTTAGGTTTTGTTTTATAAGTTCATAAGTTCCTTATTTAGAACCCAGACTATAACTTCTCATGCATAAAAGCCAGTTTAACGCGTTTGAATCTGAGGTACACTATTTTACTTTGGTTTATTAATCCTCATCTACACCAGATCAGTGTTTCTACTAGAAAATGTAAATGCATTTCTAGAGTTCTAAATTGAGATGTTAGCATCGTCACTGTTTGAAACTTATTGCACTTAGAGTCCTTCTCAGGGGAAGGAAAATAAAAGACATAAGCAGCTGTTAGGTGGGAGAAATAACTGGAAATGGGAAGAATAAATATGTATTTAAGAATCACAGGGTACTGACATCCCTTGTCCCACTGACAACTGGGTGGGGAGAGGGAGGTGGTAGATAATTCATCAGACATGTCTACTTTGAAGCGCCTCATGAATATATGCTTCATAAGTCTGTAACTTACACCCCAAACTAATAACCACTGCTCTAGGGAGAGTGCTGCCAGGCCCCAGAGATCATTTAAGGGTTAGTTCTAAACCCCATGACCAGTCCACTGATGATTTTTGGTATTACAAACCCTGGAGCCAAGGGTCTCTTCTTTTCACCACTTTCCTTAAGCTTTTAATCCCCCTGGAAGCAAAGTTAAGAACCCTAGACCCCCAAAAAATGGGAAAGAAAGATGTATACCTCTTTATTATTAAATATTTACCAGTCTTCAAAATGACCATGCATTGTTCTGGGAACTAGGGACAAAGGTATAAAAGAGACAGGACCCATCCTTCAAGGAGCAGCATGGAAAAGGTGGAGTGGAAAGCATGAGCACACGGTTGGTTATAAAGTGGTAACTGCTTATCTGAGGGGAAAACAGAGGGTGCTATAAAGCACGCAGAAGACAGGAAAAGCATCTCAGGCAAATATGGAAATGGGGATGGGGGAGTTCAAAGAAAACCTCCAGAAAGATGCAGTTTAAGAGGAATATAAAAGAATGAAAGAAGCTAGGCCAGAAGGGGAGAAAGGGAGGACCTTAGGAAGCATCCTCTGAAAGACTGGCACACTACAGGGGTAGAGATGGCCCCCCACATCTCGGACCCTCACAGTAGGAAGGCACTACCTCTCTATCAAATTAACTCTTTTAGCACAGCCACTGAAGAACAATTAAGGGGTTTTAAACAGGAAGTGGCTTGATTAGATAGATGTATGAAAAACAGGATCAGCCTAGCAGCAAAAAGAAAGGCAGACTAGCAGGAGACAAAGACTAAATGCAGGAAGCTCTGAAGCTGCGAGATGGCTTTCAACAGTCCAGGTGGTATCACGAGGACCCGAATAAAGCAGTGGTGGTAGGGACTGAGAGAAGTGGGGAGAGTAAAGACTTCAGGAGAAAAGAATAAACAGGATGAGGGGGGAGTTAAGGGGACATACAGGTTTCTCACTTGTGCAACAGATAGATAAGTGAAAATATACACACACACACCCCACCCCCAGTCTGATTTTGGAAGCTATAGTACTGAAATCAGTATCAGACATGTTAAAAGTTTTAAGGGTCCACTGGGACATTCCTGGAGACAGATTATGAAGACAGGCAGTTATACTAGAGTTTGACAAATAATTCAACTGACGATGCATATATATGCATTATTTTATAGCAAAGAATGTGTTCTATGAGAAGATTAAGGATGAAATACATGGGAAACCAGCCTTTAATAAATGTATCATTAACCTACAGAGAGATACACAGGATCAAGGTTTTATGATGAGATAGAGTTGAGAATGTTCCTTTGGTCTAGGGGTCTACAAACAATGACTCACTGTCCATTTTTGTAAATATAGCTTTACTGTAACATGCTAAGACCATCCATTTATGTACTGTTGATGGTGGCTCCAGTGCTACAGTGGCAGATTGAGTATATACTTGGGGGGGGGGGGGAAAGGCCTACACAGCATGAAATGTTACTATTTGGCTCTTCATAGAATAGTCACTGTATCACCCAGCCTGTTTTAGTCAGCAGCCCTTTGGGCAAAGACCAGCCTTACTTCCTACTCCACTTTCTCCATCCAAGAAAGAAAAAGTACATTATATTTAAATGCAACATGAACTTAAAAGGCTCATGAAAGTTATCAATTTAATATCAAAGTCATTCATCAAGATTTATGTTCAGGGCCTCCCCGTTGGCGCAGCGGTTGAGCGCTGGGTTGCGAAGCTGCCCGCAGCCTCTGCAGCGCTGGTTCAATCCCCAACCGCCGGGCAAGGGTCCCACATGGTGCGCAGACCTCTCCTGCCGCCCGCTGCTCCCCTCAGCAGTGTACTTCGTCACTCTGCCTGTTCTGACCCCCGTTCTGGCTCTGGTGAATTCTCTCACCCTCCTGCGCTTCTGACTGTACCCAGTGCTTGTATAAATAAATAAATAAATCTTAAAAAAATAAAATAAAATATAAAAAAAATTTATGTTCAACCCTTAAAAAATTTGTTCAATACAACCAAATGTATTTCCATTTAAAGTCAAGGTTTTAAAAATATATAAAATTATAACATATAATTTAAGGATATAGTATTTAAATTACAAGGCAACTTACTGATTTAGATGAGGCTACAAAATAAAGGGAATCCCAAACCTTGCTTTTTATCTAATTCAGAATGTTATGCTACAGTCTACTCCAGAAGGATGCACCTTTACAAAAACCTTTGGTAATGAAAGACATGAGCCACAAGCAGAGTGAGTCGCTATGATTTCCACCACCACTGCCATGTCTAGATACCCCACTGAGCATCTAACATTTGGTTTGCCTCAGTAAAGACCTATAATCATGAGGGTACCCACCCATTTTACAGATGAGGAAACTGAGCCCTAGACAGATTAAGAGCCTCATCTCAGGTCACCAGAGGGGTGGGGAAGGGGGGAGAACCAGTAATTAGTGCAGACCTAGGTCTGACCTCAGAGGCTCTGTACTTACCCTCAACCCCATACTTTATAGTTTGTTACTTACAGGGAAGACAACATCTGTGAAGGTGCAATGGAATCTGGAAACAACTAGGAACATATATCTGCTGCTTTTCCTCCCTTAAAACTCAGAGCAGGGCTTGAAACTCAGGCTGGTATCAGGGGCCTAAGGTGAAGTGTACTGATGGTCCCAAAGGGCTGTGGCCTCAGAACCACAATCGTGTGCACCACCACTGCCAGCCAACAAGGTATATTCTCAATTCCTAACTACCACCTCACAAATGAACTTTTTAAACCTCCTCTTTAAACTGAGGTCAATCAACACAAGGAATAAAAAGGTCTTTGTAAATCAGATATTATAGCAATGTACTCTAAGAGGTAATAGGATACACTCAGTGGAAAGAACACAAGCTTTCTCTTCAAATTGACCCAGGTTTGAATTCAGGTTTCCACACTAGCCTCATGA
Source organism: Talpa europaea (assembly GCF_964194135.1). NCBI lineage: Eukaryota > Metazoa > Chordata > Mammalia > Eulipotyphla > Talpidae > Talpa > Talpa europaea. Next base: position 134,644,013 of record NC_140069.1, read on the forward strand.
CAATTTCTTATCATCTGAGCCTACTTCCTGGGAAAGGAGAGACCACCCCCTTCACCCTGCCTGTGGCCCAGGGAAATAACAGTACTATAATATAGTTTAGTGGTTCAAAGACAACCTGACTTTATCATCCAGCTCTGCAACTTACGGGGCATGAGAAAGCAGCCTAACTAAGGCTCAGGTTTCTTATCTATGAAGTAGGAAAATGACAGTAAAATCTACTCATTCTGAGGATTAAGGTGCTAAAAGCATAGTGTTGAAGACACAGTAAACACTCCAAGAGGCTTTTTATCAACTTAAACTTATAGGCCTAAAAAACCTCGTTCTCTGAGGCTATGAAATTAACTTTCCTAACTTTAAGGGAGTGGTAGAAAAACCTCCCCCCTGCCCACCACAAAAAAGAAACCCAGTGGCTTTACTCCACTTTGGAGTAAATGGCAGGTAGTTTTCTTCACCGACTGCCCCAACTTTTAAATATTAAATAATACTGCTGGTGCTTTAAGGCAGGCAACGCCCTTAACGTCTAAACAGAACAAGACTATTTCCCCCCACATGGTTTTCAGAGCACCAGGAAGAAACACGGGAAAGGCATCTGTTTAGAAGCAGAACTTTAACTCTTTGTAAAAGGGCCTGCCCACACCTGTGGCCAAAGCAGAAGAAACAAGCTTGGTTAAGTGGCGCAAGACCCAAATTTGCCTGCCTTTTAAAAAAAACAACTCCCCTCTCCCCAGCAACATATAGTCACCTGAAGCCCCACACCTACCTCAAAAGTCATTCTTACAATCATTAGTTCAGGAAATAGAAACAGACCAAAAGTAATGCAAAGATTACCTATAATGAAAAAAAAAATTCCTTGTCCTTTACTAGACTCATTAAGTCCATCTAGCTAAAATTAAAATGTGCCTTTCACACTTAGACCAAGAAAATTCATAAAAGCCTGAGATGCAGAAGGTTTTCTCAGATACAACTCTAAGTTTTCAAATGACATATACTGCACCTATTAATTTTTCTTCAAATGACTTCAGCTTTTTTTTTAATAGGTAGATAATCACATGTATTTAGTCAGAACTCTAAAACCCTAAACACAAAGTTTTAATAGGCACTATAACTGGCTCAACATAGAATCCTCTGCTATTAAACATGTCCACTTCAAGGGAATCTAAGAAAAGCAAGAAATCTCCAGATACAGCATCAGCTTTATCCACCACACAAATCAATGTGCTCAGTTTATTCAGACTTAAAACTGATTTAAGTTTCTCAGTCTTTGCTATAGAATACAAATTAATGTTCTTGAGTTTTCTTCTCACTTTTTTAACCAGTCATTTATGCTTATATTCTAACAGAATTGTTTTAAAATATCCTCACCAAAAATCAAATCCAGGACCAGAGCACCATTCCTTCCAAATCTGAGTCTAGCTCAGATTTGTCTAGCTCAGATTTGCTGTCTTACTTTTGTTTTGAAAGCTAAGGGGAAGGAAGGTAGTTTTTCTGTTTTAGATTTCATTCCTGGGGAAATGGAAATAGATGCAAGCCTTCAAGGTTATACAGTACCCACAGAGAACATCCTGTCCACTTGCCTAATACACTGCTTCATGCTCACAGCTAATGGCCAAACCACCTGCAAAAGTCTCATTTGTTCAGTCTCACATGCTGCCCACAAATTCAAGATTATGCTGTTTCTTTTTGTTTATTTTAGAACAGTCACCTTGTATCCAACTGACCCAGCCCACTTCTGCTGCCAAGGTGCCATTATTACATTTGCTAAAGGCCAGAGGTAAAAAGACAGTCCCGGCCCCACACCCCAAAACAGACCTTCACATCCCTGGCCCTTACCTGGGGTGGGATGGAGGTGGGGTGAGTTGGAGGGAGGAAAGGTTGAGAGAATCAATACAGGGGTGTTTCTGAGCGAAAAGGGCACAGGCAGGGAAACTGGGGAACACAAACTCCATCTAGTTCTTTTAATCATAGGCATGGCTCTCTCAATTAAGAGCTTTCCTTCAAATAACTCAAACTAATACAAAGCTTACCTTAGATACAGAGGGAAATGTTCATTTTTAAAGTTATCAAGAAGCTAGAAAAGGTAACTGAAACTGAACTGGAAGGCTTAGAAAGTTATTTTTAAAATCTACTTGCATATGGTTTTTCTAAATTAAAAATATCTGGGCAGTATTCATTGCTACCTAGCATCCCAATGAATACACTTTTAAGGAGTACTTTCTCCTTAAAAAGTAACACAAATGTGAGATTTATTATCAAGAGCACATACTACTGCTCGCTATTTATTACTAAGATTGGCATATCAACAAGTGTTTACTATTCTGTGCTATATGTGTATTTACCATTTGTTATTTTAAAGCACTGAGAATTTCAAAACACTAAAACTCTCTGCAACTTGGTCTCTCAAAACTGCTTTCATTTAAATTAGCTACTGGCAGGCCTCAACTTTTCATGCCTTGAAGCAAAACAAGTGCCCCTATTTAAAAAGGACTGGCAGCAACTCAAAATCAGAGAGGATCCTACAGAGATCTCTCATATCTTACACACAATTTATACACAAATTACGCAGGTGTGTGTGCACGTGCGCGCACACACACACAGCTGATTAACAATAGGCTCTCAACCTTTTTAAAAGGAAGTTATTTCAACTATATTCACACTTGCCATGATGTAGAGAATGGAGAGACAGACTGAAAAACATCCTCATGAAAAATTTGGTCCAAAAATACAAATTCTTAAAATTACCAATCCTGTACAAACCTCCACCTATTCATATTGATGACAGAAAGAAAATACTGTGGAGACCATCTGTTGCCCTACTTAAAACCAAAGAGCATGAAGGATGGCAAATACGTCACAGGCTAGGTTACAATTATTTCTATTTTGGAAAGCAAATGACCAACTGGAGTTCAAAGGAAAAATACAAATTCCTGTTATCTACCTGTTTCAAAAGGGCAGTTAAGAGCCAAGCTAGTGAATTTGAAACTGAAATTAAAACATAAGTTTGACCATAATTTTTTAAATACCAAAGTCCATTTCTAGGCTTAAAAGTTGCCTGTTATTACACTGCTTAAAACCTTCACCAATGAGTCTCAATACCTCAAAACAAAAAACTCCTCCAATCTGCCCACGTTGTCTGCAAACTTTCCCCCTGCTTCTGGTCTCCTCAATCCCAGAACTCTGTGCACAGTAATTAACACAGTTGAGTTGAGTGATGTGGTTTTAGAGCTGTATGTCTCTGCCTAGTGCCCTCCTCTCCACCAGGAATATCCTCAACTTCAGTTTGAAAATGCCCACTCTTGGTCTTTAAAGACCAAGGTCAGGTCTGATCTCTTCCATCAAGCTCTCCTACATTATCCACCCTCTGGGTCCTGTTACAACTCACAAGTTGACAAAGCTCACCTCTCTCTGCTTCTCTTGGTAGCATCTGTACTGCTTTGCAGAGGATCTGACAGAAGGCACTCAAAAATATTTGATTAGAAAATAGAGAAAACACTGGGATACCATTTCACAACCTCAGATTGGCAAAATTTAGAAAGCTAGGCAAGTGCTGGGTGAGGATATGGAAAAAACAGGAAGTCTCAATTGTGCTACTGAAGAAAATGCAGTTTGATATAGTATTTGTACTATTTGGTAATATTTTTATCTCTAGCAATGCTGAAGATACACAGCATTAAGACAAGCAATTCTGCTTAAGGTTATATATATTAGGCCATTGTTTGTCAAACTTGAGGGAATGCAGGTAGATATCTTAAGGGTACATCTCTTACATTGTATGAGTAAATATTTTTATAAAACCAGAGACTGCATTATGAAGCAAATAAGGCAAAATGTTAAGAACTGACAAAACTGGAAAATGGGTCATCGTCCTATTATCCTAATCATATTCCCCATATTTGTTGTGGTGCTTAAAAAGTTCATCCTTTTGGGCCTCCCTGGTGGCATGAGGGGTTAGCCTATGAAGCTGTCTGCAGCCACTGCAGCACAAGTTCAATCCCCAGCCAGGGAGCTATCCACATGGCGCAGCAGACCTCTCCTATCTCGCCTGCTGCTCCCCTCAGCAGTGTATTCCGGTCCTTCTGCCTGTTCTGCTCCCCACTCTGTCTCTGGTGAATCCTCTCACCACCACCACCCACCATCTCTGGCCTGTACCCCAGTTCTTGTATGCATAAACAAATGAATTTTTTTTTTTAAAGTCCATCCTTTCAAAAACAGTTTTAAATGAACAAATGACTAGAAAACAGTTAAGGAAAAATAAAAGCACAACCTTGAAAATATCCTGAAATCTATAACTCCAAATCAGCACACACTGAAATCTATAACTCCAAATCAGCACACACGTTCAATACATTTTTTTTTTTAAAGCTAACATAAGAATGCTGTGCGTCAGGCACTAGTACTGAGCCCTTAGGTACACAATATCATTTACTTGGTGCAAGAACCAAGTAAAATGGCAGGGGCTATTTTATTTGTTAGGTCAACTGCATCTCTGTCTCTGGTCTTTAATCATAAGGGCCCAATTGTATTCACTGTCCCACATTTTCTGAGAGCAGAAAAATGAACTAATTTCCTTTTCTTTTTTTTTTTTTTTTTGTGGGACCCTCACCGGCGGCCGGGGAACAAACCAGTGCTGGAGGCTACAGGCAGCCTCGCAGCCTAGCGCTCAACCGCTGAGCCACCAGGGGAGGCCCAAAAATGGACTAATTTCTTTTTAAAGAACTTTAATATGTATTCAAATCTAAATGGTTTCCTCAACTTTCAGTTAATCCAAAAAGCCTATTCCAAGAATCACACACAACAAAGTTTTCTCAAATGCTGCCTTATCTCTATAATTTGTGTAAAATAAACACAAACAATATGACAATGAGGCTCCATTTTTTGGTTAGTTTGCTTTAAAAATGCAATTCAATGATATGGGTCCACTTCAAATACATCCTATAATATTAATTGCAAATTTATTTTAAATGTGCAGCTGAAGCAGCTAATTTAAACTCTAACGGCTATGTTTATAAATTAGAGTGTGTGAAAAATATTGTCCCTGCTAGAATAGCGTGGGTCTTAAAGCAATTTTTGCTAATTTTGTGCAAGACGTGTCAAATTGTTTGAAAAGTTAAGAATATACACTTAGACTTTTCTGTAAATGGATAAACAACCTGATCATTTCAATATCTTCTCTCTGGAAATTACTTAAGCAGATTTATTAATATTTGGTGTGGTAATGGTACTGTGGTTGGTTACACAAGGAAAGTTGTGACTCTTGAAGATGTATGTCAAGGGCCTCCCTGTTGGCGCAAAGGGTTAATTAAGTCTCAGACTATGAAGCTATCTGTAGCCCCTGCAGCATGAGTTCAATCCGCGCCCAGGGAGGTGAACCACATGGCAGAGCAGACCTCTTCTGCCTTGCCGGCTGCTCGCGCACCTCTGGCCTTGACCCCAAGTTCCCATATGCATAAACAAATAAATCTTAAAAAAAAAAAAAAAAAAGTATGTTAAAGTGTTTGGGCTGAAGTGTCATGATGTTTGCAACTTACTTGCAAATGGTGCAACTAAAAATATACATGATAAAGCTTATATGGCAAAATATATATTATTGAGTGTACATAGTGGGAAGCAATACAGGTATTCATTAATATTATTATTTCCACCTTCTACTTTTATTCAATAATATTATTAATAGTCTTTCTACTTCAGAGTAAATTATAAAGAGAATTTTCCAGACAATGTTAAGCAAAAAACTTAATACTTATTGTCATCATTATGTGAATCTATAGAATTATCCTTATCAAATAACTTCCAGAATAAAATTAAGTTGTATTTGCTACTGTAGTTTTACTCACAAAAATGTGGCAGCAGAAAAAGATCTACAATATGGCCAAGTTAAGGGCCCCCCCCCCAACATATTTTAACCTGTATTAAAGCCAAAGTAGACTATGTTCTGCAATATTATTAATTATATTTTAAAGTAGCCCTTTCTTGCTGCTAAGTAAATATACTTTTTATGTGATCAGAAGTTATGCAATAATAACAATAAAGCTGTTAATTTCCTCAATCACATTTCCAACCAATAAGCAAATTTTCAGTAAAAGGATCAATTTAATCTTGTTCTTATCTAATAATGAGCTAAAATATCCCAATTACAAACATCTAAGTTGACTCTTACTCAAGAGGTCTGGTTTTAAAACAAGGAAGCATCCTGAAATATATTGTTCATAGTATCAGAGGTCAGGGGACAAAGGAGAAATTCACTGGCTTCAAATTGCATTAACTGTTTGAAAGAATTCTAACAAGGTCTTTATCCCATCTACTAAAGGATACTGCCTCTCAAGATGTACTCCACATGAAAATCAAAAGTGAAACAAGACATGAGGGATCCACAAGTTTTCCTCTAGTGAACAGGTGCCCAGATGTTAGAAGGCATTCATAACAACTGCTTCTCATTACCAATGACCACAAGTCTTCCCTTAATTTCACCAACTAATAATGGCAACCTCTGATTCATTTATAAGTCAGTCACAGTTTGGTTAAACACAGTAACCAAAATATTTGCATTCTCAGGTAAGCAGGTGATGAGTTAACAGTGGATAGCATTAATAATCATACTTGCACAATACTTCAATTCCAGGAATTCCATTTCTAAAAATGAAAGAGCAATTACTATTATTGGCATAAGGCAAACTTTTTCTACTCAAATTTAACAATCAGGTTTCTAAATATGAATCAATGAATCAATATTTTAATGAATCAATATTTTAAAGTACCATATTTCAAAGTCAGAAATGAAGCTGCAAGGCTTTCTACTTCATACTTGAAAAAGCCCTAGTAAAAATGACATACCAAGAAGGTAATAAGACTGCAGAATTGATTTTTACTATCTACCTCTATCTGCAAATTGTTGAGTCAAAATAAGAGTTTAAATTTATGCTATAAAGCTATTTTCAATTCTCGATTTCCTAGAAGGCAGTTATGCAAATAGCGGTGAAGGTCTTTTACATTATATGTATACATACATACAATAACTATATGTAACATCTCTACAGATAAAATAAAAATATTCAAGTTGCAGAGACTTGAAATCATCTTAGCCAACTCCTTATATTAAGGAAACACATACCCAAGAAAGAAGTAAAAGGCACAAGGTCTCACCAAGTAGCAGAACAAAGGGCAAGAACCCTGATGGGTATTTCCAGGCAATCTTCGATCTCTGCCAACCTCCAACAGTAACAAAATTCCTACAGTGGGTTCTCTAAGTTTGAAGGAACTAGCTAAATTGTAGGTGAAAAGAAACAAGTTAACTTTTTTTTTTCCTTCTCCTTTCTTTACTCCCTGAGAGTAAAGAATGTTATCATGTAAGCTTAGTTCCTGCTAAAGCAGAATTTAGAAGACACAGGATAATGACTAAGAAATAAATTTTATGAACCAAAATCCAAGCAATGGGACATTTCATGACAAGTCTAAATGACAATGCTCCCAAATATGTAAGAAAAACATAAAACATATTAACAATTACTGTGGCAAACTCTGTATTACCCAACACTGTATTACCCAAACACTGTCAATTCTCTTTCTTACTAGTAAACTCTGATTTTATTAAGGGCAGTCAAAAAGCAATGTTTTCCGGGCCTCCCTGGTGGTGCAGCGGTTGAGCTCTGGGTTGCGAAGCTGCCCGCAGCCTCTGCAGCGCCGGTTCGATCCCCGGCTGCTCCCCGGCCACCGGAGGAGGGTCCCCGCATGGCGAGCAGACCTCTCCTGCCGCCCGCTGCTCCCCTCAGCAGTGTACTTCGGTCCTTCTGCCTGCTCTGCTCCCGGCTCTGGCTCTGGTGAATTCTCTCACCCTCCCGTGCTTCTGACTGTACACAGTGCTTGTATAAATAAATAAATAAAAACAAATCTTTAAAAAAAAAAAAAAAAGCAATGTTTTCCAGTATCTCTTGCAGCTAGGGCTGGTGAGCTGACATTTCTTAGGCAGGATGTAAGTGAAAAGCTCCGTCCAAGTTGGGGGGGACAATCTTAGCTAGTTTCTTTCCCCCTATGCCTTACCCCTTTTCTTCCTCCTCCTACATGAGACTTTAATATGATGATAGGGAATGAGCCCTTACGGAAATAAGCCAGACAGGGATCAGGGAAGAAAGACAAAGAAGAAATTTATTTGTTGGAAAGAATTCTAACAAGGGCTTTATCCCATCTACTAAATGATACTGCCTCTCAAGATGCCAGATGGCTGGGTGAAAAGACCCAAGGAATAGAGATCCCTGATAACGTCAATCTTGTCCTCATCTGCCCGTCTGCCAATTCCATGTTACACCTACATTATTTCAGATCTGTTAGTAGCAACTAACTACAATTCCTGAGTTATTCACACTAAGCAATTACACACTAAATGCATTCATCTTTATTATTTCAAGCAATCTTTGAAGCACTGTTACAATGTTACAGTTTCTTCTTTTTTGAATGAGGAAACCAAATGCAGATGCAAATCAAAAAACCTATGGTCATTCTACTGCATTTTACTTTTCAAATGCAGTATGTATCGGAAAGAGTGCATGCATTTCAAAATATCATCTTAGTCATTTTTGTATAATATGCCACAAACCCCTTTACTCCCTTCTACAAACACCACTAAAACCCTGCCAAGCCACAATCAGATCTGAACCACCTCTGATAGTTGACAGAGATCATACCTCGAGTGTCCATTAGATCACAGAAAGCAAAATGTGCAAACTATTCGCCTTATAGCAACCCAAATAATCTTGGTTACACACTGCACCTTAGTACATACATACCTACAGTGACTGATTTACAACCTCTGATCCTTTAATCAAGCCAAACCAACAACCTCCCCACACTACCCCTCCCCCCATTCACCTCCTGTTTCTGTGACTCAGCTTCCTCCAGGAAGTCTTCTTTGATAAACTCAACTCCATACTTCCCCAAGATCTACCCTCCCTATAAACTTATTTTTAAGGGTACTAATGTTATTTACTTGTATAGTATCTTTATATTTTATAACTCCAAATTAAGACTGTAGTCTTCTTTAACACAGGAAACAGAGACACATGGTTAACGAATTGCAATGACTTATTTAAAAACAGACCTACTCAAGATGAAAGAAACAAGCATCTGTACTGCCCAGGTAGAATAAATATTAACAGTGCTTAGATTCAAAGTAACAGAAACCCTAAGTAAATTTGTGATCTAATTCCTCAAGTTTCAGTGAACTAATTTTTTTATTAAGAGAAAATTTTTAAAAATCTTAATTCTACTACTCTTTATTCCTTATCCAAGAGGTACATGTAAACTCTTCCAAGATCTTTTCAGCAGAAATGGAAATAAATCAAAATTCACTATTATTCATCCATCAACATGATTAACAGAAAAACAAAAAGGTTTGCATATAAAAAGCTTTTGCATATAAAATTAACATATTATGTTATACCCTTAAAAGCCTAAATTCTGTCACTAGACTTAATAGCTTGGAATAAAGATAACAGCTTTTATGAATGGACTATTCTAACAATGGGCCTATTGTTAACTGCCCAGAGTCAATTCAGTACCTGATAAATTATTTTATTTATTTATACAACAACTGGGGTACAGGTGCAGGAGGGTGAAAGAATTCACTAAAGACAGAGCAGGGAGCAGAACAGGCAGATGGACCAAAGACGCTGCTGAGGGGAGCAGCGGGCAAGGCAGAAGAGGTCTGCACGCCATGGGGCTTTCTCCCTAACTGGCCAGGAATCGAACCTGTGTTGCAGAGGCTGCGGACAGCTTCACAGCTCAGCGCTCAACCCGCTGTGCCACAGGGGAGGCCCAATGCAATTTTTTTTTTTTAAAGATTTATTTATTTACTTATACAAGAATTGGTGTATAGGTCAGAGGTGCAGGAGAGTGAGAGAATTCACCAGAGACAGAGCAGGGAGCAGAACAGGCAGATGGACCAAAGACGCTGCTGAGGGGAGCAGCGGGCGAGACAGGAGAGGTCTGCCACGCCATGTGGGAATCTCCCTGGCCGGCCGGAATCGAACCTGTGTTGCAGAGGCTGCGGACAGCTTCACAGCACGGCGCTCAACCCGCAGCACCACTGGGGAGGCCCTAAATGCAATATTTAATGTTGAGAACCCTGCAGTCCAAGAAGAAAACTGCTATCCAACGTCTTTCCTTGTCTCCACACAGAAAAAGGCATTGCCTCACTTCATCACATCATTATTTTATGACACACCATTGTTTTATGACACACCAAGAAAAAAAAAAAGCTGCCAATTAAACTGTGACTCACCACCCATTGTAAGACATTTCAATTTCAAAGATATTAAGATGCGGGAAAAAAATAGGTCTTAGACCCTATAAAATATGGCATAAGCCTGACATTCTTTTTTTTTTTTTTAAAGATTTATTTTATTTTTATTTTATTTATTTATTTACACATGCACTGGGTACAGTCAGAAGCGCAGGAGGGTGAGAGAATTCACCAGAGCCAGAGCGGGGAGCAGAGCAGGCAGAAGGACCGAAGGACACTGCTGAGGGGAGCAGCGGGCGGCAGGAGAGGTCTGCGCGCCATGCGGGACCCTCCTCTGGTGGCCGGGGAGCAGCCGGGGATCGAACCGGTGCCGCAGAGGCTGCGGGCAGCTTCGCAACCCAGCGCTCAACCGCTGCGCCACCGGGGAGGCCCAAGCCTGACATTCTTTACCAATATAAAAACACTTGCCATCTTCACACAATACCAATTTTTCTTAGCTAAATGTGTATTTACATGGCTGGTTTTATAATTCAATTTGATCAGATTCAAGTATTTTATTAAAGAACCTACTATTATGCCAACACACTGCTAGATACAGATAAAGCATGTCCTAGACTTTTGATAATATGACACCTTCTCTTCCAATACACACTTGACAAAGTAGTGGTTCTAATTGTTTTAGATAGTTATTTTCAATTCTCTATTCCCTAGAAGGCAGGTATGCAAATGGCAGTGAAGGTCTTTTACATTTTATGTATACATACTACCATAACTCTATGTACCATGTTTACAGATAAAATAAGAATATCCAGATTGTAGAGACTTGGAATCATCGTAGCCAACTCCTTATATTCAATTGATAAGGAAGCACATACACAAGAAGGAAGTAAAAAGCATAAGGTCTCACTAAGTAGCAACTTTTTTGGTTTCTCTCAGCAAGCTTTACACTTAAAAGCAAATGATTCCAATGAGTTTTGTTTTTTTTTTTTTAAAGATTTATTTATTTATTTATTTATTTATGCAAGCACTGGGTACAGTCAGAAGCGTGGGAGGGTGAGAGAACTCACCAGAGCCAGAGCGGGGAGCAGAGCAGGCAGAAGGACCAAAGTACACTGCTGAGGGGAGCAGCGGGCGGCAGGAGAGGTCCGCGCGCCATGCGGGACCCTCCTCCGGTGGCCGGGGAGCAGCCGGGGATCGAACCGGCGTTGCAAAGGCTGCGGGCAGCTTCGCAACCCAGCGCTCAACCGCTGCGCCACCGGGGAGGCCCTCCAATGAGTTTTTTTAATGTGGTAATATATTGATACCTATTGATATTTACTATTTCAGAAATTTAAAATGTTAATGTAAAAATAAATTTTATGCATGTCAATGCATGTTATTTTTACGAAACAATTTCCCCCTATCTTACCCTCCCCTCCCACACACAAAAAAATCCAACTTAATGACTTTAATGATTTTAAAAATCTAATGTCTGGCTTAACAGAACTGAACTGAATTCTCTTAGGTGTTTCTGCATTCAATCAGGTATATGTTTTGACTGTAGTTTGAAAAAAGAAGTGTAGCTTTCGCAGATAATCTTGGACATTCTTTATTAATATTATACCAAAACTTGACAAGCATTAGTTTCCTAAAGGCTAAAAGGCTATGTGGGATCTGGAAAATTACCAATGAAGTTTTTATACTATTACATTAAAAGCCTCTGGTCCACCCTGCATTTTAATGGTACCTTTACCCAAGAATATTTCTATCGTGCACCAGTCATTTAGAAAACACTGGTTCACTGACATACAGATCTTCCAAATGTGGATATATCTCACCACATATCAAAAAATCATGTTAATTGGGCCTCCCCGGTGGCACAGCAGTTTTGTGCTGGGCAGCAAAGCTGCCCGAAGCCTCTGCAGCGCCGGTTTGATCCCTGGCCACCGGCGAGGGTCCCACATGGTGCACAGACCTTTCCTGTGGAGCCCACTGCTCCCCTCAGCAGTGTACTTCATCAGTCTGCCTGTTCTGCTCCCCACTCTGGCTCTGGTGGATTCTCTCACCCTCCTGCGCTTCTAACTGTGTCCCATGCTTGCATAATCTTTTTTTAAAAAATCATGTTAATATCACCATTGATCTCAGAAAAATAACTACTACAAAACCACCAAGTATGTGGTGGCAGATTACAAGTTTTCTAAAATTCTAATTTTACTTTAAAGCTTGTTTTCTATCATTGGCAACATATATCAACTAAATGTCTGCCAAACTTCCAGTCTGAATAACTAGTTTGTCACTCATACTTTCAAGTACATACGGCATTCCATGAAAAAGCAGCTAGTTCAGGTGGCAACCTGAAATTATTTAAGTGCTTTTTTCTAGAAACCACCATCACACTGTCAGTATACAGGCAATGTGCTTCCCATTTAATCAGAAAGGCTATTAAAGAGTAATATACTCAAAGGTCAAGGACATACTCAAGTGAACTGACTTTTTTTCAAACTACAGGTATATGGTGGTAAAGTATATGGTGGAAACTGATACAGTTTTGGTGGCTAAGGCATCGACAGTTTATCCACCATTGGTTTTGTACCATCAGAACAAAAATCAATACAAAAAAAAAAACGAGGCAAATAACTGAGTTTAAATAACTTTAAGACAACTTTTGACTTTACAGTCCCCCTGAAAGTTTCAGTGATGCCAAGGGGTCTGTACACAAACTTTGGAACATTCGTGTTAGAGGGTCAGGGTAAATAAAGAACTTATTTGTCCTCCCTTGTGCATATGCACGCACAAAACAAAAAGTTGTACTTATGTATATACAGTTTAAAATATGTACAGCTTAAATAGATCACCAAAACTCAAGTTTTGCACCTGGAAAATGATTTTTTTTTTTCCTATTTGGCCAGTATATTTTACCCATTATTCTGAGTAACTAAATATGGGCCATAAAATTTTTATGGAAGGCATAAGTGGTTAAAAGATTTCTTAAATAAAATCTCATGGACTGTGGGTGAAAGGTTAAAAATAAACACAAAAGAAAGAAAAAGAAAGATCCACAATGAAGTCCTGAGCACATCAAAAAGCTGAGAGTATCAAATCTTCAGCTAGTAAAAGTCGCCTTTTTTAAGAAACACTAATGTGTAAGGGGGAACTTGAGGCATTACACAAAGTATAAAAACAGAGTACTAATAAGTTATAGGATCTCGATGGGTGAAATGCTGTTTCAGCTATCTCTTTTCCTGATGCACAATCTTAATAGTTTCCTGTGATCTGAAATAAAAACAGCAAACAATCTTAATGCAGAAATCACCTGAAAAAGGCATTTAATAAAGGACAATATCAGAACACATATACACCTGTGCCTTTGGAAAAATAAACAGTATACATGAAATGGCAAATGGCATCTGTGTATAAAAGAATGTAAGTCCCTTATTTGAGGGGGACTTGCCTCTTTGCCAGCATCAACCATGTTGTTCCTACTACATGTACAAACATTCAGTCTAAAACTGATATAAGGACTTGGTGAAATCCCTGTGGTGTATTATTTATGGCAATTTGTTTAAAAAGTGTTTCCTGAGCACCAACTTCAACATGCAGATCAAGTCTGTGATGAGAGAGAAAAGCATGAGAAAACCCAGTCAGCTCCAGACCCATCACTAGAAGGAGTTACTCTAAGAGCTCAGCACTTTTGACCAATCTGTGTAGCCCAGGTTCTCCTCATCCATAAAAAGTGGGCCACAACATCTCAAAGTAAGGATGCTACAAGAATAAGTGTTAAATATTTTTGAATGACAAGTAGCATATTACAGAACAAGTATCAGGAAATAGGTAGATAGAATGATAAAGTGGGCCAGCAGTATAGAATTTAGCTACCTGTTACTACAATGTGGGGGCAGGGGGAGTACAAAGATCAAGCAGGAAAAAAAATCAGAGACAGTTAAGAGTATTGGTTCTATTCAGCAAAAACAGCCCACTGAGCTAAGTGGATAAACAAATTGTTTGACACCCAGAAAACAGACTACTATTCAATGCTAAAAATAAATGAGTTATGAAGCCATGTTAGGCATGATGGAAGCTTAAAAAAGGATTACTAAGTGGAAGAAGCCAATCTAGAAAGGCTACATACTGTATGATTTCCAATTGTACAACATTCTGGAAAAAGTCAAACTATGGAGACAGTTAAAAGATCAGTGATTGCTAGGGTGTGCGTGTGGGATGAATAGCAGAGCACATAGCGTTTTTATGACATAAAAATCCTCTGTGTGCCATTAACGATGGATTCATGTCATTGTACATACGTCCAGGCCCACAGAACATTACCACCAAGAGTGAAGCCTAAAGAAAACTATGGAATTTTGATAATGTCAATGTAGGTTCATCAGTGAAAACAAATGCCAACTCTCCAGGGGGGTGGGGGGTGTTGGTGTGTGTGATAATAATGGAGGAGGCTGTTCATGAGTGAGAAAAGATATGGGGAATCTCTGTAAACCTCTCCCCCTTTCTCCCCCCGCCTGCCATTTTGCTATGAACCTAAGACTGCTTGAAAAAAAATAAGATCTTAATTAAAATGGAAAGAAAGGCCCACTGGGCTACAAGAAAATAGGTATAAAAGAACCAGTTGAACCCACCTGCCCACAGTCATCAAGCCAGTAAGATGACCCAAGCATTACACTAGTGACCTCAGTACCTATGTGACATCCAGGTGCTGCCATTATTTAAAGTCAAAGGTCTAAGAAAAATCACCACCAGAGTCACTAAACCAATAAGCATCTGGTAACAAATACTTCTGAGTTGTAGATCACACACAAAAAACCCCAAGTGTCCCCAGGAATGAACAAATTCTGAATGATCCTCTATTATCTCAAACTGAAGAATTTATTACCATTATATGTGTAAATAGCAAGATGGTTGCCATTAATATTTCATTTTTAACCTTTCTCCTCATTGACTTGACCTTTTTAGCCTAGGAACCAAATGGGTCTGGTCAAATTTTAGTATGTATTACTTTTCCAGAGATCTTTTACCCAATAACCAAAACATATAATCTCTCAAGAAAATAATGTGTTGCATAAACCTTAAGACTTTCATCATACAAAAATCAGTGTTACTCCTAAGGAGAAAGGAAAAAAATGGCCAAAAAAGCAGCCCAAAACTGTCAAAGTAAACCAGTTTCCTCACAGGACAACTGTTCAATTGCTTAGAAAACTGAAGTCTAGAAAAAGTGCGGTTAATTCAGTTAACCTTCCAGGAATAATTGAATTTCTGGTTAAAACTGCCAACAATAATTATATCAAGATTTTCAAGAAATTACTAGAAGAGTTGCTAATAGGGAAAAAATATCAAAATGATAGAAAATACACTCATTTAAGATAGAATAAAATGTTTCTATGGGCCAAAATATTGAGTCTTTGCTAGAATTAGCAGCTAAGAATATATTCTTCTCTTACATGTTAATTATATAACTAGTTACTAAGAAGAATATATACAGAATGTAAATGCCTTTTATCACTAACCCACTCCCAAGTGCTCTTTTCTAATCTGAAACTCTTTTAAGATTATCAAGATTCTTGGGTTACAAAAGCTTTTAACTAGTACCTTTGCAACTCACCCTAAGTCTGTCTTCATTTTCACATGTTATTATAGACCTAAAAACAGCCAAATGTACAAAGTTAAATTTGCCATGCAAATTCCAAAATAAACAAATCCACCAAATCTGTGTGCTCCTAGACCATACCCTCATGTATTTACATCTCATTTTCATTTCCAAAAAGGCAAGTAGCTATTTATACTTCATTCAAAATCAAATTGAACTCTGTACAAAAGCTAAAAACAGTTAAGTTTAATACACGGATACATTATGATCAAAAGTCAAAAAATGATTACTCCCTCTAGGAGGTGAAAGCTAATTCCTCCAGCCCCCTTGAGTGTCAGCTATAGTGACTAGCTTTCCCAAAAAGAGTCAGAAAGGAAAAATAACTTTACAGTGGAGAAGCCTGGTAAGCACCAGTTTAGTCAAATGGGCCAAGGTTAACACCATGAGCACACAGAAAGCCACCACCACCAGCATATGATGTGATGAGAAGGGGCACTTCGCCTCTACGGTTTCTCTCCTAAAATCCACAATAGGTTTGGCCAAATTATAAGACCTCACTATCATGAGGTTTAATCACGAGGAACATTCTGAAAAAATGCTAACTTAACCAGTATACTCTGAAACTATCAAGGTTCCATTGATCTGAGGCATCCGGAGAGGGAGGAGGAGAGCACAATGGACCGTGGTGGTAGAGGACTACAGTGCCGTAGTGGTGGGAGTGCTACACTACCACACCTGAAGGGAGAAATCCTACACTGTCAAAATATTAACAAGGATGTAAAACAATGTATTTCTTTAAAAAAAATTTTTTTTAAACAAAAACTGTCAAAATCACGTAAAACAAGGAAAGAGTGAGAAACTGTCATTGACAGGAATAAATACTAAGGTGACATAATTACTAAATGTAATATAGTGTACCCTGGATTGAATCCTGGAACAGGATTTCCTGGGGAAAAGTGATAAAATCTGAATAAAGTCTGTAGTTATAGGAATGTACCAATATTGGTTTCTTAGTTTTGACAAATCTGTCAGGGTAATATAAAATAACATTGGGAGTAATTAGAAATGAGTGAAGCAGAAGAACTCTGTTCTATCTTTACATCTTTTCTGTAAATCTGAAATTAAGTTTATCAAAAAAAGTAAAAATATTTTTTTACTTTTAAAAACATTAAGGCAAATACGACAGAAAATGAGAAGGGCTGTTTGCATTCTAACCCTTCTTTTATGAAAGTAATTCCCACTTCTGACAAATAAAGCATCTAAAGTTTTTATACATACTTAGCTATCTGGAGACTAATTAAAATTACTGCCACACAAAGTGCACCTGACCTACTACAGACACTAAAAAATATTTAAGTTATCCGGAGAATATTAAAAGACAAAGTTGAAATATTTAAATGCTTAAGTACTAAACTGTCACACACTCTAATGGGATCCTATCTTGGCTTTGAGTATATTTTCTTACTCAAATATATTCCCATCCTCCAATATACTTCTTCATATGTATATAATCTAAATATAATCTAGATTATATTTACATTATAAAAATATAATAAAATAAAAACACAATCTAAATATATAAGGACTTAAAAGGTATAGCATGCTGCCACACTATCCTGATAAAAACCTCCATAAATCAGGCAATCTGATGGGGTTTATTTTTTAAATTATTGACAGGACATATACAATTCAAATATCTCAAGAATACAAAATTCAATGCTATTTTATGTATTATGTACACAAATATCAGAACATTTATATTAAAACCTATTAATTCATTTTAATTTTTTCTTTATGACTCACACTCCTAAATAGGATTAACTGAGCCATTTGGCTATAATGTTTTAATTTTATTTTTCACAATGTGACTACTAAGTAGTAAAACTGATTTTAAAAATCACAGATGAGGGCCTCCCTGGTGGCACAAGGGGTTAAGCACAGCATTGTGTAGCTATCCACAGCCTCTGCAGCACAAGTTTGATCCCCAGCTGGCCAGGGAGCTATCCATATGGCACATCAGACCTCTCCTGTCTTGCCCACTGCTCCCCTCAGCAGTATATTTCAGCAGTGTATTTCAGTCAGTCTGCCTATTCTGTTCCCCACTCTGTCTCTGGTGAATTCTCTCACTCCCCTGCAACTCTGGTATGTACCCCAGTTCTTGTATGCATAAATAAATATTTAAAAAAAATCACAGATGAAAAGCAGATTCATTTCTGAACTTTGGCTTCTATTTTTTTCTATGAATAATAAAAACAAAGTTACCAGAGTTTACTCTCTTAATTTGAAGCCGCAAGCATTAGTATTTCTTAAACTGTTACAATGATATTGCCTCAAATGCAATTATTAATTTCATCAGTCCTTACCTTTAGAAAGTTTTAGAATACTATTTGCATTCTAGGTTTTCACCAAATAGAAAAACATGCTAAAATCAATGTAGTACCTACTGAAATTTAAATAATAAAATATTATCAGAGTTGACAACACTTAAAGAATGACATTTAAGAAATAAACAGCCAGAACTGACAGACAACAACCATTACATTTTATCCCATTCACTTATTAAACAATAAGCCCCGATCTGAAAGTATAAAAGTCATACACTGACTATAAAAAAACAAAATTCCTATTTCCCATTAAGCAAACAGAAAGATAAGACACATGTTTTGAGTATATAGTCCAGCTCACCCCCAAAATGGACAATAAGCACAAGTACAATAGATGGTATCTGGGGCAGTAGTCATTCTTTGAATTACAAAATGCAAAGGGAAAAACTTAATCCTGAGAATAAGCCCCCACAGTGGCAGGGGAAGACTTCCATTTGCACTGCCTGAGGAAATCAGAAGAAATGGGTAGAGACCTCTAGACTGTCCAGCTTAAGGACTTAAAAGAAAAGTCTCATGCAGCAGCTTCTGCATCTCAGAGACACTAACCAGGCTGTATAAAACCAGCTTAGCAAAATCAAATTCTTCAGAGGCAAGGAGAGTCCAGGACCTCTAAAGTATAATACAAAATCCAAATGCCAAGTTCCATTTTGTCAGGCTTTATTGAACAAAGGCAAACATAAGGTATAGCCTATTTTTACATTCAGAGGTTACACAGCAAAGCTGTAAACTACTATACATTTTCAGTGTAAGTACATACATCTGCCTTTGATAACTGCCAGCTGCACAAAGTGAAATAGGCCAGTAAACTCTGATTTTCACTCCTGAAAGGACTTGGCTTCACTATTACTTTTTATTAAGTTTCAATATAAGATACTGTAAAGATCTGGAAATACCATCTCTCCAAAGATTTGTGTACTTTTCTATCAGTGAATTTAACTGGTGTTGCTCAATTTCGAGCAAGGAAGTAGTCAAAGCTAAGAACACTAATAGGAAAGAAACACACAGACTGAAAAAAGTAATAGATGAAAATGAAATGAAAGTCTTAATGAGACACCAAGTTTTCCTGATGTATCATAGAACATTTGCATGTTATAAAACTCATAACTAAATCTCAAAGGAAAAGTCACACCATTATTTAAAGACAGACAGAATCTGGTACCTAACAATTCTAACCTGAGAGCTTGCAGAAAGAAAAAAAACAAAGAGTTCGCAAAATCATGAATGACTCAAACAAGATACATTCAAATATATGTCATTTGATAATCAAAGACAGCATTCAAGGCTGCCTTTCTTTACTGCTAAGAGAAATGGGCAGCAATCCAGAGAACAAGGGTAAAAACACATTCAAAGGCCTACTTCCTCTCTTTCTTCCACCCATAAAACAAATTTGACTTAAAAGTATTTTGCTTTTTTTTTTTTTTAAGTCTCTAAGGATACAAATGAATAGAGGCAAAATACAGGTTTGTTTTTTTTTTTTATTCATTATTAAGATGGGGGCTGTGGTGAGTTCAATGAATTACTGGTAAAGTTAACAAATGCTAATAATGTCAAATAATGTCGCCAAGATTGGTGCTTTTTCCCTCAAGCCACCTGATAATTGTTATCAAACACATTTTACGGTCTACATTTTAGTACACCTATTTAAGTATACTTTAAAGTAACATTATAATCAGTCATAAAGTTAAGATAAATAGCTAAAACTGCAGAAAATACAAGGATTTAAAATGCATTTCCTTCCTGCTTTCATCCACGAGTGGAAAGCTAATTTGTAATAAAAATCTACAAAGCCCTGGTGGCACAAGGGATTAAGTCACAGCACTATGAAGCTATCCACAGCCACTGCAGCACAGAGTTCAACCCTGGCCAAGGACCTAAGCCACATGGCGCAGCAAACCTCTCCTATATCGCCCGCCCAATGGCTCCCCTCAGCAGTGTATTTCAATGTACCTGTTTTGTTCCCCACTCTGTCTCTGGTGAATCCTCTCACCCCCACAGCTCTGGCCTATACCCCAGTTCTTGTTTGCATAAATAAATCTTTAAAAAAAAAAAAAACAAAAAAAACCCTAAGCTGTCCAAGAGCTACATTATGGGATACTATCATTATGGGGCCTTAGTTTGGATTAGTGATCTGACCAAGTACAAATTCACAGTTGTGGTACCCAAAAGTTCATATGAAGGTGACCAATTCTTAATGAAAAAAGTAAATTCAATTCCCTTCTTTGGAGTAAATTAAAAAAGGGTTATACAGGTTCAGATTTTGTTGCCACGGAGGCTATTTGCAGATTTTAGATAAACAGAATAGCAAGAGTACAACATTTAGGATTCTATAAGACCATAAAACAATATATCTAACTATATTACACCTGATGATCTCTACAAGAACAATTCTGACCAAATCAACCTTCTACAGATAAACACTATAAAGGAAGTCTGCCTGAATTTTTTCATTCATCAACTTTTCAAAAACTGTCTTTGCAATATAAAGTCAACTGATTGAAAAGCAAGAGCCAGATAACCAAAGTTATATTGGCACCACCTGGACAAAACAAGAAGTTATTTTCACTAAGCTGACTAGTAACCCAATTGCTTTGTAGGTAACATGAACCAGCACACTGTCTGATTTTCTATTTATAGTATCTCAACAATTTTATAATGCAAGAAACCTTGAAAATGTGTATTGATATAGATTAAAAAACTGCCTTTTATTAAAAAGAAAATCCTTAATACACATTAATAAAAATTTCAGAAGTAGGGAATAGCTCTTACATAATGACTTCTCTTAAAGTGATTTAAAAATTAGAAACCAGGCAACATATACACCATGGAATATTACTCAGCATTCAAAAAAGATAAACACATGCAATTTGCAGCAACATGGATGGCGCTGGAAGGGATCATGCTCAGCGAAATAAGCCAGAAAGAAAAAGAAAAATACTGGATGGTCTCACTCATAGCAGGAATCTAGAAAACTTAAATAAGGGACCAGAAAAAAGAACAACTATAATAAAGAAAATATCAAAATCGACAAAAAACTATGAACCAGAGACACTCTCTGGCGGGTTGGGGGCGGGGAAAGGAGGGCTTGGGGTCAAAATAAGGGGGTTGTAATTGTATGAGGAATATAAAAAATAAAATTTAAATTAAAAAAAATTAGAAACCAGGCAGTTGAGGGGCCTCCTTGGTGGCGCAACGGGTTAAGTCTCAGCACTATGAAGCAATCCACAGCTACTGCAGCAGAGAGCTCCATCCCCAGCCAGGCAGATGACCCTGGCATAGCTGACCTCTCCTGTCTCGCCTGCTGCTCCCCTCAGCAGTGTATTTCAGTCAATCTGCCTGTTCTGCTCCCCACTCTGTCTCTGGTGAATCTTCTCCCCCACCCCCACGCACCTCTGGCCTACACCCCAGCTCTTGTATGGAGAAATAAATCTTTAAAAAAAAGAAAAAGAAACCAGGCAGTTGAACAAAGGACATAAAGATCCCACTCTCAAACAAACAATATTCGAAATCCCAAAACTATGGTTCCTCCAAGTGCTACAGTCCAGATACCTTTTGGGAGCCCAAGGACAGACCCACCAGACATGCCAATCTTCCTTAGGATGCAAAGTCCAGCTAAGCCTTTCCCCTTCACAAGGGTTTCCGACTCCTGCCTGACGTCTCTGCCAGGCCAGGTCAAAAGATCAGCAGCACCTATTCAAACCACCTACCTAATGCCCTAGATATCAAAAAAGCAGGTGAACTCAAAAAGAATCAAAACTCAAAAATGTGCTTCAGGAGCACATAGCTGCCCCATGGGGCTTCTCACCTGGCTCTTGAGGATTTGGGTTCCGTCGGGCAGGTACCACCACAAGCACCAGACTGCAACCTTTCCCAAGAATGTAGTGAGGTACAGAGAAGAAACTACAGTAATCATAGTACCTGCCCTTAAAAATATAACCATTCGCAAATGCTATGCCCAAGCTGAGAATCACTAATGAAAAAACAGCTTCTCAAAGTACACACTGACTTTTCTACATTACACTTGAATTACACTTTAGCAATCTGAAAATGCAGTTTCATGTACATGCTCAGAATACCTACCATCCCTGTGTCTGATTTCTGAACCAAAGTGTACCCACCGAATACTGTCATTGATTCCAAACTGGACTAGACATAAGCCAACTTGTCTCTTCTCTTGTAAGACAAGTTAACAGTTCCAGTTATTAGTAATAAGAAGTTAATTTTTAAGCAACATCCATATAAATACCTATATATTAATTCAAATGTTTTTATAAAATTTTTTATCGAAAGAATATGATACTACCTGCTATTACAAAGCAACATCTAAATTTTTATTATGGCACTATCTATTAACTAACCTATATAGTTACAACTCATATAGGATGCCAAAAAGTGAAAACAAAAGCCCCATCATTTTAATAATTTTAAAAGATTCCTAAACACATATTAAAGGATACCCTGCTCTCAGAACCTGTTTCCAGTTCTACCACTCAATTCCCTTTACCAAAAGTTAGTCCATATAAAAACTGAAGATATTATTCAGACCTCAACAGTCATATGTAAATATTTGTAAACTGTAAAACATAACTGGAGGTGCTAAGTAAAACTGTATATTAAAAAAAATTCTTTTCAATAATTTACAAAAAGGTGACCATCAACAAAAACAGGCTTACCACCTTTTCAAAAAGGTAGCCTTACTAAAAAATGCAAAAACTGAAGTCATTTATAATGGTAATTTCTGAAGTACCATTTCAAAGGATCACAAAACAACAAATACTGCACGATGAAAATTTAATTCACTAATTCTGAATGGGGGAGAGGTAAGACCAGCTATAAAACCAGATTTCACAGGTTAGAAATCAGTGCTTTAGGATCATGCTATTTAAAGGGATTCCTTAAAATATATAATTGAAACAGCAGTTTAATGTCACTATCTAATTGTGTATAAAACACAGACCATCATAAGTAAAAGTTAAACTCAAGACAGTTGTTAAAGAGTTAAGCAATACCTACCACATGATCCAGCTATAGAAAAGAAAGCATTAATCCATATTCATAGCAACTGTATTTGTAATAGCTTGAAATTGAAAATAACCCATATGTCCATAAAGAAGTGAATGCATAAACAAAGTGTGGTACATCTATACATTGAAATACCACTCAGCAATAAAAAGGGAAGAACTACAAGGTAACAACATGCGTGAACTGCAAAATATGATGGAAGAATCTACACAAAGAGGAAACATGATTCCATTTTACATAAAATTCTAGAAAATGCAAAATAATCTACAGTGACAGATCAGATAAATGGTTATTAGGGAGAGAAAATTACCTAGGGGCACCCAAAACTTGGGAAAAATGAATATATTCATTGTCTTGATTGTGGTAATAGGCTTCATGGTTGACTATTAATCAAAACTTACCAAAATTTATCACTAGCTATGCAGAGTTATATTATGTCAATTATGCCCCAATAAAAGAAAAAAGAAAAAAATTCAAGATAACCAAACTATCCTTGAGCTCTGCCCAGTCAGATCTACCTGCTCATGCATATAATATATTGAAATCTACCAACTCAAGGTAGGCACTGGGAGAAATAACAGTGTCCCTATTTTGAGGATCACCATTATCACATACACACAAAAAGAAAGTTTAAGCAAAGAAATCAGAACTCATTTTTAACGCTAGGCCAGGCTAACTGCTTCAAATGCTAAAATCACACCAACTAAAACATAAGAGAACAAAAAGAAAGCACACTGAATGTGGGGCTCCAAGATGTTTAAATGTTTTGATTCAAATGTTTACCTTCTTTGATCTAGAATTGAATTTCTAGAAAATCAAAAAATATAGGGAGGCAAAGCCTCATGCACAAAGATGTTAATTTCAATCTTGTAGAAAAATTGTAAAGAATTAAATCAATGGCACATTACGTAGTAATGTAATGGTAAGACTACATAAACTATTCATTATGCCTGATATTTCTAACTGGAAAAATAGTTGCAAAAACATTAAGCAAAAGCAGGGCACATCAGTATGATCAACAGTTGAAAATAACATATTCTGAAGGGAATGAAACACTGACAGAAAAACACTATATTGTCAACATTTGAAGATAGTGGTTTTTAAATGCTGATATCTGAACCAACAACAAAGCATCATGGGGACCTTGTTAGAAATGCAAGTTCTCAAGTGCTCACTGCAGAACTACTGAACTGGACAACTCCAGGTGTGGGACCCAACAATCTGTCTTAACAAACCCTCCAGTTAATTAAGATCACACTAAAGTTTGAGAACCACCATTTAAAAGATAGGACTATGAGTGATTTCCCCCCTCCTTTTTATGTTATATTTTACTTGATTACCGCATTACTTTTATGATTTTTTTATTAAATTATTTTAGTAAAATGTACACACTGTGGATCTACACTGAAAAGCCATTACGCTATAAGCACTTCTGCAGGTCTGTCATGCGTGCCTAAAAGTCCAATGATTCTTGAAGCCAACAAATCAAATAAGATTGAACAAGATACTGAAATTTAAAATTATATACATGTACA
The DNA here is from genome assembly GCF_964194135.1 of Talpa europaea. NCBI lineage: Eukaryota > Metazoa > Chordata > Mammalia > Eulipotyphla > Talpidae > Talpa > Talpa europaea. The sequence goes on from NC_140069.1 coordinate 134,668,754, forward strand.
CACAAATAAACTCAGTTCAAGGTGCTGGGAAAATTGCACAACACTAGAAAACCAACAAATCCAGGTTTTTCTAATACAATCACACAAACAGGGTAAGAGATTTTTATAGGTCACATCTGCAAAAGATTTTTTCCCCTAAACACTGAATTTTTAGGCTTGTGTGTAATTTACTAGAACTACACTGCAGGAATCAGAAGTCCTGAAGCTGTGAATGCTGACTCATGAAGGTTCCAGCTTGACCAAAATAAGTACCAGCAGGTTATATTTGTCACCAAAATCCAGGCAGAGAAAACAAACTGAACACTGGGAATTGCCAAAGCTTTAACTTTTAGCTTGAAGCCCATAAAACTGTCCCACCTGCCATCTCACAGCTGCCTAAAGCAGAGGCCACAGGAAGTAAAAGGCAAACTACAGGTTCCCAATTGACACTGGAGCTAGTTAAAAGATTACAGAATTGTCTACACTTTGAGCACAAATTAGAGTAACAAAGACTACTAAAGGATAGAATAACTGCTGATTAACAGAAAAATACTGAAGCTAAAAACAAATGGCTACACATTTTAACATTTGTTTAACTTTTTTTTAACATCTTTTAAGTAATGAAAATATAGATCCCATCACACAAAATTCACTGTTTATTCCTTGAAAAGTCAGTTCTAAAAATACAAATTATTCAAAACGCAAGGTGACACATATAGTGATGACCTGCTATAAACACAGCTGTCCATTGGGGTTTTTTAATTACTGTTTAACTAATTACATAATTCAGTGCCCACCCACACTTTTTCACTAATCCCCCCAGCAACAAGCACCAACCCTGTCAAAAATGGGGTGCGCAAATGTTTGAGGGAATGAACTTGTTACAGAAATTTCTGAAACTGTTATAGGACAGGGAGAGGGGCAGCCCAAACCCCGCAAACCTGCCTATTCTAAAAGAAACAACCAGACAAGCCCAGAAGGAAAAGAGCAAAATCAACATCAAGATAAAAGCTGCCATTGTCACCTCCCCACGGGTCTCACCCACATCTGTGTCACCCAGTCCATGACCAAAAGACAAGCGCAGTTTCTTCACGTGTCTCTAGGCTCCATGCGCCTCCTCCAGGTCTCCTGGCTCCATCCTGCTTCCTTCCTTCCTCAGTCTCTTCTTCTCCTCTTCCTGCTCAGCTCCACCCTCCCTTGGGTGGGGCAGGGAACCTCCCCCTTTCCTGGGGACCACCCTGTTACAAAACCATAAAGTAGGGCCTCGGGATTCAATGAAATCCACTAATGTTAATGAATTTCAAAGATGATACTGACCCTTCCTGTATCACTCGAAGCTTCTATAGGGTGAGCAAACATTTCCACCACACTTTCCAATACCTGCGTGAGCTAAAGTGGCATATCTTGTTTTAAGTTACCACATCTCTCTGAAAAGGGGATCTATGAAAACTCTTGGTTTTATAAACAATTAGAGCCCATACCAAGCCCCATTAGATCAGATCCACTTTTCTGATTGAACCTTCGTTATTTCTGAACATTTACTGTACTCTACCAGGGCAGGTTTTCCTGCCCTCCTTTCACCCCTTGAAAAATACACTTGATCCTGTAACACCACTCACAAGGCCTCCCCAGCCCCTGCTTCTTTTGTATATAAACACACTCGGGTCACACACTCCATCAGCTGTTTGGGAGCCCCGCCCCTCCTCCTTTTCCGGGTAGTAACAGAGCAGCCAATGAGCTGTGAGGAGCTGTGCCTGCGGCCTTTTGCCTGCAAACGCTTTTCCAAAACAAGCAGCTCCAGCCTTCGGCAGGGGCCACTGGTTCACAGATAAAAGGATCACCAGGCTGTGCAACAGGGTGAGACGAGTAACCCCCACCAACAAGGAAACCCGTGTAATCTGAGCTGTTTGTTCCTCCACCAGGGAGAACTTAAACCGATATTCCTTTAGGGCAAATCACGCTTTAAGGTCACCAGAGTCCCAGTTCTCAGACAATCTAAATAATCAGGCGGGTTTGAGATAGAAACCTCAAAGACTGCCAAGCTGGGAACGGCACAGTATCACCAATCTACCTGACTCTGCAAACAAACGGCCATACAATTTCACGACTAGTCCACAGGATCTGGGCTAACTGCAAGTTTTTTATTGGGACACATTCCTACAGGGCCCAAAAGTCACGTAAATCAGCATCTAGGCTCCTGGAGAGGTTTGCACAACCCTCAGCAAAGGCTCAGAAGAGAAACAATGAATGAGTCAGAGTTTCAGAACATAATCGCCCAGCAGATTATTAAGTGCAATGGTGCAAAACACTCACTCCCTGCATAACTTGGGAGTCAGCTCTCCTCCTACCAACCCGTCACAAAAGAAATCTTACCCACTCCAAACAACAACCACAGACGTGTCTCTGGAAGAACCTGGAGAGGTGGTGGAAGGCAGTGGCCAATTAGTTTACCCAGCCTCTTCTTCCCTACCCCCACACCGCTACTTTTGTACACACAGGTTCCCTGCCAGGCTATAAATCGTGGTGGCATAATGACACTCAGGAGATATCCAAAAATGGGCTGAAACAGGAGATTGCAATGAAATCAGCTATCGGCCTCCACACCAAAGATATCATCAAGGGGCACTGTGAGGCAAAAAGCAAGTACATTCCTTCAGACCTTTTCTACTTCCTCTCCACCATCTTTCATTTTCAACCTCCGGCACTTTCACACAATTGTACTCATTTTAGTAGTAGGTTGGGGAATTTTTCCTTATTTTTTTCCCTAAATATTCCTTGCTCTAAAACTGTTGGCTCCATTTGGGCCTACTGATTTGAATTCAACAGAGAAAGGAGGCCACAAAATCTCTCACTGCCCCCACCCCCGCACACACGCACGCACACACACACACACACACAAAAGGAAATACGAAAATTTTAACTTCCAAACTATGTTAGACCAGAAAATAAACACGAAACAAAGGTAACCTATGGCTTTTAAATGCTGAGACTGGTGTCCTCCTATCTCAGAGAATAGGGTTTTAAATCGTCTTTGCTTTCTTTTGTCAGAAAGGAGGAAGGTGGGGAAAGAACAGAAGGCCAATGCATCTTTGCCTTTCTTCATCTTCTACTAAAAATAAGCTATGAAATAAGCCACTTAGGGGAAGGGAAAAAAAAAAAAGGCACCCTGCTGTTCTTTGTCTGTTTTCCTCTCCCTCTCCACCCCCCACACCCCGACTCCTAAATGCGGTAATCATTCTAGATGCCACAACTACTAAATGAACAAAAGGCACTGTATGGAAAAGGCATCAGGTCAAGTTAGGCCTCACCCTTTATTCTAAATCTTCTGAAAATATGTATGTATATAATTTGAGAGTCTGCCATTGATTAAAAACAGCTGGAATACTCTCTCCCACCCCCATCCCAATTAAACATTAGGTAGAAATTTGCATTAGGTGTGACAGTAACTCTCAATTCAAGATAAAAATAACTCAGGTTCTGCCACCATGTCATTTCCTAGTTTCTAAACAAAAATAAAACCCGAAACTGCTTTGTGTAAAATGTACACACAACCATAGTTACAAGTTTTCTTGCAACCTTATGAAAAGCCAACATTAATGGTATCATTCACACGTTACAATCACAGCCACAAACAGCTCATAAAGAGTCAATTTCACTTGCGCCTAGACATATATCTGGTACAGAATATATGTACTTCATTACTTGCTCCTCTCTCTAATGCTTACTCCCACCTCCCAAAAATTCTAAACTTCAAATCCTGAAAGTTAGTTTATCTACTGGTCCAAATTTCTAAACACGTTTTACCGATTACGGAGAAAAAACACCTACTTATTCCTGAAAAGATTATGGGAGGGAAAAAAAAAATCCCTTGCCCAGGCAACTTCCCTCCCATCCCCCACTTCCAAACCAAATGCAAAAACTACTTTTTAAAAACTTCAGCGAATTCCATAACTGAATATTTGACAATAATCATCGATCTCTACAAAGAAGTAAAACAGCCAATCAAAACCAGTAATAAATAAAAGAAAGAAGGAATTCACCTGAAGAATCTAGCCAAACAACTTGAGTTATATAAACAAAACCCTGCAACAGGGGGAAATAGTGGGGGGATGGGGGTAAGAGAGAAAAAGCAGCAGAAGACAAGACTTTTTAACTGCGTTTCTCACACTACCACTACCACTCCCCACCCCAGCCCCCTTTCTCCACTCTCCCCAGGGATTGTTCAGAACACAGGGCTCATTTCCACTTTGCCAGCCACCCCCCGCCCCCAAATTACCCCTCAAAAAATTTCACCACTAATGCAGGAATCTTCTGAATTTCTCTAGCTGGTCACGAAATAATCTCTCTGGACTCCAACCAAAAGCACAGCCTGAAGGACTCTTCTTACCAGTTACAGCTTTCCAAATGCTACCTCCAGAGTATATAAAGTTGGGGGAAGGGGGGTGGAAAATAAAGGGTGTCACCTGGCAAGAGGAGGGCAATTACTGTCCAAGAACTTACCCTCATAGAGGGAGTTTGCTTAAGCAGCTAGTACAGGAGCTATTTTGTTAAGGAGATCCTCTTTCTCTCCCTCCCCCCAGCTGTCATAGCCATAATATGGAGGAGGGTTGCTTGCTGGAGGGCCTGGGGGTCCTCACCACGCGCAACTATGGGTGGGATAGGCTTTGTCAGTGAAAAGAAAAACTGTGGGGTTGTCCTAGGGTACAGGAAGCTTAACAGGGGTCTCTGATTTAAACATTCAGAGTTCTTTATCACAAGAGGGGGCACTGGGCAGACTCCTCTCTTCCTAATATAGAAAGGAATTAGGGATAAAGGAGGTCACTTGAGTTACCCCAGTTCAAGCAGCATTGTGAGTGGAAGGCAAGGAGACAGACATCTCAAGAAAAGCATAAAGGCTTCACTGGGGAATTTCAGTCTCGACTCCCTAAATCTAGAGCAAGCAGGAAAGAGAGACCCCGAAGAGAGGTGGCTAGTCCTGCAAAAAAAAAGGTCGTTCTGGGAGTCCGAACGCGGTGAGGAGAAGTCAGGGCATTGGGGGTGCAGAAAAAGCGAAGAACAACGCATATTTCGGGGTGCTACAGATAAAGGGGGCGCTGAGCAGGCTCTCGGCCCCTGGGAGGTGCCAAGGAGCCGCCGTAGGCACCGGGTGGGGGGGGGGAGGAGGGGTGCCTCGGACAGGGGAGCGGCGCGCCCCAGGGCCCCAGCTCGGGCTTCGGGGGGTGCCCCCGGCTTCCCCACCCCGACCCCCCACCCAGCCCGCACCCCCTCCACGAAGGATACAGCTTGACCACGTCCGTGTCCATCCGCCTCTTGCCCGGGCTGGGGGATGACATGGTGTCGCCGCTGCTTCCCCGTCGCCTGTGCCGCCGCCTCTCTCCCTCCTCGGCCCGTCTGTCACGGGCCCCGGCCCTGACGAGCCCGCGGCCGCGCCGGCTCCTCGGCGGAGGTGACAACACCCCCGCGGCCCGTCGGGCCCCGTCAGCCGCCGCCGCCCCCCGCACGGGGGAACACCGGGCACTGTCCGGCCGGGTGGGGGTGGGGGCCCCGCAGCGCCCGGCTCGGGCTGCCCCTCTCCGGCCCCGGCGCTGCTCCGCGCCGCGCGCCGCCGCCTCCTGCCTGCGCTAGCTCGCCGCCTGCTCGCCCGCTCACCCGCTCGCCGGCTCCCTAGTAGCCTCCACGGCAAGCGGACGCCTCCAGCCCCGTCGGCCTCTCTCCCCCAGCCTCGCTCTGGGCGCCGTGACGTCACCTCTGTGACGTCATCCGAGGGGCGGGCCCAGCCGGCGAAAGGGGCGGGGCGCCGCCGCCGCCGCGGCGTGGGCTTGCTCGGGGGGTTCTGGGAATTGTAGTTCGGCTTTCTCTGGCCCTCGCCGCCCTCTGCCCCCTCCCCCAACTTCCCCACTCATTTCATCGCTCAACTGCCAGCGTCGTTATCATTATCATGAACGATAATAGGAAATAATGGCAATGTTATGACAGGCACGTATTTTAGGGGGATGAAATTCCTTCTCACATACACTGTTGAAAAGGCTGTTTATGGGATTTGGAGGAGACCAGGTGGCAATTACTCAGGCAGGCATCAAAACCTGGAAATTCCCACTCCACCAGGTTCCCTGCACTCTGCTCCTTGGATAGAGAGGATGTGTTTGCAGGATGTCAGATTATAGCTAGGCTGCCTTAGAGCTTGCAAACCAAGGTTCATTATCCTCCACTTGTATTGGTTAACTATTTCAAGGATTAGAGTTGAGGTCACAAGGTGGCAAGGCAGGAAGTAAGTTAGTGCTAACATTTTTCCTGTGTGGACTATGAGGTGATTTCAGAAAGTAAATGACTGATAGCAGCAGAAACACCCAGCTAGGTTGCCGTTCAGGTCAAAGATTATTCCACCCTACAAACTCCTACCCCAACCTTATATTCGCCATCATTCATACAATACATATTTATGGAGCGCCTACTGCATGTTAACCACTCTGGCATGAGGATAAGAACAACATTGAATTTACACATCCTCCCCACGATAGTCTGTAGATCTGTGGTATCAGCCTCACCTGGGAACTTGTTAGAAATGCAGGCTAGAGCTTCACCTCAGACCTACCGAATTAGAATTTGCAGTTTAACAAGGTCCCCAGGTGATTCCACGCCCAGTGAAATTTGAGAGACACTGCTCTACAAGGCACTCCAAAGGAAGAGCTACGAGGCACGGTGTCAACCAGGCAGAGGGGGCAGGAAAGAGTGTTCTAGGCAGCTCCTAAATCTCCATCACATTTTTGTTGCCAGCTATTTTCAAATTTTTTATCTATTCCTCTGCTCCCATGAATATACTTGTACTTTGTCATCTACGTGTTCTGAGTTAATCCCCTTATATAATGCCCCCCCATATACATACACATAGAGCAGCAATAATTAGCTAAAGTTGAAAGTTCTTTGGTCCTATAATTCTGTCCCTCAAGAAAGATCTACTATTTGTGTGTATGGTAAATATGATTGACAAAACTTACCATTTTCAAGTGCACAATTCAGTATCATTAAATACATTAACAGTGTTGTACAACCATATTGGGTAAATGAAGTTGATCAGGCTTTTTACGCCTTCGGCCTCTGTGGTTATCACCTGTGGCCTTGATCTTGTTGATGTAGAAGGCACATGGGTGTGAGGTGCGCATGCCTGATTATGGACACCTGTGCATGACTATGCGTGCATGTGCAAGTATGCACACCTGTGCCTAGGAGGGAGGGGCTAAAAGACGGTGTCATCCTGGGGGCAAGAGCTCAAGTTGCTGTCTCCCTGCTGGCTTGTTTTCCCTGCTTACCATTAAAACCTGTGAAAATGATCAAGGGCTCCAAAATTCTCTTTCAAATCACTAGAATTGACAGTGAACCCATCCAGCCTGGGATGGTTGCAGAACAAACCATCACTCCTATCCATTTCTAGAATTTTCTCATCATCCCAAACAGACACTCTAAACCCATTAAACGGTAATGCCTAATTCATCCCCCTTCCCCTCAGTTCCCGTAATCGTCTACTTTCTGAAAAAGGAGAGGTATTATAACTGCTTCTAAAAAGAAGCATTGCTCTTTCTTGTGGCAAATCTGTCAGAAGAACATAGCTGCATGAAGAGGTTTCTAACCCTGTTATTTGACTACTTTGTCAAAGGGAGACAAGAAAGGAGCCAAGAATTGTTGCGAGTCTGCTGGCGTTGCTGCGCCTGCTCTCCCAGCTTGACACCCACTCTCTATCACCTGAGTGACTCCCACCCCCCAGCTTTAGTACATTTCAGAATTACCTGGGGAGCTTGTTAAGCTCACTAATGTCCAGGCCCCACCCTTGGGGGGTTCTGATTCAGAAAGTCTGGGGTGGGGCTTGGATGGTCACATCTTTAACAATCTCCCCAGATGATTTCGATGTGGACCAAAGTTTGAGAACCACTGCTTGAAGATTCCAATAGGCAGCAGCACATTCAAAACACCTGGCTGACCCCTCTGGGTGGGGTGCATCCGTAATGTAAATAAGGACGTTTCCTTCCAACTTGAGAGTTGAGCACCCAAAGGTGTTATTTCCAAAACAGACAGAACTGGTCAAGGATGGGGCACTTGAGAAAGAAGGGCATGGGATAGACCTAGAAATGTGCCTTGATACTTTAATCTTCACAGATGCCATATCGCCATGATCTAAGTACTAAGCAGAAATAATCAGAAGCGTGTTTAATTTGAGAAACGTATTCCAGACAACACAGAAGAAGGCGAGGCTGCTCTGCCTAGAAATACAATGGCCTCTGAGCCATCACAGAAAAGCCATCACCCTTCCAAGGAAAGAGTCATGGAGTCTAGTAAGTATTTTAGCTATGGGTTACTTAGGACAAACCCGCCCCTCCTCATTCTTAATTATGCCTCAGTTAGTTGCATATATTCTCGTGAGCCTCAGTTTTCTCATCTGTAAAACATGGCTCATAATGCCCTACCCACTTAAATGGGTTAATAAGTGAATGAAAAAGGTGAATGGAAAAGCCCCTTACAAACTGTAAATTGCTTTTCATAAAGGTAACATGAAGTGTTGATTATAAGTGTAATACGTGATTGATGGGGAGGTATGATGATATTATTGCTATCAATCCCCTGCCCCCACTTCTTAGACACTGTTGAGGACAGGTGCATTTGCTTGCTTGCTTGCTTGCTTGTTTGTTTGTTTTAAGATTTATTTATTTATGTATACAAGAGCTGGGGTGTAGGCCAGAGATGGGGGTGTGTGTGAGAGGATTCACCAGAGACAGAGTGGGGAGAACAGGCAGATCTACTGAAATACACTGCTGAGGGGAGCAGCGGGCAAGACAGGAGAGGTCTGCTGTGCCATGTGGGTCACCTCCCTGGCTGGGCATGGGATTGGATCGAACTTGTGCTGCGGTGGCTGCGGATAGCTTCATAGTGCTGAGACTTAACTCCTTGCATCACCAGGGAGGCCCTCATTTGCTTGTTTTAAAGATGCCGTGGAGTCAAGTTTACTCTTGGTGGTAAAGGTATGTTTACCTTTCTATGATGCATCTTTTGTCTATGAACATTTTGCCTTCTACTCCTTCAAAAATCTTCCCACCCCCATTCTAACTTCCTCCCCCTTGCTCCACTGCAAAATTCCCTTCCCCTTTCCAAAGCTTCAGTGGACTTGTGCCCCTGCCCTTGACCAGGTAGGCTCAAAGTGGGGCCAAATGACAACCCTAGTTTGACTGATTTGGACTTACAAACTCTGGAACTCCCTCGAACAGAGGTAAGTTTGAACTCACCTTTCCCAGTGTTTCAGCTATTCAGAATGTCAATAATTTACTCTAAGACAACTCTGGGGCCTGGGAGTGTCTGTTTATGTGCACATGCATGCCAGTGCGCTGGAATGAGCCGTGTTCTGCCTTATCAGGTACAAGCAGGGGTGCTGGAAGGAACAGCTGTCTGACCCTGCCTGACTTGCCAGTGTTGCAATCTGAAAATGTATTTGGGGCCTGTTTATCTCTCTCCAGACAGGGCCAAGCTTGACCAAGGGAGCCTCCGATCTCAGGAGCAAATTCTCAAATGCAAGAAAATTAGTTTGGAGAGAATATAATGCCTTGGGCAATACACTAAATGGGAGTAAGATGAAACCCATCATTTAGTGGCAGTTAAGAGCCCAGCCCAGAAGGTACTCTACCTCTGAAGGTCCCCGTTAACCCGATAGCTCTAAAAACAAAGTGAAATCATTGCTGTCCCCATCAAATATGAAAGTTCCCCAAATATGGCCTCCTGATGCCACTGGATCTTTTCATCAAGATATAGGTTTATTTTGAGCTGGCACCCTTGGCATCTGAAATCACAGGTCCAGACCCCTCTGGAGAGCAATCAGATCAGCAGTTTCTTCGCTGCTATGGAAATAAAAGCTTAAAACTCATTTCAAGTCATTTCCATGTAAACCTGTTACAATTTGTCCGCACAGAAGCAGTCAAGTCTGTGGGAGCTCAGGAAAATGCAGCCCTCACAGCAACAAGGACAAGAAGATTTCATCTCCTACACTTGCTATCATTCCTGCAGATTCCTTTGCTTGCTATCTCTGGCAACAAACTCTCCAAGCAAATACCAGCACCCCCCTCCCAAAGCAGCATGAATCAGTGAGAACATGGAACTTAGAGACAGATGATCCCTTCCAGCCCCAGGCCTGCAATCTATTACTGGTGTAATTTGGACAAGTAACCTAATCTTTGTGCCTCAGTTTATTCATCTGTAAAGTGGGATAATAGTGACGTCACTACCCTTGCTTAGATCAAATAGGAGATGTTGTAAGTCTGAAGTGCTCATCACTGTAAGATATCATCAGATCCTCTTGCATGTGTACACACACACACAACACACGAACACACACATCTATACACACTTGTCCTCAAGGAAGGAGCAAATTTGAAAATAACTCACACCTACAGCTGGGTCAGTGCCCCGTTTGGAGCTCTTGTTTTGCCAGTCACAGCCTCCTGTGTTTCCTTTGGGGCTTCATCATCTCCTGATCTGGGAATGCTGGAAGGACCAGATCTCATGCAGGCTCTGTGCTTTAACGCCACCTATACTCAGGCTCCCTAAAGTACATTTCTGATTGGGGCCTTGCCCCTCGACTCCAGAAGCATAGAGAAATTCCCTCATGTCCACAAAAACTCCCCTAACTCATCCTCACATAGTTTTCCCCATCTCGGTAAAGGGCAACTATTAAGTTAAAATATATGAAATTGCCACCTTTTAAGGTTAAAAACAGTCATTTATTGGCAGTTCCATTTGGTTTGACCTAAGCATCCTTCCAGTTGCTCAGGCCAGTCTTGAACTATGATCCTTGATCCCTCTCTTTTGCTAACACCCTACATCCAATCCATTGAGAAAGCCAGTTGACTCTACTATCTGATATCTAGAATCTTTTTCCCATTATCTCTAATGGGAGATTATCACCCTATGTCAAAGCCAAAGCTACCACAGAACGCCCAGGCCCCAAAGGTGCTGCTCCTACCCTTTTTCCTTACTCATGCCTTTCTAACTTTCTTGTTGTTCCTCAAATGCACCAAGTGTGCTCCTGCCTCAGGGCCTTTGCACTTGCCACTCTTTCTGCCTGAAACATTTTTCACTTAGATAGATACATGGTTTACTCCCTTATCTCCTCTGCAGAAATGCCACCTTCTCAGGAAAGCCTTCCCTGAGCATCTTATTTAAAAACTGCTATCCCTAGCAACTGTTACCCTTCCCTGTTTTGCTTTTCACCCTAAAATTTACCACCATCTCACATATTATGCATTTATTGCATGTAACCATCTGTTTGTCTTCTCTCTCACCAGAACATAACCTCCGTGAAGACAGGGATTTTGTTTAGTTCATTGCTATGCATCCAGTTCCTAGAACAGCATGCAGTGGATGGTAAGTGCTCAAATACTGAGTAAAAGGAAGAAAGAAGATGATAAGTGAAAAGGCAACAGAAGATTAACAGTGTAAAGCAGTCCTTTGGAAGTTCACAGTTTCTCCTAATGGTCTCCATAGAGAAGCAGGAATCCTTACACATTGAGTACCGACTCTGGTCTGATGCTGGGTGAGGTACATTCCTGACAACCTAACAACCTGGCAGGGCAAATGTTTTTTTTTTTATCTATTTTACAGACAAAGAGCCTCAGGTTTAGAGAAATTAAGTAACTTGCCCAAGATCACACTACTAGTAAATGGTAGCATCAGGGTTCAAATCCAGGTTCCCTACTTTGAAGTGTGTGTCACTTGCTGACCATGTCTTCCTGGTTAGTGCAAATGAAAAATTCAATCCATTGACAACAATGAACCATGACCATTTTTTTTTTTTTTTTGAGAACAGAAAAGGCAGATTTATTGAAATACACTGCCAAGTGAAGCAGCAGGCAAGACAGGAGAGGTCTATTGCCTGAACCATTATATTAAAGGCCCAACCCGTATGCCACCTCCTTCTTAACCATGAAGACCTCCAGGCCATACTAAACCCAAAGAGTGTTCCCCTGGAAAGGAAAAGTCTGTGTCTCCCCTACGGGATTCCCCATCTCAGCAAATGCACCTCCCTTAGGCCAGTTGCTCAGACTGTCTTGGAGTCATTGTTGACTGTTTATTTCTCACCCCCAAACCCAGTTAATCAGTAGACTCCATGAGACCTTCTTCGACGTGTCTGCCAAACCTGGGCCTTTCTCCTCATGTCCATCACCTAATAATCTGAGACACCACCCTCGTTGCATTAAATTCTATTTATTGGCCTCTCTGCTTCTACGCAAGAGCCAGATGTTTTAAAAAGTAATTCAACCCAAGTCACTCCCCACTCATATACTACTGTGACTTGTCCTTAAAGTCAGCCTAAAATCTCAACTCTGTGGCCTGTGTGAGACTATGTGGTCTAGTTTTAAGTTACATTTTCAACCTCATTTCCTGCCTCCCTCACATCCCCTGAGCCACTCAAGGCTCTTGCGTCTCTGGACACACCAAGCTTGTTTCTACTTCAGGGCCTCTGAGCTGGCTGTGCCCTCTTCCTGGAAGGCCTATCCCCCCAGGTCCTCATGGCGCCCTCCCTTCTGTACTAAGGGCTCTAGTCAACTATCCTGTCTTCACTGAGGCCTATCCTGACCTCTCTGTTTTAAAAGGTACACCCTTTACTTTGCTCTAGTTTAGGTAATTATTTCAGATTTTTACTTTGGAAATGTTCAAATATGCTGAAAGTTGAGAACAATGTATTATGCCCACCCTCCAGAGTTAACAATTGTGTGTACTATGCCCACCCTCCAAATGCCCACCCTCCAGAGTTAACAATTGTTGTTTCCATATTTGTTTTTCCGGCTGGCAGGTATGTGTGTTAGTATGCATGCTTTGCTGTTCTGTTTTATTTTGGTTTTTGCTAAAGTGTCTGAAAATAAGTTTCAAATACTACAGCAATTCAGCCCTACCTACTTCAGCATTCCTTCCCTAAAAATAAGGACATCTTCCTTTATAGCTATATCATTATCACAAAAAGAAAATGATAGTAGTACCTAATATCACCCAAATCCCAGTCCACGTTAGTGTTAGTGTTCTTATTTGTTAGTTTTAACTTTTTTCAGCCAGAATGCATTAAAGAGTCACATAATGTATTTTTTTAAAGATTTATTTATTTATGCATAGAAGAACTGGGGTACAGGCCAGAAGTGTGGGTGGTGAGAGGATTCACCAGAGACAGAGTGGGGAACAGACTAGGCAGATCAACTGAAGTACACTGCTGAGGGAAGAGGCGGGCAAAACAGGAGAGGTCTGCTGCACCATGTGGGTTTCTCCCTGGTGTACCAGGGATCACTGGTGCTGCAGAGACTGCAGATAGCCTCACAGTGCGGTGCTTAACCCCTTTTGCCACCAGGGAGGTCCTGCATTAGCTCTTATTATATTCACCTCTTGATATTGTTTCACCTGATTCATTTGTACAAATATATGGTTGCAGAGATTTGGCTCACTGTTGAATCCTCAACATTCAGAACAGTGTCTGGCAGAGAGTTGGTGCTCAACAAATATATGTTGAATGAATGGCCAGAACTTTGCCCTCCACTACCCATTTTGTCATCTGATCGCTTTCAGAAGGCCGGACAGTACGAAGGTTATAATCAGGTGCTGATTGGCCATTTTATTGATAATTATTGAAGATGCATGATGGATAGCCTGAGTTTATTTTATTATTCTAATTTTGCATGTGTTTAAAATGTTCATTTTAGGCTTAAAAAAAAATAAATGAGACTATGGGGAAAGACTTTCTGTTTAAATCGTGGCTTAGCCCAAGTGTGTGACCTTGGGCTAGCTGCTTAACCTCTCTGTGTTTCAGTTTCCTTGCAAAATAGGGCTCACTCACTGTGGCCTGCTTGTCAGAATTAAATAAGTACTCAATAAATATTAATGATGATTATCTTTATTTATTTAAAGATTTCATAAATGCTTCATTTGACTTTTCCAAGTAGCCAGAGAACAGTCGGTAATTGCATCTTATATTTATGGTTCTTTTGGGCCTCTGTCCTTCTGTATCCTTCCCTCACCCCCACTCCATCCCTGTGCTGTGTGCACAATAAGCAGCTAATAAATGCTTTTGAGTGACTAACTGAAATGTGCTTATACATGAATGTTATTAAGTAGCATTATTTATAACACCAAGAATGGAGACAGTCCAAATGTCTGGCATGTCAACTAAAGTTCAATAAAAGCATTTAAAAAAAAAAAAATCCTACTCTTTCTCGTTGCTCTGCATCACAGCAAGAGCAAACTTTGACCTAAATGTTCCCCTCTTTTATTGTCTCCCCTCCTCTTCCCTGTCCTTCTCTCCCCTTAAAACAAGGCAATGGGGCCTCCCTGGTGGCACAGGGGTTAAAGTCGGCGCTATCAAGCTATCACCAGCCATTGCAGCATGAGTTCCAAGTTCAATCCCCGCTGGCCAGGGAGCAACCCACATGGTGCAGCAGACCTCTCTGATCTCGCCTGCTGCTCCCCTCAGCAGTGTATTTCAGTGGATCTGCCTGTTCTGCTCCCCACTCTGTTTCTGGTGAATCCTCTCACCCCCACACCTCTGGCCTGTACCCCAGTTCTTATATGCATAAATAAATCTTTAGAAAAAAGGTAAGGCAAAGCTGTTGAGGAGTGGAGAGAACGAAGCGTCCCCTGCTTTAGTGGAAAGGCCCTTTATCTTCTAGTCAGCTGATACAGAACCACAGCTTTACTTTCCCCAAAATGAACTACTTTGCCCTCTCTGGGCAGAGTCCTGTTTTGTGCATGAAATGTGGGGCTAGCCATTTCCTCCAGCTGGTGGGGCTGTTGCAGGTCAAGGTCCCCTGTGAGGAAAAACACGACTGTCCAGCTGAGACCATCCCTGGCAGTCAAGGGCAGCCTCGCCAGTTCCATGTGTACACAGCACTCCTATTTTGTGGGTGGTGCATGGTTGGAGTGGCTGCTTGTGTCTTGTCCCTCACTCAACTGTGAACAGAAATTATCTTACTCATCTTGTAATTTCTATGCCTAAAATAGCCATTTGCACTTAAAGGGCAGAATCAGCATTCCATTATGGCTCTCTGGGAAGAACAGGGAGGCTCTGGCATTGAGGCAGAAAACTTCAAACACTCCCAACTGTCCCAGGACACCTGAGGAATTCATTTTCTCACCCTCTGATAGGCTTCTGGGGGAGACTGCTAACACCAGGAGTGTTACACCTTCCATAATTTACAATGAATCAGGACCTTCATTGTTTTTTTTTTTAAAGGTTTATTTATTTATGCATATAGGAACTGTGGTGTAGGCCAGAGATGCAGGGGGGCCAGAGGATCCACCAGAGACAGAGTAGGAAACAGAACAGGCAGACTGACTGAAATACACTGCTGAGGGGAGCAGCGGGCGAGACAGGAGAGGTCTGCTGTGCCATGTGGGTTGCTCCATGGCCAGCAGGGGATCGAACTCGTGCTGCAGAGGCTGTGGACTACTTCATAGTGTGGTGCTTAACCCCTTGCACCACCAGGGAGGCCCAGGACCAGCGTTAAGCCTAATAGACTTAACTATTTTCTTATTCCTATCAATGCTTGCCAGGACCCTTCTGCTAATTTTGCTGCAGGAGAAATGGTCTTGCCTTGGGGAAAAGTAAGATGTATGAATTTGCTCAGCTGGCCAAAAAAAAAAGAAGGCTAACATGAGAACCAAGACTCCTGATTCCTTTTTCTTCCTAAATTTCTCTCTTGACTCTCCCCACAAGGTTGCTATAGGCTCGTGGGTTTTCCCCAGGGCACACTTGGCCTTGGCTTTACTCCTACGATCACATGGCAAGGAGTCCAGAAAAGAAACCCTCAGTAGACTAGGCAGGGGGAGGGGAGAGAATTGTTACCAAACTCGAATGATTGGCTTCATACAATCACATTCTTCTTGGTTAAAAATGATCATTTTGCTATATATGCTTCTATCAAACCATTATGCCATACAACTGAAACTAATGTCATATGACAATTACAGCTCAATTTAAAAGTACACCTATCAAATAATAAAGATATGCATCAACACGTTAATTTTTTTTTGGTTTTGTACTTCAAAGGCATATCAAGAAAGTGAAAAGAAGACACAGAATGGAGAAAATATGTGCAAACATATATCTGACAGGTTCAGATAAATTCAGAATATATAAAGAACTTGTACTGATTTAAAAAATGCGTAAAGGATTTGAAAAAGAATTACTCTGTGGCCAACAAGCACATGAAAAGATAGTCAATGTCATTATTCATTAGGGAAATGCAAATCAAAATTATAATTAGGCACCAGGTCTCGCCTACCAAGATGGTTATAATCAAAAAGACAGACAATACATGTTGGCGAGGATATGTAGATATTAGAATTCTCATAGATTGCTGTGGGAAGGTAAAATGGGACAGTCACTTTGGAAAGCAGTCTGGCAGCTCTTGAAATAGTTAAACAGGGCCCCCAGGGGGCAAAAGGGTTAAGTTAGCATTATGAAGCTATCTATAGCCACTGCAGCTCGAGTTTGATCCCCGGCCAGGAAGCTACCTACATGGCACAGCAGACCTCTCCTGACTTGCCCGCTGCTCCCCTCAGCAGTGTATTTCAGTCAGTCTTCTTGTTCTGCTCCCCACTTTGTCTCCGGTGAATCCTCTCACTCCCCAACCCCCCTTACCTCTGTCCTACACCCCAGATCTTGTATGCATAAATAAATAAATCCTAAAAAAATAGTTAAACATAGAGTTAATACACGACCCAGCAATTCCACTCTGAGGCATGTTCCCAAGAGGAACAAATCCACAAGCCTTTGACACACAGGTTCATAGCAGCATTATTCACAATAGCCAAATAGTAGAAACAAAGTAAAATACCCATTCATTGATAAGCATAAAAATAAATGCGATGTATCCATACCATGGAATAGTAATCAGCCATAAGAAGGGATGAAGTTCAGACCTGATACATCATAGATGAACTCTGACAGCTGGCTAAGCAAAAGAACACAGTCACAGCAGGACAGAATGTGTAATTCCATTTACAGGAAATGTCCACAACAGGTAATTCATGAATGTTATCCAAATATAAAATTCACGGAGACAGAAAGTAGGTGAGTGGATTTCCAGGAGGAGTAGGAAATAGGAAGGCACTAGTGGGTATGAGGTTTTTTCTAGGGGTCATGACACTGTTCTAAAATTAATCATATCCATGGTTGTACAAACTTGTGAATAGACAGTGAATTTTATCTATCAATTTTATAGACACCTTGAAAAATAAATTAAAATCATGCTGTTCCAATGCCAGAACTTGGCTACCTGGCCTGGGGTCGATGTCTGCCTTCTGCACAGTGCAAACTTGCAAACTTGCAAGGAAAACCCCTGGGCCCTTGCAGACAGTTACATAATTTTCTCATAAGGAGAGAACACAAGAAATCTCAATTCACGGCACCCGCCCCCCCTTATTTTTTTAAACTAGAGCTCACTGAAATTGCATCAGGGGCCTGAGCAAATTCAGAGTCAAGACAATTTCTTTCTAAATGAGTGTTCTGGACCCAGTTTCACACCTTCCTGCTGGGCTAAGCCCACTCTTTCCCAGGACTGTGTCTCGCCTTGTCTTGTCCTGCCTCCGAGTTAGGGAGGCCACAGCATGGGCTTCTTTTTGTGGCCCTTGCGTCCCAGAATTGTCATTGCTCCATCTTGCTCAGCCACTGTCCCGACTTCCGCTAGGGAGTGAGGACACAGCAATTCCAGGGCCCAGTTGGACTCAAAGAGCCTCCAGCTTCCCAGCAGCTGCTCAGCGAGGCCCACACAACCAAGACATGGGGAGTTAACACCCACAGGGTAAACTTTGACCCAGATGAGAGGAGGGGGACTGGCCAATGCTTACCCTACTTTTCTTTCCCCAGCTGACTCTTCCAGTTGTTGGAGACAGCACAACCAAGTGAGACAGCACAACCTTGTCCCTGCTTTCCTTCCTTCCCTGCCTCACCTCCCTTGCCCTTACTGTCCAGAGCTTGCAGGCTTTCCCGTGAAACATTAACCCCTAGACTTTGCCTTAAGTTCTCTTTTCTAGGAAGCACAATGGACACAAACTATGCATTTACTTGTGAGCAAAGTATTTACAAAGCCTCAAAGACTTTTTGCGTTTTTGTCATCACTTTGCATTCCTTCCTTGCCCCATTAAAGAACAACTTCTGCTTGCCTCTCTGGGAGGGAATGGTGGTGGAAAAATCGTTTTAATCCCTCTCCCAACCTCCCTCATTCCATCGGCTGTCCTGGGCAGGAATGCGTTTGCCCTGCAGGCAACCAGCAGCTTTGTTGAATATAGATGGTGTGGGTAAGTTTAATTTAGGGAGGAAAAGCTAGGGTGCTGGCTGGATGTAGACTAGTCACACTTTTCTCAATCCAACTTTATTACAAAATTCCATTTTCATCTCAATGTATCTGATTTCTAAAGCTTCTTCTCTTCTGGTCCAGACATTATGGTGGCTGGGGAGAGTATTGATAATGAATCCTCATACCCCCCCAGGCTATAATGGCCATCTAGAGATCGACAAGTGTTCCCTTAGCCCAAATCAGACTGTCAATGGCTCCCCCAATGTAGGCCGGGGTAATGGTCGTTGGGATGGCTGTTCCCATTAATATGCTTGTATTTTGCTTTAGCATACGCTTAAAATGTGTCCACAGTCTTTAAGACATAGTTTGGGTGACCACTATGGCACCAACAGACATGCCTTCCTCTTACTAACACTAAACTTTTTTGCGCAAAAGGTGCGCTGTAGGTAGGCAACAAGCATCAGGTCAGGGATTCCCAGGGGTAGGTTAAGATGTGGGTTACAGACACAAGAGGGTCCACCCCCACCCCCAGCTCTGGAGCAGCCTGCACCTGGTGACAGCCTGCAACCTTACCCAGTGGTTTACCCCTAGCTTCGTACAAATATGTCCATGTACCTGGCATGTGCCCCAGTGTGAAAAGTCTAGGAAGCACTGTGATAGATCACTACTATGTGCTGACTTATTATTTCAAAGCTGTGTTTTAGGGCGAAGGTGTTTGTGGTTTGGACTTGTTTTGAATAACTTGTCTAGGACTTTCTTATGGATATGAACCTATGTAGGATGATGTCAGCAAAATTCTGGGGCTACTGAGCTTATGCATATGAACAAAAGGAGGAACAACTGTGACATAAGAGGCATTTAAACTTTCAGTACCAACAGTTTGTTTATCTCGAATGTTCGTTGTGGCCCAGGAATCTCAGCCCAGGTATTAGCTCCTGCCGAGGTGAGGGTTCTCTTTGCTGAGGTGGTGAAAACATACAGCGGCCCCTTGAAGGAGATTATGTTGTCTGCCAACGGGCTGTTCTGCTGACTTCTCCTTCCAGCAACAAGGGACTTTCACTTTTCACTGGCAGCCAGACCTCAGCCCCCGGCTGGCTCACTCTCCCAGGAAGCGACCCATGGAAAGGTACACCTGCACTAGATTCCTTTCATCTCCCCCTTTGCCTGCAACAATAGTGTAATTAATCTGTCGTTGGGATTGGAGAATGCTATTTTTTTATTGGCTTGTTAAGAGACATGACTCCTTATGCTATTGGCTTGTGTTGTTATTAATATAAATTATAATTCTCACCGTGAGCCTGTGTCACATACATTATTGGCAAAGATGTCTCAGTCTCTGAGCATAATTTGCTGACAAAACAATCATGCTTTTAATAGGGAATTATTGGCCTCCTTTGAAGTGGCCTGCTCATTGAAAAATGGTTTGGAATTAGTGATGCAGGTCAGAAGAGTATTTGTTGAATGAATCAGGGAATCAATGAAAGCAAATGAAGACAACCTATGACTTTCTTTTCTTTTCTTAAAGATTTATTTTTTTATGCATACAAGAACTGGGGTACAAGCCAGAGATGCAGGGGGTGTGTGTGTGAGAGGATTCACCAGAGACAGAGTGGGGAACAGAATAGGCAGACTGACTGAAATACACTGCTGAGGGGAGCAGCGGGCGAGACAGGGGATGTCTGCTGTACCATGTAGGTCACCTCTCTGGCTGGGCCTCGAACTTGTGCTGCAGGGGCTGTGGACAGCTTCCTAGTGCTGCATCTTAACCCATTGTGCCACTAGGGAGGCCCAAACATCTGACTTTCTATACAACCTTATGGGGAAATGAGCCTGGTTTATCTGAGTAAGGAGATGATTTTTTGGAACTGGGTGACAAGGGAAAAGGAGAAGGTACCCAGGAGGAAGGACAACAGAAAGTCCAGAAGTTTCCCTCAGGCCTTTCCAGCCCCCGAAAGGTCATTCCTGCTTTCCTTCATTATTTATGTCTCTCCTGAGGCAGAGAGTACAGAGAGTCCAGGGCAGTGCCTCCCAGCTAGTGGGAAACTTCTGGTCCCCTGAGGTCATTTCCCTTCTCCTCCCACCTCTAAGTAGATTATCCTCAGTTCCCCAGGGACCCCTCAGTTCCCCCACCTGCTTCCTCCCCACCCTTAGTGTTGGCTGGTGTGATGTACACAGGTGCCTGCCTGCCTGGACCTTGGTTTGCTGCCCCCTTCTCCCCCTGGCTGCTTGAATTTTGAACTGGAGAGGAAAGTCTGGTCTTCATAGGCACTGAATCAAAACAGGACAGACACACTTTTGTAGCACAGATGTTTCCACTATGTGTTAGAATGTCAAAATTAGCTCCTTGCTCCTGATTTTTGCACTGGGAGACAAACCTCCAACACTCTTTCCTTGGGATCGCCTGAAACAGGTAGGGGCTCAGCACCCCTGACCTTATGTCTTCCTACCAACAAGGCTGGCATTGGTCACCAGTGATTACCAGTTATAAGTCTCCCAGTCAGGACCCAGCTAGGACTGGGTCTGTCATCCCTGAGAGCTCCCTTGTTGTACTGCTAACTAGGTGACCCCCAAATCTCAAATATTTCTCTCCTCCATTGAAAGGAAGGAAAAGGGGTATAGAAGCTTTTGGGAGTGCCTGCCTTGGGCACAGGGAAGGTGCCAAAGTCCCCAGAGGCTCCAGCCTCAGCAGACTCTTCATTCAGCCTCAGCTGTCCTCCCCCTTCCACCCTCCCCACTACTCTCAGAGAGATTTGCTTCCACCTGAGGCCCCCAAACAATGCCTCCTGCCAGGCCCCTGGAGGTGTGTGAAGTTTACCTGCATGTCTGCCACACTCTCAGAGGGCCACCAAGGGGGAGGAGTTATTTCTAAGAGGTGCCAAGAGGCCCCTCAAAGCTTACTAAACCAAACCTTGTGGCCCTTAATCAACAAATGGAAATAAAAAGAAGAGCTTGGAGACCTGCAGGAAGTTTTAGAATTCAAAACTCAACTACAGCTGCTCATAGACCCAAGATTATTATTTTTCATTTGCAGTAACACTTTTCTGATTTAAAAAGTAGTATCTTCCCAGTGGGGAAAATTTAGAACTTGCAAGGAAAATAACAGTCATCCATAATCCCACCTTGTAGAGAAAAATTCCATTTGGTATATTTTCATTTTTATGTTCACATGTTTTTATACAGTTGGAATATATTGTATATGTATTTATATCCCTTTTTTCCCCCACTTATCTTATCATGAGCTCCTATCATTGCTTTAGTTGCTGCTAAACAATTTTATCATTAGAACAGACAGTGATGCGTTTAACTGTTGAGATTCATGGAAGCTTGGGGCATCCCTTTTTTTTTGTTTTTATAATTCACACTGTGTGCTTGTGCGTAATACTAATTTTTAAAATTTCATCAATTAGATTCCAAATAATGTGGAATTCCTGGGCAGAGATAAGCACACTGTAAATTTCTTGATTTTCAGAAAGCTTGTTCAGCCATCAGCAGTCATATAAATCATTTACACCCCCTCCCACCTTCACCCACCATCCAATGAGATTAAGTTTGTTCATTAACAAGTTTGCTTTTCTAGGTTGTTAAGGGAAGAAAAGAGACATCTCCTGAGATCTAACTGCAGAATGTTGTGTTGCAACTGAATCTCTCTTTGGCTATAGCTGGAGAGCAGAGACAGTGGCGGGACAGGGCCCTGGTCAGCACCAGGAGACCAGAATAGTCACAGAATGTCAAAGTTAATGATTATCTTTGTGGAATTGATTAATGTCCACTAGAAGCTCCATGAAGGTGAGAACCAGATCTCTCTTACAATACATGTTTGACCCTTGCATAACACTGGGGTTAAGGACACCAATTGGGGGCCTCTCTGGTGGCTCAAGGAGTTGAGACATAGCACTATGAAGCTAGCCACAGCCACTGCAGCACGAGTTCAATCCCCAGCCAGGGAGGTGACACACATGGTGCAGCAGACCTCTTATGTCTCGCCCGCTGCTCCCCTCAGCAGTGTATTTCAGTAGATCTGCCTGTTCTGCTCCCCACTCTTCTCTGGTGAGTCCTCTCATCCCCTGCATCTCTGGCCTATACCCCAGCTCTTGTATGCATAAAAAAATAAATCTTAAAAAAAAAAATTTTGAGAGCCTCCCCGGTGGCGCAACAGTTGAGCGCTAGGTTGTGAGGCTGCCACAGCCTCTGCAGCACCGGTTCGATCCCCGGCCGCCGGGCAAGGGTCCCATATGGTGCGCAGACCTTTCATGCCGCCCGCTGCTCTCCTCAGCAGTGTACTTTGTCTATCTGCCTGTTCTGCTCTCTGCTCTGTCTCTGGTGAATTATTCTCACCCTCCCGCACTTCTGACTGTACCCAGTGCTTGTATAAATAAATAAATAAATCTTTAAAAAAATTTTTTTTGGAAAAAAATGCTTCCCAGCAGGGGTCATTGTGTGGTTCTGAGTGGGGACACTGTGTTGTCACACATTCTCCCCATGTCTGTGTGGGTTTGCTCCAGGGACTCTGGTTTCCTCCCACATCCCAAAGATGTGCACGTGATATCACTGTCCTGTCTCATTGCCCTGATCAGAGTGAGTGTGTGTGGGAGGGGTGTGTGTGAGTACACTTGTGATGAATGGGTGTCCTGTCCAGGTTGGGGTTCCTATCTTGCACTCTGAGCTGCTGGGAGAGACTCCTGATACCCCTGACCCTGAACTGGAATAAGTGGGTTGGAAATGAACGAATGAGTGGAAATGATTGTTTACTATTACAAATCTTTTGGGTTTTTATTTAAGAAGTTTGGTGAATTTTTTGGTGACCAGAAATGTGCTGTAGGAACCTAACTCTTGTTTCTATCAATCAGCCTGTGGTCAAATTGGTTTTCTTATACATCTCTCTTAAAGTTGCAAATTCTAAGAATCTATCAATGGCCTGAAGTAAGAACATACTGTACATTTTTTTTATTGCTTTATGCTCACTTTTTAGTAATGAGAATATAAAGAAGTAGGTTTAAGTGAACAAAGAAGAGCAAGAAATGAATCAGGTGGACTGGCAGCCCCAGAGTGTGTCCCTCTAGACTGACATCCAGAGAGATCCCTCTTCTCTCTCCGCCCCTCTCCCCCATGATGGACACACCTGAATTCTGCTGAGAGACGAGGATTCCCTCCCCACCACTCTCCCATCCCCGCTTCCAGGCAGAAGCCATGTGAATGAGATGGAGAGAGAAGAGCTTTGAAATGTGCCTGGCTTAGACTAGATGCCCAAGAAACACCTAAATGAACTCTACCATGAATGAACTCTGTCCAGCCACATCTCCTGACCCTGGTTCTCTTGCAAACAATCCTCACCTTTTATGTTTTAAAAGTAGAATTTGATACACAAGAACTGTCAATCTTAGGCAAATAGGAAGTCTTCATTGTGGAGATCTGGTGTCTAATTTCCATAGAAGTTTTACTTTCTAGAGAGGCAGAAATGATGTGTGGCTGCAAGCTGAGCCTCAGGGGTTTCTAGTTTCAATCAAACAGGGACGTGGCATCAAAGAGAGCATGACTGATGAGGGCATTGATGCTGAGCTTGGCATGAATCAGAATCACCTGCAACCTTGTTTAAATAATGCAGACGCCTGGCTCCACAGCACAGACTCTGATTTAATGGGTTTAAAGTGAGGCCCAGGCATCTGTATTTTTAATAAGCTGTCTAAGTGTTTTTAACAAGCCACCTGTATTTTGAGACTAGCATGATGAGGGCCTGTTGGAGGAGGCCTCTGAACTGAGGGAAGCTGGGGAGGGGAGGGGTTTGGCTACTTGAAAGCCTGGGGCCATGAAGAGCTGGGCCTGAAGGGCAAAAGTCCTGGGAGACTGTGACACCCTCTCTGTTTAGTACAGATGGGCCACATTATGACTTGGACCAGATCAAGCCTGAGGAGCAGGTAGTCACCTCAGACCAAGGCCTGCCATCGCCAAGAAGTAGCTGGACATTTGACCTTCTAGCCTTTGCTATGTCCCTTACCTTTTCTACGTTCTGGTCCGGTCTGGGGAGGTGACAGGCATGGCTTGCATTGCTGAAATTCTGCTGGTGGTTTGTGAGTGTGTTCAGAATTGGAGGTAATCCAGCCTACCTCAGGTGTCTCAAAATAGAACCAAGCCCACCAGAGCCAGTTGGTTAGGGACCCTCCCAGGGATGGAAAGGCCTCCACACATCACTGCCCTCTGGGAACCACTGCTTCCTCTTTAGCACTGCCGAGGGCAGCTCCCACCTCTGTAGGTAGCTCCCTGTCCTCTGAGCTGTCAGGCAGGCAGGCAGTTGGGTTTGGCCCCTCTGCCATGTTCAGACAGCTGGGGCCCAGTGGGCTTTTCAAGATTGCCCTGCCCACCAGGAGGTCTCTGCTTTAAATCTTGATAGGATGATCCCCAGGGAACACCTCAAGCCAGTGCTTAAAATAGAGGACCCTCTGTTTCCTGGTGCCACTCACTCCCAGCTCACTCTGCCTCCCAGACCCCCTGCTGACCACCTGCCAGAGAGCAGAGAGCAGAGAGCAGAGAGCTGCCTCTGCATCTTCCTACTGCAAGGCCCCTACCACAGGTGGAAGGGAGGATGTTATCACAATGAAAGTACATTAAGTCCTTACTTAACCACAAGTTCTTAGAAACTGCAACTTTAAATAAAATGATTTATAATGAAAGCAGTTTCTCCAATAACATCATTTTGTTCCACCTCAGCCAGGATTTTTGCTTCTTATCAATGTTAGAATGAAATGACATTGAACAAAATGACATTGAATGAAACAACATTGAATGTAACGTTAATTGTACATTGAGGATCTGCTGTACCAAGAGGAAGGGAGCAGCCGGGGCCTGCATTCCTTTAAGCAGAGGCTTCTGGGACATAGAGCCTTGGAGGGTATTTGTGTGTGTGTGTGTGTGTGTATGTGTGTGTGTTATTCTGGAATAAATAAGTTTTTATTGAGCAGGTACTGTGTTGAGAGCTCCCTGCTAAGAAATGTGAGATGCAAAAAACGCATCTGTGGGCCTGCTCCTGAAGAACTATCAATGCCTTTGGAAAATTACTCCTTCATTGCTCCTGACGGTGTGCCACGCACCATCCTCACTTAACCACATGCATGCAGTACGTAGACCATTTTCAAATAGTTCTCAGTGTACTCAGACAACCTCCAAATTCATATCTCCAACCCCACTCCTTTCTGGAGTTCCAGGCTGATCTACTGCACTCCCTCTTTCTTATGCAATTTTTATTTTTTATTATGGAAAATTTCAAATCTATGGAGAAGTAAAGAGAAAAGGATAGTGAATGCCATGGTGCTAAGGGTTTTCATGGTCTTGTCACATGAGCTTTCTCTCTACAAGCTCAGAACCCTGATTGACATCTCTTGTGATGGGTAAGCAAGACTCAGACCATGTGGTCCTCTGATACTCATCTGAAAAGTCCCAGCCCTGAAACCAGTGGGGTACACACCCTGAAGAGATGTGACACTGTGGAGCCCTTTCTTTCCAATGGCAGGGAGTAAATACACAAGTCTTCCCTGAGGAGTAATTTCATGAAAAGCTGAATTGGGCATCCCTGGTGGCATAGGAGTAATAAAGTCTCAGCACTATCATGCTATCAGCAGCCACTATGGCGTTTGATCCCCAGCCAGGGAGCTGGCCCACATGGCGCAGCAGACCTCTCCTGTCTTGCCCGCTGCTCCCCTCGGTAGTGTATTTCAGTCAGTCTGCCTGTTCTGTTCCCCACTCTGTCTCTGATGAATCCTCTCACCCCCCACCCCCACCTCTGGCCTACACTCCAGCTCTTGTATGCATAAATAAATAAAAATAAATCTTAAAAGAAAAGCTGAATCCTTTTAGGGAGGAAGAAGGGTTAGGTGGAAGAAGGATAGTCTACTATCCAAGTAAACTAAGTGAAATATGCCCATCACAACTAATAAAGATAAGGAAATGGCAAAATATTAGTTTATAGAGCACCAAACCAAACACATACACACACATTGGCTGAATGCTTTGAGGTGAATCTTTCCTCATCTGCAAAACAGTAACATTCACCAGTATTTTCTCACTTAAACCTCATAATGCTGTGATAAAGGTAAAGCAAATTAATATCTAAATTTTATAGATATGGAAACTGAAATTCAGAGAAGCAAAATAATTTGCTCACTGTGGCAAACTTAATAAAGGCAGGACTGGAATTCAATCTCATTTTGTGACTTCAAATCTGTTACTATCACCCCCTAGATCCCAAAGAGTCACCATGTACAGCTGGGCAGGTTGTTGATGTACAAGCAGCCCCTGTTCTGCTCAAGAAATTTCATGAGGACCAGCAGTAGCCCTGACCACAGGCTGCATCACAATTAAAAATATATTTTATGCCTACATAAAGCTTTATGTTTTACAAGGTACTTTGAAAACTTCCTTTTAAATACCCTGTTGTGGGGTTGTAGTAATAGTGCAATCAATAAAAAGTAAAATACAGTAGGGCCCTGAGTTGGATAAACCAGGTAAATCGCTACTCCATTTACTGCCTCTGCAATTCTCACCTTTTCACCTGTAACATGAAGAAGAGACTGACATGAATTTACTTAAGGGTTTGGAGTTGTGGGGTCAGAGGAGCTTGTGAATAATAAGGCTCCTTCCAGGTTAGTTACCCTGATCTCAATAATAACAACAATACCCAAGCATTTGCAAACCAGTTCTCTTGTTTACCTGTTCTACGCTGAGGATATCAAATGAGATGGTTATGTCAGATTTTCCTAATGTTGCCAAAGACAGAACATGTATTTGGGGGACACATAGTCTTCCTCTTCATTTCTAGACCTAATATCACACTGACTTCCCTCTTTCCAGCCTTTGGGTCATTTCCACTTCTGCTTCCTGCACTGGTCTCATCAAGAGGTGGGTAAATCCTATCTTGCAAACCCCTTTCAAAATAAGTTCTTTGAGGGTCCAGAATGGGACTCTCAGTCCTGTGCTGGTGCTGCAAAGCAAAGGTAACTCTGCCCCCAAACTCCTATGCTGACAGCAAACATCTATTTGTTCATTTAGGTAACAAATATTTCCAGGGAGCTCTCTGTGTGCCAGACTGTGCCAACAACTGGGACTACAGTAACGAGGCAGAGCCAAGGAGCAGAGGGGAGATTGTGCAGTTGAGAAGTTCTGACTTACCTTACACGTGATTTCACAAGAATGTGCAAACCCTGTCTTATTTCTCTCTCACACCGTCGTGAAATATTGAACCTGCTGAAACTCAGTCCTAAGATTTGCAGGGAGCACTCAGGGACAGTCAAAATCCAAATTCTGCATGAAAGTGGTTCCTGTATAAAATTTTAGTATACCTTGAGGGCACTCAATTCCTGTTTCAGAAAAAAGGCACTAAAATCAGTCTAGTCAATATGGAAACAGCTTCTTCTAAAATGGAGATGTTGGGTGTGGCCTGGCTCTAAGCAGCTAGAACTGGCAGAGGGCCCAAGGGAAGGGCAGAGGACTCTGTGGAGAGAGGGCTACCCCTGACCTCCTGGCAGTCGCGGGCTCCCCACCTGGAGTCTCGGCTTGGTTCAGGCCCCCTAGCCAGAGGGCAAGGCCCAGACGCAAACCAGGCCATCACAGGAGCCTTGGGAGTTGGGCCACACCAAGGACACTGGGCCTGACACAGCGGTGGGGACTGCTGGCCCCACGTAGACAGAACCCAACCTCTCCCAGGCACCAGAAGAACGGCAGCTCTGTCTCCCTCAGGTGTTTTAGGGCCATGGGAGCTGAAGCCAGAGACAAAGAACCTGAAACCAGGTTGGTTGTAGACAGCCTTATGGGAATCCCTAAAAGATCTGGGAGGCACTAATTTTCCACTTAGGTGGTTGAGGGGATAGAAATCAGATAGAATTATTGTCTTACTTGCTTTGGTGGGCCTAAACCCTTGACGTGGTGACCTGTTCTGCAGTCAGTGCCAGTCTGGCCACTGGGATGGTCTGTAAGCCTCCTTGCTGACTCTGGCTCTGAATGCAGCTACTCAGAGGCAGGGCACAACGTGGAGCCCAAGCATTCTGTTCCTCCGCTGGCAGGCTGGACATTGACTGCAGGCCGGCTGACATCCAGGAAGGGGAAATGTTGGCTCCTGGAGAGAAGAAAGCCCCCTGCCTGGGTCTCCAGCTGATACCCCTTCTTCTAATCCACTGGCCAGAGTGCTTCAGCCTGATTTCTCAAACTTTTCTTTCTGGGTCCTTGACTTTCCACTGCCATGCCTCACTGTTGATCTTTCTCTGTTCTCAGCTCCGATGCCAGCTGCCGTTCTCCCCCGTGGGAGCACTTCCCAGGCGCAAATCAAGTCCCATGTAAACTGTCACACCTCAGGGGTGGGAGTGTGTATGACCGACAATTCCAACTTTTCCCAAAGTTACTTGTATCATCAATGCATTGCTCAGCAAGCGATTTATTACTACCCCACTGGACAGAGAGATACCGACATGCCCAGGGCCCCCTGTTGCATCTTGGGTGTCCCCTGCACCTCATTGCCTCCTGCATGAGAAACACTAGGCACACTGAGCTGGATGTCCTGAGTTTTCTAAGAGAGTTCCATTCTTGGGCCTCCCTGGTGGTGCAAGGGCTTAAGCACCACATTATGGAGCAATCTGCAGCCACTGCAGCACGAGTTCTATCCCCGGCCAGGGAGCTACCCACATGTCGTAGCAGACCTCTCCTGTCACGCCCGCTGTTCCCCTCAGCAGTGTACTTCAGTAAACCTGCCTGTTCTGTTCCCCACTCTGTCTCTGGTGGATCCTCTTCCCCCCCGAATCTCTGGCCTGTGCCCAGCTTTTGTATGCATGAATAAATAAATCTTTAAAAAAAAGTAAGAGAGTTCCATTTTTTTCCAAAGATTTATTTTTATTTATACGAGAGCTGGGGTACAGGCCAGAGTTGTGGGAGGGTGAGAGGATTCACCAGAGACAGAGCGGGGAGCAGAACAGGCAGACAGACCAAAAGGACTGCTGAGGGGAGCAGCGGGAGCGACAGGAGAGGTCTGCCTCGCCATGTGGGATTCTCCCTGGCCGGCCAGGAATCGAACCAGCGTAGCAGAGGCTGCAGACAGCTTCATAGCGCTGCACTCAACCCGCTGCGCTACTAGGGAGGCCTGAGAGTTCCAGTCTTATTTATTAAAAAAAGTTTTTATGTATTGAAGAGACATTGCATTGTAACTTATGACAGTCCCGATTTTATTTTATTATTATTTTTTAAAGATTTATTTATTTATGCATATAAGAGCTGGGGTACAGGCCAGAGATGCACGGGGTGAGAGGACTCACCAGAGAGAGTGGGGAACAGAACAGACAGACTGACTGAAATAGACTACTGAGGGGAGCAGCGGGCGAGACAAGAGAGGTCTGCTGCGCCATGTATGTTGCTCCCTGGCCGCCGGGGATCTAACTTGCATTGCAGAGGCTGTGGATTTCCATAGTGCAGTGCTTAACCCCTTGCGCCACCAGGGAGGCCCAATAGTCCCAATTTTAAATGGTCATATCTTTTTCATGACCTCAGTCCTACTTGTTAAGATCCCATGTCCCAATTTTCCTCTCA
This sequence comes from Talpa europaea, assembly GCF_964194135.1. NCBI lineage: Eukaryota > Metazoa > Chordata > Mammalia > Eulipotyphla > Talpidae > Talpa > Talpa europaea. The sequence goes on from NC_140069.1 coordinate 134,698,600, forward strand.
GAATATGTGGTAATAAAAAAATATGAAGTCACGGGATCCAAGTCCTGTCCTTGGGGAGTCAAGCCATGAGGCCTCCCTCCGTACATGAAGAGCCCTGGGGTGACCCCCGGCTACAAGAAGCCCAAGATGGCTCCCTGCCCGCCAGGAGCCTCAATATCCTTTCTGAGCCATTGTAAAGGTCAGGGCTGGGAGTCACCGTAGGTTGGCAGGTTAATCAGAAAGCCAGTCATTAAGACACTGAGGTCATGTTCTAGTCAGCAAGGCCAAAACTGGGACTTCCTCCACCCTCCTGCCTCTCCCTTCCCTCAGGGGATAGTCTGTCAGCCTCACTTCCTGCCAAACTAGAGAGCACCAAGGGGCTGATGGGTGGCAACTGGAATGCTGAGGCTTTAATGGGGCACAGATTGCACGGCAGGGAGTGCCACCGCCAAGCCTCCAATTACTTGGGGAGCTGCAGGGGGAGCTCAAGACAGGCCATAGCCGCAGCTGTGGGGAGGCAGGGCCTGATGCAATCCTCCTCAGGTCCCCCAGGCCCGAGGGAAGCTGGCCTCTTGACCAGCACTTCATTTTATGGGGCATTGAGCTCTTTCTTGAAGGAGAAAGCCGTATTCTGAGGCCTGTGGGATTACTGCCTTAAAACACTGCTTCCTCTGTCTCCTGTCCCACCCACAGGTGTCCCATCCTGAGGAACTTCTCAGGTTCCTCTTTGCCAGCTGTGCCACAGAAGGTCCCTACCATGAAAATCACCTCAAGCTGTAAACTTCTTCCCCCTAGGCCCATAGAAGGGGCCACATTTTCTGTCACATCCTTCTTATTTCCCTCACCCAGTGAGTCAGAGAGGGAGCAGGGCCTTTCATTCTCATTTTTTATAACTTTTTGAAAAGTATTTTCTAATTTGATTGTCATTTTAAAACTTTTTTGGGTGAAATACAGTCCTAGTTTTCTCCTTCGTTTTGCTTTGGAAAAATCCCAGATTAAGCCCTGATCACTGCTGACCAGCAGGGTTGCCTGGAAGTGCTGGGGCTGGGCAGGAATGCCCCAAGCCCCCTGAGAGCCAGCAGGGTGCAGAAATGACCCAGTGGTGAGAGGGTAGTGTAAAGGAAAGCGGAAGCGGCTGCCCTGTCCCTATTTGTTGCCTTGTTTTCATCTCTGATCCATATAAGTGATTTTTCCAAGGCTCGGAGGCCTCAGTTCCGGTTCTGCTCACCCCAGAACAGGCCCTGGGGCCTTTGACCTGTTGCCAAACCCTTGCCATGTTCTCCACTTGGTTTGAAGCTATGGCTGTGTAGCCAAACTGCCCCAACTTGCTTTCTGAGGGGGACAAGCAAGAAGGAAGTGCTGGTGCTACCCAGGTGCAGCCTGCAGAAGGTGTTCCAGACAGCCTGCTGGTCCAGCTCCAGGCCCAGGTGGCTACAGGCTACAGGATAGATGACTCAGGTAAGCTGTGCTGGACAAACAAGCCAGGACTCTCAACCCAGCAGGGTGACGGCTGTAATTAGTTTTCCTGTCGTCATTGTACCACCACATTCTGAGGGTGGGCTCCCCAGGCCTGGAGCCAGGCCCCAAGGAGACTAGCAGGAATGTTGTTATCTTGGTCTGTGTCTTGTTGCCCAAGATGCTTCTTGATGCTTCAAGAGCTGGACTTGGAGCTGAGCCACAGCACCTGCATTGTCTGATGATGTCATGGACACAGCACTGCTGAAAGAGCTCTACTCAAAACAAGGACAACCTGGTGAGGAAACCATGGTTTGTCTTTCTCCTGGCCCCAAAAACCCCATCCCGGTGCTTTTGACCTTAGGAGACCCCAAAGATCAGGCAAAATGGAAAACGTTGGCCAGAGAGAGGACTGGGCCAAGAGAGCAGCTGAGTGGCCAGGTGGGTAGCTAAGGACTGTCACACACGCCTTATTTAAATAATACTGGAAAAGTAGCTAGTATTTACTGAGCACGTACTATGTGTCAGACGCTGTTCTGAGAACTTCAACACATGTCATTTAATCCTCAAACATCCCTCCCAGCATTATCCTCTTTTTCCAGATGAAGAAACCGAGGCATGGAGCAGCTCTCAGCAGCACACAGCTGGTAACCAGTAATGCAGGATCTGAACCCAGGATACCTGGTGTGGAGCGGGCAGTTTTACCACTCTCTCTTGGGATTGCTCCTCCCCTGCTGTCAGTGGGGCTGCAGTACAAGAAGACTGAGCAAGGCATCTGGAATTCCAAGCCTGGCCCAGCCTCAGCCCCTGCTGTGTGATCTTGCCTGTCCTCTTCCACTCTGGCTTTCAGATTCCTGGTTGGACTGGGAGGGAAGGGGAATGTTGATCAAGGAGCCTGTGCAACTTGTTATTTTTCTGCTCTGTCCTTGCTTCCACTCTGGGTGGCCCCACTGGAAATGTTTACTCCTGATTATCAAGGCAGCTTCACGGGCATCTGGGTTGGGTGGTGTGGTGACGAACGCGTGGCCTGGTGCCTCTGACTAATGGAGCAAAGCTGCTTCCCCACTCCACACCTCAGTTTCCCCACTCAATTCAGCGAAACAAAGACCTCTTTGTGCTCAGGGCCAGTGAGTCAGGGTTAATTAGAGTTGGAATCCTCACAAGAGGGTCATCTGCTGGGCCCGGGGAAGTGCTGTGGCTGTGATTAGACACCACTCTGGCCCACACTTGGAAGAATATATCCTCAAAACTCCACCAGTAGTTTGCCTGACTTCATGTGTCGGCCCAGCTCAGTGTGCCCTGCTGAGACGGGGTACAAGGATGACACTTCTTGAGGGCTGCCATGTGGTGCTAATGCAGTCGCTAGCAGCTTTAGTGTCCTCTGGGTTCTACTTGCAGCTGAAACCCAGTCAACATGCTTGTCCTGGCTAGTCAGGCCTCTCTCATCCGGGACACAGGATCCTAACTTCAACCTTAAGAGTTTTTCCTCCCTGGTTCCTCAGTAACATGTATTCTCTTCTCTCTCTCCCTACTGTCTTGGTGCTTTCAGCCTCTCTCTCTTCATCTCTCTTAGGAGCCCACAGTAGCCCTTCAAAGACCATCACATTTGGGTAGAAGACCCACAGCAAAGTAAGGACAAAATAAGAATGATGCTGCAAAAGAGAAGGCGCCATTTGAGAAAAGCAAGTGCTTATTGTTGGCCACTGGTGACGCCTCAGCACCAGTATAAAATGGGGAAAGAAGGTTCGCCTTGGCGCTGCAAGGCCCCAGCAGGGAAGCAGGTAGGATGTGGAGCATGGGTGCCACCAAGTGGCTCTGGACGGTACGGCCGCATTTCTGTTGGGCACCAGGGTCACTGTGGATCTTCATACTCTCAGGTCTTCAGGATGAGACTTGCTGGTTAAGGTCTAGTCACATGGTAACTGACAAGTTGCCCATCACTTGACATCTAATTTCTTTGGACCTACAGAAGAAAGATCTAACTTCTGGTTTCATATCCATTTTCTTCCTTATAAGAGGAGCAACAGAGACTGTGGCATAGCTGGAGGTTCTCAGAGCAAAGATGCACCCGGATGTGTCTACAGGATCAAGGATGATGCTGCACAAACCTATGTGGGGAGGATTGGGGGGGCAGAACTCATGAGGTGGTCTCACATAGCAAGGATTGTTGCGGGTAAAGTTGGCCATTTCTTTTTTTGCGTGGTTAAAAAAGCCCATATACTGTAAAACTTAACCATTTTTAAGAGTGAATCAGTGCTAACAACATGCATGTTGTTGTGCTTAGATTTTGAGAATTTTTTTCATCTTGCAAAACTGAAACTCTACACCCATTAAAGAACAACTCCTTATCTCCCCGCTTCTCTCCGCACCTGGCAAACACATTCTACTTTCTGTTTCTGTGAGAACGACTCTTCGAGAAACCACCTGTAGATGCAAGTCAGTTGTGTCTTCTCTAAGTGGCTTTCTTCACAATGCGTGATGTCCTCAAGGTTCGCCCCTGTGGCAGGCGTGGCAGGATTGCCTTTTTGTTAAGATGAAATGGCATTTGATGGAGTGTCTGGACTGTATTGTCTTCATCTGTCCATCCCTGATGGACATTCATGTTGCTTCCGTATCTTCACTGCTGTGAATATGTTGCATGGAACGTGGGGAGGGTGTAACCCTTTCTAAATTTCACGGTTTTGAACAGACTCAGCTCAGAGCAGAGGTAATTACCTCTCACAGAGAGGGCGAGAGGGCAAAGCTCTCTGTTCTTTCTGTATGATTTTATAACAAGTAACTTTCCTATCTGGTAATCTGTGAAAACATGATCCCCAGAAGGAGCTAGAAAGCAACAAAGAATGTTTTTGGTTACTTGTTTCCATGTAAAACATTCTAGGAGGCAGACCGCCTGAGCTTGAACGTGGCTCTCACACTGACTGGGTAGGTGACTTGACCTTCAGCAAAGCCATCTACTTCTGCTTTAGTTTCCTGTCTGTAAATAGAGATAGCAGCTGTACCTACCTCATAGGCTTGCTATGAGGCTTTCACCAAGGTAAAATATGTGCAGTGCTTTGAAAAGTGCTTGGCCAACAGTGTGCACTTGAAGGAGCGTGAGCTACTTGCAGAAGTAAAATCCATTTTGAGGGATTCTACTCAAAATGGCTTCTCTTCTCTCACACAATGGACTCAGAGGCAGACGCCAGCTGCAGTCTTTGCTTTCCAATCACTTCAAAATGGCTGATAACCCACCAGGCACCCTCCCGTGCCTCTCCTTCCTCTCCTTTGGTTCTACTCAAGCAGGTCAAGGCTGCCTGGAGATGGACAGAGGCTCAAAATGGTGTTCTGTCTCAGTAACCTTGGCTTCCTCCTGAGGACTGGGAGGGACTTGCAGGTGCATCTTGAGCCCCTTCCAGGTCTGACACTCCATGTTCCTACTTCTACCCTCTTGAAGGCGACTCCAACCTACCGTGGAATAGCCCATGTCCCCCATGTTTATTGACCAGGGTATTGATAGGTAGCTGAAAGACATGAGACAGAAAGGTGAAAAACTAGTATTAAGGTGTTTTGAAACTTCAGATAAATCATCTTTGGATAAACCACCTACGATCCTCCCAGAGACCTTCACACACACTCAGTCTCCTTTTCCCTCTCTTCCTACTTGCCTTTCGCTGATTCAGGCAGAGAGGCATTGTGGCAAGAAAAGCAGTAACCACCACCAACTCTTGAGCCAAGGAGCAAAGAGAGAAAAGAGAGCCTGGGATAAAAATAGAATAAATGGTCTCTAATTAAAGGGTTCAGATGCAGTGCCCACTTATGAGGGTATGGGTCAACTGACCCAGATAACAGCTATATAAAGCCAAAGAAACCCAGAATAGGAAGCAAACTAAATATAGCAAGGAAAACTGAGGAGGAGGAAGTGTTTGTACTTGTGTTGTTGGTCGGGCTGTACATGCAGCTGTTTTGTTGCTCAGATGGAAGAGGGTGGAAAGGATTTCAAAAGCTAGCTCCGAGGCAGCTGCAACTGGCCTGAGAAGGATGAGGAAATGAGAAAAGCCCCCAGACTCCCCTGTTAAGACTAGGAACATTGACTAAAATCTAAACACAGCCAGGCAGAAGACTCCTTTCTGGAGACTGGTATCCTCTGAGTGGTTGTAAGAGAATCCTTTTTGCCATGAGAGGCTGATCTGGACTGTGCTGGGGAAAGGAAAATCACAGAATCAGCACACAGAGAGTTCAGGAGGCTGGGAAGCACAGATTCCAAGGCGGCCGGCCACAACAGGGCTCATTATTAAGTGTGTTTGAATTCCATCTTAACCTTGGGGAAAAAACAAATCTACTTAGATTGGAAATGCACTCCCCCAGCCCCCTCCCATTAAAATCTAGGATCCTAGAAGCCTTAGTGGAGAATAGTAGCAGACCCTGAATGTTAGGAGGACTGGCTGAATTAGGGAGTCTGGATAGCCCTGAATAGCAGGGGTTCTTCAAGATACCCTGACCTGCCCTGCCCACTGGGACCAAGACTGCAAGTTTCTGACCTGGAGGGTAGAGAGCAAGGTATTGAAAGTTTCGTTTACCAGCGGGAGACAATTAAAAGCGATTATGCAGCATCCCCTCAGCTCCCTAGTATGGCTAATGCAATCAGGAAAATTCCTTAGAATGATGCTATATAATGCCACCTTTGTGGACTATAAAGTAGCAAAAATGAAATTTTAGGCAATCACTGCTTTTAAAATGATCTACCAAAAGAAAAAAAAAATTTTTCTTTTTCAAATAAGGAATCAAATCAGGAGAAATGAGTTTCTAGAAAGGCCAAAGGTAGCCCAACTTCTATTCTCTTCTCCTTTAGCTTCCTCTCCATGCAAAGGTCATCGCAGAATATCTGCTCTTTCAGGACTATGGACATGCTGTTCATTTGCTTATTATGTTCCTTCAGCCTCAAGCGTTCTTATTATCTACAACTTGCCAGATAGTTTAAGTGCAGAGATTATAAACAAGGGCCCAGTTCCTCCGCTCATCTCCGAGGTCCAGCTCAAATCTATTCCTTCCTCAAAATTTTCTCCATTCTAAACATGAAAATTCACTTCTTCCTTTTGACTCTTCTTCAGAGTATCTAGCACTCGGTCTTGACCAACATTTGTGTATAAACCTATCTTCTAGCCTAGACTGTAAATTCAATGGTAGAAACCAGGCCATCATTCGTTCTACATAGTGTGAGGATTTGCTCAGTGCCTCACACACGGACAAGGCTTAATGTTTCTTGAATTACACCAAGTCTATTCCAATTTGCTTCCATTTGTAATTAAAAGAACATAAAAGCAACAACAACAAAACCACTGTAGGACATTGCCACCTTAAAGAAATGTGACCTTTTCTTTGAAGGTGATTACAAATTGTAGTAGAAAGACTTAAAAGACTGGTGGTCTATGTGAATGCCTTAAGTTAATGATTCTACACCACTCCTTAAGAAACTATGACCCAGAGGCCATGAGCTTCTAGAAGGCAGCAGTATAATTCAACCTATGGCCAGGGGAAAATGGATACCCTCTGAGCCAGAAGTCACTTTGCAAAAGGCAAAATTCACTTTGCAAAAGAACACTTGGGAAGATAACTAGGAACAGCCCTTACTGGTTTCATCCACTGACAGGTTTAATTTAGGAGAGACAACATTATTTACCCTTTTAAACTCAGAATTGAAGAATGACACCTAAAATGTATAAAAGAAAAGGACTGTTTTTTTAGACTAGAGAAAACTATGCAATCCATAATCTTGCATCAGATCCAGGTTAGAAAAAAATCAGATGTAAAGAACTTTTGGAACAATGAGGAATTTTGACTATGGACTGGGTATTAGATGATATTAAGGAGTATTAATTTCTGTTAAGTGTAATGTTAAAAAAATGTTCTGACTTTTAGAGATATGTTAAAGTTTGGCCTGGGTGAACTATTATATCTACTGTTTTCTTTAAAACACTTCAGTATAAATAGCTAAGCTTTGGAAACAACCCAAATGCCCAAAAATAGATGACTGGATCAAAAAGATGTGGTACACATACACCATGGAATATTACTCAGCATTCAAAAAAGATAAACACATGCAATTTGCAGCAACATGGATGGAGCTGGAAGGGATCATGCTCAGCGAAATAAGCCAGAAAGAAAAAGAAAAATACCGGATGGTCTCACTCATAGCAGGAATCTAGAAAACTTAAATAAGGGACCAGGAAAATGAATAACTATAAGAAAGTGAAAATCAAAATCAACAAACAACTATGAACCAGAGACACTCTATGGGGGGTAGGGCACGGGGAGGGGAGGGATTGGGGTCAAAATAAGGGGGTTGCAATTGTATGGGGAATATAAAAATAAAATTTATTAAAAAAATACTTCAGTATAAAAGAAATGAGTTAAAAAATAAATACAATTATTAAACTATGACATTTCAGAAAAACAACTATTTTGTAGCCTTCATGGGCACAGTTACTTTATTAGTGAGAAGCTGTATTTACATGTGGCAGGCCAGGGTCAACTTTCTCCAGCTAGGAGACTCATGTCCAGTCACTGGTGAAACAGCCTTGGGGATCCTGAGCCGTGGAGTTGTGCATTAGCAGGCAGGTGGAGAGAGTCACTTCTGCAGTGCCTTCCTCCCCTTGTTAAGTCTCTTGTTCTTTATCATCAAAGAGAAGAGAAAATGACCTGGTTACCCTTCATTATAACATGGGGAGATCACCTGGTGACATAATGAAATTCTCACAAGGAAAATTAGGCTTTGTAGCCAAACTGAAAACTAAAAATTTGATTTTGTTGACTGCTCCACTGGTTTTCTTAGGCTCTGCTTCCTTTACATCAGTCTAGTAGGCAAGGAAGAAAACAGTTGTCCAGCAGTAAGACTCTTAATAAGCGTTTTATTAACATACACTATATTATTTCTGGGATATAAGGGCCCTCAAAACGACGCCCACACACATGATTCCGTAAGTGCACAAGTCCTCCGTCCTGTTTCACGGCCCTACATCCTTTAACACAATCAGGCTTGCTGCAGCTTGCCTGTCCACACCCCATGTGGAAATGGTTCCCCCAGGCAGATGTAGACACTGACAGTGGCACTCATAACAAGGACAGGGACTAAGCCAGAATGGAGAAAAACAGCATTTGCTGAACAAGTGGGATTCAGACTTTATATTCCAAAGTCACTCATTCTGTTTGTCTCCAGGGGAGGATGGAATATCTTCAGGATGAACACAGAGATTCCCACTGTCGGAATATTCGGAAGACTTTCCTTGATTTCTCAGACAGACTCTATGGGTAGAAAAGATCATTATCAGGTATTAAATTCTCTCATAGACAAAGGATTGATTTGGTGTGTAAATTTTTCCCACAATGATCTGCGTATGTCTAGAGATCGAGTACAATTACACCTTAAGCCAGACTATACACCAAGAGGCCAGGCTCCAATTTACGGCTCACGTTCTCCCTCCAGGTATCCTTCTTAATCTCTGCATGTAGGGGGGGACATTGCTAACTCACCTCAGTGAAGCAAACATTTTACAGTTCCTCATCTGTGATGCCAAATTATCCTAGTTCATTATTTTTTGTGAACCAGAATTCATATTCATGTGACGCCTTGCTGGGTTTAATAGCGCCATGCAAGGTCAAGGAATAAAACAAAATTAAATGACCCTTAGCAGTTTAAGCTATGACCTTGGCCTCCTCAGCTGATGTTTTAGCTAGCAGAGCTAATAATAGGAGGAATTTCACTGCCACTTGATCGTGTCCATGAAGTGATGTGAGATCCTGAGAAATGGTGTTACAAGGAGAACGAAGCAATTCACTAAAAGATAAAAGGTTGCAGTGAGTCAGAACACTTGGTTCTCTTTGCCTTTGAGAAACACAGTAAAGGGCACAGGGGGCTCAGTGAGACACAGACAACATCTAACAAGATAATCCATGAAGTCAACTTTAGTGTCAGACATAGGGGATATTTTCACTGTTTTCTTATCCTTTCTGAGGATGAGTGCCTCAGTGAAGCAAAGTGCTAGGAGGGTAAAGTTTGTGCTCTTCCTAATGAGGAATACTAGAAAGATGGACAGAGGGAAATTTAGTTAATATAATGACAAAGTTGGAAGAAGTTGAAGTTGAAAAAATCCAACCAACTTTTCCTAACATTAAGATCCTTTACCATAGTCTCAATAGGCTTTGTATTTCCCAGTCTGAGTAGCCGTGGGAGGGTGAAAAGACCAGCTACCAAAAAGGATCTTGAAAATCCTGAAACCCAGGGTCAGTGATGAGGCCAACTTTTCCCACTACAAAGAAACCAACCAACCAAACAAACAAAACCCTTGTAGGGTTTCATGTTAGTAGGACGATGAGAGAGAGGAGTCACTAAATACTGCAGCACACTATTTCATGACTATGTCTCTAGAATATATGTACAAAGGTAAATGTAATCTCTCCAATTTGAGAAGTGAGTAGAACTTTTGTCTGCCGATAGTTTTACATGTTTTTAAAGGCTTTTTATTGGAAAATATAGATTTTTTTGGTAAAAAATCTGAACAACCTTTGCATATTTACTAAGGGTACATATTATTCTTGAGCTTTTAATGTCAGTATGGTTCCCTCCGATGGAATCCTGTAACTCCACAAAACCATGAATCTGGGAATGCTTCTTAAAAATATCTATTGGCAAGAATTATTTTACTTTGTCCATGAAGGGTGCAGAAATTATTAAATTTATAAGGCAGGTTATAAGGTAAATTTGGGAATGAGCCAGTATAGGAAAAAGAACCCAGTTCTCAAGATTCTGTAATGTCCACCCTATCACTTCCACCCTTTCCACAGAACAGACACTTGTTTTACCACGAAGGTCTGCATTTATACACATTTATAATCAGTAGCAGTCATTTCTGCGGTGAAGAGCTGAGGTTCAGCACACAAGTCCAGGGCATGGAGCAGAGCAAAGCAATGTACCCAGAGAGGAATGAAGTGGTCACTGGAGCACTGTGCTCCAGACAGCTGAGTTAACTGGCCAGCTTCCAAATGCAAGTGACAGCAACTGATGGGAAAAGCAGCTGTTCTGCAACATGAGGCCAAGCAGCTGTCTACTCGTCTATTTCTATGTTTGTATTTCTTTTCTGCCTTGAGTCATTTTAGTTGGAAAGACAAGGAATATATCAGAACTTGATGGGATGCCATACGCTGAACTGCAGAAGGATGGAACCAGTTCCATGCCTGTTCTCTAGGAAGAAAGCAGACTGCTGTCTACCTTGATGTGTGGAAGGTTACTGCAGGGAGGGGGCTAATTATAGACCAGTCTATGCTCCTCACCCCATGAACAGCAAGTGCTGCACACACACGGGGAACAGCTTATCTCACCAAGGAGTTGGTTTCAGCTGGCTGGTTAGACTGTTTGTGTGCCAAGAGGATGCTCAGCACTGCCTTCCAGCCTGGCTCTGCCGGGGTGCTGGCATCTACCTCTGTGCCTCCATTCTCCCTGGTTTCCTTGCCAACTGTGATGTTCACCCAAGGGCACCAGTCTCTATGCTGAGAGGTAGGATCAAAGAAACTTCGGGAAGATGTGTCCTGAGGGAAGAAGAGAAAAATGTGAAGGGCAGATGTGAGGTAACTTCAGGGAGGTGCTGCTCCTTGTGGTCAGGTCCAGAATCTTGTAACAGTTTTGCTTTAAACCCTATGTTCCCTCACATTTTAAAATTTTCACTTTCTTCCTGTTAAATCTTATCAAGTCTATCCCCCACCTCATCGCTGTCCTGTATGCCTGTTTAGTATCATTCTGAAGAAACTGTTTAGTATACTGTTTAGTATCATTCTGAAGAAACAAATGGTAAATCTCCTAAACTTTTCCTATTCTGGTTGCCCAACTGTCCCATCTTTAAACTTTTCCACAAGGCTGACTTATCGCACAGAACCAGGGGAGGCCAGGGACCAGCGTGGCTGTCCATAAACCATGGCACAGGCTGTTTGTGCTCTGTGGTTTCTGCACATGCAGGTGGACTCACCGAGCTGCTGGAAGAGCAGAGGCGAGCTCGCTTGGCCCTCCGGAGAGGGCTAGATGGCACTTCCATGCCAGCAGTGTCTCCTGTCCCCATGCTTCGGGTCACTGGGCGGCTTCTAGTGGTGGGGCTAGCGGCCTCGGGGTCAGGACGCTCAACAGGACTGGAAGAGTCCCAGCTCCGCGTTCGGGAGACAATGGGACCCGGGCTCCTCTCAGCCTGAAGGAAAGGTGAGATGACGGAGGTGCAGTGTGGTATTAATGTCTGTGGTCAGGAGAAACATTTCGAGAAGTAAAAGCTAATCACTTTATAGTTCAACTGTAAGAATTTAGTTTCTGAACTGTCTACATACCTAAAGGCTTCAAGACATATTAAATTTCTATAGAAAATAATGAATTTTACTTCTCTACTGCAACTGGTGAGTAAAAGCACGGGTGTTTGCTGATCACTGTGGTAGGAAGTGAAGCCTACCCACTTATGTTAATTTCCAACTTTTCTGTGAACAACACTTTTGGCAAGAATGCTGCCTCAAAAAAGTCCCCCTCGCACAAGCCAATGAAACGCATACCTGCTCTGAGCCTGGGGGAAACGTGGCATCCTGGCTCCGAGTCATCATTCGCCGAGGAGACTCGGGCACCAGTGGGAGACGCTCTGGCCGCCCCTCAGGGCCAACGGGCGAGCTGGTCAGGCCAAAAGAGGCATCCAGGTCGGTCATGGATGACTCGATCTGCTGGAAGCCCCAGAGCCCCACCTTCCTCATACACTGTGAACATGCTATCAGGGAGAGCTGCAGAGGCTCCAGGAAGGAACTAGGTAGGAAGATAAAAGAATGTGAGTCTTCTCAAAGGGTAATTATTTCCAAGGGACTAAATGTAGCGATCTTAGCGTATACTTTTTATGTCATCACACAAATCTCTGGAATAACAATCCTTTGGACTTGGGAACAACAATCCTGAGAGGTCAGGACCCCAATTTCATCATTTCTTACATATTTCCCATAGAAAGATCTAGGGGTCTTGGTGTGCTCTCCACGGCAAGACTATTTTAAAGATACGCTTAATAAGTTTCTCTTGTTCCTCTTAAAAACTTTTACCTTTTAACTGAAAAATATCCCTTTTTTATTTTATTATTTGTTTATTTTATTATTTTTTTAAAAAGATTTATTTTTATTTATATAAGAACCGGGGTATAGGCCAGATGTGCGGGAGGGTGAGAGGATTCACCACAGACAGAGCGGGGAACAGAACAGGCAGACTGACAAAATACACTGCTGAGGGGAGCAGCGGGTGAGACAGGAGAGGTCTGCTTGCCATGTGGGTTGCTCTGAGGCTGGCGGGGATCGAATCAGCACTGCAGAGGCTGTGGACAGCTTCACAGTGTTGTGCTCAACCGCCTGCGCCACTAGGGAGGCCCAAAATATTCCTTTTTTTTTTTTTAAAAAAATATTTATTTATGCATACAAGAGCTGGGGTGTAGGCCAGAGGCGCGGGGGGTGGGGGTGGAGTGAGAGGATTCACCAGAGACAGAGTGGGGAGTAGAACGAACAGGAGGACTGACTGAAATACACTGCTGAGGGGAGCAGCAGGTAAGACAGGAAAGGTCTGCTGTGCCATGTAGGTCAGATCCCTGGCTGGGGATGGAATTCATGCTACAGTGGCTGCCAACAGCGTCATGGTGCTGAGACTTAACCCCTTGCACCACTGGGAGGCCCTAAAAAATATTTCTTTATCTACCAAAGAAAGCATTTTTAAAGTAAATCAAGATGGGTTGAGTCTTCTCTCTCAGGGGAAGCTTATGTCAAATTGAGCAGCTGGACTGGAAACACCAACACCCGGCCTGGAGGACTCCAGCTGGGGTTCCCTTTAGTAGTTTTTATCGATAAAACCGATCTTTCTTCCTTTCTAAGAACAGAAAGGAGCTTCACTAGTTATAGGGATACAAATTCCCACTTGGGAAGTGACAGAAAAAGAAACAAAATTCAACTGTGTTCTAGAATTCCTGAGTTCTAATTCTATGTTTGTTACTGATTCTTAATGTTGCTTCCACCCCCTCAGTTTCTCTGTCTGTTTTTTGAACAGGAAACAGCATGTGATATATTAGTGACTGATGTATATGGGTGTGAAATGTTGTCACAGTTCATGTCCCCTAACAAATTACTGGCTCACCTACACGCCCAGCCACACAGTGAGAGAATACAGGCAGTGATGTGGACTTGGATGTCTGAGCCTAATTTGGTTGCAGTTTTTTTCTCATCAGTTCGGTGATCAAGCTCATCTTCAAGCAGGTGTAGAAGAAGACTGATCCTGTCTTCTGTCAAGCACTGCAAAGGAACCAAAATAAAATGCTTAAAGCTTCAACCACCACAAAAAGAAAAGTAATGATAATGGTGTAACAGGGACGATACAAGGCAAAATTCCTGAGGGAAATGACAAACATGAAACATTCTCCCTGTTAGAGAAGACTGACTTCCAGGATAGCACTAACCTACCACACAGCTTTCTGAATTGCCCTTGATGTGCTGATAGAGCAAAGTAGCTGTTTTCTAGAACTACCAAATCTTTTCTTAGAACTAACTTGTTTTCAATTACCAACTGCGGATTTTCCCAAGAACCTGTAAACTTCAAACCCAAGTAAGGGAAACATTCCTGTTTATATATTAGACTCACAATGAACTTATTTTTTGAAAGAACAACAAAGTTTGCCACAATCTTTATTTTTGTTCTAATAAAAAATTATGACAGGTTAAAAAAATATACCTTGGCTATAGAGAGGGTGGAATTTATAAAGGGCATCAAAGGTTAATATCTTGGTCCTAAAAGGTCTAGCAGCTTCTTAAACTGAAGCAGCAAAATAGCAGCTTCTATTTCCTATAGTAAAGCTGGTCTTCACAGAGTACCCAGACGATGGTGAAATGGGACAGTAACTATTTAGTTTCAAAGTACAAATGGGGGCCTCCATGGTGGCTTAGGGGTTAAGTCTCAGTGCTATCACGCTACAGCCTGAGTTTCGTCCCCTGCTGGGGAGCTGACCCACACGGCATAGCAGAACTCCCCTGTGTTGCCCATTGCCCCCCTCAGCAGTGTATTTCAGTAGCTTCGCCTGTTTGCTCTCCACTCTGTCTCTGGTGAACCCATTTACCCCCTGCACCTCTGGCCTATGCCCCAGTTCTATTAACAAATAAATAAATCTTTAAAAAAAAAAACAAAAATAAGGGCCTCCCCGGTGGCGCAGCGGATTGAGCGCAGCGGGTTGAGCGCAGCGCTGTGAAGCTGTCTACAGCATCTGCAGTGGGGGTTCGATTCCTGGCTGGCCAGGAAGATTCCCACATGGGGCGGCAGACCTCTTCAGTCTCGCCTGCTGCTCCCCTCAGCAGCGTATTTCAATCCTTCTGCCTTTTCTGCTCCCCACTCTGTCTCTGGTGGATGGAACCCATTTACTTAAACCCTCAATAGTTGCCTTTTTGATAGAGCCTGAAAACAGCCCATTGAGAGATAAATAGTTCTTTTCATACCAATCTGCCTCCTCTTGTCATTAAAGAGTCGCTTCATGTACAAATGCTGGGGGCAAATGAAGGCCACTGTAGGCTAGCCAAGAAAGACTCACCATGGTTTTCAAGTCCTCGGGCCTCAGGGAAGGAAGCTGGAGATCCAAATGACAAAGGCTTTGAAAACGATCTAGGAATTCACTAACAAGCACAGTAGGCTCATCCAATGGCAACATTCCAAATCGATCTGTGGAAAGAGTAAAGGGCAAGATAATATTGGCACAAATTGTAAAAAACAAACAAAAAAAAGTGAATGATACAGGAAATGTAACTTTGATGATATTAACTTGGTGATATTAAGAAATACTCATTCTTTTTTTTTTTTTTTTTTGGATGGGATTACGAAAATACTTTGGTGATGATGTTTCAAAAGCAATGTCTTAGGAAAGGTTTCTCAGAAGCTGTTGGGTCTAAGCTGAATCTCAAAGTCTCATAGTAGTGAATGAAAGCAAAGGCCCAAAAGCTGGCACATCTTGGGAATTTTAAATAGTTTCACAGGGATGGAATAGAGTGCCTGTGGGGACAGTACTAGGAAATAAGGTTAAAGTGTAGATAAAGTCCAGACCAGGATTTTATTAATGTATGTGATTTTTATTTTTAACATTTATTTTATGCATACAAGAGCTGGGGTGTAGGCCAGAGGTGTGTGTGGGGGGTGGGGTGGGGTGGTGAGAGGATTCACCAGAAACAGAATGGAGAGCAGAACAGGCAGATCTACCAAAATACACCGCTGAGGGGAGCAGTGGGCGAGACAGGAGAGGTCTGCTGAACCATGCAGGTAGCTCCTGGCCAGGGATTGAACTCGTGCTTAAGTGGTTGCTGTGATAGCTTCATAGAGCTGAGACTTAACCCCTTGCACCACCAGGGAGGCCTAATATAAGTGATTTTTAAAAGAAAACTATTGAAAGAAATCACCGAGTGATCATGTGCATGGAAAATAGGGGGAGGGAGGTCAGTACCATGTACTAAGATGAAAATAGAAGAAGCAAATTCTAAAAATAAGATGAAGAGGGCCTCCCCAGTGGCGCAGCAGTTGAGCGCTGGGTTGCGAAGCTGCCTGCCTCAGCAGCGCCGGTTCGATCCCCGGGCACTGGGCGAGGGTCCCACATGGCACACAGACCTCTCCTGTCGCCCGCTGCTCCCCTCAGCAGTGTACTTCAGTCCTTCTGCCTGTTCTTCTCCCCGCTCTGGCTCTGGTGAATTCTCTCACCCTCCCACGCTTCTAACTATACCCAGTGCTTGTATAAATAAATAAATCTTTAAAAAAAAAAATAAGATGAAGAATTCAGTTTTGTATATGCTGAGTTCCAGGCACCTGCTATATATGAAATGGAGATGTTTAGAAGGCAGTTGAAATTATCTGTCAAACTCGAAAGAGAGTTGCGGACAGGAGTTAGGAATCTGCAAGTACATGGCAGCTGAAATTATGATTGGGATCAAGAAAGCAGGGTGTACTGCAATCCCCACAAGGATGGAGACAACCATCAATGAAATCTCAAATTTTAAGAAAAGTAGGGAACAATATTATCTGGCATTAAATTGTTAGGAAAATGAATATAAGCTGTCATGTCATATAGACGTCTAGCAGCAATGACTTCATGGGCGTGCAAGTATGTGAAGACATCAAATTGTACACTTAGGTAAGTGCTGCCTAATTCATGGCTATTATGCCTCAAAGAAGCTATTAAAAAAATTCCTTTTCCAGCTTTGTTATTAAAAGGGGCCCCAAAGCAGTAGCAGAAGTACTGCTATCACAAATTGCATAACAGCAACCATATTTTGATTTCTAATATTATTAAAGGGATCAGGTTCTTTGGAAAATTACTGATTAGAGCAGGGAAAATAAATCAAGTTAGATCCATAATATCCTGTTGTTGCTAGAAAATAAAAATGCTTTTAAGAATGCCAGAAATTAGAATAGCAAGCTTAATGGAGACCATTACTTGAGCAGTGAATAGCTGAGATGCAGGTAAGAGAATAAACAGTGTAATTAATTAAAATTACATGCTTCTGAAAGGTCATGAGTTCTTACTGATATGCAAAAGTACCAAAGAATACAAAAACAATTCTTAAAATTAATTTGAATAAGTAGAACAGATCTATTTCTAAGCATTTTGTTTCTTCTCTTAAGTGCATGCCTACTGTTTTAATTTGATAACTTCATTGGTGGGAATGTCAGAGTAAGGACCACTGACCAATAATCTGCAACTCTATACAAGCAGTGAGAACATTAGCAAAAATTGACAAAATCTCTTGAAACTCTGGAAATTAGTCAAAGGTTTACAATAATCTGGGAAGCACTTATTCGAGAAAAATGGCTGACTCTTAGCAAGTACAGTGAGCTGTGTGGCATTTTAACTTGTCCTATTTCCATCAGTCTTTTCCCAGCTCAGCAACACGGGAGCTTTGAAAAGCAACAACCCCACCATAATGATGAAAATCAGCAGTTTAGCAGTCACTGGAGCAATTGCAGAGGGCTGGAGTTCTTCCAAAGCCCTGTCCCAGTGACTGTCATTATTTGATCAGTCTGGCAGTTGCCTGGAAAATCCCACTGGTCCAGTGTCACTAGCTTTTTCCTAAGGGAGTTTTCAAAAATAACTAGCAGCAACTTTTGAACATTGTTGTTGCCTTGAAGCAGCAATAACAATTGAGGAAAACAATAAGCTAGCCAAAAACCTCAAAATGAAAAGCTGGGCAATGAGACGTCCATCAGGGGTTTGAAAAGCTCATACATTCTTAGAATCTAGGTTGCACAGGATGTATACATGGCCAGGAAAGACCTGAAGAGGCCTTAAGTTCTCACCTTTGGCTGACTTTGAGATGCTGTACAAGCAGGAAGTGAAGGCTCAAGCAGAGTTAGAAACTGCCTACTACAGCACTGAAAGAGTACCCAGCATGCACATGCAGCACCTGGGTAAAGGCTGAGGGAATTATCAGGTCCAGGTAGTAAGAGACAAAAATGTCACAAGAATGTGACAGAACCAAACCAAGCAGTGGTACTAAGTGAAAGATCATATTTGCGATAACTTGGGAGGTAGGATGGACAGGACTGGGTAGTAATGATAGAAAAGGTAACTAAGGTGACCCAGGTTTCTGGTTAGGATAATCGGAGGGGGAGGGAGGTCAGTACCATGTACTAAGATGAAAACAGAAGAAGCAAATTCTAAAAATAAGATGAAGAATTCAGTTTTGTGTATGCTGTTCCAGGCACCCGCTATATATGAAGTGGAGATGTTTAGAAGGCAGTTGAAATTATCTGTCAAACTCAAAAGAGAGTTGCAGACAGGAGTTAGGGATCTGCAAGTAGGTGGCAGCTGAAATTATGATTGGGATCAAGAAAGCAGGGTATACAGCAGTAAGAATTGGGATTCACCAACAGATCTCTGTGCAGACCCTAAATACCTGGAATGAGTGCACTGGACAGAGATGGAGTCACATCCTCATAGCACTGAGTTCTCTTGTCCTATACGTTAAATTGTTAGGCCAACAGCAGGCAATCCTTGTTTCTACAGACATCTTCACTTCAAAATCTCTATTTCTTTCTTTTTTTTTAAAAAGATTTATTTATTCATGCACATAAGAACTGGGGTATAAGCCGGAGGTATGGGGGGGAGAGGGGGAGAGGATTCACCAGAGAGACTGGGGAGCAGAACAGGCAGATCTACTGAATACACTGCTGAGGGGAACAGCAGGCAAGACAGGAGAGGTCTGCTGCGCCATGTGGGTCAGCTTCTTGGTCGGGAACGAACTCATGCTGTAGTGGCTGGCAATAGCTTGACAGTGCTAAGACTTAACCCGTTGTGCCACCAGGGAGGCCTGTAAAATACTTTTTTAAAATCCTACTTGATATTATACTTTGGGCTCCCATGTTCTGAAAGAAAACACATATCCATTGGTTTGTGTACATATCAGTGGTCCTGATTAAAGATAGAGGGCATGTCCTGCCATGGGTCTTAAACAGGGAGGAATGGTGCTCGCACCTCACCTCTGCTGTAGGGCCGACTTTGGCTGTGATGATATCCTTACTTCAAGACTGTTATTATATTGTGTCATCTTACCGTAATAAATTATAGATTGCAATCATTCTCATTTGGGGTCCTATGAGTCTTAATTGGTAACTGGACCCTGTTTAACTGACACCATTAGTGCCATATGTACACCTTCTAAAGAAAGGCTGGTTAGAATATGGGGCTGCTTGTCAAGATGGGAAAAGCAGAGAATCTGAAACTGGATTGAACCATAGTTACAGTTCCTCACTAGTTGGTTATGGCACCTCTGATTCAGTTTCTTCATCTCAAAAAATTAGGGTTGATAATATCTACTTCCCAGAGTCCCTCTGAGGAATAGATGGGGGTAATGTATGTATGGCTACACCACTGGCTTGTCAAAAGCATTAAAAAAGTTAAGTAATAATAAATGAATGAATTTAAGTTCCTGAAAGGAAAAAAAGGAAACTTCAAAGTTTAGATTTTCGCCAAGATGCAGATAATATTAGAACTACGATGACAAAGAATAGACAGCAAACGGGAATTCTTGAAAATAAATACCTGGGGAGGGGCTGTCTGGCCAGAAACAGAACTTCTCATGGGCAGTACACAAGGCTTTCTTCAGCTCAGCACATCGGTCCTTATCTGAAACCCACATGGACAGCAATGCCTTAAAAAACATATAGATCCAAAATCCAATGGCCAACAGTCTTTAACAATATAGATACAACTGCAAATAAAGATAACTAAGAGAATTTGAAAGAATATGAAAATATTATCTGCATCATCTTAATATTTTCCACAAAACAAGTTCTAAGTAAAGACCCTAAGATCAATATCAAAGAGAGATCAGGTATTTTATTTGGCAGGTTGTTTCAAAGCATGCACCTTTACAGAAGTGCTGTGTCTCTGCCTAAGCATAAATTCTGGAACAATAAACACTCTGCTGTTAGTTTCCCAGAATATACAAAGGTGAGTTCAAGTTCATTCTAATGTAGTTTATTTTTTTAAAAATGGCAATGACTGAAATTAATAATTAGGATGAAGATAATCATCATCCAAATCCATCTTGTTATATTTAGTGATAAACATTCTTTTTTTTTTTTAAATATTTACTTATTTATGCATACAAGAACTAGGGTATAGGCCAGAGGTGTGGGGGGTGAGAGGATTCACCAGAGACAGAGAGTGGAGCAGAACAGGCAGATTGACTGAAATACACTGCTGAGAGGAGCAGCGGAAGAGTCACGAGAGGTCCGCTGCACCATGTGGGCTACTCCATAGTTGAGGATCGAACTCATGCTGCAGTAGCTGCAGACAGCTTCATAGGTTGCGTCTTAATGGCTTATGCCACCAGGGATGCCTAGTGATAAACATTCTTGATCAAACCAGTGACTGATCTTTTCAGAAAACCTAGTACAGGGCATTTTTGAATATGGAGGAAAATGTCATTTGTACTTTATACTTACATCTGTCAAAATCAAAAGCTGGTTGGAAGCTAGCACAGAGAAAAGCTTGACAACTGGAGCACTTGAGCATATCACACTCAACTGTGACCCAGCCATATCTTGCACAGACGAGTGGAGACAGCTCAAGGGGCTTACCAGCCCATTTCAAAGAGTATTCATGTTAAGAAAAACAACATAGCAAGTATACTGAAACAAATAACTCATAAATAACACCTAAACTCACTATGTACATACAAATAACCAGATTAATAAAGGGAAAATGCAGTAAAAAAAGTGTTTGAAACTATTTTTAAAGCGCAGGTACGTACTTCACAAGATGAAGGTCACTGGAGTAATAACTAGAGGGCAAGAAGTTATGAATATTTTCTCGAAGAAGCCTTATGTATTTTATATATTTAAAGTGTTTATTATTGGTTGTGGGGTAGAATATAGAAGCCATCTGCTTTCATTTAATATGAAAAACTAGGGATTTAAAAACACTAGAAAAGCATGGGGCTATGCCGAAGCAACAATGGCAAAGGTCAAACAAGCAGAAATAATTTCCACCACTCATCTATATATGCTCTCCTCTTGAACCCTTCTATTTTTATCTTCTAAGAATAAGGCAAGAGAAATTAATAATATTCATTATTCTCCTATCCGAAATTTGATCATACCACCCAGAATACATCCGATCTCGTCTAAAACATTTAATGAGCTTTACTACCTAACACTTCACTTTTGTATTTTTTCTATATATTTTTTGTATTTCGACTTTTATGTTACCAGACACAGGAAAAAAAAAAAAAAAGGTAAAACATGAGAAAGGATGCAAAAAAGTTTTTATAAGGGACATGGGAATTTGAAAATATTCCAGTATTAGCAAAAAGACTAAAGGTTAGAAGACAGAATTTAGTTATAAATGTTAAAGGAAATGAGATTATACAGAACCAAAGTAGTAGTATCACTTAACAGGCTTAAATTAATTGAATTTATTGAAGACCTCAACCCAACAGCCATGAAGAAATGCATCCTGCCAACTACCACAGGAGTGAACTTGGAAGTGGATCCTTTCCTAGGAGAGCCTGGAGATGACTACAGGCCCAGAAGACACCTTGACTGAGGTCTGGGCCTGGATTCCTGATCCACAGAAACTGTTAAGTAAGTGTTTGCTGTTTTAAGCCACTAAGTTTTAGGGTATTTTGTTTAGGGTAATTACTATAATAAGCAACTATTATACAGAGGAAAATCTAGCAAGAGACAGGAAATGTAATATAGTCTCAGAAAACATTAGGTTTGGGTTGAGCTTTAGGCTATAAAATCTTGGCTCTGCCATTTGCTATAAGGTTGACCTTGGGCAAGTCACATCACCTATCTGGAACTGTATCCTCTTTTGTAAAATGAACACAATAATAATAATAATTAATACCCATTTCACAGGTTTAAGGTAAAGATCAAATATGCTAATATATGTGAATACATACTATATACAAATATTAGTTATGATTCCTTCTCTCAGGTTCTTAGATTTTTCTTCTGTAAAAAGAAATGGTTAAATAAACTCAAATGTCATAGGAAATTTCTTACCAAGTTTAATTCTTAAATTAAAAACATCAAAGTAATATAATAACCAAGAGGAATCAGAATTTCTGGAGCAGGCAGTAGTGCAACTCACATCAACTACAAAAGGATATAGAAAATGTTTCCACTCTGCTAAAGAAGGCTTCTTTCTTTGTAGATTCCAAAGAAGGTTGTTCTGCTTGGGGTGATCCATTAACTGACTGGAATGTGGCAGATGTGTCCTTCCTAAAATAAAGTGGCAAAACTGTTGATAATCTTTTCATGATATCGCTCTGCCTAAGTATTTTCTATGTAGCTTCTCTGTATATCGTCTCATCCAAGGCACCGCAGTGAACTTTAATTCATCTCAGTCATTTCAGTCAGGTCATGTGTCTGCTCAAGAGACATGGTAGAGCTAAGCATGCGGATTCATTTTTATTTTATTAACTTTTTTTTTAAAGATTGATTTATTTATGCATACAAGAACTGGTGTACAGGCCAGAGGTGCAGGGGGTGAGAGGATTCACCAGAGACAGAGTGGGGAACAGAACAGGCAGACTGACTGAAATACACCGCTGAGGGGAACAGCGGGTGAGGCAGAAGAGGTCTGCTGTGCCATGTGGGTTGCTCCCTGGCCGGCCGGGGATTGAACTCATGCTGCAGAGGTTGTGAACAGCTTCACAGTGCTGTGCCTAGGGAGGCCCTATTTTATTAACTTTTAGTGTTATCTATTGATTGTTATGATAAATGAAGAGTTAACCCTCTTATACTACCTCAATTGGTTTCCTTTTTCTTCCTAAATTAGTTAGTCATTATTTCCCCACTGGTTACCACCACAATTTCAAGTGACACTTTCAAGTTTCTATATATTCTTCCATTAACCATAGGCAGTGCCACTTGACTATTATGTCTTCCAAGGTCTATTACATTCAGCCTTCTTTCCACCTTTTATCCTTCCTGCTACCTTCAGGGTTTATCCAGATCTCTTTGCTTGCAAATAATCAAGCTTGTTAGCACTAACATTTTATACTGTAATTATTGTCTATGGGTTGACTATAGAACATCAACTTCATTTTCTACCTTCACAGTGTTCCACTAATATTATGCTAGCAAAATATTCTAGCTCACTCATTATTCTCCAACATTATTTTGCATAACTTTAGTAAACACAAAATAAGACTTAAGGTTCCTATGTATTATACAATTTGAACCCCTTTAAAATTCAACTTTTTTAACAGCAGAAAAACCAAGTTTGATTTTTAATAGGTATGGCCAATTTATCCACCTACACCATCTCTTCATACTCCTTCCCCAAATGAACCAATTAGAAAATTCAAATCAAAGTAAAGAGCTTTAGGAGACTTTATGAAAACATTCAAAGAGGGAAAAACCCCAGCAAAAGAATTATTTCATTTTCAGTGAAAAGCATTCAACAGTGCCTGGGGAAGGGAAGTGGGAGTGATTGCTGATGAGTGATTTTAATAAAAAATAGGATTACACTAAGTTAATAGAAATAACGTTATCTTTCTCAGAAAATCACAGAGAGCCTCGCAAAGATGTGGTTCTTGGGAAGACACAGAGGAACCATAAACTTGGATGGGGGAAAAAAATGATGTTCATTTTACTAACCACTAACTGAAATTTATCATTTCCTTCAGTTATGAATGAAGGTAATTTAAAAAACCACAACAAAAAACCAAGAACTCACAGTAGAATCACCAGTACCTGTGAATCTGTCACCAATGGAAACCACAGATATTTTGTCTCCACATTTTGATTGCTGCCCATGTTCTGATACAACGTGTATGCCCACCACTACCTCAAAATTATGGTAAAGAGACTCACTACTAGATATTATTTAACTCTTTAAAAAGGCAGCATATTATTGCACCATTTTCTTTTACTATCTTGATAACTGCATTCCAACATAATCAGTTTCCTTTATAACCCTTTATAATATCCTTTTTAATTCATTTTATGCATTTAAAGATTCTGAGGAGTGAATAAGCTTTCCGGGCTGCCAAAGATGTCTAAGCCTCAAAAAGGTTAGGAAGCCCAATTAAGAAGCCAGGAGCGCACGCTCAGTGGTTTTCTCTTTCCCTTTTTCCCCTGGTGATGCGGCCTCCACTATTACATCCCCAGGAGATTAAAACCACCTGTGAGTGGTAACCCCAGCTTCTTTCAAGCCCCCGGGAAGACGCCATCCCCACCGCCCCAGTGGCCGACTTAAGGGAATGTCCCCAGGCCTGAATTCCCAGGGTCGGACCCAGAATGGACTCGCAAACTCACGCTTCTGCTCCTCCCTCTTCCGGGGCAATCCCCTCATCTATTAACTGCCGAATTTTCTGGGGAGTCCCTTCTGGGGAGCGAACAACCGCACCCCAATTCTTTTCAACAACCCCGGCAAACGGTAGACCCTCACTGGGCGCCGCCATCTTGGTCCGTTGCCGAGTTGCTTCCCCGCGGGTTTGACGGGTCGGGAATTTCCGTTCTGGGCGGTTAAGATCGTCCTCTAGATATTGCCTTCCGAGCTCTTTGCCAGGCGACCCCAGAGCCGGCTTGCGGGGTCCACCTGCTCTTGGCCATCTTAGAACGAAATAAACCCCAGTCAAAGAACGAGGCAAGACACACTGGAGGGCTGTGGTGTTTAGGATAACGCCTAGATGAGTCGTTTCTTTAATGTATGAGTGTATTGGGGTTGGTAAACGGTTTTCAGCGTGTTGTCTTTCCGTCTTCAGCAGTGATGAGGGACCCACCTTAGGTTTTTGTTTTTTTGTTTTTTGGTTTTTTTTTTAAAGATTTATTTATTTATTTATACAAGCACTGGGTACAGTCAGAAGCGCGGGAGGGTGAGAGAGAATTCACTAGAGCCAGAGCAAGGAGCACAACAGGCAGAAGGACCGAAGTACACTGCCGAGGGGAGCAGTGGGCGGCAGGTTAGGTCTGCGCGCCAATTTCCTCTTACTTTAATAGTACCTTCTGGTCAAAACCTCAGTAACAGTTGAATTCAACTCTCCACCACTATTCCTATATCCAGTCAGGTTAAAGAAAAATGCTCAGCATGCTGAGTTGTCTCATTTAATATTATTGACCTCAAATGGGCCCTTAATTCTGCCCAATAATCATAATGCATTTCCTTCATCAACTTCCTCTCCCACTTTCATAGATAACTATTTTATATCTCTCTCCTCAAACTTCCAGTACCTCTACCAATCCATCCTCCCTATCTGCTGATGACTTTGTTTCCTATTTCACTTAGAAAATTAAATCAATCAGAAGAGAACTCTCACAGATTTCAACCACCACTTCTACATCATAGCATATTGAGTACTAGGAATGTTTTTAAGTTCCCACGTTCCCAAGGTAACAGCCAGAAATCAGAGCCAGTTTCGAGTTCAATCAATCAATGATAACCACCGCAGTGAATATGCTTCCACAGGCTCAATCAATGACAACCCCTTGATTCTGAAAATCAGACAATCACAAAGAAACAAATCTTTCTCTGATTGCCAACCCACCAACAATAGTCACACAGAATTATCACTTCTACAGATAATGTCAACACACTTAGACCTCTGAAAGATCTCCAATCCCCAAACTCCCCACTTTTTCAAAATCCAATATAAGATTAGCAGTCTGATCTACCCAAAGTTTGTATGTGACCAGCATGCCTTTCGCTGTCTATACCAAGCAATACACTCAGTTTTGTGTTTCCATTTCATTGAATGATTGTTTTATTCTCTGATAGTCCTTTACTAGCAGTGCTTCTCAAATGGGAATAATTTTGCCTCCCGGGGGACATTTGACAATTTCTGGAAATATTTTTGTTTGCTACACCTGGCATGATAAGTTTTTTATTTTATTTTATTTTATTTTTTAAAGATTTATTTATTTATTTATACAAGCACTGGGTACAGTCAGAAGCGCGGGAGGGTGAGAGAATTCACCAGAGCCAGAGCGGGGAGCAGAGCAGGCAGAAGGACCGAAGGACACTGGTGAGGGGAGCAGCGGGCGGCAGGAGAGGTCTGCGCGCCATGTGGGACCCTCCTCCGGTGGCCGGGGAGCAGCCGGGGATCGAACCGGCGCTGCAGAGGCTGCGGGCAGCTTCGCCACCCAGCGCTCAACCGCTGCACCACCAAGGGAGGCCCTGGCATGATAAGTTTTACATTGCAGATGAGGGAGGTTTCTAGGAGGACTCCAAGATTTTGGCCTGAATAGCCATGTATGTCTACATCTATACATTCATGCATATATATTTCCACATACGTATACATGCATTTATACATATATTTACATATTTGGGTGTCAGTGTATGACAAACATTTGGTCTTTTGTATATGTATTGGTAATCCTATATATTTCATTTTGTATGTTCAAATCATTTTTCTGAAAAAGTGACAATACACCAGAGTTTTAGAATCCTCACTTTAAACAGTGAAATTTTATTTTATTTTGTTTAAAGATTTATTTATTTATTTATGCATGCAAGAACTGGGGTCTAGGCCAGAGGTGTGAGGATTCACCAGAGACAGAGCAGGCAGACTGACTGAAATACACTGCTGAGGGGAGCAGAGGGCGAGTCAGGAGATGTCTGCTGCGCCATGTGGGTTAGCTCCCTGGCCAGGGATCAAACTTGTGCTGAGACTTAACCCCTCATGTCACCAGGGAGGCCCCAAGCAGTGAAATTTTTTTTTTTTTTTTTTTTTTTTTTTTTAGTGAGAAACCTGAATAGTGTCTCTTGAAAAAATCCTTTGGGGGAAAAGCAAGTCAGTGGATTTTTTTCAACTTGAATACAGTGTGGTCAACAAGGGTATTTCCAGATTTCTCCCATTTAGAGAAATTGCCCTTTCCAACCCCTCCCCTTTTTTGTTTGTGTTTTTTAAAGATTTATTTATTTATTTATACAAGCACTGGAAACAGTCAGAAGCGCGGGAGGGTGAGTGAATTCACCAGAGCCATAGTGGGGAGGAGACTGAGGAAATGCAGGCTCTGCAGGATTGGTCTGCATGCCATGTGGGACGCTTGCCCAGGGGCCGGGGATCGAACCAGCGCTGCAGAGGCTGCGGGGAGCTTCGCAGCCCAGGGCTCAACCGCTGCGCCACCGGGGAGGCTCCTCCCCTTTTTTTTGAAGTGAAGGCTTTTTCAGGAGCTGAAGCAACTACAACTTTGCTTGAATTCATTTGTAGTCCTTGCATTTTTTTCTTTTTTTAAACTGAGTTAATGTTGATTGACACTGTTTTTGGTATCTGGGAAGTACAGGCTCTCCCCTCAGGTGTTTTTACTGTAGCACATTCACCACCAAAGCATCGTAGTTCATTGTGCTCCATTTTTTTCTTTCCTTTTCTTTTCCTACCCTGGATGCCTCAGTTCTATAGTCAGATCTCAAGGGTTACTTTTTTAAGTTTGTCTTTATCTGGATTTCTTTAACACCTATTAGGTTTAGCGGCATTTGTAAACTTACATTCTAAGAGACAATATACTGATTTGGGACTAAGAGATCTTCACTTTTATTCTTTTTTTTTTTGAAGATTTATTTATTTATTTATTTATACATGCACTGGGTACAGTCAGAAGCGCGGGAGGATGAGAGAATTCACCAGAGCCAGAGCGGGGAGCAGAGCAGGCAGAAGGTCTGAAGTACACTGCTGAGGGGAGCAGCGGGCGGCAGGAGAGGTCTGCGCGCCATGCGGGACCTTCCTCTGGTGGCCGGGGAGCAGCAGGGGATCGAACCAGCACTGCAGAGGCTGCGGGCAGCTTCACAACCCGCTGCGCCACCGGGGAGGCCCACTTTTATTCTTTTCACCCAAGGTTATAGAATAGTTACAGATAAAAAAAGAAAGTCCTGCTTAAAAAAGGGTATCTATGCATCCAATGTACCAAATACATATTATATAAAAGGACAAAAGTTATCTGGAGAATACATTCTGAAGATGCAATTTATGTTACAAACGGAATTAGAATAACTGCATAGGTCTGCATATATGCATATAAATACATGCAAAAAGATCTGAAAGAATAGACATCAATCTGTTAACTGTCTTTGGAGTGAGGAGTAGGATTTGGTGGAGGGTGAAGGGGAGAGTTTCACTTTTTCCTATATATTCTATTTTTTTTAAAGATTTATTTATTTTTATACAAGATCTGGGGTACAGGCCAGGGGCGCAGGAGGGTGAGAGGATTCACCAGAGACAGAGTGGGGAACAGGACAGGCAGACGACTGAAATACACTCCTGAGGGGAGCATCAGGTGTGACAAGAGAGGTCTGCCACACCATGTGGGAATCTCCCTGACTGGCTGGGAATCTCACCTGCACTGCAGAGGCTGCGGACAACTTCACAGCGCTGTCCTCAACCCACTGCGCCATGAGGGAAACCCTATATTCTATTTTTTGAAGCTGCAATAAAGATAATTCATTTTTTAAATTAAAATTTATATTTTAAAGACACACATAGCTATTGGGGCCAATTTTAGGATGATTCTGACTTTATATATTATTTTATTTCACCTCAGCTAACTAAATAAAAATTACTTCTTAGGAAACTACTTTGTGTTGTAAGTACCTCACCTTTGTATGGTTCTTTATGGTTTGCATCTATTTCTCACAACTCTGAAGGGAGTGTATTAATTAGGATTTTATTGGCTTCACATTAACAAACCCAATTTAACTTTAGCAAGAAGGAGAATTTGGTAGAACAGCATTTCTTAAAATTGAGTAATATTTATTCCATGGTTTAGTTTTGTTCATCCTGTTTTATTTTTCATTTTTGCACAATGTATGCATTTTCATCTTGGTTATAGTCCCCATACAATTCCTACCATCCTTGCTTTATTTCTACTCCCTTCTCCCTCCCCACCCCCCATCAGTGTGTCTCTGGTTTATAGTTGCTTGTTGATTTTGATTTTTACTTTATTGTAATTAGCCTTTTTTCCTGGTCCCTTATTTAGCTTTTCTAAATTCCTACTATGAGTGAGACCATCTGATATTTTTCTTTTTATTTCTGTCTTATTTCACTGAGCGTGATTCCTTCCAGCTCCATCCCTTCTTCAGTGTTGATGAATTAGTTTTTTCAAAATGTTTTTAAATGCATAAATTATTTATAAGCTCTTTATGCTTATAGTACTTATAAAACATAAAATCATAATAAACTTATAAATTAAATAAACATAAACTTGAAACAATTCGCATAAAAGACATTAATTTACTCTGATGAGTGATTTGCTTCACTGAGCTACAGTCACCAATGTTGGAGAAAAGTAGAAAAATATGGCTCACTTTAGTTTCTCTACTTAATTTGCTGGTGTAATTTAGATTCAGTAGTATTAACAAATTCAGAGAGTGACTGTTTATGAAAGCTTGTCACACTAAAGATACAAAATGGTATAATATAATTCCAAGGCTTTGTTTACTTGTTTGGGGCAATCTGACTTAATAGTTCACAAATGTTTGTCAGAGAGCATTCTTCTAATGCCTATTTAATGAGATGTCACTTGCTATCTTCATAAAACTGTCTCGTTCCCTTGTTGTTAAATTAGTTACTTAAATTTGCATTAAATGAGTATATAAGCCAACTGTCGCTGAAATTTCAGGAAATAATATCTGGACTTCATGTTAAATATTGCAGATATTGAGAAAAAAAAAGTCTAGCTCCAGCCCAGAACTTTGTATTAGATTTTTGAGGGGAAGAAGCAAACATCCAAATGACTCATTCATATAACTCCTAAAATGATTAACTATTATTCAGTTTTCTTTACTAGCTTCTAGTTTTATTAAACTTGGAACATTAGGACCAAGTCCAAACTTGCTTTTGGACTGCCTGCTGTGATGTCATGCAGACTTCATTTGGTGTAAGTGCATATTTGCATATTCTATGGCAACCTTTGTCCTTATCTGCTTAGCATGCAACAACTAAAGTAATACATCACTGCATCACATTGTGTCATTTTCTTGATGTAAAAAACTAAAGGTTTTCACTAACAAAAAACTAAAGTTTCATTCTGTTTCAGTCTCTCAGTTACAAAACTCCCCTACAAGAGCACTGTCTTTATAATTGATGGTTATAAGACACTATGTGACTTAGTGCTAGAACAATATTGCATTTAAATTAGCCTAAGCAAGAATTCCAATCTTCAGTTATATTGCTCTCAAACACACATAATGTGACATGACAAGTCTTTGCTGTGGGAGGCAGAAGGTATTTGGGAGAAGAAGTTTTTTCCCCAAGGCTGTTGCCCATTGGTGGGTTCATCCACTGTGGTGGACAGCCTCCACTCAAAAGCCTTATCCCAGTTACAGTAGCTGGAGTGGTCTTTGAAAACATAAATCTGATCATGTCACCTCTCTGATTAAAGCTTTCAATGGCTCTGCACTCCATTACAATTCTGTCTAAGCTCCTTGATGAGACTTACCTCTTCAATGTCATCTCAAGCAGAATCATTTAACTCCTTCCCCATTCCACGATGAAAACCTGGTTTTACCTTTGTGAAACCCAACGTTCTTTCCCATGTACTTTCATATACTCTATTTCATTGGGCTCTCATAACATCGCTCAGATGCTGCCACAACAGAAGACATTACACTCCTTTTGCATGTGATAAAACTGGTACAAAGAATCACACTTGTGTTCTCAATCTAGCTGTAGATTTAGAATAACTCAGGGAATTTGTAAAATACAACCACAGCTTTTGTTCCAGAAATTCTGATCCCAATGGCCTGATGGAGACTCATCAGTATCTTCCAAAAAAGCCTTATTTTAGTCCAATGTGCAATCAGAGTTGAGAATCACCGGGTTACACAGTGCTGAGCTTAAAGACACAAATATGTTAAGTAAAAGTAGGTATCATGATCTGCTGAGTACTTTTCACCACTTCCCTCTTCTCTACTCCATCACACCAAATATTGTAATTATAGAATCTTTACTCAAGGACAATTTTGGCAATTTGTTTAATTATTATATATTTTCAACAATTATAAAACAATTTCCTGGAAAATATTCTCAATATAGACTTCTTGCTAATTTCGACTGACTTGTTTTCTGAGTTAGCATGAACTTGAGTTCTAAGCGCTTGCCATGCTATCTTAATGAGTAAGCCTCAGGATAGAAACTGCTGTCTCAGGCTACTAAAAATGGCAGCTTATATAAAAAAGCACTTCCATCTCTTTGTCCCCACTACTTTTTGGGTTACACCTCTGCTACCACACCCTGCAGATTATATTGTCCTTGATCTCTTTTCAAGCTTGCTTCACTCACAGACTGAATCTTTCAGTGCCATCTCAGTCAGTTTTGTGAAATGAATAGATGCACAACTCTGGTGCTCAAAACAGGTCTGCGGCTCTGGGCAGGAGGGGGTAGACATTGGCCCTCCCACTTCTCCCTTCTGTGTCTTCTATCTCTCAGCTCTTTTGCTGGAGAGATGAATTTTGATGTCTTTTTAAAGATTTATTTTATTTATACAAAAGCTGGGGTATAGGCCAGATGCATGGGAGGGTGAGAGGATTCACCAGAGACAGAGCGGGGAGCAGAACAGGCAGACAGAACGAAAGCACTGCTGAGGGGAGCAGCGGGTGAGACAGGAGAGGTCTGCTGTGCCATGTGGGAATCTCCCTGGCCGCTGGCAATCGAACCCATGCTGCAGAGGCTGCAGACAGCTTCATCAGTGCTGTCCTCAACCAGCTGCGCCACCGGGGACACCCTAAGATTTGATGCCTTTTGATTTTTTAAAAAAGATTTATTTATTTATTTATACAAGCACTGGTTACAGTCAGAAGCGCGGGAGGGTGAGAGAACTCACCAGAGCCAGAGCGGGGAGCAGAGCAGGCAGAATGACAAAATATGCTGCTGAGGGGAGCAGCAGGCGGCAGGAGAGGTCTGCGCGTCATGTGGGACCCTCACCGGGGGCCGGGGATCGAACCAGCGCTGCAGAGGCTGTGGGCATCTTCGCAACCCAGTGCTCAACCACTGCGCCACCGGGAAGCCCAATGTCTTTTGATTTTAACTAAGAATGGAATTGCCAGATTCTACATTATTTTGAAGCAAATAACTGACAAAATTTTATCCACACGTAATTCAGCGTGTTTCTTAAAAGATAAGGAATCTTTTGTTTATATAGCCACGATAATTAATAATTGTTTAATATCATAAAATATTCATTGTTCAAATTTCCAATAGTCTCATTATGTTTCCACCCCAAGTTTGTATACATCAGGATTTGCACAAACCTATTATTAGAGTTGACTGGTATCTTTCAAGTCTCTCTCTTTAACTACTTTCTTGAGATATAATTCACTGATTTAAAGTAAAGACAATGTTATTTCAACTGTCTCCTCATTCACTACTTCATTCCTATATTATTAAAAGATTCATTGAGATATAATTCAATGCTATAAAATATACCATTTTCAAGTACACATTTCAGTAGTCTTTAACATACTCACAAAATTGTGCAAACATTATTATTCAATGATTTGTACTAACAAAGTTAATATAACCATCACAAGTCTCTTTTTAATCTATAGATTTTTTTTCTCCATACCTGTCTATTTCTTTTGTAATTTATTTGTTAAAGAAATTTTTTGCTTATCCTTTAGAATTTCCATAGTCTGACTTTGCTGTTTGCATCTCTGTAGTATTTCCACCCCCCGCTTCTCTGTATTTCCTATAAGCTGGTAGTTAGATAAAGATGACTAATGAAATTTAGGTTCATTTTCCCCCCTACAAGACTACTTCATAGTCAATTTTATGTTCTAGAGGCATGTATATCTCATCTTTTATTTTGTGAAGCTGGTAGTGGTTGATTCTCAAGAGTAAATTTCTAAATTCATTAGGAGTTACAAAAGGGAGATATTCTATTATCCTTTTTTAGAATACTCCTATAAGAAGAAAATTTCCCTGTTACTCAGTGGTGCAGCTTCTTTAAAAAAATTAACATATTTTGATTTTCCTGTTTTAGAGTGAAGGCTTTATTTCACTTACCAGACATTTTCAGAGGCAGTGGGTTATAGTGGTTAATGGCTAAAACACCTGCCCACAGGGATTGAACGTGGGAAAATAGGAGGCAGGATCCGTGGTGACCTGAAATTTTCATAATTTGACTTAGAGGATATGCTTTCTCAGCTCCTGCACATTTCTCTATTTTTCTCTGCTCCATGTAAGACTTCCTAGATGAGCATCAGGAAAAAAGAGAAAAAACCCTAGATTTAAGAACCCTGAAAACTTGTTTTTCCTGAGGAATTTATATGCTTTTCCTTATCATTAATAAACATTAGTGAATAATCTACATTTTCCCATTTTGCACTGCGCCCAGTAAGTTCAAAACCAAATTTTTTGTTTAATTTTGGAACAATAGAAAATTTCTGATCTGCACATCTACATTTTCCTCCTACCCCTACCTTTTGTATTTGTTCCTGTCTTTATGTTGATTCCAATTTTCTACAAGCCAACAGTAGTTTGATTGAATAAAAAACATTTAGGTAGCCATCGGTCATCTGCAAGAGCACATTTTCCTTGGCTTTCTGCTCACTGCCGAGTGTGATTTTAAAAATACATATTAATGTAGCATCCAATGGTTTCTCACTGGAGGTCTTCATTGTGTTTTTAAGATTGCTGGAGGGCTTGAAAGCTTCCCCATGTTAGCAGGTTTAAAACTGTGTGTTTGCTAGGGACGTGCTTTATGCCGAGTGAAGGAGGAGTTCAGTCCGTGGACCGGAATGACAAGACAAATGAACCCCGGGATTATCTTTCTCTTACATTTAAGCTTTGACTCCGCCCAGGGTTGCTTCCCCCCTCTGAGAGTCCTTTGTGTGTCAACGGTCGGCCAAGGGAATCTCAGTCAGTGAAAACAGAGGAACACTGTATTGCCCCCAAATATATTTATTATGTGAAAATCTCATTTCTGGCGCTAGTGTTTACGAGAAGGGGCTCCTGAACGCCTGCGGTCTCTGATCTCCGGTTGCTGGGACTCCTGCAGGCGGGGCCTCGCTTACTCGGTCTTCGATTGGTCCGCCTGACCCTGCAAGTCTCCCAGACGCGGTTTCGCTCTGCGCGGTGGATGCGAGCGTTGAGTGGCTGCTTTGGCCTTTCTCTGCCCCCCCACAACAAGTTTTTTTTTTTTTTAGCCATAGCTATGGTTACCACGTCTCTCCCCGCCTCCCTCCACCTACCAAGAAGACGGCCTACTATTGGCTATCTGTCACCAAGGAAGTCAGTCATTGGCCACTGGTGAAGGCCGGGCGCTCCCCCTTCCCCGGTCTCCCGGGTCTCTTGAGGAGCCCAGGAAGGAGGCTCCGCTAGTGCCGCCGGGCCAGGGGCTGCCGGGACCGGGCTGCGGCAATTGTTAACCGGTCATGTCGGCCGCCCAGGGCTGGGACAGGAACCGCCGGAGGGGAGGAGGCGCCGCCGGCGGGGGCGGCGGAGGTAGCGGGACCAGCGGGGGCAGCGGGGGCAGCGGGGGTCGGGGGACTGGCCAGCTCAACCGCTTCGTGCAACTCTCCGGGAGGCCGCACCTGCCAGGTGAGTCCCGGGACCGGGTCCTGACAGCTTGCGGGCGCGGCGGGGAGGTGGCTGCCGCCTTTTTCTTTTCTCCCTGGTTTTCTTTTCCTTGGGAGGAGGAAAGTCAGGCCCCACGCTTAGCAAAGGGGCTGGGGATCAGAGAAAAGGAAAGATGTCTTTGAGGTCAGGGAGGGATGAGGAGCACAGCGGAAAAAAAGTATTTTTGCTCTGTTGAAAGCTGTGTGTTAAGAGATGTGTTTTCTTTTCAAAGGAGAGGCCGCTGTTACATTGACATTACCAAATGTTTCGCTTAATCGGTTCCCAGTCTCTGCTTCCGCAGTTTGATCTTGTAAAAGAAAGACGTTGGTGCCCAGCAGTGGCAAATAGGGGACTCGATTAAGGGGAGGAGAGAGATTCCAAAGAGTGGTTGTGTAAAAACCACCTCAAGTGTGTAAGAGTTAGGTATTCTGAAACAAGGAAGGAGGAGGAAGTGTGTGTATGGCGTGGGAAATGACTGGGGGAAAGAGCCTAGAGATTAGGAAAAACGAGTGGAATTATTATTTTGGAATATCCAGAGACAAACTATGATAGTAGTGTTTGGATAGTAAGAGGAGTAAACGAAGACCAAGAATTTCCTTAGTGACACAATTACGCTGTGTCTGCAATATAAAAAAAACTGATTGACAATTGGAAAAATGTATCCAATGCCTTTGTTTTATGTTTGGGCCTGTAATTTTCTATGCTTGAGTTTAGATGTCTTATAAAACAAAGACAAATCAAATCGATACGTGTGTGCAGACAATTTTAAAGACATGCATTTTTTAAGTGAATATTCAGTATGGTAGAAGGAAGGTGGGGGAGTAAATTCTGCACACAATGTGAAGTGTCATATTGGGCAAGCTTATTTTGACGGTGAATAGGAGAACTATCAGGAATGATGTCTTATTCATTCACCCTGTTTTTTATGTGAATAATGTTGAAGTTGATTTTTACCAGTGATATATTTGTTTAACTGATGTGCTTTGAGAACATGATGGGTTTTGAATTGTGTTTACTATCGTGTCTTGTACTTTTAAGTAGTTAAAAATTGTTTGATTAATTCGAAGATCAAGGGAAATTTACATATTCAATGAGACAATTGCTTATGCTTGTGATAAGGTTATTGATGTGTTGGGAGCACACATTAACTCATTATATGCACCATTAAAATGAACATCGATGCACTGAATTGGTCAGATGTATAAGATATAGTACCAGGAGTTGGGTTTGAGATAATAGTCAGACTGGGTATTCTAAAATTGCTAAATATGTCATCTGTAACATGAAAAAAAGGGAAAATCTTATTTCTTATCCCAAATTAATAGCAAAAACCTATATTTTGTGCATTGGCAGATTAGAAGATAAATCTCTTACCAAAAACTATCACCCTTTTGCCTTCAACTACTACAATCTTTAGGTCTTTGATCTTAGATTAATTATGCTATGGACTTCATATTGGCATATCCAGGCTCCAAGAACCTGGTTGGTGCACTTCCTGGCTGCCACCACCTGATGGCAGTGGAAGCCATGGTTTCTAATAAGGTGTGGGACTGTTTCTGCATTCCTTAAGCACACAAGGCCAAGAGCACCAGTTTGTCCAGAGGTAAAGATACATGCCTCAAAGATTCATGGAATGGGGTCATCAGCCTGTCCTTTTCTGTTTTCTTTTCCCTTTCACTGTCTCTTTACTCCTTCTTTCCCAAGTAGGCAACCTCTTTTCTTTACTCTTAAAATTGGGAGCATCTGGATCTCAAGATATGCTCTAAGATGCTTTCACACCAGTTCTTTATTGTCCCAAGTATTGCATTTTAAACAGCCCCTCCTACCTTGTTTGAAAGATTTTATTTTGAGATGTTTAAAATGATTTTAGGTGATGGGAGGATGAGAAATGTCTAGGCCTGTTTTATGGCTGACGCTGGAGGTAAAATATTTTTTTTTTTTTAAGTAGAAGCAGCTAACTTTCTCTGTCCTTTGAAATCTAATTCCATTTTCCATTTTTGATCCTTCTGTATCAAGACTTTCAGATACTCTGAGGACCCAGAACCCTCTCTTTTTGTGTCTCTACCCTCTATTCAGCCCCAGTGAATCAAGACAATCGGGTCTTCCTGGAGTATTCTCTCTCTCCTTTATTCTCTCTCTTTTTAAGTCATAGCATCTTCATACCTACAGTCATGCAAACCAA
Source organism: Talpa europaea (assembly GCF_964194135.1). Classification (NCBI taxonomy): domain Eukaryota; kingdom Metazoa; phylum Chordata; class Mammalia; order Eulipotyphla; family Talpidae; genus Talpa; species Talpa europaea. The sequence continues at coordinate 134,735,264 of NC_140069.1, forward strand.
AACTTGGGCATCCTCCTTAACGTTTTCCTCTCCTTTAAAGTTCAGGTGTAATCCATCACCAAGCCCTGTTTATTTTATTTCTGCCATAACTGCAGTCCAAGCTGCGATCATCCCTCTTCTAGGTCTCCTGCAGTAGCTTTCTAAGCATTCTTCCTGCTTCTCTTGCCCTCCAATTCATACAATGTGCTAATCTTTTGCAAGTGCAAATCTAGTCTCATATCTGTTTTCAACGTTTACTAGAGTTTTGTTCTTAGAATAGGAAAAAATCCTTAATGTGGCAGAAAAGATACTGCATGGTCTGCCCCCTTTCACTCTCTAGTTAATCTTGCATCATGTTTTCTCCCTCCAAAGGACACTCTTTCCCACCTCTTTAGACATTCCACTTCCAGCCATTGCACATGCTATCCCACCATCTAGGAATCCTCTTCCTCCTCATCTATCCTTATTTTAACTTCTCTTCCATTGGTTCTCACCTTGATCCCACCCTGTTTTTCAGGGGAGCCTTCTCTGATGTTTCTGACTTGAGTGCTTCCCCCTGTACACACTCACAACTCCATGTGGTTCTCCTTGAGCTTACATATTTGTGTGATCCCTTGATATGTGTGATTTAATATTCTTGATATTACACACGAGTATATATGTATATACAAACATGTACACATACTCACATGTATTTATTCTTAAATTTAAATTAATACTTTGACATTACATATAAGCAAGTTTCTTGTGAATTTGATCTGTTTTAAGGCTGATCCTGGAGGTAAAAAATTATCCCCTTATAATCCCTTTGACCCTGGACAAATGGATGAAATCAAATTCTTAAATATGTAAAATAGTGAACTAGATCTTGCATCCATAGTGACGCTAAAATGATGATTTGTGAAACCTTGCTTGTGCAACTTCTTCCCTTTTTTCTGTCTCCTAAAATATAATAGTGATTATGTGTTTGCCCCATAGGCCAAGACATCCATACCTTCTTAGTCCTGGATTTCTACCAACTCATAATCTCTACACACCTAGTAAAAAATAGGTTACAGTGCTTTTTGGTAGAATAGGTAAGTAGAAGTAGAGTTCAGGGCCAAGGAGACCATGGGAATAAGGGAATTCAAGTTATATTGTGATATAACTGAGTAAATTTCATTAAATACTTTGCATTGTTAGCTGGGAAAAATTTAACATTGTGCCTAATATGAACAGGAAAACTGACATAGAGGAGGAAAGCCATAACAAAACTGGGTAAAGATTATATAGAAAACAACTTAAAAAATAATGTGATTTATGTTCATGGATAAAATCCAAATGGTAAAAAGAGAATATAACAAAAGTCGTTTTCCTTCCACCTTTGACCCCAGCTAATTTGTTTCCTTTTCTAGAAATAACCAAACATACATTTCTTGTGTATCTTTTCCTGAAGTGTGTTTGGGGCCTGTGTGTGTGTGTGTGTGTGTGTGTGTGTGTGCGCACGCGTGCGCACGCGCTCGAAGTGGGTAGGGAAAGCCGTGCGTGTATATATAATTTTGCACACTGGTGAGTCTGCCTTTAGAATACATTCCTAGAAGTACAATTGTTGGGCAAAAGGATATGTACTATTTAATTTTTGATAGATGTTCACAAATTGCCTTCCTTAGAGGTTGTGCCAGTTTATATGCACCACGGGCATGCTGGCTTTCCATTCCTGTGTTAACAGAGTGGGCAATCAAACTCTTTTAATTGCCCATTTAGTAGGTATATTTTTCTTTATCATTTCAATAGGCATACGAGCCTTATTTGTTTCCTTTATTTAAAACATCTTTTAATATATTTTTATTTACCTGGTTGTATCTTTGGTTCACCTTTTATTGGGATATTTCATATTGCTTATAGGAACTTTATATTTTAAGGATATTAGCCCTTTTGACATGTGTTGCAGATATTTTTCATTATTTGTCACTGGGCCTTTGACCTGGTTTATGGGATACTTTTCAGCAAAAATTAGGAATTTTTTATAGTTGTAATTATCAATCTTTTTTTGATTTTAGGTTTTGTCATAAGAACTTCTCTTCCATTGGTAGAGAAGTTTTTTTCTTTTTCAATATTATTTCTAACTGAAATAATGATAATGAAGTAATTTCACTAAATTGAAATTCTTCCCCTCTCCCCATACAAAATATCAGTTGCATTAAGTATTGAGGTAGGAATCCAAGTTTATTTTTCTTCCAGGTGGCTACCTAGTTATTGTAGTATTTGAAATGTTATCTATAGGTTTACTTAGTTCCTACATAGAATTTGGGGTTATTACTGGACTTTTCTTTTTTCTTTTTTGTTCATCAGCTTACCTATGTGTATCTGATGATCCCATTTTTATTGTAATCCTCACACATTTTACATTCCAGAGTTTTCCTGAGTAGTCTTGCTTGTTTATTTTTCCATAAAACTGAGAATAAGCATTTCATGTTTCCCTCCCCCACCTTGGGGTATGCTCATTGGTACTGCAGAATAAGTATAGATACAGTGATAATTGTCATCTTCTGAGGCTCAGGCTTCTGTTTAAGAACAGGGTATACATTCATTTCTTGTTGTTCCAGTCATCTTTTGTGTCCTTCAGTAACATTTTAAGGGTTTTTTTTTATTATTATTATTTTTTTTTGTATTTTGAAGTATTTATTGATGAGTTGACATGGTCTATATATCATGCTTTAAAATATTCCAGTAATACAATATTGAAAATATATTTTTTTATTTTTTTTTTAGATAATAAATTTTATTGTTATATTCCCCATACAATTGCAGTCCCCCCATTCTGACCCCAATCCCTCCTCTCCCGCCCCCGCCCCCCTAAAAGTGTCTCTGGTTCATAGTTTTTTGTTGATTTTGATTTTCACTTTCTTATAGTTATTCATTTTCCTGGTCCCTTATTTAAGTTCTCTTTCTTACTATGTTTATTCCTTGGTATTTTATCAGTTTCTTTTGCAATTGTAAATGGCTTTCTATTTCTGTTTTATCTGTTGTCTTGTTTGAATACAGGACTGCTATTCATTTGTGAGCATTAGTTTTGTACCTTCCCTCCTTTGGAAGGCTAATACTATTTGTAATAATTTTTCAGTTGTTTTTCTAGGGTTTTGCAGTTAAATATTCATATCATTACCAAATAAAGATAACTTTATCCCTTTCTTTCCAATTTTTTGTATTTATTTCTTTTTGTCAAATTGATTTGGCTAAAATAAAGTAGTAGTGGATCTTTGTCTTATTTCTGACTACAATGGGATGTTTTAGTGCTTTCCTATTAAGATTAGACCTGACTTTTAGCTTGAAGTGTACATGTTTTATAATGTTAAAGTAGTCAGTTGTTGTCATTTTATTTGGTTTTTAAGAATGGAAGTAAATTTGTCAGTGCCTTTTCAGGGCCTATAGGAATTAAGTAATTTCCCTGCTTTGACCTACTATCGTGGTACACACTTACTGTTAATGGACCACCCTTGCTTTCCTGATCAACTCACTTTGTCATAGTGTGTTACAATTTTAAATGTGCTGTTGGGTTGAACTTTACTTAGTAATTTTGCAACACTCCTCATAAACTAAATTACTTCATAATTTAGTTTTCTGTGTTTTATCTTTATTAGATTATACCATTTCATAAAAATAATTTCAAAACTTTCTTTTTCTATGCTTCTTCCTCCCTTTTCCCTCTCTGACTAACTGGCGTTGAAGTTAAAGGTTTGGTTGAATTTACCAGGAGATCATTGGCTTTCCCATTCTGGGGGTGAGGGTAGCTCCTTGAAAATTATCTATGAATATATATTGACTCTTTACAATTTATATCTTGGGGGTGGGGAAGATTTGATCATTTGTGGAATTTGAAAATAATCCATTTCATCTAACTTTTCAAAATTATTTGTGTGGAGATTTTTTTATGATTTAAAACAAATTTCCTATACTGTGACTACATTATCAATTTATTTAATAACTTTTTATTCTCTGTATGTGAAGTCATGCCCTTTATTCTTGTTAGAACTACCTCTTAAATATTTTTTAAAAATTAGTTTTACTATTTCTTTTCCCCCCTTTATTATTTATTTTTCATTGTTTTGAGTCTTTAGCTTTCCTTAGGTATTTGTTTTGGGATTATTTTCCTATCTTTGTATGATGGATGCTTATAATGTTCTTTTTCATTCTTCCCAAGTGTTTAAATTACAAGGTTTTTCTGAACACTGTTTGTATCTATTGGATTAAGACTCTCCTAGAGATTTTCTAAATAGCTTGCAATTCCATTTTTTAATTTATTTTCTTTAGCACAAAAGTAGTTAATCCTTTTAACCTTTTCCCTCAGCATTCTACTTACTTGTTCTTGATAGCTTTATTGAGATGTAATTCACATGATAAGTAGTTTACTCAGTTAAAGTATATATTTCACTGGTCTTTTGTATATTCAGATATGTACAATCATCACCACAGTCAATTTTAGAACATTTTCATTACCTTAAGGGAAAAAGCTTTACATCCTTTAGCTGTCTACGACTTTATCTTTCTGCTCCCCTTACACCTACACCAGCACCATGCAACCACTAATCTACTTTGACTCTATAGAGTTCCCTATTAAGGACTTTCTCATATGAATGAAATCATATGTTATGGCCTTTATGACAGCCTTCTTTCACTTTGCATAATGTTTTCAAAGTTCATCCATATTGTAACAGGTATCAGTTCTATATTCTTTTTTATAGTTAAATAATGTTCCTTTGTATGGCTATACCGTGTTTTGTTTATTTATCCATTGATGGCCATTTAGATTGTTCCTACCTTTTTTGGCTATTATGAATAATGTTGCTCTAAACATTTGTGTACAGATTTCTCTGTAAACATGTGTTTTCATTTCTCTTAGGTATTTACCTAGGAGTAGAGTTGTTAAAACATATGGTAACTCTATGCCTAGTTCATTTCGGGAGCTGACAAAATATTTTCCCAAAAGCCTGGAATTTTACATTCCTACCAACAAGGTGTGAGGGCTTCAATTTCTCTATATCTTGCCAAAACTTGTTATTATTTAACTTTTGGATTCTAACCATCCTGGTGGGTTTGAAGTGGCATCTTTTTCTTTAGTTTATTTTCCTATGGCTTTTCTTTTTTTGTATAATTGATATCAAGCATCTTTTCATGTTCTTATTTTGAAATTGGAGCAAGCCCAATTTTTAAATTGAATTTTCTTTTTTATCATTGAGTTTTGAGTACTCTTTATGTATTCCAGATACATGTCCCTTATCAGACATAGGATTTGTAAATATTTTGTAAATATTTTTCCTATTCTATTATTGTCGTTTTACTTTCTTTTCTTTTTTAAAGATTTATTTATTGATTTGTTATTTATTTATGGTGTACAGGCCAGAGGTTTGGGGGGTGAGAGGATTCATCAGAGATGGAGCAGGGAACAGAACAGGCAGATTGACCGAAGTACACTGCTGAGGGGAGCAGCGGGTGAGTCAGGAGAGGTCTGCCGCGCCGTGTGGCTTGTTTCCTGGCCAGCAGAGGATCGAACTCATGCTGCACAGGCTGCGGAAAGCCTCATAGGTTGCATCTTAAGTAGAGGCTGCGGAAAGCCTCATAGGTTGCATCTTAACTGGTTGTGCCACCGGGAAGCCCCCTTCATTTTACTTTCTTAAATGTGTCATTTGAAGCACAGTTTTCATGAAGTCAAATTTTTCTTTTTTCTCTTGTTGCTCTTGTTTGTGGTGTCATATCTAAGAATCCTTTACCAAATCCAACGTCATGAAGAATTACTATGGTTTTGCTTTACATTTATGTTTTTTATTCATTTTGAGTGACATTTTGTATTTGGTGTTAGCTAAGGATTATCTTAACTGGCTGTCCCGTTGTTCCAGCACCATTTGTTAAAAAGACTATTCTTTGTCCACTAAATGATCTTGGCACCCTTATTGAAATCAGCTGACCATAATAAGCATATAGATGTATTTTCAGACTCTTGACTCCATTTTATTGTTATTTATGACTGTACTTGAGCCAATTGTATACTGCCTCAGCTACCATTGCTTTGTAGCAAGTTTTGAAATTGGAACATATGAGTCCTCTGACTTTATATTTCAGATTATTTTTGGCTGTTCTGAGTGACATGCGACTGCATATAACTTTTGAGAATTAGCTTGTCAGTTTGTACAAAGAGCTCAGCTGGGGTTCTAATAGAGATTGCATTGCGTCTGTATGTTGGTTTGGGGATTATTACCATCTTAATAACATTAAGTCTTCCAATCCATGTACACGGGATGTTTTTCTATTTGTTTAGATCTTCCCAAATTCTTTCAATAATGTTTTATCATTTTCAGTCTTCTTTTATGTCTTGCTTTCTTTCTCAATCCTGCCATCTATGTCCCTTACTACACTTCAGCACTGTTATGCTGCTTTGTGGTGCTTCCAGTGAAGGGTTCATTTTCATGCTGGTTTTATTTTTTCCCTCTGTTTCTTTTTTTCCCTCTTCATATTTCATCTCTTTCCATTATCTGTCTTCCTTGAGCTAGAATTTCTTAAGTCTTTTCCTCCCTTTCAATCATCATTATTTTTGGTAAAACTTACCATCTCCTACCTCCTACCACCACTATAAAAGGAATATAAACTCATTGTTAACATTTGGAAAATATTGAAAATTTAAAACAAGGTGAAAATCATCTATAGCAATTTCACTTATAACAATATTTTGATATATTACTTTTAGTTCCTTATCAATAAATTATGTTTTATTTAATATTATATAATTAGCATATTACTAGTAACAACTTGGGATTCTTTAAAACTGTTCTGTATTTAAATGTTTTACTTATAAACATTTCTTTATATTTTCTGTTATTTTACCAGGTAGAATTGAGATTTCTCCTCAATTTATTATATGAATAAACTTTTAGGTTTTTTTTTTCCTAGTTGATGTCATATTTTACTTCTGTCCTTCACAGACAAGCTTTCAGAAAGAATATTTATTTTAATTTCTTCTTTTTTTTCCCTATTGAATCTGTTGCAGTCTCACTTCTGCCTTCATTGTTCTACTCAAGTGCTTTGACTAAGGTAATAACTTTCTAATGGCTAAGTTCATTAGATACCTTTTAGTTTTCATCCTACCCAACTTCTGTAGATTTTGATTTTGGCTACCTTCTGTAGTAGAGCCTGGGAATACACAGTAATTAGACAAAGTCTGTATTCCTGAAGAGCTCTTCGTTCTCCTTTTATCCCTTGAACTCATTAGCTTTCCTTTATCTCTCCCTTAGTTGCTACCCAAGATTATATCTTGGTTATATATTTGTTTTCCCTTCTTACTCTTATGTTTTCCTGACAACACCCAAATCTGACTCTAGCCAAGACCTCTTTGCCTGGCCTGTTTGTTAATGGCTACCATGTGTTGCTACCCAATTGATTGATGAGTACCTTTAATTCAACATGCCCAAAACCACTTTCATCACCTTTCCTGCCAAACCTGTTCTTACTGTGTTTCTTATCCTCCCTAATTGAATAGCTACGTCATCAATTTAGTGACTCAAGCCAGAAACCTGGGAATCACATTAGATTCCTTCCTTTTGTTCACCTTCACCCCTGATTCCTTGGTCACAGTCTTGTCCATCTTTCTTTTTTGCCCTATTTTTTTTTTGACCCTTTCTACGTCACCAGTCTTCTGCCCCTATTCCATCTTAGATACTTACACAAGATTAATTTTCCTAAAGTGTAGCTATGATTCTGTTGCTCCCAGATCAAAAGCATTTCATGACTTCCTACTATATTTAGAATCCAGCCTAGTCTCGTGTTATTGTATTTGTTATGTATCAATAAATGTGCTCCAAGTCTTATCTACGATGAAAACATTGAGTTGTCTATGAGTCTAGACAGTGAAATTAGAGGTATGATGACTAGCAAGAAATAGTCCTTGAGATAAATAGTCTGTGGAGTTGAATGTACATTCTTGAGTTATTTCCTTTTTTACCCATGGTAGCTCCTGCCATATGGTTTCATCAACAAATTATCAACTCAGTTTGAATCAGATGTATAATTGATCAAACACCAACCCACAATTATCTTGATGGCACATAAAACAGATTCCTTAATGTAGACAAATACACAGAACTGATACAGGAATATGAAATTTCTAATGTGTTCTCCAACATTGGCACTTTAGGAGGTAAACATATATTTAGCTTTATATACATGTGTTATATATAAGGTAAAACATTGAGAAAACCATTCAGGGAGTAAAATTACTTCTTAAAACTAAATAAATATTTTTCTGCTTGGTGATGATTTTTTTAAAAGATTATTTATGCATACAAGAGCTGGGGTACAGGCCAGAGATGTGGGGGGTGAGAGAATTCACCAGAGACAGAATGGGGAACAGAACAGGCAGATTGATCAAAGTGCACTGCTGAGGGGAGCAGTGGGTGAGACAGGAGAGGTCTACTTGTGCCATGGTTGCTCCTTGGCCTGCTGGGGATTGAACTCATTGTGCAGAGGCTACAGATTCCTTCATAGTGCAGTGCTTAACCCCTTGTGCCACCAGGGAGGTCCCTGCTTGCTTATGATTCTAAATCTAAAATTTACCTTTCTTAATAGAAAAAAAATGCTTTAAGGCAAGTTTTCTTATGAAATATTATCTTTCAAAATTTTTATTTCTGAATAGCTGTTATATCTGAATGAAATGCTACATGCAAATGTCTTACTAGAAATCATGTCTTTGGCAGTTCATATTTGATATTTCTTAGTTTTGCATTTAAGATATTTATGTTGACCTCTGCTTGTTGCATAGTTTTTCAAAATAGCTCTTTTTAATATATTAGGCTTTTAAAAAGTTTTTAAAATATCAGACTGAAGTTTATTATTTAGTAAATATTTATTGCTTTTGGTCAGATTTAGTGCAACACAAGATTTTATTGCCTTTGGTCACGTCTGGGTATGTTCTTAGCAGACATTGCATTTGCCAACAGAAAATGGTAACCTGAGAGAAGAGAAAATGAGTACATAAAGAATGGTTTTCACTCATGTTCAAAATTATTTTTCTAGTTTTAATCAAGGAACAGACTAGCAAAATAAATAAATGACATTTCTAGATACAGCATATAATTGTTAGAAATTGCAAATTTCTTTCTCTTTTGTTCTTCAGTTTCACCTGCAGAAATAGGGCGGGGCCTGTGTTTCTTTTTCTTTCTTTTCTTTTTTTTTTAAGATTTATTAATGCATACAAGAGCTGGGGTACAGGCTAGAGTTGTGGGGGGTGAAAGGATTCAGCAGAGACAGAGTGGGGATCAGAACAGGCAGATCGACTGAAATACACTGCTGAGGAGAGCAGAAGGCAAGTCAGGAGAGGTCTGCTGTGCTATGTGGGTAGCTCCCTAGCTGGGGATTGAACCCATGCTGCAGTGGCTGCGGCGAGCTTCATAGCTTGCGTCTTAACCCCTTGCACCACCAGGGAGGCCCAGGGACCTGTGTTTCCAAAGAATTTTTCACCTTTGCTGGGGAATTTGGACAGCTACATCTGAAAGAATAAGTTTGGATCATTCACTAACCTCATACACAAAAATAAACTCCAAATGGAATAGAATACATCCGAGAAAACATGAGTGATATATTCCATGGCATCAATGATAAGCGATGTTTTGACGCCTGTGGTAAAGGAAATAAAAGCAAAAATAAACAATTGGGGACTACCTCAAGTTAAAAAGCTTTCATATAATGAAAGAAATACAAGATGATTAAAAAGGCATCCATTGAATGGGAGAAAATATTCACATATTGTGTAATTGTTAAGAGATTAATATACAAAATATATAAAAAGGTCACACAATTCAACTATAAAAAGAACAAACAGCCCAATTAATAAATGGGCAGCAGATATGAACAGATAATTCACCAAAGAGGATATCCAGAAAGCTAGCAGACATAAGAAAAAATTTCTATCATTTCTTCCAATGAGAAAAAGGCAGGTTAAAAATACAATGAGATGCCAGCTCAAACCTGTGAGAATAGCATGTATTGTAAATACCCCCAACAAGTGTTAGAGAGGATTCAGAGAAAGAGGAACTGTCTTTTGGTGGGACTATCAATTGGTATAGCCACTATGGAAAGTAATCTAGATTTACCTTAAATATCTAAAAATGGAAATACTATATGACCCAGCAAAGCCCACTCTTGAGCATGTGTCAAAAGTATGAAACCATCAACACAAAAATCCATTTGTTCTACAGTGTTCAAGGAAGCATTGTATACAATAGCTAGGACATAATAGCTAGGACACGGAAGCTCATCGATGGATGTTTGGATCAAGAGGACATGGTATAGCCACACTATGGAGTACTAGTCATCCATAAGAAAGGCTGATATGTAGCCATTTTCAATAAAATTGAGGGAGTTTAAGAGAATTAAGTGTAGTAGTTATAGTAATAGCAGACAATTTGGTAATGTAGGACAAGTTCAGTGAACACCGTGAGGACTCTCAGGTTCAGAGGGAGAGGTAGGGAATCGGACAAGGGGCTACAAGGGATGGTGGTAGGGAAGAGAAAAAAGTGAGCTCATTTTTGGTGATCCTTAGAGGAAGGTTGCAAAATTTTGGTTCATCAGGCATTGTCAAATGTATTGATTTAAAAATCTGTTTTCACATTGTGTCTCTTCGCCTTGTACATTCATCTTCTCTCTCTCCCTCTCTCTTTCTCATTTTTTTGGGGAGAGAGGTTACTCTGTGGATATTCAACTTAGAGTGCAAAAAATCCAGAAGCAAGAAAAGACCAAATAATGTAGTATGACTTTTAAGTGTGTTATTACTGTAAAATTTTACTTCAGTATAATCAGGATTTGCATATTTCTTTGCTAGTAAAGAAACTGATTTGGCTAATTTAGAGTTATCGGATGCTTTCTAATATCACTGTTCTTTAAATAAAATTTTTGCTGGAGATAAAAAGAAAGGAGGCAGTGTTCACAGATTCACTGATTGTAGTTAAGACAGACACATTGGCAGATACACCACAGAGCACAAATATAGGCACTGGAGTTTTTTATTATTGTTATTCTTATTATTTTGAACACTGAAAACAGCCTATAAGAGGTTTAAAAAACTTTTTTTGTAAGCTGAAATAAGAATTTTCACCAGGGATCCTTTTTTTCTTTGTCTGTCTAAAGGTGAAAGAGTTACAGAAAAAGGGTGAGAGAGAGGCTAATTTGGGGAGGAATATCACTAAGTGAGAAAAATTAATTCATTGTATCTTAGAATTTCATCTGTTTAGCTGTGTAATCCTGAAGTAGCTAACAGTACATACAGAGTATGTTGAGTTGTGGAATTTCCTTCTCTTTTTTTCTCTCCACCAAACTACCTGTGTCTATACCCCATCTGCTAAAAATATTTTTAAATTGACTTTTTGTCTTATTCCTTTTTCATTTCCCCCTCTTCTGAGACTTCTTAGAATCATAAAGTGTTAAAATTGAAAAAGTTATTTTGCACTACCTTTGCCTTCAAATATGGGAATCCTTTAGAAGTTAGTCCTAATCTTCTTTTTAACCTCTGTCTTAAAGAGGTCTACTTAATTTCAACCTCCTAGATTAATGGGCTGCCCATTACTCTGTGAAGAGAGCAGTGAGATGATTTATTGGCTCTAATTATTAGAAAGAGTTCCTTAAATTCAGCTGCAACTTCTATGAGTTCCTCATGGTTGTTTCTTGTGGCGGAATGTGGAATAAATCTAGTCCTTTTTCCACTTAACTACCCTTTTGAAAACAATTAGAACATTCTGCTTCTAAATTCTTTTTTATGTTTTTAATCTGGGGTCCATCAATTTATGAGCCTGTGAATAGTCTTTCAGGGGATTATATCATATATAATATTGTGACTAGATGTGCATATTTTCTGGGAAGAAAACCAATAATTTTTTAAAATTTCCTACTGAAGTTAATATGCCAGACGTACTGGGATGGGCCTGGTAATCTGCTTTTTGGTTTTATAATCATTCTTTTTAACAAGCTTACGGCAAATTAGCTAGCCTAGCATCTCAGGAACTGTTGCACTAGGTAAGTTCTAAAATTCTTGGGGTATTTCTGATTCCATTGAGAACTGCAGAATTACAAGTTTTGGAGACCAGTTAGTATAAATATAGCTTATAGTGTAATTATAATTAATTCTTCCTATCAAAGGATTAAACTAGCCCAGAAGTGGGGGCTTTCTTACAAAATTCATTTCAAAGTTTTGGCGGCCATTTATAGACATTAAGAGTATATTTAGCAGGGCCTCCCCTGGTGGCGTAGCGGTTGAGCGCCGGGCTGCGAAGCTGCCCTCAGCCTCCGCAGCGCCGGTTCGATCCCCGGGTGCTCCCCGGCCACCTGAGGAGGGTCCCACATGGCGCGCAGACCTCCTGCCGCCCGCTGCTCCCCTCAGCAGTGTACTTTGGTCCTCTGCCTGCTCTGTTCCCCGCTCTGGCTCTGGTGAATTCTCTCACCCTCCCGCGCTTCTGACTGTACCCAGTGCATGTATAAAACAAACAAACAAATAAATAAATAACTAACATGCCTCTATTAAAAAATAATAATAATAAAAGAGTATATTTAGCAAAAAAAAAGTGAAAGCACTGTTATAAAAAGACGTATGTACTCCTGTATTCATAGCAGCACTTTTCACTATTGCCAAGTCATGGAACCAGCCTAAGTGCCCTGATAGATGACTTGATAAAGAAATTGTGGGGTATATACTCAATGGAATACTACTCAGCTATTTAAAAAGATGAAATAGTGCCTTTTGAGACAAAATGGATGGACCTTGAAATGATTATGCTAAGTGAAATAAGTCAGAAAGAAGTGAAACAGATGTCAGATGGTTTCACTTAACTGTGGAATATAAATAACCAAGAAACATATACTGGCAAAGCACAGCAAAAAATTCCTAGACCCAGTGAAAAATATACTAGTTACCTCAGGGAACAGCACATGGGGTGAGAAGGGGGTGGGAGAAGGAAAGAGATAGGACATCAACACAGGAAGTTTGGGGGGGGCATGAGTGAAGCATGTGCACACACGGAGGAGTAAAAATGTAGCCCCCAAATTACACAGATGTGGAAACAACTGACAAATTGATTTTAAAAAGTTAATGCAAAAGAATATGATGATGCTTTTTTAAATCATGAGTCTTCCTAAGATAGTTGTTTGTTAGATTCTGATTTAAATTAATGCAGGTCTATTAATGGTAATACTTTTTGATTAATTTTATTCTGTAAAACACATTTTCTTTTTTTACCCTTTCTAAGAAAGGGGAGTATAGCTGAGGCTGCAGCCACTGTGAACGCTGGTTTCAGGGTCACATGTGCCTTTTGGAACTGCTTGAACCCAACACAACTCCTCCTTTCTACCTTCTCTGCTCCAAAGGCAAAACTCCTCAACCAACTTTAAAATGAAGTAATACTTTATTTTAAAATAAAAATAAAGTATTTGAAGCATACTTTGAAGAATGACATTGCAATGTGCTGTGATTACCTTAACTTTTATAGAAGGATAGAAATCTGTCATAGCCTTACTTTTTTCTACCAATGTCAGAGGGGTAGTCTCAGAAGAGATGAGACTGAAATGAAAGAAAACAGAAAACTCTAGGGAACTTTTAATGAACAACAGAAATGGCAAGCAACAGAGAAGGGGTAAGAAGCAGCAATTTTCATTTGCCATTTATTTTAGTGCAAAAATATTTGTGTTGATTTTTAAAGATACATATGAAAACAGAATGTTTGAAATATAGTAATAATAAACATGGGGTATAAAGACAAAAGATATAACAGATCTGATGTCTGGGGCATTTACCTTAATATTATAACTCCCTAAAGCTCACATCCTAGCTTGAAGACCTTTAAAGTTATTTGCATGTTCAAGTTGCAACACAGTTGTTCTCAGCCATTTTTTTTTAACTCCTAAAAACCTAAAGGATGGGAAATAGCAGTTATTCCATTAGTTACAATGACCTACTATAATTTTGCTTCTTAATGAGGGGCAGTATGTTCCTTGTGGCAACTTCTTTGAGGGATTGGGAGAGTACCTTTGGGTGAGAGTCACTGCCTTCATATTCAGTCATTCCTTCACTGAACAAGTATTTGTCAGATGCCTCTGTTAGACACATATTTGGGTATCAAATTGTGACTAAGATTACTGTAAGTGTATGTGAGCGTATTAAGTTCTATCCAATTTTATCACATGTGGATGTGTGTGATGACCTAGGCAAGAAAAAGAACAGATCCATCACAAGGCTTCCTCATGTCACCTCTTATAGTCCCAGTCAGCTCCCCTGTGAACTGCTGGTGACCATTAATCTGTTCTCTGTCTCTAAAATTTTGTCATTTCAAGAATGAGCAAACAGAATTTTGCAGTAAATGGAATCATACAATATTTCATCTTTTGACACTGACTTTTTTCATTTAGCACTCCTTTGAGAACCATCCGAGTTGTTACACACATCAATAGTTCACTGATACTTAGTAGTATACATGGTATGGTTATACTGTAGTCAGTTTAACCATTCACTTGCCTATTATGAGTAAAGCTACTATGAACATTTACTTACAGGTATTTGTGTCAACATAAGTTGTCATTTCTCTGGTATAAATTACCCAACACTGTAATTGCTGGATTGTGTGGGAATAACAAAATTAGTTCTGTAGAAATTGCTGTACTCTTTTCCAGAGTGGCTATACTATTTTATAGTCCCACCAGCAGTGTGTGAGTGATCCAGTTTCTCTGTATTTCTGCCAATATTCACTTTTTAATTTTACTCATTCTGACTGGTGTGTGGTGATAATCCATTTTGATAAAAATCAAACCAGGTATTCCATTTTGTTTTGCTTTTTTGCAACAAGTGTGACTAATCTTTGTGATTTTAAGAAAATCAGAGGGGACTGACTTCCAACGTATCTTTAGGTTCTCAGAGTGAGACTTTCCATCTCTTATTATAGATACATGGGTTTGCTTGTGAACTCTCAATTCTATTCCTTCCTTATGGCAGGACTACACTCTTTTGAATACGGGATAGTCAGTTTTGAAATCAATAAATGTGAGTCTTGAGTCTTTCAACTTAGTTCTTTTTCAAGGTTCAAGGTTGTTTAGTGTTGTGGATTTCTTGCATTTTCATGTGAAGGTTAGCATTAGTTTGTCCATTCCTGCAGGAAAAGTTAATTGGAATTTTGATAGTTTGCTCAGTTATCTTTATATCTTAACTTTAAAAACTACTTTTTACTTTTTCCTTCTATACATTATTCTGGTAAATTTCTTGACTCCCTCTTTCAGATTACTAATTTAATTTGCTCTTAAACTGTTTACATTTTTCATTCTTAACCTATTCAATTTTTTAGTGCAGTTACCGAAATTTGATTTCTAAGATCTCAAGTTGATTTCTTTTTAAAATAAATGTATTATCGTACATATCTCTGAGGATGTTAATTGTATTTAATTTAAAGTCTTAATTCTGTTTAACTTGTTAACTCTTTTTGCGTGTAGGTTCTTCTGTCTGTTACACTAATGCCTCTCTCGTTCATGTTTGAGTCTAAATTTTGTGTTCATCTTTATTTGAGAGTCCTTATTAGCCTTCCTGTGAATCTTGTATCTATTAATGCAGCAGGTCTCCACTCATATTAACTAGGGATGGAATGTGCAACAAGATGCGATGTAGCAATCTCCAGCCTTCTTTGGTGTGACTATGCCCTCATCTGCTTGGAAGTTAATATCTACACAGGGCTCTGAACAGTGCCTTTCTAATTCAAGTGCTTATACTCGTTGTTCCTACCTGGGAGTGGCACCTTTTGTGTTTGATGTGACTTTTCCCATTTGGGAGCAAATACGTCTGTTCTATAAAGTTTGACCCAAAGATGAGAATGGGTGAGAAAGATTCATCTGCTTTATAAATTTTATGCTGCCCTACCAGTCACACTGTAAATTGTTTCAGTTCTTCCTGCTGTCTTCCACCTCTGGGCTTGGTTTTCTCTGACGACCACTTGCAACAGCCCTCTACTCTTGAGTATATGGGACTATAGTTTCTTTTTTAAGCTGATTCTATCAGCTTTTCATCTTTCAATTATTTCTCATGGTCTTAGTCCACTAAGGTAATTTTTCTTCTTTTGATTAAAGATTTTAAAAAATGATTTTAAGTAGTTGCCAGACTTAGGAGGAAGAGAAACTTGCTCATATTATGCCCAGCCTACCATCTGGATTCAGTCAATGACTGTGTCATATTTATAGTGAAATAAACTTAATAAAAGGATGATATTTTAAAGTCTAGCAAAAAATAGAATATTGATAAATTCATTGAAGAAATTGTTTTTTGTTTTTGTTTTGAAGAATAGAAGCAATCACAAATGAAGATGGGTGGTTTTGGATATGTAAAAATAAAAGCATCAGTAAACAAAATATCAGAATGCATTTATATGAAATTAGGAAGGCATATATTGACTGTGTTACTGGTTTCTCTTTTTTCTGCTTTTTGGGTGAAGGAAGAAAATATGGGTTCTGAAATCAGCGCCTGCATTATATGAATAACAATTCACAGAGTCAGCATTAACCTATACCTGTGACAGACTTATGTTGTTTGTTGTGAGACAGTCAGGCTAAACATCTTTGACAGAGGTCTGAGAAAATATTAAAAAATGATTTTTAAATCAACCTGGGTTCAATAATATTCATTGTTATTACCTCAGTGTTACTCTAAATTTGTTTTATATTTTTCCATTATAAAATGTCATGTAATTTTTGATAACAGAAAAAGAGTGATAACCCCCAACCCCAATTATAAGCACTGTTGATACTTTGGTATTTTTCTTTACAGTATTTATATAATTTAAAAAATTTGTAGTAATGTGGTATTGTTTTTCTTCCAGTCCAAAAGTAATGCCTACTCAGTGAAAGCTTGGAAAATAAAGACCAGCACTAAGGCGAAAAAAACAAAATTCACTCTAATAACCAGTCAAAGATAACCACAATTAAAATTTGATGTCTATCCTGGTATTTTTCATGAATATATACAAACATGTTTTTCTTGACTAAAATGGTATATTCTAGTACTATTTTGTACCTTCCTTTTTTCATTTGCAATATATTGTGAATATTTTCTCATATTAGTAAATATTCTTGTATATACTTTTTATTGGTATGTAGGATATTATATGTAGGATGTGTATGTTTATTTGGCATACTTATTTAACCATCTCCCTATCATTGGACATTGAAAGTGTTTCCAGTTTTTTGCCATTATAAATAATATCATAGTATCTTTGTCTATACATCTTTCCATGCATCTATGATTGTTTCTTTAGGAATAAGTTCCTAGAAGTGGAATAGCTGGGTCAAAGGGTATGTACATTTTAATGCTTTTGATACATAAAAATGTCAAATTTTAAGCTAATCACCTGTTATATTCTGTCTTGTATTGCTATCTAATTGTTTATGTGTCTGTCTTGTCTACCTAATTAGAATATAAGCTTCTTGAGGGCAAGGGAAGTTTCTTATATATTTTATGTATCCTTTGACAGTGTGGTTTACAGTGTTGGACTTACGAGTCATCAACAAATATTGTATTGACTTAAAACTGTTATTCTACAGACTTAGATGTCATAAACCTATATTAAATATATATATGTATATGAATATATATGTATATGTGCATATGTATATATGTATATGTATATATATGGGATATACATAGGCTTGCAAATTTTCTCTCTCCAAGAAAAGAGTATCAGCTACTGTTTCTATCACTTTATCTCATTAAATAAAGAATAATAACAAAATTTCAGATCTCTGAAAAAAAGGACAGGACTTAAATGGAGCACATTATTAATTTTTTGAAAAACTCACTGCCATGTCCATATTTTTCTCTTTTGTGTTGGACTGGTGAACCTTCACCTTAGCCTAGACAGAGGCCTGTAGTTCAGCATTTGGGAACTACTGATTTAAAAGGTTTAGAGGATTAAAAGATAAGTCCTTTTGTAAGATATATAATTCTACCCCTTTCCTACAAGTCTGTCTTCTCCAAAATATTAAGTACACAAGTGTAGGTAATGCTATTTCATTATACAGAATTTGTGTATCTTTATGTGCCAGTACTACAGTAAGCAGGTCTTGCTGATGACTATCAATATATTTCCAATTGCCAAAACCAAAACCAACTTACTTTCTAAGGAATTTGAGATAGGGTAAGTGTGGTGCAGTAGAAAGGTGGCAGGCTTTAAATTCACAAAGTCCAGGCTTTTGAATCCTGGCTTTGGCATTAAGTCATTTAATTTTCCTTTAATTTCTTAAGCTTCCTTGTAAAATTAAGATCATAATATCTTCCTCAGAGTGTTTTTACAGCATTTACTTAGCTGTAATGCAATTATTAATTAGACATCTGCCTTTCTCAAATGACCATGTGCTCTTGTGGGTAGCAGTCTTACCCTTTTGCAACCCTAGAGCCTGGCTTAGGGCTCAAAGCAAAACAGGTGCTTAATGAAATGACTTGCATCCACACGGGATTGTGGTGAGAACCAAATGAGGTAATAATGTGTGGAAGCTCTTTGTAAACTTTAAATACTATACAAATGTTAATTGTTTTTATTGTCAATAAGAGCTATCTTTGGGAGCTATCAAAACTTTGGGAAGAGACAAAATTGTCTCACTTAGCAGTTCTATATATAATGCTTTGCATTTTTCTTACCTTTTATAAGAAAACAAGTGTGAGTTGGGGTCAGTGTGGAGCTAATTTGCTTCCTGGCAAATTAAAAGGCAGGTAAATCCTCACTGCATTCCCAACTTGCATGGAAGTGCCAGGATATTAAATGTTTGTTTTATTTGGTTGCTACCAGTTACCATAACATTTTAATTATAGCAAGATAGATTAGATTATTTCATATTTTAAGAATTGTGCCTGGTGCTAACCGTATCACTGATAAAACAATGATACCCAAATTTGGATGAGAACAGGAGCCTATGTTATGCCAAGTTAATTTTAGTCAGAGCTCCTTTTTTGACATTCACTGACTTTTAAAAATGTCATAATCTCTAATCTGTTTGAAATACTCGTGGTGAATTTTTGCCACAAGATGGCATTGGTGATTATTGAATGCTTGTGCTTTTGAACCAGAATTTCAACAATGGTGCACACAATTGTTCATATTCTTTTGGGGATAATTGTTGAAAACCTTCATCACTGCTTATATACTAATTTAATTTTGTTTTGACTTCCAAAACAGGGTTAAATGCTACTTTACATCACTTCTTTCTGTATTCAAGTATTGTTTTGTTTCCTGTTTTTCTGTCTTTATAACTACAGTAACTGTATTATTTGCCATGTGTTGTATGTGTCTGACTTATTGCTGATAATTGTGGTAACAGGTAAGAAGAAAATACGATGGGACCCAGTTAGGAGGCGCTTCATTCAGTCCTGTCCCATCATAAGGATCCCTAACAGGTTTTTGAGAGGTGGGTGATAACTAGCAAGAGATCTGTACTTCATATGGGTTAAAGGGAACTTTGAATGAATTTTCTAAACTCAAAAGTTTGGTTTTGAAAAATTGTCTAAACAGCTAAAATTGTAATAAGAAAGATCTAGAGCTAAATTTTAAACCTATGTTTCATATTGACCAGTTGTGGAATTGTAAGTTTTAGGAAGTTAAAGTCACTTAATGTGTATTAGATGGTTGAAAGAAATTTCACTGTTATCCATATTATTCCTCTGTAACCCTGTTAGGAAGAACTTTGAATAATTTATAAGAGACAGATGTGGGAAAGAATTTTCTAAATATGATTCTAAGAAAGAAATAAAAATTAGTTTATGTGACTATATAATTAAAAACTTCATGTTAAAAACCAAAAATAAAAAGATAAGGAGGGAGACTAAGGAAAGAAATATTTGCAACAAATAGTTAATATCATATATAAAGAGTTATTATAAATCAATAGTTTAAAAGTAAATGCCCACTAGAAAAATAGGTAAAAGAACATGAATAATCAATTCATAAAAGTGAAAGCTCAATAAATGCACAAATATTTATTTTCACTCTTGTTGCAAACATGACAATTAAGATAATAAGATTATTTTCACCTATTGGGTTGACAAAGACTAAAAAATAAGAATACTCAGCATTGGCAAGAGTAATGGGGAAATGAGGCTCATAGTAGAAGGAAGTAGAAATTTTACACCATTTTTCTGGATTCAATTTGGCAATATGTATCAAAAGCCTTAAAAATGTTCACATTCTTTGACCTAGTAAATCTTACTTTTAGAAATGCTGAATTCCTTCTAAAACATAGTCTATACTAAAAAAGAAAATCTCAGAAGAGAATTGAAAATTCTAGTTCACACTATTTTTCTAGATAAAACAGATTATCACATAAGCATGTTTATTGTTGTGATTTAAACTTTATTAAATAATTTATAAGCCAGTGTATTTAATTTTGACTAAAGAAATTATAAAAAGAGGCAGCTTTTTATCCCGCAGCTCCTATAGATGTGTCTATACCTAGTGGCTAACCTACTTTAAACAGTTGAACTCCAGTTGTTGAAAAGAGTAAGATGAAACCTAAATGGGTCAAGAAAAGATACTTAGGGTGGGTACCTTTTTGAATAAATAATTTTATTGTTATAAATTCAGAGGTAATTTTAAAAATTGTGTTATGTGACAGAAAAATGTGCACATGTTGCCAAATAGGCACATCTAATTCTTTAACACTTTTTCTTTTTTATAAATTAGGATACTAATTTATTGATTTACAACGAGAAAGCTAACTTGGGTTGACTTAATATAATTAAGAAATAATTAGGTTATAGAATTTAATATAATGTCAATTATATACAGATATAAAAGTCAAAGGAAGTAGTGAAATAACATTATACTTAGGTGGTGGGATTTTATTTTCTCTTGTATGTTTTCTGTTTCTCAATTTCCTAATGTGGAACAAGGAAATTAGCACAGGTAAGTTTTCTACCACTGGTTATTTTATTGACCCTAAATTGCCTCACAATGGCTGAGAAAGATGGTCCTTGAGACTGCTGAGGAAGGCATTGTAAACTCAGCACGGGCAATATCCACATCCAGTGACTGCCTGTCAGCGACCTGGTCTTAGTCCTCACCTTCTTTGACTTGTTTGTGTAGTGTTTGATGCTGTTGACCACCTGCACCTTCTTAAATTTTTCTCTTCTTTTGGATTACTTTACTGTACAATTCTAGTTGTTTTCTTCCTACCTCTTTAATTGTTCATTCTGTTTCCTCCACTAGCTTCTTTCTCTCCACCTACTAAGGTGGGTATGCTCCAGTGTTCCCTCTGTCCTCTCCATTATCTCCTTTGGTTACCTCATGAGCTTTCAGATGTAACTATCTTCTTTCTTTAGTTCGTTAGTTCATTCTTTTGTTCTTTCAATATTCTTGATTGCCTATCATAGAACAGGCACGGTGCTAGCTCAGTGATCTAGAGAATAAAGAACTAGGTTAACAGACAGTTATAGAATATTTCAAATTTAATTCTTTGTGATGAGTGCCCTGGTGAGGTAGTATGGCAGGGGTGCACAGCAAAGAGGTAGTTGCCCCAGATTGTAGGCAGGAGGGAGAGAGAGGAGTTGCCATCAAGGTGACTTTTCAGAAGGGATGTGCTTCAAGGCTGAGCAGGTGTTGGTAAGGGAGAAATGGAGCATCACAAGCCATGAGGACCAAGCAGCTTGAGTAAAGGCGATTAGGCAAAATAGAGCATGGTGTAGGATCTTCCACATAGTGGGAAAGAGTGAAGGGGGGCTAGAGCCAGTGGCACATCATGCTCGTGGAGTTTTCTGGATCAGTTTGCTTATTTTTTTTAACTAGTGAAGAGATTTAATTGAAATACCAGTATAATGTTATTACAGTGATCAAGGTGAGCAATGATGGAGGCTAAAACTAAATTAATTGTAGCAGGACCAGAGAGCAGGGAATTGATTTGAAAGATGAGGGAGTGGAATTCTGTGAGACTTGATGACTAATTGAAGAGGAGGTGGAAAAAGTCAAGAAGCTCCTAGTTTTCTGTATGGGCCTTGGCACTCTTTACCAGGTGTTATGTAGGTGACTAGAGGGGCAGATTTGAGGGAGTAAATGATAAATGCAGGGTAAACTCCTCGAAACAATAGTATATCCTTGAACATTTAGTCTAAGAGTTATTTCCTGGGTTACTTCCTTAGCAGTCCTGTCTCCTTGTTCTGACGGAACCCTCTCTATACCTACCTGTGCCAGCACTTAGCACACTGTAGTCTCTTGTTTACTGGTCCCTGTCTTCCATTAGACTGTAAGCTCTGTAAGGGCAGGGATGGTGGGACAGTGCCTTTCCTTTCTTTATCTTCAGTTTGTAGTACAGTGCACATCGTAGGTATATTGTATGTAGGTATATTATATGTACCAAATTTAATAATTTGAATTGAATCAAATTATTAAAAAGGATGCTGTCAGGGAATAGGATGGGACTAAAATTTTTCTCTGATCATGGTGACAGTAATGAGTTGCTGAGAATATGAAAATGCTTTTCTTAGATAAAAAAAAACTTATCTATACTTGTGAAATTGCCACTTTCAAGCCTCTCATTTCAGGAATCCTATACATTACCCCTGCTGATTCTGATTGAACAGTTTCATAGAGCTCGTTTTCTTGCCACTAGCTTCTTTCACTAGATTTTTTAAAACTTTTTTAAAAAAAGATTTATATATTTATTCATGCAAGAACTAGAGTACAGGCCAGAGATGCAGGAGGTGAGAGTATTCAGCAGAGACAGGGTGGAGAGCAGAACAGGCAGACTGACTGAAATACACTGCTGACGGGAGCAGCAGGCGAGTCAGGAGAGGTTTGCTGCGCCATGTGGGTAGCTCCCTGGCCAGGGATCGACTCCTGCTGCAGTGGCTGCGGATAGCTTCATAGGTTGCATCTTAGCCCCTTGCGCCACCAGGGGGACCTTTTTTTTTTTTTTTTTTTTTTTTAAACTTTTTAAAAAGACAGCGTTATTAGGGAAAGGAAAAAAAGAAGCACCTGCATAGTCACGGGTGGGTAAGGAGAGTTACCTCGCTGTTTTGCAAAGCCATAGTCACAGGTGTCAGGAGAGCTGTTTCACTAGATTTTGTATCTTCTCTAAAAGATAGTTTATCAATTAAAAGTATGATGTGATTACAATACTGGTGTAGTAAAAACAATGGATTTTCATTACAGAATGATGAACCAAACACACCCATTTACTTTCCCATACTTCTCAGATATAAATGAAAATGACAGTCATAAGATATAATCATAATTGTATTAAAAAATAGAAAAAGGGAATCTTTGAAGTCAGATTACCTACATCTGAGTCCAGTCTCCACATTTACCTAATGTGTGATTATAGGCAAGTTCTTTCTATCTTTTTTTTGTCCCAGTTTCCTCTCCCATAAAATTAGGATGATGATGCTAGTACCTGTCTTTATCCAGGGTTATTGTAGGAATCAAGAGAGATAATATGTGTAAAGCATTTAGAAATGTGTTTGTGTTTAGCCAACGTTGAACTGATGTTAGCTGCCATCATTATTGTTACAATGCTAAAAAATTTGAGGAATTCCAGGGGTAATAGAAAGCAGTTGGATTATCTTTATTGAGAAACCAGAACAGAATAATCCAAAATAGAAGCTCTGCTGCATGCTAGAAATCAGAGATTATTTTAGGAGGGCCGCTTTCCTGAACCTCTAAGAATCAGCAAATAGAGAGGAGAGAGCAGGGTAGGGAAGAAGGAACATGAGAGCAAATAATTAAGGTACTCCAGACATTTGTTTCCCCTGCTCCTCTCCCTCCCTTCATGTAAAATACCCTGGGTCCCTGCAGTGGCTCAGCTGGTAGAGTGGAGGACTGCGCGTATAAAGAACTCTGGTAATGGCATGAGTTCCCTGGATGAAGCTATGAGAGCAGCTTTTTAAGCAAAGTAGTGGATTTGGTTTGGGAAGGGTTGAGTGGTATTGGAAAGTGGGGTTGAGTGGTATTGGAAAGTGAACTTGAGCACAAAGCAGAACTTTAGGTAATGGTCCCTCACAATAGATTGGAAGAGGAAAGTAGGGTGAGGGGAGGGAAAGAAAGGAAGCTCCATCAAGGTTTGATGTACATTAAAAGGACACCCCCCCCTTATTTTGGCAAAAAAAAGTCCTTTTTTCTCCATTTATTAGGGAAGCTTGTTTGTCATTGTGCCTCTTACCTGCAGAGATCCACAGTTAATCCATTAAGTTTGGAGCGAAAGTAGTACAATTGTTGAGGAAATCCATATCTCTGATAATTATTAATCAATGTAGACTTTCTTTTATTAATATGAATAGGTTGTCATGGTCCACCAGACATTTGCGGGAAACTAGATTTGAGAGATGACTAAGTTGAACAAATTAACAACTGATCAGGGTTGTTAGAAACAAATACTAAGGAAGACAAATGGACTTTCAGGAAGTTTTGATTATAGGAGGTTTCCTCAGAGTCAAGAATGAATTGGATCCATAAATAAAAAGCAAAACAGTGCAGAAAAATAAATGATAAGGAATTCTATATTGAAGATTTGATTGCTAAAATAAGAACACAGTTGGAAATGTTAAATATTAGACACATATAAGACCATTTATGAGGATAAAGTGGAGAAAATACACAGACCATGAAGTAAGAAGACAAAAGAATAAGTACATGAGGAAAATTGATATTTAATGATAGTTCTATGTGATCCAATATGTTTTTTTAGAGTCACATAAATTATCCATTTTAAGATAGAGACTTTCTCTGTCTCGGGTAGACTTAAGTTTTCAAGTACAATGGGCCCACCAAAGAACAAGCAGGGAAAATGCAAAAACAAATGAAAAAGCATCTCTCTGGACATTTCTGAATTGATTATGAATCCTGAGGTAGGAAATAGATTACATAGGAAGATTTAAGATGAAGAACCAGACTGATACTGGATTTCTCATCTGCAACATAGTTTGCTGTAAGTGCCTTCATTGTTCTGAGGGAAAACTAATTTGAACACAGAACTCTGTGTACCCAGCCTCACTAATGTTTACGTAGGGGTCAGAATAAATCAGAACTTTGAAAGTTTATGACAACCAGCCTCTGCCTTTTTTGAAAATTACTTGAAGAGAGAGTTCCACTAAAATGAAAAACAAATGCAGTGAAGTAAGGTTTGAGTATAAGAAGCAATAGATTACAAAGAAACGAGTAAAATTTAAGAGCAATGTCTAAAAAAAGGGACTGTGAAGCCTAATATAATTGTTCAGAAAAAATTTCTAAAAATACAGAAGAATTATATGTAAGTATGTGTTTGTATGTATTTATGTATTTGTGTAACATTCCGTAACATTCAGATTGAGGGTAGGGAGAAAGTAAAATTGCTGAAGATCTTTTAATTGTTTTATAATTTTTGGGTCTAATATGTGCTTATTTAAAAAATTGCAAATAAGGGCCTCCCTGGTGCCGCAGGAGGTTAAACGCTGCACTGTGGAGCTGTCTGCAGCCTCTGCAGCACAGGTTTGATCCCAGCCAGCCTGCGAGAATCCCACATGGCGAAGCAGACCTCTCCTGTTTCCCCTCAGCAGTGTATTTCATCAGTCTTCCTGTTCTGTTCCCTCTCTGTCTCCGGTGAATCCTCTCACCCTCCCGCACTTCTGGCTTGTACCCTGGTTCTTGTATAAAAAATGAAATAAATCTTAAAAAAAATGCAAATAACATGGAAATATACAAGTTGAAAAGTAGAGATCATTATCTCAAGCATACATAATGAATTTGGACAAGCCAGTAAGAAAAAGATAGACATCTTAATAGAAAAATGTATAAAAGGCCTGAGCAGAGACTTCCCAAATTGAAAAATTCATTTGTCTAAAAATATGAAAAGGTTTTCAACCTCATTAGTTAGCAAAATGCATACATCAAAACCACAATAAGGTATGTCTACAAAGCCCCAGGAACTGCTAAATTTAAAAGACTGACAATGCCACTATGAAGTGGTTTGTAAACAGTTTGGCTTTATCTCTAAAAATTTCCATACATTATGACTCAGAAACTGTTTCTAGATTTATAACCAACAATTGTGGGCTCCTGTGCTCCTGTGCACGTATCAAAATGTTTATAATAGCGTTACACTCCATTAATGTGAAACAACCCAAATGCCCATTCATGCAGCATAGATGAGCAAACAAACTGTGGTATGTATTCATACAAAGAGATACCACTGGGCAATGGAAATGGACAGGCCACCTGTATCCTCCAGTAAGGGTGAATCAGAAACATATTATGAATGACGGTGCCCAGAAAGAATACATGCTCTGTCATTTCATGCAAATACACTTCAAGACTAGGCCAAAAATAGAGAGTACTGTTTAGAGATGTAGCCCTAGATATAATAAAACCATAAAAAAAGCAAGTTTTATAATTGCCATAAAAATCAGGAATGAGGTTTCCTCCGGAAGTAAAGGAGGTAGGTGGGAGAGGATGTAAACAAAAGGGGACATTACATACATTCCTAGTTTGTTGAAACTTTTTTTTAAGTTATGCACATTCCATACCTGTTTTATCTTTCACAATGAAAGACGTTAGAAAAGGAGAACATCACTCTGCATGTAATACTATATTCCTTTTTTTTTTTTAAAGATTTATTTATTTATGCATACAAGAGCAGGGGTACAGGCCAGAGGTGTGGAAGGTGAGAGGATTCACCAGAGACAGAGCAGGGAACAGAACAGGCAGACTGACTGAAATACACTGCTGACGGGAGCAGTGGGCGAGACAGGAGAAGTCTGCTGCACAATGTGGGTTTCTCCCTGGCCGGCTGGGGATTGAACTCATTGTGCAAAGGCTGCGAATTGCTTCATAGTGTGGTGCTTAACCCCTTGTGCCACCAGGGAGGCCCCAGCAATAAAATATTTTAAAATTAAGGAATGTACATTGATTGTTAGACATAATACTAGTTATTGCATGCTTTATAGTGTGAATTTTATATACTTTTATATGCACTTAAAACTAAACAATTTGCTACTTGCTAGAATGGAACCTGCAACATCTTTGAGGTGTGGCTGTTTTAGTTGTCATGTATCTTTAGCCTTGACTTGATTTTTCAGCAGTGCAGATTAGTGACATTGTCCTTTGGTTTGGGTTTGTCTCATGTTTTCTCATGATTACATTCAGCTTATGCATTTTGGGTATTAGGTGTTCATCTCATTGCATGTGATGTTGATTTGTGCAATTATTGGTGATGTTAACTTTTATCACCTGGAGTATATGGTATCTGTCCATGGGACTTTTTATAGATTTTAACAAACTGATTCTAAATTTCATTTGAAGGGTAAGTGTTTAATTAAAGATAGCTAAGACATTTTTGAAAAAGAATGATACAAAGGTGAATTGTTACACTAGATATGGAAAGATACTTCAAAGCTATCATAATTAAAGCAGTGTGGTAGTAGTATAGGAATTGAAAATAGTGGAACTGAACAGAGCTCAGAGGACCATGATAGTATGTAATTAAGGAGATAGTGTGTGACAAGTCTCTCAAGTAGGTTTTGCTAGATACTTGAAACCCATTCATGGTTACACCAGAATCTGTCAAAGCAAGTTACTAATATTGTTGTTATCTTAGACACTAAGATTATTCTGCCCTGGTATCCCAAATCACTATATATGCATATTATATAGTGTTTGGAATTCCTGCTTTTGGAGAAGTAGTACTGCATGCTAGTGTGAATGGTTTGCTTTTGCCCAAACTGCTTAGACTCTGGAAGTAGTGAAAAGGTCTCCCTGCTGGTCAAGGGCCAGAGCCAGCTGCTCAGTCTTCTCAGGTAGAGGTAATGGTGGGTTTTATATTTGGAAAGAAGTAACTATTTAAATAAAACTGATTTTATTCTTTAGGCTATTTGGTATTTATAATTAGTTAATACTTTTAGGAATAAAGGGTTTTATTTTTTAAGTCACTTCCCTGCAGTGTTTGATAGCACATCCAGAGGTACTACATCTTAGTAAGCAGTAAATATTATGTGCTACTTTGTTTACAGACTTTTGAATTTAAGATGATGTGATACTATTATAAATTGATTTTGTGTATTCTTTTTTTTTTTTTTTAAAGATTTATTTATTTATTTATACAAGCACTGGGTACAGTCAGAAGCACGGGAGGGTGAGAGAATTCACAAGAGCGGGGAACAGAACAGGCAGACTTGATGAAATACACTGCTGAGGGGAGCTGCGGGTGGCAGGAGAGATCTGCGGGCCATGTGGGACCCTCACCCAGTGGCCGGGGATTGAACCGGTGCTGCAGAGGCTGCGGGTAGCTTCGCAACCCAGCGCTCAACCGCTGTGCCACCGGGGAGGCCCGATTTTGTGTATTCTTAAAGAGCAATATATTTTGGTCCAAAGTGATTAGACATGGTTATTGGGATTTTCCTAATTATACTCTAGAACATGTCGATTTAGTACATGATAAAGGTAGTATTTTAATTCAGTGTAGAAGGGATGACTTTTCCTAAGTAGTTTGGGGACAATAGACTATCTGTTTTGGGGGGGAAAAACTGGGACCCTGCCAAATACAATGCACAAAAATAAGTTCTGGATATATTCAAGTTCCAAATATAAAAATAAAAACTGTAAGAATATTTTTATAATTTTGTAAAGATGCAGAGATAAACAAGGTGTAGATCAGAAGAACCTTAAAAGATTGAGTCATATTACACAAGAATTTCCATTTGTTAAAAATTACCATAAACAAAGACAAATAGCCTAGAAGAAAGAAATAATTTATACAAATCTCTGAAGAGACAACCCAAAAGAGAAGTGGCAAAGGATATGATCATGTGCTTTCCCAAGAAGAAATGCAAAGCCTGGAAACATGTGAACTGGTAAAAAAAAAATTAGGGAACCAAAAATTAAGTTGGCATCACTCTGCACCCATCAAATTGGCGCAAATTAAAAAGGTTGAAGAGGGCTTGAATAGACACTGCCATACACCACTGCTGGGAGTATAAATTGTTCTAGTCTTCCAGAGAGCAATAGGACTATATCAGTATTACCTCTATAACAATTTAAAGTATATGTTCTTTTAACCCAGAAATTCTATTTCCTGAAATACTCATACAATTGAATATGAAAACGGGAAGCTTTGTGAGAGTGAAATCATTGGCAGCCACCTAATCATCTGTCACCTCCTCTCAGACAGCTAACGTCTTTCTGCATTTGGGCTAGTAGAAACTAAAGCACATTTCCCTGGTTACCTTCAGCACCTGCTGACTCCCTGGGGTAAAGAGCAAGTGTTTGTGACATGGTGAGCAAGGGGAGGAGAAGGTGGCTCAGACATCACAGATACACACACTCCCTCACCTCGGTGCTCCCTTCTGGGTCTTAACAGCTCACCTCTCAGTTTTAATTTTTGATGTCTACATTTTCTAATGCAAGTTCCTAAATCAGGTAACCCGATTCTGTGGGTGATTTTATTAGTATCAAATAATTTTTAGGAGAGTGGGGATTTTACATGAGGAATTCAGGGGGAGGAATCAGAACTGTTTTAAGACTCTAAAACTCAATTTCATTTTGGTCAAGGTGGTTGATCCTACGCTATATCCCACATAATGAAAATTAATCCTTAATCTCCATGGCATTAGCTCTGACAAATTCCCATGATTTATTCAAGATAAAATTTGGCTTTCTAATATGTTAGTCACTCTTGGGCTATAAATATTTACAAAGAAATCTGTAGTTACTGACTAAAGAGAAAGAAGAATTACCTCTTTACTCCCAGCTATCAGATTCCTTGGCAGTATGTTTAATATTTATCAAACATTGATCAGATGCTCTGTACCCAGCAGTTTAATTTGCATAGGTAATGAAATTATTTACAGAAGCCAACAATTGAGATAGACCAGTGCTATCTGATAGGAATATTACATGAACCGCAAAATTAAAATTAAAGGTAAGATAGCTGACATTAATTTTAATATTTTTACTGAGCCCAAGATGTAAAAAAGATTATTTCAACACATGTCCAATATAAAAATGAGTAATTTTTTACATTCATTTTTTGATATTAAGTCTTTGAAATCCAATGAGTATTTTACATTTAAAACATATCCCAAGTTGGACCAGCCTCATTTCAAGTGTTCAGTAGTCTGTGGCTAGTAACTACTGCATTGGACAAAGCAGGACTAGATTTATAAGCTCCGGAGGACAGAGATAGTAATGGTGTTACCATTGTATTCCCACCACCTAGCACAGTACCTGGTAGATAGCAGTTATCCAGTGATGAATGAAATAGTGGATAAATATAAAACCATTTTCCCTGATTCTTCAACCTTCAACACATGTGTGAGCTATATTTGTCACAAAAAAATGTTTGGCAATAAATTTATGGACTATATTCTCTGCTGTATAGCCAGTTAGAGACAATCCTAGAATATACTATACTTCTTTTAATATTTGCCCAAAAGTAGTTTTAAAAATTATCTGTTGGCTCTAGAAAATAAAGCAATGACAGTATAGAGATTCATAGCATTCTTGTCTATTGGCCATGCCACTCTGTCATGTTTTTAATTTGTCTTGCTAATCTTAGAAGCACTTTTGTTTTGAGAAGGCCATTGCATAATGCAACCCCTGTACTTGAAATCATATCTCTCTTAAGCATAATAATACCAAAGTCCACTGAGAGCTGTACAGTTTTTATCATTCTTGCCACCGTTTCCTTTGACCTGAAGTTAAAATAAACAAAACTGCCAATACCAGATTTCCAACTGCTTTAGGTATTATAGGTGATACAGGGTAATTGTTATATATGATCTTTGCCTCGAGGAGCTTATAATCTATTTGGAGAAGAAAAGCAAATGTTGATGAAATGAGTAGAGAAAAAATGGAATTTGTAAATTTGTTTGATGTTTTCTTTGTGCTTTAATCTTGGTGAATACAAATATATATACCTCTTTCCTCAAATATCTCACATACTGGAAGGATTTTTTACATGTACCACTAAGCATCTGAACATAATAAACAAGTATAGTTAAGTCTGTGACTTACAGTAATGATATTCCCTTATATAGATAAGGAAGGTCAGATTCAAATCTTGATATTTCTCAGAGCCCATGCTCACTCTTTTACACCATGCTTTGTGTATTTCAAGACTCCTGGAGAGAGAGATTGAGTTCTTCACTTGAGGTAAACACAGCCTAATAGTAAGTTTTCTAACTGATAGTTTGCCGAATATTCATGTATTTACATAGTTACAGTGTAATGATTTCATTAATATGCATATCCTAATATTTGAGTAGTATGGTACTGAACTCTAAGGGCTCCAGGTCTTTATTGATGAGGCAGAACTACATGGGCTAGACTTGGAGGCACTTATAAAACTAGGCGTTCAAGGGTAGGTAGGCCAGGCCAAGTCTTAAGAGAAGCACTTGGCTTTCCAGCCAGATACAAACTTAAGCCAGCAGGGTATGAGAAACCGTAACAGGCCATGTCATAAAAGACTAAATTGCTGGCTTGAGGACTTCATACTTGAGCAGTAAGGAACCATGAAAAGCTCTCGAACAGGACTGACAAGTTGGACTTGGAATGATTCAGTTATTCCCTGTTTTTTAGTTACTCTAGATCTATGTGATTGCTTTTCAGTACTTGTTTAAAGGATACCCTTAGAAAGTGGGATTTTGATTAGGAAGGATAAATATATATAAAGCCTATGTTAGGTAGGTAATAAATGTTTATTTGTTTAACACGTTTATTAGGCACCCAGCATTTTTTAAATATTAAATAACATACTAGTATCTATTCCTAACTCATGAAAGTAGATAAGTCCTTAGGGGAACAGACAACTATAGTAGCTTCTTATTCCATCCAATATATGTTTAAGCATCTTTGGTTCTGTAGCATTATAAGGGTTTGTTCTGGTGTAAAAAAAAATATGCAAGGATAATCAAAATAATATAGTCTTTTTACTCTAAAATAATCCTGAAATACTATTAGTGAACTAATTGATGTAATTTAAACTTTAGAAAGCTTTCAAGTATAAATTGTGGAATTAGCTTTTCTTAATAAAGCTCTTAAGAGTATGAAAGATACTCTTTGAGATAATATAAGGATATTCTTTGTTAACTGCCATAATGTCTGGAGTGGTATTTAAATTCTAAATTTTACTATAACTCTTTGAAATCCAGTTTTCTTTTTAAGTATATAATTATATACTGTGAAGAAACCATAGGTTTTATGTATGTGTATTTTTATTTATACGTGACTCATTCACATTTGTGATTATATTTATGTAGTTAATATTTTCAGTTTAATTTAGTTGGCCTGTGTTTTTTCCTCCTCTAAGAAAATTTGTCCTTTTAGCTTTTGGCTTATTAAACCCCTCCTGCTCCTTTTCTTGCAAATTCCAAATTACCAGCCATTTCTTGAGTTTTTAATGCTATTTGCCACCTTTGAGAAAATCTCTTTATAGCTATCAAAATCTGAAAGTAATCCTATGAACTAGAAATAGAAACTAGCTCCTAAAAATCTTAAATAACCTAAGCAAATAAAAGTGACATCTGTCTTATAAATCTTCCCTTATCCCCTTTTAAGGCTAAAATGATTGTTACCAAATTTTTTTTGTGCTTTTAACCTACTAGGCCATCTATGGAAAACTGTCCTCTTCTCTCCTAGGCCACAGACCTCCACCAGCACGAAGTGGACATCGTTGTGTGGCAGATAATACCAATCTGTATGTCTTTGGAGGTTATAACCCAGATTATGATGAATCTGGAGGGCCAGATAATGAAGACTACCCCCTCTTCAGGGAGCTTTGGAGGTATCATTTTGCTACAGGAGTATGGCATCAGATGGGCACAGATGGCTACATGCCCCGGGAACTGGCATCTATGTCACGTGAGTGAAGGCAGTTCTGAACTTCTGACTTTATGAAACGTTTGATAGGTCAGGTTCAATGTCATGTTTTTTTGTTAGTAATTTTTAATATAGTCCTGTATTGCTTAACAATAGGGACAGGTCTGAGAAATGTGATCTTAGGCAGTTTCACTCAGAGAACATCATGGAGTGCACTTCCACAAATCTGATGGCATTGCCTGCTGCACACCTACGTTCTGTTGGGGACCACCGCCATTGTGTATACGTTCCATCACTGACCATACGTCATTACACAGTGCGTGACTGTAGTACTATAGTATGATTAAACCCTGTTAATGGATACACTTTTTACTATGGTAGTAATCTAGCACAGTGATTGAGAGTCACTTGGGGGTTGGATAGTCCTGAGTTTAAATATAGCTTTATACCATTTACTTGCCAGATAAATGGAATTAATAATACCTCAGAGGGTTCAGTATAAGGTACTGTATATACAGACTAGGCAAAATGTAGTAGATCAACAAATGGGGTTTATAATGATGATAATAGCTGTTGAGCAGATGCCAGTTCACACATAGTATCTGTTTAATCCTCATGACTTTCCTGTGATGCAGGTACTGGCATTCTTGGCACTGTACAAACAAGAAAGCTAAGGCTTTGGATAGGCCCTCAGGCTAATGACTAAGAAACTAACACTAACTGGGACTGAATTCTAGTTTTGCAAGGTTCTTTCCAGGAAATCTTCAACAAGTTATTTAAACCACTTTCCACTTTTGTTTCATCATCTGTAAAACAGACAAGATGGTAATAGTTCCTATCTCACGGTTGTGAAGATTAATTTAGAGAGATTAAAAAACTTTTCCTGGAGTTAATTGTATCAATTGAAGAATTGTTAAAAAATGCCTTTCAAATAATACAGTAGCACTGTTTTGAGAGAGATAGAAAGCTCATGCATGCCTCTCTCTCTCTCTCTCTCTCTCTCTCTCTCTCTTTGTGTGTGTGTGTGTACGCGTGTGCGTGCGTGTGTTGGCAGGAACTGAAGAGATAAAGAGAACACCAACTTCTAGCCTATTGGCATTTCCTTTTATCTGGTAGAGGATTAAGATGACAGAAATCATAATTTGAAATGTAGAGATCATTCCTCTGACAAAAACAAAATGATCCTTTTATCCCTTCATCCTCAGTTTCACTGTTCTTTGCTAAGGCAAAGGTGATACTTCATTTTCCTCAGCTTTCCTGCATGCTTGACCTGTCTTAAGTGGTAGGGGTGTCCTGTAGTTCATCCCATTCAGTATTGTTATACATAGTATTTCATGAATTCCACAAATACCTTGACAACATCTCACATACCTAACAATGAACTGTGTGATGTATAGTTCATATAATGTGAATTATACCTTTTCTTGCAAAACTTTGTATAATTAGCTGTCATTGGTTTGAACTATTTCCTGAGCACACTAAAGCAGACATTTTGTCGTTTTTCAGCTGTTTTAGGTTTACATAGGAACACACTGCAGGTAGCCAGTAGGTAAATGGAATTTGTGCTTCTCCTTCCCCAGTTGTGCTTCATGGAAACAACCTACTAGTGTTTGGAGGTACGGGCATCCCATTTGGTGAGAGCAACGGCAATGACGTCCATGTCTGTAATGTGAAGTATAAGAGATGGGCTTTACTCAGCTGTCGGGGGAAGAAACCCAGTCGTATATATGGACAGGTACCAATCTGTGGCCGGTCATGGTGGATGTATTTGTTCAAATTTTTTCTAGGGGATGTCAGAATACTTATTACTATCATTTTTTTTTTTAATGGAGAATCAATTTGCTGTGGTTAGTATTTGATTTTTCAGTTCCGATGTAAAATTTCAATTTAGAAATCTAGTTTCTTGCTTTTTCCCTTCCTTTTTCTCCCCTCATCTTTGTTTCTAATCCAATTTAGGATCATGATCTAAACCTGTAAGGAAGTTTCTTTAAATGTCAGACCACACTCTCCCCCCACTCCCACCTCCAGAGAGTGGACTACATATTTCCTGGTTCCTGTCATTTTTGGAGTGATCTGATTCTTTGAAGAGCTTTCTGACCTAAGTAACAGAGTTTTAGATGGCTAAGAGACTTTCGTACGGGCCTGAAGTAAGACACAGAAAATGTAGAAATTAATTTTCAGTTGGGTTTCAGTGCTTAAAACTTTAGGTTCAAAAAATTAGAACCAATAGAGAGCAAACCACCATACATCAAAGACCCTTTGAGAGAAATGGGCTTGTCTTAAAACAACCACGCTTTGGCTTCTTAACTAGCTGGCATTAAATCTCAATAATTCTGAAAGGCTGCTGAGCTACATGTAGAGACTGACACTCTCACAGACCAGCTAACTCAGTACCCGACCCCAGGGGGCATTTAAATTCCAACTGATGACCATAACAATAGCTGATTACACATGGAAGAAGAGTCTGGTGGAAAATGCCCAGTTTTCAGGACTGCCAATTCTAGACTAGACTTCTTAAGGGATTCTGGTAACCTATTTTCATATCTGTTCCTTCTTCATAAGAACCTTTTTCTTCAGACTACTTAAAACCAGAAGTAACTTTCAATGGAAATGCTCATGATCTACAAATTCTTTGGTTGACTTGGAGCCTGTAGGCCTTTCTAGGTAGAACTTGCTTTCCAGTCGAGGAAAGGCTTCCTTTTCTATAAGTAATCTATTTTAGAAGGTTGAAAAGTACAAGAGAATTTCAGGAAACCTGGTTTTGGGTATCTAGTAAGATTACAGTCTTTAACAAGGTGTCAATGAGCAAGTGTTTTTCCTCTTTCCTCACTCTTCAGGCCATGGCGATCATCAATGGCTCCCTTTATGTCTTTGGAGGAACAACTGGCTATATTTACAGCACAGATCTGCACAAGTTAGATCTCAATACCAGAGAGTGGACACAACTGAAACCAAACAACCTTTCCTGTGATCTACCAGAAGAGAGGTAAGTTTCTAGGATTAAAGCATATTTATTCTTTCTTGCTAAGATTTAACGTTTTTCAGAATGTTGGCAATAGGGTTTGAAGAAAACCTGTTGGCCTGATCAGAATAGCAAACTGGCTGTTAGATCTCAGTTCAGATTAAAGAAGGGTCTCCTGATCAGAGAATTTTCTGAACCATAATGGAATGCTTTTCATGTCCCTATTGTAGTTAAGTTTTTCTGCATTAGTAAGATGATAACACTTTGAAGGGGAACCAATAATAGCAATTGTAATTAAATTTCATATTATAGGCAAAACATTACTTTTTAGTTTTTGATTTTCCTTCTTAACTTGCATATATTAGTATTCTTTGGCTTGTTTGCTCAAAGATAGATTTCCATGACAGGGCATAGTGCCATGCCCGTAGTGGTACTCAGTGATGTCAATTGGAGGGAAGGGAGGTAGGAAAGAAGAAAGGAAGGGGTAAGGGAGGGCGTACATTTTAAGTGCTCTGGTTAAATATTCAAACATCATGTGTTTTTCTCTCTGAGTTACCTTCTAGCAGCAGTCTTAAACCGTCACTTTTCCCCCTCATCTTAGAATTAAGCTCACTGAAAGGCTTAAAGAGATTTTTTCACATCCAGTTTTAAAAATTAAAAGTAAAATAGTTTTTATTTACTCTGGTTAGACTAATCTAATATCTCTTTGTTGCTGTTAAGCAAAAGGGTGTGTCGGTGCTCAAGAAGAATTTATCTTTCTTGTGGGATGTTAGTGGGCTGATTACTACAGAACTACCAGGAGAGGACTTGGGTGATGGACTGTTACTGGAATAATTTTGATGTAATTTATTTTATCAGCACCAGGGCCTTCAGGGAAAGGAGGAAATAGATTAAGTTTTCAAAGCATTTTCACATGGTTGCCTTTGAATCATTTTATGGACATATTATAAATTGTTTCAGCCTCTAGCTAGACTGCTTGGATAAAAGTTCTGGTAGGTGTTTCACATTATATTCACAGTTCGATGTAGCATAATTTTTCTGATATCTTTGTATCTGTTAAAGAAGTATCTTAATTTGAAAGCCCTTAGTCTAGGGCTTCTAATTCAATGTAGGCAGATAACTTTTTAAGACTAATAATTTCCACTCTTATACAAAGTTATCACCGAAAAAATTGTAGAAAATACAAATAAGCAAAATGAAAATATAAAATATAAACCCAGAGGTAACCGTGGTTAACCTTTTAGATGTATCTTTGTAGTCCTGTCTATGTATAATTGTATCTCTAAATGGGGGGAGGGGCTATAGTCTTATCTGCTCATACATAGCTGGTTTGTTCTTTTTCTTTCCAGTTAATTCTCAATATATTAATCATCCTCTAGGCCTATATTCTTACTGGTTGCATACTAACCCATTTCATATATTTTCTATAATAGTTTAACCAATAGTAATTTATTATAATGGTGTAATAAAAAGCCTTGCAACTCAGTCTTAAGTAGATCATTTTTCAATTAATTGTAAGTGGATTTCATTGTATATTTTCAGATACAGACATGAAATCGCACATGATGGGCAGAGGATTTACATCTTGGGAGGTGGTACTTCCTGGACAGCGTATTCCTTGAACAAGGTATATTTCAAAGAGAGAGAGAGAAGGCTAGAGAGGGGCATATTTCATACCAAGCAAGATAATTCTGTTACTCAGATTATTTAATTTTTGAGCAGGTTTTTCATCAACATCTTTGTTTGAGTTAACTCTTTATAATATAAAGCCAAATTTGGCACCCCAGTATGCTTTCCAGTTGCACTTACCATGCACTGAAACTACTTTGTGGATACTATCTGCTGTGTAAGCTAGGTGAGGAAAGTGACTAGTAAGAAGATACAATAGCTTGAATGGAGCAACTAATTAGAATTGGAACCAGGATTCTCAGAATGTCACGTCCCTCTTATCGTCAGTGCCGTGTATCTAAAAGAACAGGCATGTTTAGGGCTACATGTCATTAACTTTAGAAAGCTGAGCTCTGAAGGGCTTTTATTTATCCATCCCTGTGCCATTTCTAAACCCACATGTCATGGGAATTCTAGTTGAGGCTGCAGAGCTCCTGGTCTGCGTTGGATTGTTAATGGTGTTTTTTAAGTTTTGTCAAAACTGCATTCCTGCATTCACTTATCACACTCGCTTCTCTTCTATTATAAAACTGATACATGTTCAATTGCAGGAAATGGGGAAGTTACAAATATACAACTTTTTGAACTGCTTTATTTAATTTTTTGCCTTGTATGAGGATTAGGAAGGATCAGGGAAAAGAAGTCTTTTCAGCCAAAAAAATATGTTGGATAAGGCTATTGTTAAAAATTCAGTTTTCAGGCATGCTAAGATTCTTGGTGTGTGTGTGTTTTTTTTTTTTTTTTTTTTTTAAGATCCATGCATACAACCTTGAAACGAATGCCTGGGAGGAAATCGCAACAAAACCCCATGAAAAAATAGGTAAATTTAAAATATTCATTTATCTTTAAATGTATTTTCTACTTTCCCTTGTTTTAGAAGGGAAAAAGTAATTTTATTAAATTTTATAAGTAAATGATAACTGCTCTTGTATACCTAGTGCAGTTACTATTCTTCATCAGCAATTGAGCACTTTTGTTGGAGGTGTTGAATTCTGTGGAAGCAGGGAAATATGCGTGGGGTAAGAATAGGCCCTTAATCAGGATTCTCATGTCTCTTTGTGGGTCAGAGGGCTTGGTGACCGCTGCCCCCCACCATCCCATTTGGTTTTCCTGTCACCTTAACATTGTACAATTATTGGGAGACTTATGACTTTATTTTGGTATGAAATGGGATTAGAAAGACTAATTAATGTTTATTTAATGCAACAAAGGGACTGTCTTGATGGGATTCCTCTTACTATGTCTTTCACCATGTCATGCTAACGTTATCCCTGGTCTTTCTGTGAATGATGGAATTTCCACGTTTGTGTGTTCGGCAGGTTTTCCTGCAGCCCGAAGATGCCACAGTTGTGTTCAAATTAAAAATGGTAAGGATTCTCAATATTGTTCTTGTTCCATTTTTGTAAGTGTGCATGCTGAAAGAGTCTTATTTCTTAATGATGGCTTTTTAGGTGAGGCATAACTTAGGGAAGAGTCTATTTCTTGTCATATAAGCTTGAAAGGAAATCTTTGAAGTTACACCTGTTTCAGCAGTTTTCCCAAAGCACACCAGTATGGTGTTTGGGTTCCTTCAGTCACGAGAGAACTCAAAGATTGTCAATAAATAAGCTTAATCTTTCAGCCCCGTCCTCAGCCGATGTCATACAATACAGACCATGGTGGACAGTGTATTAAAACTGTAGTAACTCCATCAGAGTATTATTTCATAAAGTTTATTCTGTTCCCTGTCTGATGCCAAATAGAACTCTTAACTCAATCTTTGTTCATATTACAACAAAGGCATTGTATGACTTAAGAAAGCAGGTACAGCTGCTTTACTGCGATGAATGACTCCTCTGGATAATCTGTCTCTTAATTTACAGCTTATTTTATAGTTTGATATACCACCTTCAGTTTTTCCTGGGAGGAAGGTGTATGTAAATGAGTTTGATATGCTGTATCCTTTCTGCAGCTTAGTTCAGATTTAAGTAGAATGTGCTGCCATGACTAGCACGAGGGTCTTATGTTTCTGCTTTTTTGCCTAAAACTTACGGGTAATGGCATTGTGTTGGTTTCCCTCAATTGAGAATGGAACTGTACTTGAACCCTAGCCCCCCTAGTTTTTATTTTCATATCTTTCTGTCCACGACTGTATCTATTATGAAGATGTTGTTAAAGATGTTAGCAAGAAAAAAAGATTCTGTAATAGCAAACTTCGGATTAAGAATGTTTTTAAAACTTTCAGTGTATTTTGTAGTTTAGGTAAGTTTTGGCTTAAGTTTGATCTAGACTTGAATTAAGACGTCTATTCAGTTGATGCTTTTGAGACCAGGTACCAACACATGGAAATCTTAGTTCTGGCCATTTTATTGGAGGGACACAAAGCCTTGATTACAAATTGTCTAATTAGTTACAACAAATTTAATTTACAAAAACAAGCAAACACACCCTTTGATTTGGGGGTCATTTTGTTCCCCTCATTAAGAACTGAGTCTTCAGTCTGCCATCTTTTTGGTTGAAGAAAGGTGAAGAGCCTCTTATAATCCCAAACTGAGTATTGCAGGGCATGTTTCTCTTCAGGTTAAATGGACATAGGAGATATTTGTCTCTATGGGCAGATAAATATCCACCCTTTCCAGGACATTATTTAAAAGTTTCGCAAGCTGGAGGTCTGCAGATTTGTATTTTGTTTGGCTCATATGTGTGTGGAAATTTTTTGAATTAGTGGCTAACACTTAAAAATGAAAATGTGTCACTTTTTTCAAAATCCAGATTTCCAGCTTCTCTTGAACTATTGGAAAACCTGGTAGTTGCTGCTGTTCAGTCTGCATGGTGTCCATTAGTGGGAGCTGCACTTCCATCTCCCCCTTTAGAGCTTGTGCACCCCTGTTTGTTCCCCCACATCTCCTATTTGTTCACTTTCCCCAGACCTCCTTATTACTCACTTTCCATATATGCGTGGCATCTGTTGCTGTTTAAATTTGAGAATCTAGACATGAAGCCTCCAGAGAGACTTGCCTCTTGGGATCTAGCAAAGATTCTAAACAAACCAAGGGATGAGACGGCAGCATGGGGCACCACCCGCTCTTGTCCTCTGTGGCTTAGGGGGACCCACTGAGCTGGCCCCGCAATCCGCTGATATTGTGCGGTAGCTGTGACTCTTTTCCCTTGTGTGACCTTGGTGCTCTCTTTTCTTGATAGATGTGTTTATTTGTGGGGGCTATAATGGAGAAGTGATCCTTGGGGATATCTGGAAGCTGAATCTACAGACTTTCCAGTGGGTGAAGCTCCCAGCTACCATGCCAGAGCCTGTTTATTTCCACTGTGCGGCTGTGACACCAGTAAGTTTTTATTTTCATATCTTTCTGTCCACGACTGCATCTGATATTGAAGATGTTGTTTGGGAGGTTAGCAAGAAAAAAAGATTCTGTAATAGCAAACTTTGGATTAAGAATGTGTTTTTAAAACTTCCTTTCAAAGCTAACCCTTGCTCTGAGAAAAGGGGAAAGAAACTCTTGTAGACAAGTTTAAAAGGGCAGCGCAGGGCCTCCTCGGTGGCGCAGTGGTTGAGCGCTGGGTTGCGAAGCTGCCCGCAGCCTCTGCAGCGCCGGTTCGATCCCTGGCTGCTCCCCGGCCACCGGAGAGGGTCCCACGTGGCGCGCAGACCTCTCCTGCCGCCCGCTGCTCCCCTCAGCAGTGTACTTCGGTCCTTCTGCCTGCTCTGCTCCCCGCTCTGGCTCTGGTGAATTCTCTCACCCTCCTGCGCTTCTGACTGTACCCAGTGCTTGTATAAACAAATAAATAAATAAATAAATAAATATTTAAAAAAAATAAAAATAAAAATGAAAGGGCAGCGCAGATGTCAGAGAATTGCTGCATGTAGCACTCAGGCTCTGCTAGTGATAGCAAAGCTTCTTCCCGGAGGCCAGGACAGTTTTACCCCCAGGATGCCATATTATCGGAGATTCCACTAGTTTCTTGAAGGCAAAGGACTTTATTTCCATCTTTGTGTTGTCAGTATTTGGCACAACAGATACTTCATTTAGTCTTAGTGTTTGGTGAAGTAAAAAAAATAAAAAATTTTCCCTTTAGTAACTCATTGTTGTTTAAACCCTTTTTAATCTCTGTACGCTGATGGGATCATTGAGAAATGTTTAGTTGCACCTCATCTCAATTCAACCTGCTGTGCATCTTTTTGCTGAGTCCTTAGCTTAAGAACCTGTTTCTCTCTCCCCTTTGAATTTGTCCTCTTTTGATTGCCATCTGTTCACAGGCCGGTTGCATGTACATTCATGGAGGAGTGGTGAACATCCACGAAAACAAACGGACTGGGTCATTGTTTAAGATCTGGCTGGTGGTACCTAGCCTGCTGGAACTGGCATGGGAGAAGCTGCTTGCGGCCTTCCCTAACCTGGCAAACCTCTCCCGAACACAGCTTCTGCACCTTGGACTCACACAGGGACTCATCGAGCGCTTGAAATGAGGATTTCTGGACTGTTCATTAATACTGGAAATGTTAATTTAAAGAGACTCCTTTATTTATGGGCAGTATAGAATGTGCTACAAAGAGGATTGGTTACCCTGATCAAGGCCTTATTCAGAAAATACATCAGATGCCTTTCTGTAAATTGGTTTTAAGTTTATGGAAATCTCACTTTCTCTTGTGCTTCTTTCTTTGCTTCTCTCCCTCTTGCCCCAATACACATACTCACTACCCTTCTCCTTGACGGAGTTGAGGGAAAGTCTGAAAGTATCTTAATAATGTTATGAATCAAGTTAAGAGAAAGAATTTTGTAAAGGGACTCTGAACATACGATCATGTCAGCCATTGCTCTGCAGAGTAAAACAACATTAACAACAAAAATAAAAATAAAATAATTTTTAATCCAGAAATTTTGGGGCTAGAACAAGAAGGCTAACCTTGAGACTTCTGCAGGTTATGTAAACAGATGTTTAACTGTTCTCAGAGTACATCAAACTGAGTAGCTGAACCCACTGGCAGTGATGGTGGACATCTTGCAGTCCCCTGCCTTTGGAGGAAAGTCAAACAGCACAGCAGCTCCTGATTAGTGATTTCTTTCCCCACGGTGCCAGCAAGGTTAGAGTTGGCTTGTCAAAAGACGTGTGTGTGTGTTGTAGTTGTGCTTTTTATTGTTGCTCTTAGAAATTATGACACCGAGTACACTTCAAATCAAGAAACTTTTGGTGGTCAAAGTTTTTCATTCTGGCAGTTTTGAAGTTCTCTTACACTTATTGCTGGCTTCAAGTATCTCTTTGACTTCTTCTTGGGGAATCATGTACCCTAAATGTGTGGTGTAGTGTCATGGGGCATACGCATAAGCTCGTGAGAAGTCAGGGAGGAGCAGGGCAGAGAAGGCATGTGCCCTCTGGGTCTGTTAGCTTGGCTTCTGCTCTGGGCTCTGAGCTTTGATCTCATGTCAGCCATTTCCATTTCAGTACTTGTTTCTTTCCTAACTCTGGGCCATGCATCTGCCATTTTCTCAGGCAGTGGGTTTTGTCACTAGAAAGCCACCTTGCCCTTGATTTTTCTCTTAGCTTATTGCCGCATTTTCTATCTGCTTTCATGTGGATGTGCTGTGATAACTGTCTAGTAATCAAATAAAAAAGTCTTGGAGAAAAAGCCACAGGCCATCCTTCCTGAAGAACTTGGTATATCATTTTAGAAACTAGCCTGAGAAAGGAATAAAACTGAGTATCACCTTTTTGCTGTGAAATTTTAGTTCTAGTTAGGTTTGTTCTAATTCTGAAGGAGAAATGACTGAAATGTTTACTTGCTTTGCCATCAGGCTGCCAGAGTAGTTGAGCACGTCACTAAGATGCCAGCCCTTGGATGTCCTGGGGTGCATGGGAGGTGCTGGAGGCAGACAAGAGGGCACAGTACTGGTTGTCCTGCTGGCTACCTCATGACAGGAGACCCAGACAGGAGATTTAGGACATATTTTTCCTTTAAGTGCCTCTTTTTCACATAGCTTTTAAAGTCACTCTTCTTTTTCCTTCATCCCAGAGTGATCTCTAGCTCATGTGTGGATTTAAAACCAACTCTGCATGATAACTAAAAAGTCACCACACCATGTTCAGTTCTAGAAAAGAAACAGACACTGCGGCCTCTAGACCTGGACTCCCAATTACCAGGCTTTATTATAACAACCCGTCCATTTTGGGTTGAGTTTAGGGAGCCTAGATTTTGCAAAACCTGTAATAACCATCCATCTATGAGTTTGGGTCCTTTTGGGGGAGGGCATGGCAGAAAGGCAGCCTAAGGAGCAACTCCTCCAGAGGGCCCACCCTGTCTCGCCCCAAGAAGGCTGTTCGAGTTTGGGTCCCATTGCAGGGCTTGCTCCAGCAAGGCTCCTTCCAGAGCACGTCAGTCTGAGCAGCTCTATTCAAAACAAAATTTTGCTGTATGACTCCAGCTTGATCTCCAGATGCTCGATGGAGAGATCCCAGAACTGAAAAAGTCATGCTGTCTAGGGTGGCAAGCAGATCTTTGTCATGGATCTATATGGGGACCAAAGATGGAATGCTCAGCCTGGGTGCTTACATGTCCATGGTCCTTGGGCTATAAGCAGGTGTCCAGTTCTGCTGCAGCAAGAGCGGGAACATGAGTCTGGTCCAATCCACACTTGAGGCATCCTTTTGTTTTAAATCTTTTCTAAGGGCAGTCTTTTTTGAGGTAGACATTGGAGGCCTGACATCCAAGACCTGGCATGTGAAGGTTTCATAAAAGTACACATCCTTGGTCTAAAGCGCCTTGTTTTAATCTAACACTAGTGAAAACGAGGGAGTATGACCAGCCCTGCGTGCTGTCACGCCACACATGCGCACGTGTTCTGGATGCCCAATGAGACCGTGTGTATGATGACTTCAATGTAGATGATGAGACTTTTATCTAAGGGGTCACCAGGCATTTAGTGTACCTATAACCAGCACTCTGAATTCCTGACACTTACTTGACTTAGGAAAATGTTACGCCTGCTGCTTCTCTGCCTCTTTGAGGTACTCCCAGCCATCCTACTGCAGTCCTATGAATTTAAGTGCAATATATAGAATCACATATGGATATATACAGATTATATATAGGGTGTGGCTAGAAAACAGGTAGACTACTTTTTTGTATCTGTCTTGGGGAAGCCAGTGCTTTAGAATCCAGTTATACCAAGAAATTTATGATGTGATTGACTGGTTTCAGCCAACTCTGGATAAAGCTGGATTTTAAGTTCTTGAAGACTTACTGTTCCTTGGGTTTCTCAGAGTTGAGACTTTTTCCCCAATCATCTTTGTACTTGCTCACGTTTGCTTATCTCCCTACGTTCCTTCGCCCTGGAACAAGGATGTCTACCTGTAAGGAGTTTCCTAAATGAAGAATTAAAAGCTAATATTTAATACTATCAGTTTTCCCATGTATATACTAATTTATCTTTACTAAATGCTTTACTAAATGATGAAAACAAGGCTTTCTTCATTTAATGAAGTATTTTTCACATGCTGGAAAAATCTATGAACAAACATAGAATAGACTGAAATGTTAGCTCTTCTTCAGGGGCCAAATTGAAACCCTTCCCAC
Organism: Talpa europaea; assembly: GCF_964194135.1. Classification (NCBI taxonomy): domain Eukaryota; kingdom Metazoa; phylum Chordata; class Mammalia; order Eulipotyphla; family Talpidae; genus Talpa; species Talpa europaea. The sequence goes on from NC_140069.1 coordinate 134,780,235, forward strand.
TGGCAGAATCTTCTTTTTTTTTTTTTTTTTTTTTAATTTTAGGGTCCTAGTGACATGACATAAAATTTTGCTCTAGACTATTCATATTGATTGCATAGCTAGATTTTAATGTATAATAAAAAAATAAACACTTACGCAAAGGTGTATTAACAGTGACCTTTGGTGATCCAGAGTAGCAAGAGAGTAAAGCACAGATAATTGAAATCCATAAATAATCAGTGCTTCAATTTTTCTATCAAACAATTGATTCATTTACAGTTGTTCTTCCTCCCTCCTGTTTTCCCATAAGCCCGTCCTCTTCAGTGGTGTGGGATTAATGAGTAATTAGGAATGGAAGAGGAGGATCGAAGTAACCAGCAAACATACACGCAGCCCCGGTGGCAATAATTGGTCCGCCGATGACCACTGTTGAGAGCTGAAGTGAGGAGCCGTGGGGTAGACGTTACTCTCCGCTCTTCTGCTTCAGCAGAGTCTCCGGCCCTGAGTTCTAGGCTGTCCTTCCTGCCACCACCAAAGAACTCTTAGCGCCTCTGGGAAGAAAAGCTGTGTATGACGCAGAGGAAACCCCATCATTTCAACACATTTCTTTGGCTCTTGACAAATACTTGCTTTTCCTCTGTTCTTGCAGGAGCCCGACTTTTCCCTTTGGAAGTACCTTTTTCTCGCCACGTAGCTTGGCATATGGGAGAGGTTGTCCTCTAAGACTTTGTTGGTCTTCATTCTGTAAAGCCAGTTTGTTTTTCTGTGGTCCTACGGATGTTTTGAAAGTGGCACAGGTTACTGAACTGTCTGTCTGCCAGCATTCTGCTGTAGCACAAAGCCATTCGCCTGATTCTTCATTGTTCTGCCATGAGCTCCAGGATTGGGGGGGGGGCAGAATTTATGGTCCTGTGAGCATTAAACTCCCCCAAACTGGTTATATTAGCATCAGTTCCTTTGGTTTCCCAAATACCCCGAGATTCTAGGAGTGCTGGCAGGGCCTGCGGTGGGCGGGCTGGAGTCCGTAGTCTCCCTGCACGTCGCCCTGGAGCATGCCCAGCCCTGCAGCGTTTCCCTTCCCAGCCTGTTAGATTCAGCAGAAAGCAACTTCTTCTTTCGTCTGGTGTTATGAAAAGAAATTCTGAGTTGTGCTTCAGAAGTGGTACCAGCTTTTTGGTATCATTCTCGTGATCGCTTTTTTTTTTTTTTCCCCCCACATTTTAGACGTTTTTTAAAGGCCCTGCTTAGTCAGTGTACAGGGTGAGTCAGAGGCAGTTTCACCAAGCTGTAGTAATTGCTGTTTTCCTAGTTGCACATTTAGAATACAAAGGAGGCATCAGAGACAAACTGTCTTTCTCAAAAGCACTTCCTTGTACACAGAGTCTGAGCAGGGACAGTTCCAGGCATCTCCCTGTAAGACACCTGCCAGTGAGGATTTTGCTGGAAGAACCTAAGCAAGAAAGGGAAACCTCTCTCACATGCAGTCTGAGGGGTGAGACTGGGCTGGGCTCTTGGTACAGGGTATGCTTAGGCCACACACGATGCTTGCCTTACTTTAAAGCTATTTGCCACAGTCCTGTTAAATAGTGTGGACGTCCTTTTGCAGTCTGGTGTGCATGCCATATGATCGGGACAGCTTCTCCACCGCACCTGGTTTCCTACCAGCAAGTAGGAGATATAGTGAATACCCTAAAATGTCCAATCTGTATTTATGTACCTTGTCAGTGTTTTGCTGTCAGTTTTCTAAAACAATCTGATCAATAAATCTTACCCAAATCTATTCGTTCCAGGCCACCTTGATTGTGTGATTTGTGTGTGTATGTGAGCTCCCCTTATATGACCAAAGCTTCAGCTCCCTCACCCCACCCCTGCCACAGTGTCTGCCTTTCTGTCGTAGCTGTGAGTCATCCGCCTTCCACCCCTACCACTGAGGGCCCCTCCTCACCATCTGGATTCCTGGACACACAGTAGTCCCCTCATCAGGACCCTGCTCCCCCAGGAGGACATCAGCAAAGGAGTGGCTGTGGGGCAGGTCACACTCCCTTTCGCTGCTCTGTCCTGTAGATCCCCTGAACCAGCACTAGGTAAGGTGTATGGGCAGAGCTTTGAAGTGAACTCAAGTTTCTGTCTGATTTGGTTCTTAGATAAGGCCCCTATCAGCTTGGAGGAAGGTGGTACAATGACTTAGTTGGTTTGGGTGGTTTCATTCTTTCAGGTACAGGAACAAAATTCTAGTTTTCTTTTCCTTAAAACATGCTGCTGTCATGTGGCTTAAATGAACAGACATGTATAAAATGCACAGGATGAAGCCAGGCACTTCGTCAAGGTATTCACCGGCGCTGCTCTTTGTGGTTAACGGGACAGAAAAGAAACCACAGTCACTCAAGGTTTGTGTGTGGTTTTTATCCTGTTGCCCAACTTTTTTTTCTCACCATCCTGTCCCTTCACGAAATCAGGTAAGACCATGATTCCAGGCCAGATACTTATTCTGTCATACACTCCACAGTTGAGTGAAAGGTTTCTGAGCAAAGCAGCCTGGCTGATCCGCCCAAGTGGCACAGGGCCCGGGCCTGGCCACGCCTCTCAGGTGCACAAGTAAGGCGCTTTCTCAGATTCTCAAATACAAAAAAAGTGTGTGAGCTCCTCTCCAGCAGGCAGCGCAACAGGAGGCCCTGGGCAGCTCACACAGGAAGGAAGGTGCACAGCATGACTGCAGGAGGGACGGGAAGCAGCCGGGTCAGAAGCACGGCTGGGAGGAGAGAAGGCCAGAGACAGATGGGGACGCTGGCCACTAACTATTTCAGGACGCCGCAGCAGAGCAAGAGCGCTTGAGCAGCATCACAAATGGCAACTGTGGAAAGAAGAGAAAGCAATCTGCCCCCTTGGAGAGAACAGACTGGTCAGTTCATCCTTCTTGAAACTTCCACCGAAGGCTAAGGCTACTCTCACCAGGACTTTCAAGGGTTTTGACAAAATCTTCCCCAGCCCAATATAAGGGGGCAAAACTTACTTGCTCTGCTGGCTGCAAAGAAAAGGGCAGCCGTGCCCGCAACTCCAGGGGCCATGGTCAGCAGCGGCAGTGGGTGGTTAAGCAGACTATCTTCCCACCCTCGCCCTCGCCCTCACCTCCCAGGCTGGGCAGGCTCCTGGCTGTGCAGAAAGCATCATGGGGCTACAGCCACGGAGGTGCCGGGTCCTGGAGTGAGGGCCCAGGAGCTGGACGCCTGGTGCACACAGCACTGGCTGGCAAAGTGTGTTCCTCCCACTGCAGCAGGATGGCCTGGCACTGGCATTCAGGGTGGGAGAGCCCTACTGGGGAGCCCAACTCCCCCTTAGCAGGGAGGGGAGGGCTCCACCTGCCTGCCCCCCAGAGAGGTGGGGCGGCCAGCTGGGGGCACTTACTACCCGAGGGCCCAGTGTGCTGTGCATCTGGTATACCCGAGCACCCCCTTGCTGTCAGCGAAGCTGTGGTCTGGGGAGGAGCAAGAGGCTAATGTGAGGAATTCTGACACTTCCCCTTGAAGAGTTTGGGAAAGCCTCTCAGAGGACGCGGTGAATGTGCAGGGGGAGCTACAATGGAAAGTGTGTGTGCCTGAGGAGGAACGCTATTCCATCAGGGATGTGGCATTCCGGACAGGAACAAAACCCAGCTCCCATTGTCTCCTGGAAGCAGAAGCAGCCACGTGGCAGGAGCAAGAGGAGCCCCAGGGGAGGAGAGAGCTGGGAGGATGAGGAAGGGAGACAAGCCACACAGATCAGGAAGAGCTGGGCAGGTGGTCTGACTTTTATTCTAAGAGCAGTGGGAAGCTCGAAACCAGAGAACAGACACCCCTGCGGGCTGCTGCAGAGAGCAAGTGGGGAGCAGGAAGCAGGGCCCCCAGAAGACCTGGTGGTCAGGGCGCAGGGCAGGCTGGCCATCAGCTCCCACCACTCCTCACCCGCAGCAGGTCGTCCCATCCCTGCAGGGGCCTAGAAATCTGGGGCCACAGCAAGGAAAGCCTTGCTGGCTCAGCAGGGTAGGAGGAGGGCGGGAGTGGCTCATCTGAGTGGCTTCTCAGGGAGGGGGCCTCACGAATGCTGCTCCGGACCCCCGAGCCTGGCTCCACAGCCCACCACGCCTAGCCAGAGAGGCTCAGGAGGGGAGGGGGAGCCTCCCTGAACCGGAATGATCTGGTTTAGAGCAGCTGGCTGCCCCTCCTCCCTCTCTCCTTCAGTGACTGGCTGGTTTTTGCCGCAGCCCCTGACCAAGGTAAACAGCTAGAAGGGAGGCAGGAAGGACGCTCTGTTGCCATGGCAACCCAGAGGGCCGTAGCCTGAGCTCGCTGGGATGGGTGAGTGTGACCCAGGGGGAAGAAAGGACTCACTAGAAAAGCAACAGGGAGGAAGCCCCTCCACACACAGGTGGGGGCCACGAGGTGGGCCTGGCTGCGGGGAGGGGAGCAGAGCCCCCTTAGTGGAGTGGCAGATGAACAGGAGGGTGGGACACAGAAAATGCAGCCACACACGCTGTTGCGACAACTGTCTTCCCAGAGCTTAGTCCTCACACCCACAGAGCAGGAAACAGAGATGCCAGCGCCCTCAGGGCTCCCCAGCCCCTCACCTGGCCGGCCCTTTCCAGAAGCCCTTTCTTGGGGCACTTAGTCCTGGGGTAGCCATCGGCCAAAAGAGAGGTTTTGTCTGAATCACCGACTTTGGGTGGCCTTCCTCCTTCAGACCCCTGGAAGGCGGACCCCTCAATGTGGCTCCTGGAGGGGGCGGCTGGAAAGTCGAGTGGGATAGATAACAGAATGACCCTTGCCCATAGGTGTGGAGGTCAGTCAGGGTGGCGCCCCCCCACCACCACGCCACTGGGGTCTTCTCTCAGGAGCAACCATAGGGCATCAGAAAACTCTTGTGCTTTCAAGTCTTTGTACTGGGTTCCTCAGAAGCTCATCCCATCAGAGACGGGCCCAGCAGCTCCCACGAGAGGCCTTTCTCTCCTTGTTTGACCCTCACCTGTGGTGCTGCAAGGAGAGAGCACCTGGGACAGAGGGCGGGGTGTGCTAAGCGTCCTGTCCCCAAAAAGCATAAAGAACCTGGGACAGCTCAGCCCAGAGAGCAGCGGGGTGGCTGCCCTTGGTGGAAGCTGCAGAGAGGTGGCCCCAAACCTCAGTGGCCCCAGTCCTGTGGGGAATCCAGGTGTTGGGACTTCAGGACCCAGGACTTCCCAGCCCTGGGCTCACCCACGTGCTCAGCCCACACCCTCCATCTGTTGGATGCTGTTGTCTACCCGGGAGAGGCCTTCAGCAAAGAACCCAGGGGTGGGAGGCACGATCAGGAACAGTGCAGAGACACGCTTTTCCTTCGCAAAACATCCAGAAATGCCAAGTTTGCTCAGTTTTTTCCACGGCCCGTGGTTGCCCAAAGTCCTCAGACCTTCAATCCTGCCACTGTTCCTGACACTCTATTCCAGCAGCCGCGCCTTCTTGCCTCCACGCCCCGTCTCAGCCCCTGGCCCTCGAAGGCTCCTCCTCCAGTGTCCACAAAGCCTCAATCTCACCTCCTTTTGTTCTCCTCACATGTCACCTTCTGGATGAGGCAGAGCCAGAGCAAGGATGGTGTGAGCGAGGCACTGGGCCCACTGTTTTACCAGGCCCCAGGGGCCCCAACCACCTTTAAAGATTCCTTCTATGCCACAACCCTGACTGCATGATTGAAGCCGCCCTCATTATGGGGTGGGGGCAGGGAGCACAGCTGAGCTATTGCCCTCCACCCTGCTTTGCCCAGTGGATTGCTGGGGGTGGGTGGGAATGAGGCTGTGCTCTGGGAGCTTCAAACCCCAAGGGGACCTGCTGGGAGGCCTCCACCACTGACAGACTCAGCTGATGCATAGGATCGAGGTGTGGGGGTAGCAGGCGCAGGGGGTGCAGGAGCACCTCTTAGAGCCACACTAGCCTCCCAGTCGGGGCTCATTGACGTCAGCAGCCCAGCGTGTCCCTCTCTGCTTCATGAGGCCTCATGAGGCTCCTCTCATCGGTGCAAAGCCCCCTGTAGCTAACTGGCAGCAGTAGGTTCTAACAATCCGTCAGTCAAAGCCCCCACTTGCAGCGTGAGTCACCTTCAATTTCCTGCCTGCCTGCCTCTTTCCTGATTGACCTGATCAATTCAGGACAGCTTTTATTGCTTTTGGCAAAAAACTGCCGTGAAGATTTACAGAGCCAAAAGCTGCTACAATGTAATCTTCAGAGTAATTTACACAGTGAGTTTCAAAGATGAAAAGTTAGCATTTCAGAGGTAATTTCATAAAAAGGATTATCAGATTAATCACTGTGTCAAGTTAATAGTGGTGTCTAAAATAATTAATTAGCTTTCTTGGAGTCAGCAATGCAAAGAGGGACTCTAAAAGGTGTAAAAATAGCTGTGTCAGACAGTCAGTCTGTTTTGGGTGATAGATCTGGGGAGAGTTCTTGTTGGAATTCCTCTGGTGGAATGTCTGGGTGGGTTCCATGCCACAGAGACAAGAGAAGAAAGTGGAAAACTGTGAGAGCACTCAAGTCTCCCCAGGATCTTTGGGATGGGTCTGGAGGGAGCTTGCCCGCCCCCCTGACGAAGCTGACGTACCCACCGCACGCCGAATTGTCCAGTGACACCTGGAGAAAGCGCGACCAGGCTGCGCTGACAGGCGGCCCTGGTGGACAGCCAGGTGTGAGCTGCCGCCTGTGTGTGAAATTACCTGCAAGGGCGCCGAGAGGGAATGAAATCAATTCAGGCTGGACTAGTTACAAACACGTCTGGAAGGCTCTGCGGCCGCGTCGCACTCAATCAGCCACCCGGTGCTGGGGCCAGGCTGTGCCCTCGGTGGGTGTTAATGGGTCCTGTCGTGTCCCTTCCAAAAAGATGGGCTGCCGTCCGAACCCTGGTACATCAGAATGTGACCTCATTTGGGGGAAAGGTTTCCATAGGGATCATCAAATCAAAGTGGTTAGGATGGGACCTAATCCAATATGACTGGTGTCTGTAAAGTGGAAATTTGTTGTTGTTGTTTTTTTAAGATTTATTTATGCATACAAGAACTGGAGTACAGGCCCGAGGTGGGGGGAGAGGGTGAGAGGATTCACCAGAGACAGACGGACTGAAATACACTGCTGAGGGGAGCAGCGGGGAAAAGGAGAGGTCTGCTGCACCATGTGGGTAGCTCCCTGGCCAGTTGGGGATCGAACTCATGCTGCAGTGGCTGCAGATAGCTTCACAGTGCTGTGCTTAACCCCTTGAGCCGCCAGGGAGGCCCTAAATTGGAAATTTGAATGCAGGGACACACACGGGCACATGCTAAGAGAATGACAAGTGAACTTAAGACAGACATAGGGTGACCATCTCCAAGCCAAGGAACACCCTTACTTAGCGCAGGGACCAGCCCCACCGAGACCTTGATCTAGGACTCCTGGGACTCCAGACCTGCGTGACAATACGTTTCTATTCTATATCCGCCACCTTGTTGTGACACTTTACTATGGCAGACCCAGGAGACAAGTTCAGTGGGACATGGGGAGATGGATATGCAGTGACGGGGCTTGTTGTTCTGGGCATCCTGTATTGTTTTGTTTCTTTAAGGACTTTTTTTTTTTTTTAAAGATTTATTTATTTATACAAGAACGGGGGTACAGGCCAGATGCACAGGAGGGTGAGAGGATTCACCAGAGACTGAGTGGGGAACAGAACAGGCAGACTGACGAAATACACTGCTGAGGGGAGCAGCGGGCGAGACAGGAGAGGTCTGCCATGCCATGTGGGATTCTTGCCAGTTGGCTGGGATGGAACCAGCGCTGCAGAGGCTGCAGACAGCTTCACAGAACTGCGCTCAACTGCCTGCACCACCAGGGGAGGCCCTCTTTAAAGACTTTTTTAAAAGAGCAGTTTAAGGTTCATAGCAGAATTTTTTTGTTTTTATTTTTTTACAAGATTTATTTATTTACACATACAAGAGCTGGGGTGTTAGGCCAGAGGTGTGGGGGATGAGAGGATTCTCCAGAGACAGAGTGGGGAGCAGAACAGGCAGATGTACTGAAATACACTGCTGAGGGGAGCAGCAGGCAAGTCAGGAGAGGTCTGCTGCACCATGTGGGTCAGCTCCCTGGTTGGGGATCCAACTCAGGCTGCAGTGGCTGTGCATAGCTTCATGGTGCTTACACTTAACCCCTTGCGCCACCAAGGAGGCACCCAGAATTTTTTTAAAGAGAGCGTAAGTTTCACACAGATGTTTCCCATATACCCCTAGCCCTCCCTTCCCTCACAACCTCCCCCACTGTCACTGTCCTGAACCAGTGGTTCTGATGAACCCACAGACACATCCTCACCCCCCTGAGTCCATGCGTTACATGGGAGTTCACTTCTGGTGTTGTATGTTCTATGGGTTTGGACAAATATATAAGGACATGTGTCTACCACTACGATGTCACACAGAGCAGCACCACCACCTGAAAATGCTCCGTGATCCTCCCATTCGTTTCTCCTCCCACCACTCCTGGCAGCCCTGATGATTGTCTTCATGGTTTTGCCTTTTCCAGAATGTTCCAGGAAGCCTACAGCAGTAGTCTTTTCAGATTGACTTCTTTCACTTAGTGATGTGCATTTGAGTTTTTTCTGTGACTTAGTAGTGCTTCTTTTTATGAGCAGAATAATAGTCCATAGTCTGGGAGGGCCACACACACATGTCCATTTCTGTATTTTTTTTTTTTCTTTAAAAAGGAAAACTTTTTTTAAACACCAGCCTAGGGCATTAGGTAAAAATGTCACAAATCTGAGAGGTAGGTGCAAGAGTATTCTCTGTACTTTCTCTTAAAGAATTAAACTGAGAAAAAAAGCAGTGTATGTGGGGGTGGGGATTAAAATGACTCAATTAGTTCCTGCTGAGGTTGCTGACCTGGTGCGCTGAGTCCTGCAGGCCCCAGCTGGGAAGAGCCTGCCGTGAGAAGGAGCCAGCCTCCCCGCCTCTGACCCGTGTTGTGCGCCAGGACCCTGCTGCTCTGTGTCACACGAGCTTTAAACAACATGGACTGGGGGCTCAGTGATTCTACTTAGAATGTCATCTTCTAGACCATGCTGTCTTCCCTAAAATAAGAAAGGACGACCTTGAAAGGTTGTAAGGATTAACCCCAAGAAGAAAATCAGGATAACCTGGAAAGGACCAGGTTGGTAGGTGTCTGGGGATCAGAGCCACACGGAGCAGCACAGGAAAAGCTCTGGTCCCAGACAGGAGCTACACCGGCCACCCTGGGGCCACCCACCCGTCCTTGTCCCACCTCAGGCCTATGCCTACCTTACAAGGACTCTGTCCAGGGAGCATGCTTTTCCTCAGCACTCCTGCTTCCCACCTGGCCCCTCCAACCTTGCAGCCTGGGGTAGCCCTTGAGGGCATGACAGCCAGGTCCTTTAGAAAGGGCACCCGTGACTAAGATGTGGGTGACCTCCTTGGCCTGCTTGCGGGCCCAACCAGTATGGCGGGGGGAGGATTTGCCACAGGTTGTGGAGGAAGTTTCCACAGGCTTCCACAGGCAATGGTAAGGAGGGTAGTGGGCTGAGAGGGGCACTAGCCACAATGCTCGAGGCTGCAAGTACATCGTTCAGTGGGGACATTTGCCTCGTTTGCCAAGCCCATCTTGGGGAAAAAGAACCCAAGCCCCTTCCTTCCTCACAGCGCTGCAGAGAACGGAGCCAGGGCCCCGCTCCCCCTTGAATCCCGCCACCCAGTCTTCCTTCTCGCCTTTGCTACCTTTTCCCAGGGACACACCAAAAGGAGCCTGGGCGAGGGGCCTGGCCAGAGGAGGAGGTGTAGGGATTCGGGGATGTGCAGGAATTCTCCTAGGTCTAGAAACTTCAGGTCTCTCTCTCTGCGACTCCTTAAAAAAAGGGAGGCCAGCAGGAAGCACCAGCTCTCTCGCTTCCTCCTTTCTCTGTGGTCTTCGCCCCTGCTGGGCGTTTGCCTGTTAGCCCATCTTTGCTTCACAGATTTAGGTTCCCGCTTTCCCCACGAGAACAAGATGGCTCCGGGAAGGGGACTGGAGCCTCTGGGGTTTGGAGGAAAAACCACTTTTTTTTTTTTTTTTTCTACCAGTGTAATTTATGTTCTGCTTTTAGACTTTTCTACCACTCACTCTGAACTGTCAAGCCTTCTGAAGATGCCATGTTGGCTATTTGGACCCAGAAGGGGGAACAGAAGAGGGCTGGCTTGGGGTGGGGACGAGAGGATGCAGGAAGCAGATGATGTTTTAGATATAAGCCGTTTCGGGGCACAACTGTTCTTAATTTGGGAAGTAAAATTTTTGTAAACTTGGATCCTAAAGTGGTGTAATTGCTCACGCTTCCCCGGGAGGGAAGTCAAGGCCAGATGGTGCGATCCATTTCCCATGCACTCTGGCAAGGTCACTGGAAGGGCCAGCTGGCGGCTCTCTTATTATTGTGGAGTTATTTAATTCTTTAACGTCCTACTGATTAAAGTCCTTAGGTCTCAAGAGACCGGATGTGAGCCAAATAATCTAGCCCTGTTGGTTTCCTCTTAATGAGATGAGGCCTGGAGAGGCCTGGGATGGACTGATGGGGAGGCCGTCTGCCGGGGTGTTCCCTGGGCCCCGCGGCCCACTTGGTGAGCTGTGAATTGTGTTCATCCTCTTTCCTGCAGGGAGTCTTGTCAGTCCCTATTTTCCAGAAGACTCTTGTAATGGTTTCTGTAGGACTTTGCGCTTCACAGACTTCAATTAAAATTTGACTCAGCTCGGGGGGCGGGAGGCTAAGGAACTGTCACAACACTGGATTCTAAAAGCCTGCATCCTCCCACTCCACCAGGGCTGCTTGGTCCAGGAGCGTGGAAGGGGCAGCGAAGATGTGCCACCCCCCAGGTCTGGCAGTCTGGGGACAAAGGAGGTGCATTTTCAAGTCCTGTTTGCTGCAGAAAGGCTTGGAGCAGCTGTAGGGCAGTGGGTGCCCCCAGGTCCACCGGGCCCAGAAGGGCCAGCGCCTACCCAACCTTGCTTGCAACTAAGAAGACCCCAGGCCACAGGCCAGCCACCTGTTGCACCGCCTCTGCTGTGCCCACGTCTCCTCCCCCTCACAGTCACATGGTGATGGGTCCCGGGGGAGATCACCCTACCCCGGGGGCCCCCCATAACTCCAGCAACATGCATACTCTGTTATTTTTTTTCAGCAAGCAGTTTAGCATCAGCTGGGTGCAGAAGCCCCCTCTAGCCCCTGGGGAGCAAAAAGAAAACAAAAGAAACACAAGACCATAGGCTGTCCAGGATGCTCGGCTGGTCAGGAAGCAAGAATCTACCTGCCAAACAACCTGACAATGGGACCCACGGGGGCCAGGTGTGTAGTTATGGCGTGTAAGCCTCGAGCCTTCACAAGATGGGGCTCCTCAGATGTGACATTCACCTGCAGGAGCACTGGGCCCCAGGGACAGTCATGACCCGGGCAGGGCCAGCACTGTGCATGAGGTGCCAGCACAGGGCTCGGAGGCCGCCGCCCCAGTTTTTGCCATTAGCTGTGAACTGAGTCACCACCTCCCGCAGCCGTGGTTGTGCCGAAGGGTGAAGGCCCCTGGCTGGCGTTCCTTTACCAGCCCTGCCGTGAGAGAGCCTCTTACCTCAGGCGCTGAGATTTATTGATCTCATTTTGCAGACGAAGAAAATGGAAACAGGCAAGGATAGTGATCAGCCAAGGTGAAAGCAGAGAGGCCCTGAGCATATTAAGTGTTGAGATAAATTTGCTGACACGGAAGGCAGGGGAATGACACTGAAGTGTGACAGTCAGATGCCTTCTTCTGAGGTCGGTGACCACAGGGGCCAGGGGCTGGCCCGGGCTGGCCCTTCCTCCTCTGAGGCTGGCCAAGGAGAGGCGTGGCCTCCAGCCTCCTGGACTCTTGCTGGTGCCCGCTGTCCCCCCAGATAGGGCCAGGATGCTTCTGGCAGGAGAGGGGTAAATACGAGTGGCCGCCACACAGGTGTAGAAAACTCCTTGGGCCTGGAACCATTGGCACTGCTGTGGGAAACTAACATCCAGCAGCTGAAGCTCCCCCTGAGACTAGGGAGAAATGAAGAGCCACAGAGAAGTATGTTCTGGCTGTTATGGGGCCCAGGATGCAGGGTGAGGGGCCTGGCGCCTGGTGAGTTTGCCACAGCTCTCCAGCCCATAGTAGCTGGGCTTCCTTTGTCCACGACTCCCCATGTCACCAGCTGCAGAGTCACGGAGAGGCAGGGACATGCTGTCAGGCTGGGAGCAATTCGGGGCACCGGGCCAAGGTGCCCTTCCCTCATGGGGTGTGGACACGGCCTGTGCTATTATCTGTATTTCTGCCCCTGTTGGGGCCCAGGTGTGTCCTCTGGCTAAGGGCTACCCCAAGGCTGGGGCAGTGCTGGGTGGGAGACTGGGGCCTTTGGAGGCATACAGGGCCAGGCCACGTTTCCCTCACAGCTCACTCTTCAAAGTGGGAATTCAGTGTGTGATGGGGGTGGTGAGGAGGAGAGGCCAGTGGGGGGCCGGGAGGGGCGAAGGACTGAAGATGGAGGGTTTGGGGTCAATGGGGATGAGCCAGGCCCGGATCAGAGATGCCAGTGGACTCTGGATTCTAATCAGGAGCAGGTGGGTATTAGCCCCCAGACTCCAGGCCCCCAACTCCTGCGGCTCTGCAGGAAACCTGGCACCTTACCGAGCACCAGCTGCTCGCCTGGCACTGAGCTGGCACCCAGGAGAGCCCATTGCACACGGGCGGCCCAGGGGACTGGAAGCGTGACTCACTCCCTGCTTGCTAATCACTCCCCTCTCCTCTACCTCCCGTCTCATGGCCTCTGTCCCCTAGAGAAGAGCATGCCCATCTGACGCCTCACCCGCCTTGGCCTCTCGTGCTCCCTATCTGTCCTTGCTGCTGCCCCTGCTCTGTGCAGCCCACCCCCAGCCCCGGCCCCCCACCTCCTGCTCCAACCTCCATCGGATGATGGTGTGTTTCTGCCCACCCAGTCACTGTCCCTCAGAGAGTCCTGGCCCCGGCAGGCAGGCTGCGTGTGGGTGCAGCAGTCCTCCACCATCCTCCACCTCTTGGGCCACAGACCCTCGGTCTGGAGGCAGCTGTGGAGGGAGAACAGAGCACAGTGGCCATCATTCGCCTTTGCAGGGTCAGAGGTACCTCCATTAAAGGGAGCCAACGAGAGAGGCCCCTTCTGTCCACTGGAACCAGAGGCTGGAGGGACAGTTGGCAGCGGGAGGTGCTGAGTGTGTCAGGTCATGCCTGTGACCTGGCACCAGGCCCACAGAGGCCGGTCTATAGGAATAAATGATCACCTCCTGCAGCCGGGCCAGGGCGCTAGTGAGGCAGTGTCTGGGGGCCTCACAAGGGGGCCAGCACCGAGGAGGATCCGTGGCCCTTGCAGGCCCCCTTGGAGATTACTCGGCTTTTTATTTTTTTAAGATTTATTTATTTATTTATACAAGCACTAGGTACAGTCAGACGCGCAGGAGGGTGAGAGAATTTTCCAGAGCCAGGGCAAAGAGCAGAGCAGGCAGAAGGACCAAAGTACACTGCTGAGGGGAGCAGCGGGCGGCAGGAGAGGTCTGCGCGCCATGTGGGACCCTCCTCCGGTGGCCGGGGAGTAGCCGGGGATCGAACCTGCACTGCAGAGGCTGCGGGCAGCTTCGCAACCCAATGCTCAACCGCTGCGCCACCAGGGAGGCCCAACACCTGTAAGTTTTTGTGGCCCATGACAAGGAATAGCATCTCCCATAAAAGCTGAAGAAACAGGAAGTCAGAGACTCCACAAAAGAACAGCTCCTTGCCTCTGCCAGGACGTGCACAGCCGGCTGCACGAGCCTGCTGCTTGCTGGTGCTCAGGAGGGCCCTGACTTGGTTGTCTTGAAAATCCTCAATCATTTCTGAACCAGGGGGGTTGCATTGTCAATTGCACTGGCCCCAGAATCACGTTGCTTTTGTTGGCTAAAATCACGTTGCCAAGTGCTGGGCAAAGGAGGAACAGCGTGGACATATTTGCAATGCTTCGCTCTACAGGGTATTGGTGTCCGGAATACAGAAATGTTGACCATGTCCTCATTTCCAGTGCCTGGCGGAGAAAGGGGAGCGGGGGACAAAGCAGCCCACATCCCCCGCGTTCCTGTTCTTGGGGTTAGGCGCAGAGGGCTCTACGGGTGTAGTCAGACTGCTACGTCACTAAGGTCCCCTTCTCCTTCTCTCGGGCCAGGGTTATTAGCTGGCTCCGGCCATGGCAAACACTACTTTCCCCTGCAGCTAGTGTCCATATGATCAAGCGCGGGCCCTATGTGTGCCCCGTGCAGGAGCCAGCCTCGGAGACTGCTGGGTTTGTCCTGTCTTCTCAGCTGTATTTTCGACTTACCGTTGAAAAGCTTTAAACCTTTAGGCTAATATCTGAAGGAGTCAGAAAAACATGCTATTCGTTGTCATTATTCCAAAATAGAAATTTATGCGAGTGTGAATTGGCACATGGTGGTCCTTGAATGTCCATTAGTTCAGACAGAAGATGACACTCATGTCCCATCTCTAAGGGGGAGGCTGGGGTGGGGGCAGCTGATGAGTAACATCTCAGACATGTGCAGTGAAGAAGAGCTGCTCAGGGTGGGGGGGGGGCTGCGAATTGTGGGGTGCTATTTTAGGGTAGCAAGAAAGGTGGGAGGAGGTGATACTTGAGTGGAGATGTTGAGGAGGACAGGAAGGAACTGTTGCAGAGAGCTGGGGAAAGAGCATTCCAGAAAGAGGGTTATGTTCAAACTGTTTTGCCAAAAGTGGGGATCCTCTGCTCAGGATTCAGACTTCTATTTCCAACTAGCTGTTGTCATCTCCATCTGGATGTCCCAGTGGCAGCTCAAACTCAATGTGTTTAACATTACTCTTCAGCTCTAAACCAGTTCCTCTTTTGCAGAGTGCTATTTCTGTTATTAGTGCCACTCTCTTTCTAATTGCCTAGATGAAATCTCAGAGTTGTGTGCACTAAGTTCCCAAGTTGTGACCTTTTGAGAGGTAGGGGGTGGTGGTCATTTTTCTTGCACAAATGCTCTCTAATCTTTTCCCCCATGTCAAAATCCAGACCAGGGATTACTGCAAAGGGCTCCCAGCAGGCCCACCTGCCTGTAGGTGCTTCTGCTCTGTCTAGCTTCAGGGCTACGGTCCTCTTCCGCTTCCTCTACCTCCATGTGGACTTAATTCTCTGCTCAAAAAGACCAGAGTCTCTACAAATTTGAAGCCTGCCTCCTTGCCCAGGAGTGAAGGTTTGCATTTCCTCCAATCCCATCTTCTCAGGCTCTGAAATACACGTCAGTTTGGTTCTTTGCAATTTTCCAAAGACAGCTCTTCCTCGCCTGTCTTCATGCCTTGGTTCCTGCTTGTTCCTCCTACTGAAATTCAATTGCCTCCTCTCCCACAAACTCTCTCCTCAGTTTCTCACTCAGCAGTGACCTATAAAATCTTATTTGCACCACTTTCTTTTTTTTTTGCAACTGGATCTTTTCCATCATAAAAGCAACATGACACTGAGTAAGAATTGAAAACAGAAAACCACGATCCATCTTCCCATTTCAAGGAGTGAGTTCACATCGGGATAGTCTTTTCTAGTCCTTGGCGGTCTGCATGCATATTTTTACAGAACTGTAATCACGGTAGACCTACAGCTGATTTATTTTCACGTCCACCCTTCTATCTTTCTACATCATCTTTCCAAAGTTGTAGGAGTTTTTAAAAAGAGGTCAAAATAAAAGTCTGTAAGCTTCTGATTCCAGGGTGTATCTCACTGAGTTGATGCACTATAATTTATTAAATCATGTCCACCACTGGACATGTGGATGGTTTTGTTTTTAGCTGTTAGTCTAGAAACTGTTAGAGGAAAAGAAAGGTATCTTATCTTGGTATTCCTAGTATAGCCAGTGATAGTTACTGGATGGATAGAGAAATCCATGCAGTGAACATCTTCAGGCATAATTATTTTCTGTTGAATATTTTCCTAGGATTTATTTTCTGGGGATAAGTGAGTCAGAGTATTAATCTATCTCTCTATCTATGGCATATATATTGATATATATATATATATATATATATATATATATATATATATCACATTATAGCAAATTGTTTTATCAAAAATGGCCACTCCAATATATGTCCCATCTCACATGCTATGATGAAGGACACCCCTCCATTGAGAGGTGGGGTCTACCTTTCCTTTCTTCCCCCTGAAAGCGATCAGTTCTTTGTAACTATCTTGGTTTCTTCACTGGAGAAGCAGATTCCAGAGAGGTCCCTCAGAAAATACTTCCTCTAGTCCAATTAGACACATACTTTCAGGGAACAGGATAATGGTGCCTTGTGAGTGGATCCCATCAGGGAGGCTGGCAGAGCTTTCTTAGTCCTAGTCCTCATACCTTGCATCACCCAGTATAGTTCCAGCTGTAAGATGTCAACAATTTTGCATCTTACTGAGAAACTAATGGCTTCCCCTACCCTCCTTCATCCCTTACCCCATATGCATCCTTAAAAAAAAATTAAAATCAACTTCAAAGAGCCCAATGAAAAGGAATGGGAATATAGAGGCCCCCCTGCCCTCCCTCCTTCTACAAACTTAGATCCCACTGCCTCTGGCCAGCTTCTTGCTTTTCTTCTCTGCCACTTCCGTGTGAAAAGCACACCCACTGCAAATTCCAGAAAAAGATTGTTTTTCAAATGAATTGTGTCTACTTAACACAATTATTAATTCCGTAAGTTTCTATTGAAGACCTTGGGGAACCTGCAGCTTAAGAGAAGTTCCATCATTTATAGGAGTTCCAAGCAACCGCGGGATCAGCAGTTTTTCTTGGTCTCTGAATAATGCCTTTTTGTTACTAGTTTGATGAGGTGGACAGTCAGTCCTGGGGAGAAGGGCCGCTGTGCGGATTCTGCACCTTCTCATGTCTGGGTGGGTTTGTCTTGGGAACTCTGGTTGGCTCTGGCATCACCATTGTCCCAATAAGACAGGGAAAGGGAGCGGAGGGGAGGGAGAGAGAGGAGAGAAACCGGCAATGGAAGTGTCTTCTGTCCAGGGCCCTGGTCCCACCTTTGCACCCGGAGCTGCTGGATAGAGTCTGAACACCCATGACCCTGAAATGGAGTAAGTGGGTCGGATGGTGAATGACTACTAATGATTGCTGAATGTTAGAAGCGCCTGGGGTCTTTATTTAGAAGTTTGGGGACCTCCCTGGTGGTGCAAGGAGTTTAGCGTCAGCGCTACGAAGCTGTCCGCAACTACTGCAGCACAAGTTCAATCCCCCGCCAGGGAGGGGACCCACATGGCACAGCAGACCTCTCCTGACTCGCCGGCTGCTCCCCTCAGCAGTGTATTTCAGTCAGTCTGCCTGTTCTGTTCCCCGCTCTGTCTCTGGTGAATCCTCTCACCCCCCCCCCACATCTGGCCTGTACCCCAGTTCTTGTATGCATAAATAAATCTTAAAAAAAATACTTGATGTTTTATAAGCAGAAATGTCACAGGAACTTAACTCTTGTTTGTATCAGTTATCCTGTGGTCAAATTGGTTTCCTTATACATCACTTCACTTAAAGTGGCAGTTTCCACCAACCTATGGAAAAGTGAGGCTCACTGCATTAGCGCTAGCACTGCCCACTATTACACCTAACAAGACAGGCTCAGCAGGGCAAGCGAGAGGCAGCTGCAGCTCCCTCACCAAAAGCAACTACTGGGGTGGGACAGTAGGGAGGTGGATGTGAGGGGAAAGAGTTGTGAGGTGGAAAAAGTAGCAGCTTACCCGGAGAGATACAGCAGTTTAAATGAAAGAGAATTCTCTGGCTACACAGAAAATACCTATGTCTTATTTAAGAGACTGTTCTAGGACAGGACGTTGCCTCTGAGTCCTAGCCCAGGCACTCCATCTAAGTGGAGTCTAACCACCACTTTAAGGTAGTTAACTCCAGGAATTTTCAAGATGGCATTAAAAAAAAAACAACCAACTTTAAAGAACTCATGCAGAATTTTCACTGGAAGCAGAACATTGTAGAGGATTTATTTTTAGGGGCGGTTAACTGGAGATGGAAGCCATCTAACACCTTTTCAAACCGCCGGGCTCTGGGGCTGATGGCTGTGGTTCAGACTCCTGCCAAGTCTCCCTTTCCGAGTCAGCTGGGCTACCCTGCCCACAGGCTGTCCAGTGGATGATCCCCCTCCCCACTAGGAACACAGGGGCCTTTCTTTAGAGTTGGAGCTCAGTGAGCTGATGCCTGTATTCTCGGCCAAAACTACCACAGAGTTGCTGATCCCAGTCTCCACACCATGTGTCTGGGGAAGAATCATGCCTGGCTGCTGGTCCTGAGAAAACAAAGTGTCGCCCCCAACAGAGCAGATCACCACCTTCTGACTTTCCTTCTACGGGATGCAGTCCATGAAAGCAGAGTGTGATTCAGGGTTGTTATTTTTTCCTTCTAGTTTAGAAACGGGAAAGGAAGGAGACGGTGTTTTCTTGGCATACCAGAGAGCCCGGCCTTCAGGCTCCAGTGTGGTACTATATCCTGACCAGACTGCCTTTGAAATACTCATTTTGGTTTAGGGGCATGAGAGGATTTATTTATTGCTGTAAATATCATCCATGACAGCCCTGGTTTGCATGTGAATTTGCTATGAATCTTTTGGGGTAGCTGCTGTCCTAGGTGGACAGAGGTCCAGGTGCACCTGGGGTTGCTCTCCTCGAGGCACTCCCTGCAGGATTGGACTCCTCTTCCTAATCCCAACTGAGGGGCCACTTTGGGCAGAATTCGTAACTCGTCTCACCCTAGGGCAGTGCATTTCATGTAGTGTGGAATGGAAAACCCAGGGAGTGAATTGGAGATGTGGCTCAGAGCCTCACCATGCTGCAGGCCCAACAGAAAGTCACTGGCACACCCAGTGAGAGGTGGCGATGTCACCGGGGTCTGAGAGGCACGGGTCCTGATCAGGCAAACTCCTCACACTCTAAGTGGGCACCTGAGGCCCACACAGATCCCTCCCAGAAACTTTCCTGCCTGAGCGCCCAGTGCTCTGCTGCTTTATCCCTCACCTTCATCCCTGTCCACAGCCCAGGCATGAGTAGGACTGAAGCCACCAGGAAGACAGATGGGCCAGCCGGCCTCTCCTGGGCGCTCACATTGGATGCTGAAGCATCTGGGACAACTTGCTGCAAAGAGAAACAGCCTCACCCCAGGTCACTAAGGAAGACCCCCTGAGTACACAGAATCAGCTGCATCATTTCCCTAACAGCCTGACTTGTTAGGCGGTCCCCCTGCTACAGCTGTCTAGTCCTGGGAACGCTTCCTCCTCCTCAGGCCTAGCCACCAAGGAAAAGCTGCTTGGCTGCTCAAAAGGTGTCCTTCAAGGAAAAGGCAAACCTTTCCCAAAAAGTAGTTTACGTTTTCCTGAACAGCAGCACAGCTCAGACTAGTAAAATACACAGTTCTTTTATGAGGATCAGACAAGAGATGAGAACCCACAGTTAAAGAGACTAATAGTCACTTCTGAGCCCATTCATATGGCTGCTGAGTGCTTTTTCTGTGCCAGAAAAAGGGGCACAGATCTAATCACCCTCGGGGAGAAATGACTGCCAGCTGGAGTGGCCATGACCAGCTCCAAAAAATAGCAGGTTTAATTAGAGGGAAGTCTCAAGGCAGGGGTAGACTGTAGAGGGGCGGGGATATCCCCAGAGAGTGAGCAGGAAGAGCAGGAGGTAGCAAGCAAAGAGACTTGGCTGGAGCCAAGGATTGGGGTGGGTAAGGCTAGCCTGGCCAGATTGTGAGGGCTTTAAATGTCAGCCTAAGGAATTTATCAGGGGAATGAAATGATCAAACAGGTGTTTTAGGAAGACGAATTTGAAGAGAATGTGCAGGATGAATTGGACAATCTGGAAGCATGGCAACAATTAGGAAGCTGTGAGATTAATTAGGCTGTTGTAGTAGTCCTGTGTGAGTTGATAAGGGTGTAAAAGAGCATAGTGGCAGCAGAAATGGAAAGGGACAGCTGCAAGAGACATTGTTAAGAAAGAATGGATGAGCTTCGCAGCCTGATTGGATTGGGGACCCAGGGAGCTCAAGAAATCAAAGATGACACCAGAGTTCTGAGCGTGGGCAACGGGTAGTACAATGAACAGAAAAGGATGTTAGAGGAGGGAGCTGGTTTCAGCAGATGTGAATTCAGCTCCAGATGTAGAGTCTGCAGAAGGATATCCGAGTGAAAACGTCTGACAGGCCACAGTAAATGGGACACAACAGCTCTAGAGAGATGGTACAGTTGGCGATAAACTTGGGAATCAGGGCAGAGGTGATCAATAAAGTTGTGGCATGAATGGGGTCTCCAAGGAAGGGTATACTGCGAAAGAGGACAAAGCCTGACCATGAGGAATGTCCATGTTTAAGGAATTTATATCACAGAGATGACCTGGGAGTGCCATCCACATGTCGCAAGTCTTCACCATGAAGACATCAGTGTAAAGTGTATATAACTTTGGGAAAGCCAAGCAACACAGTAGTTTTTGTTTCATCAGGAATTAAATGATAAACACCTAAGTATGCCCCTAAAAAAAATTTGGTGTATTTTGGTTGTCTGCCTGTTCTGCTCCCCATTCTGTCTCTGGTGAATCCTTTCAGGAGGGGTAAAAAGATGATACAGTGAATGTGATCTAGAGTATCAGTAGATATAATTCTACAAAGGATGAATCAAAAGAAAACTTGTGAAAAATATTTTGTAATTAACATTTAGAGAAATTTTAACTCCAGGGCCAAAAAAATTTACCACATTTGCAGTGTACTGTCTTCCTGAAATGTGAATTCATCAGAGTATTTTTAATAAAATCTGTATTAAAGTATACAAGCTGGCTCCAACATCAGTGAATACAAGTTATTATAAGAAAGTAACCTAGGGCACAGTAACCACCGCTAGACTTAGCAAGCAAACAAAATACCTTTTGTAGTGTGTACTCTAGTCTTTTTATAAATATTAGGTTGTCAACAAAGTCATGAAGCATTTTTGCTTGAAAACAAAAATACACCACGACTTTTCTGACAACCCAATATATTTATTGTATATTGTATTTTCTGACAGTCACTTAAAATTACTAGTTTTGAACTTTTGTACTACAGGCCATCATAAGTGCCATAAAGAAATTCTGTCTGAAAATTGTTAAAATTTTCCTCCTTACTGCTTTTTTAAAGATTATGCAACTGAATAACTTAACAGCACAGCAGTTGTTATTCCATAACACCTTTCAATAACTTAGGAAATAGGAGACTTAGATTTTACCATGTTTTTATATTTAACATGCTTAATTGACATAATCTTTTAAATTATCATAACAAACATGTTTGACATATAAAAAAATAGTGGAAAGACAGGAACTTCTTTCCTCTGAACTTCTGACTTTTTTAAAAAACAGAATTTACAAATTATACAAAATGCACTGCATATATAATACTGACATGCAGTTATTCGCAGATTCACAAAGGTGATGGACGCAGTCTCTAGTAAGACGTCAACTCAGAAAATACATGAAATTTTCTGCTAGCTTTAGAGACCCGACACATATATATAAGAAAACAAAACTTGGAGAATGAAACAAAACTTACAAACTTGATAACTTCTTACCCTCCAGATATTTCAAACATAACTAAAAAAAATCTGAACACGCATAATTAAAATAATACATTAAAATAATACATCACAGAATAGAACTGAATTGTTAAAATCAAACATTCTTAAAACCAAAGTTTTTTTGATGTCCCCAGCCTCTTAACTCAGAACCAAATAGTTTAATTCTTTCAGTGAAATTTAATCCAAGAGTCACCAATACTATCAAACTTTTTTTGGTAATCTTTAAAAAAACACATGGTCTAACACATTACTTAGAAATTTCTCTGATTTCTTTAAATATTGGCCTTAGGCTGATTTGCAGAACACTAGGGAAAGACAGAGATTAAAAAAAAAAAAAAAAAAAAAAAAAAACCCAAAAAACAGAACACCTAAATTAGCAATTTGCTTCTTTTTAAGTTTTTATACTAAATAATGATATTAAAAAATCATTTTTGTGAGGAAGAATCAGATAGATGATTCTCATTTGGGACTTACAATGTAAATGGACTCTTTATATTTATTTCATTAAGGAAGAACTGTACTGTTTTGGTCAACAAAAACTTAAAGGACTGCAGTTTTATACCTAACTGAAAACCTGAAATGTTGTAAAAAATTGCAGGTAGTATCTAGTGGTGTAGAAGTAGTTATGGAGATAGTTTCACAAAGAAGTTTCCCAAGAGCTAATATTTTGTTAAATCCAAAGAGTCTGTAAAGTACATGCAACTGTCTTACTTCAGAAGAGGCAATGACTCCGAGATGCTTACATTCAACTTCTGTGTCCAGTTCCATAAAAGTCCAAATGCTTGGAATTGACACACTACTCGCCAAATATCCATAAAATATTCACACCAGATAGACCAAGATTAACTCTCCTGTAGAGAGAAAAAAAGTTTTAGTGAAATTGTCTGCCAAGCATTGAAACATTTCAAATAACGAAAGCAAGAGTTTTAACAAGGAATACATGTTTAATTGATGACATTTAATGCTATTCTGCAATGAGTTATGTTACACATGGTTTATCAGGTGAATACTTGTAACAGTAATTACTTTCTTAACTGTGCTTAAAACCCAAATTTAGAATAAATGGTTTTATGGAGTGTTGAAAATTAACTTTTCAGTGGACCTGAAGAAGTATTACACCAGATAATAGAGTTAACAGGATAATTTTAGCAAGAAAGATTAAAGTGGAAGTGTCAACTGAATTGAAAAGATGGAGGGTATAGAGATGCTAGCTAGGCCTTTTAGAAAATGTTCTCTTTGGGGTCTCCCTGGTGGCGCAGCGGGTTGAGTGCAGCACTGTGAAGCTGTCCGCAGCCTTTGCAGTGCCGGTTCGATTCCCGGCCGGCCAGTGATATTCCCACATGGCGTGGCAGACCTCTCCTGTCTCGCCCCCAGCTCCCCTCAGCAGTGTATTTTGGTTGTCTGCCTGTTCTGCTCCCCATTCTGTCTCTGGTGAATCATCTCACCCTCCTATGCCTCTGGCCTGTACCCCAGCTCTTGCATAAAATAAATAAATAAATTTTAAAAGAAAAAAAATTTTCTCTTTGATTTGAATTAGGAATTGACTGATTATTAGGGATTGTTTAGTGAACTTGCATACGGGTATTAACTAATACAGAGCTTAAACTAAACCACACTGCATGTAAGAAAGGGAAAAATCTACTTCTATTTCAGAGAGCAATCTGACTGTATTCAAAGTATAAGGGGAAAAGAGGGTCCTAAGATAAACCTCTTGCCTAATAAAACAAGAAATCAACCTGAAATGTCCAAAACTGAAGAATCAAGAGCGACATAACTTTATGTGAAACTATGGGCATAGTATCAGAAGAAAAAGCTGGGGAGTGGGCTTGGGGGACACAGGGAACTGCCTTCATGAACCATTAGTACTATATGACTTAAAATTGAGTATTAATTTTGACAACAAATTAAAAGTACAGATTACAAAAATGCCTTTCAAACAGGTCATTTGTCAACTGTGTTTTTCCATTTCCTTACTCCCTCACCAACCCTGTAAATGATCAATCTCAATTTGATAGAAAAAAATATTTTAGTTTGTTTGTATATGAGACTAAGCGTTTGTGTGTTTATTAGCTGTTTGCATTACTCTTCTGTGAAAACGTCTTTTGTGTCAGATCATTTTCTATTTTTCTAATTTATATATAAGACACATATTCCTATATTGTGAAAAAATAAACAAGGATGTTTAAAAAATTAAAAAGGGCCCCCCGGTGGTGCAGTGGTTGAGTGCTGGGCTGCGAAGCTGCCCGCATTCTCTGCAGTGCCAGTTCAATCCCCAGCCGCCAGAGAGGGTCCCACATGGTGCGCAGACCTCTCCTGCTGTGCCCGCTGCTCCCCTCAGCAGTGTACTTTGTCAGTCTGACTGTTCTGCTCCCCGCTCTGGCTCTGGTGAATTCTCTCACCCTCCCACGCTTCTGACTATACCCAGTGCCTGTATAAATAAATAAATCTTAAAAAAAAAATTAAAGATATATACATATTATATACATGCTTTTTACATGTGATGGATATTGACTTGGATCCCTTATGTATTGCAACCATAAAGCTCTGTCCCAGTTTATGATTTAACTTTAAGCTTTACTTACGGTATCTTTTGCTGAACATTTAAATTATTGTGCAGTCAATTCTGTCTAGGTCTCCCCCCTCTCCCAAAAGTAAAACACTCATTTCATTCCAGTAACTGTGTAAATATCTGGCACTGAACAGATAGTGTATTTGAATCAATCTGCTGCTTTATGGGCACGATTCCAAATGGATTATATTTGAGCCATTCATTTCCTTTAAGGTACAGGGTAGTACTTTTTAATTGTTTTTACAATGTATTAAAAATATCTGTCAATCATATTTTAAAAATTAGTAACTCAAAGCCCCTCCGTTGGTTAAAAAAAATCCCAGATATATAAAACACATATTAATAATCTTAATCTAAATTGTTTTGCTTATTAAGAGAAGTGCTTTAATTCTCTTTGGTCTCTAATTGGCCAAAACTAAAACTGCCCAACTAAGTAGTTTCAAAAATTTTCCATTTTTATGCTTGTTACAAACTATATATGGCACTCAACACAAGCTTCACGCTATGATGATGACAGATCATTTATGCACCCAAATATCAACTTGGACCTATAGAGGAAAAGATGCATTTTCAATTAAAACCAAAAATTCCTTGATTATTTAAAATATTCTAAATTAATCCTTCATTTCAAAAACATGGCTTTCAGAAACATGGCTAAGTGGAGAATAGTCATAAAATATTTATAGCATATTTCACCTAATATATAGATGCACATATTTATGATTAAATGCTGCTAGAAATATTAGGAAAAACAGTTGCATTTACTGATACGCAGAAGTATACAAGATACACCGTAGATGAAAAAGGAGGTCAGAGTACATTTGGATAGAATACATTTTTTAAACATAATGAAAAACCAAACTGAATAATACCCAGAAGTAGTCTGGAAACACACACCTGAAACTACTATTATCTATTAACACTGGGTACCTCAAGGAGGGGCACTGAGAGAGGCTGATGAGAGGGGGAATTTTCAATTTCTAGTTTATCCATTATTATACCTTTTAAGCATTTCTATAACTGAACATGCATTATTTTTGTAATTAAAAAATAAAGAGAACTGAATTAAGTTTTAGATGCCCCTCAAAGTGAGTTTCCTATTTAATCTTTCTTCTTTTAAGAAATATAGGATAAAAGAACTACTGTTTATAAATTTCTATTTATGGTTTTTTAAATCTTTGCATCCAATATATATCTTTTTTTTTTTTAAGATTTTATTTATTTATTTATTTATTTATTTATTTATTTATACAAGCACTGGGTACAGTCAGAAGCGCGGGAGGGTAAGAGAATTCACCAGAGCCAGAGCGGGCAGCAGAGCAGGCAGAAGGACCGAAGTGCACTGCTGAGGGGAGCAGCGGGCGGCAGGAGAGGTCTGCGCGCCATGTGGGACCCTCCTCTGGTGGCCGGGGAGCAGCCAGGGATGGAACCGGTGCTGCAGAGGCAGCGGGCAGCTTCGCAACCCAGCGCTCAACCGCTGTGCCACCGGGGAGGCCCTCCAATATATATCTTTAAGGGTATATATTGGCTTTTTCTAAAGACATGCTAGAAATAAAATGTGATTTAAGTCACAAATGTAAGCCATACATATGGTTTAAATTTTTCTAGTGGACACCAAATAAACATTAAGGTAAAAACAGACAGGTGAAATGAACTTTTAACAATATATTTCATTTAGCCCAACATATTTCAACATGTAACCAAAATTATTGAGGTATTATTTTATGCATTTTTTGCTACTAGGTCTTCAAATTGCAGTCTCTTTATTTTACAATTATCAGCACATCTCAATTCAAATCATCATGCTTCAAGTGCTCAGTGCCCCCTGTGGCTATGGCTACTGTACTGGACAATGGAGGCCAGAGCACGTATAAAGCAGGACGCCTAAACAAAACTCACAAGGCATGCCTATCAGAACTGTGGTGAACCCCCAATGTGTTCTACTCCAGGCTCTTCTTTTTTTCCTTTCCTGAGCCTCTGGGTGGGCAGAGCTGAACCTAGAGCAGAGGTTTTGACTCCCTGACTTGCATGACCAGACTTACTAGCTGGGCGGGGTCCACTTACTTCAAATGTTATTTAATACAGTAAATTTCTTATTACCAAATGATAGTGAGTTTGAATTTACTGTAATAGTATGTGAGCTTTACTACTAAACAAAGTAACCAATTCAATTCCCATTTTTCCATCCCAGTTAAAAATATTGTGGAATGGGCACTGACTCAGTTTCCTTGATAGTGTAAGCATATCAAAAGTTTTATATCTGAAGTGGGATGGTTTGGGGAAAAAAAAGACTAGTAGTTTTTTCAAATTTGAAGTATAAGAACTTGATAGGGATCTCAGAGTTGTTACATTTGTAAAGCCTATGATGTGGTCTAACTACCTTTTTACTAATTGGGAATTGGAGGTTCTGGGGAATTAATAGACATGCCCAAGATAGCAGAGGTCCTTAGTGCCAGGGCTCAGCTACTACTACAAGCCGTATCTCTTGTTGCTCAGTCCACAAATCTTTTCAGTCTATGATAGTGACTTTTGCAAAATCTTACCTTAGGAAGGAAAACAGTAAGCAGATTAAGTACTTGTGTTTTTAACGCATAAGTACCTACCCAAGCATTCCTGACTCTTTGGTCTTTATGATGTAGAGGAACATTAATAATGTGTGAAACATATTATTTCGTCCCTAGATGAAAACAAAAAAAAGATGAACCATCACCATTGTATGACTATCTGACTATAATTTTAAACCAAACCAAAAAGAATTCAATCTGTTAGGGAAATGCAAATCCTATCAATGCACATTCTGTTAATTCAGAATTCTAAGTACTTCAGATGTTTGTTCATTATTAAACAAAGTGTCTACTTTGTGCTAGGAAGTGGCAATACTGCAGTGAATAAGACAGAAGACCCACATAATCAAAGAGCTTGAGGTCTAGTATGAAAGGCAGAGAGTAAACTACGAATGACAATACATTGGGTATGAATGCTAAGAGAGGAGGAGGAGTACACGCTGCCTTGGGAACATAAGTGGGTGTCTGATCTGGAATCATGAGGCGGGGAATCCCTCCTGAAGTAAAGATTTTAAAGTTGAGACCTGAAAGATGAGCAGAAAGTAAACAAATTGGGCTGTTCCAGAGATGGGAGCACCATTTATAGAGGCTGGCAGAGAGTTAGCCAGAGGGTGTTGCTCCTGTACATTACACACGAAAATGCTCTATCCCCAACATTAACAGCAGAAACAAGAGTGATGATTAAAAATTTTTAATTATACTTCAAATTACAGTGTAAGTAACAAATTAAACAATAACTTTATTTTATCTATTAGGGACTTGAAGGCAACATTTTGTGAGCCCTAATATATCAAACTATTATATAAATAATTTCTCATCTGCAATATAGCTCCTCACATTAGAGTTTCAATTTACCTGTTTTACTCTGATTTTTACCTGTTTACTCTGATTTAGTGTGCTTTTACTCAAGAACTTGAGGAGGTATGATTTTTAAAAGACAGTGTTTCTTTAGGGGGAAAAAAAAGGATTTGCATGGACACTCATAGGAATGCTAATGGCTAAAAATATTTACACTTACAAATGTATTATTAAACTTGAAACAAATGAAATTAATATACTCTGCTGGGAGCTGAGAGAGAACACAATTTATAATTACTGTCAATGTAAAAGTTCTTAGTAAAAATCCAGGTAACAAAAATAACTACAAAGGTCATCAAGAAAATAGATGTTTATAATTAAGAATAAAATATCTGGATCAGAGTATAACCTGGTACAGTAATTTTTTAAATCAAGTAACATGGTAATATATTTTAAAAACACTGAAAAAATTCTGTGATCTACAATTCGATTTTTGGACTTTGGAATGAACGAATTATCTAAAATGCAGATGGTTATAAGCATAAAAATGAATATTCAGCAGTACTTATGATAATGAAGAATTAGAAACACCCAAAGTGTCCAGCAGTAAGGGAATGGTCAAATAAATTATGTTACAATTTTACAAAGTTTTTATAGCCATTAAAAACTATTCTTATTTAGATTTTTAATGGCATGGAAAATTATGTTATAAAGTTAATTCTAAAAAGGACATAAAACTACATAAACAATGAATTCAACCCATAAGAAAACACAAAGACCAAAATGAAATTTATCAAAAAGACAATACACTAAAATCTTAACAATAGCTGCCTCTAAGTAAGACTAATGAATGACTTTTCTTACTTTTCTTTATACTTTTCCAAATTAAGTATATATTACTTTTATGGTTAAAAAAAAAAAGATATACAGGAAACACATTTCCCTTAATTTTAACAGTTTACCTAGTCCATAAACAAGAGAATGTAATTTTAAAAACATTATCAAAACAAGCCATCCGTGACATTCTGTAATAGCAACTACTGAACAGAATCGTACCTTTGGAAGATTGTAGATATGACTCTGGTAGATTAGCTCATAATGAGGAGGGTTAACAGCACTCTGATAAATGCAAAAAACATTTTCATTGGTCACATCTGTAAAGGAAATACACTACATTAAACAACAAAACCACCAGAAACATTTCATGTGAAAATTTCAACGCATTCTTTCAGGTAAGGGTTCATCTACCTGGCTTATTTGGTGTCTGAACAAAATGCTGAGAAGTAAATGTTTTTCCGTCAGGATACTTAGGATGTGGAGGTAATCTGGAATCAAGATAGGTGCAAAATACATGCATGATGATCTAAAGAGAAAACAATTTTTCAAAGTCAGCATGAAATTCTAACACAGTTATAGTCTTTTAAAAACATCTGTGCTTTATAAGGACTCCAACTGAAAAATTTTCCCTAAACAAAGAATTAACAAAAATGCTTTCAAGTGGCTGTAAGAGGAAATCTACAGAAAGAAAAGATAAAAGTTAGATATTCCTTGGGCCTCCCTGGTGGCACAAGTGGTTAAGCGTCAGCACTATGAAGCAATCCATAGCTACTGTAGCATTAGTTCGATGCCCAGCCAGGGAGCTGACCCACATGGTGCAGCAAACCTCTCCTCTCTTGCCCGCTGCTCCCCTCAAGAGTGTGTTTCAGTCAATCTGCCTGTTCTGCTCGCCACTCTGTCTCTGGTGAATCCTCTCACTCCCCTGCCCCCCAACACCTCTGGCCCACATGCCAGCACTTGTATGCATAAATAAATCGATCTTTAAAAAAAAAAAAAAAACTTTGGAAAAAAAATAAAGTTAGATATTGCTAGATTTCTGTTAAAGTTGATCAAACTCATAGAGTTTGAACAAAATCAAGATAAAACACACACTCAATTCTCTGAATATCAACATTTAAAACTTCATTTTCATTGTCACTGTAACTTTTTTTTTTAATTATGGCTTTATTTATTTATTTATTTTAAAGCTTTATTTATTTATATAAGCACTGGGTACAGTCAGAAGCGCGGGAGGGTGAGAGAATTTACCAGAGCCAGATTGGGGAGCAGAGCAGGCAGAAGGACCGGAAGTACACTGCTGAGGGGAGCAGTGGGCAGGAGAGGTCAGCGCGCCATGTGGGACCCTCCTCTGGTGGCCAGGGAGCAGCCGGGGATCAAACCGGCGCTGCAGAGGCTGCGGGCAGCTTCGCAACCCAGCGCTCAACCGCTGTGCCACCGGGGAGGCCCGTCACTGTAACTCTTGAATGCTCAAAAATTTTATACTCTTTGATCTCATAAATCTAACTCTAAGAATCTTTTTTAGTGATAATCCAAATAAGAAAGAAATATGAGCCAAGATATTGCTTGTAACATTAGTTAAGATAAAAAAACAAAATCTCTTCCCTACCACATTTCTCCAAGTTTCAGGTCTAAAATAAGAGACAAGTTAAATAAGTATATAATAATGAATAATAATGAAAAAAGATTGTACTATAACAAAAAACTGCAGAAGACAAAAATCTTACATACTGGATGATGATGACTATGATAAAAACATTAAAGATAAAAACAGTAAAGGATCAAAAAAAAAGAAAATACATGAAAATAGTAACAATGTTCGCGT
This sequence comes from Talpa europaea, assembly GCF_964194135.1. Lineage (NCBI taxonomy): Eukaryota > Metazoa > Chordata > Mammalia > Eulipotyphla > Talpidae > Talpa > Talpa europaea. The sequence continues at coordinate 134,810,444 of NC_140069.1, forward strand.
TAAGATGCTGGTACAATTCTTTATTCCAAAATTCTGTTTAATACATAGTTTTATAACAGAAAAATAAAACCACAAAATCCAATAATAAACTGAAAAAACAAACTAGGAACTTACAGCAGAATCGGTGGGGAGGTCAGTATCCCACTTGCGTCCCTTGAAATCTCCACCTCTATTCCATCGAAATGAGCTCATACAGCCACCTTGAGAAAGTTCTTTAACAACAAAAAAGAAATATAGGAAGCTATGAATATGCAAAAGGCAAAAAATGAAAAGAACATGTCATCTTAAATATTTGATCAAAAGACCTTACCAATTTATGAAACAATTTTGCCAAAAAACGGGAACCTGAATTTACAGGAAATACACAGGACAGAAGATCATATAAAACTATACCATGGGGATGCATCCAACAAAGTGCAGTCCAATGGAAACTTTACAGACAAACAATATATTTCTTTGAACAAGTTTCAAAGGAAAAAAAAAAAAAAGGATGGAAGGGAAATCTATAGCTTAAAATAAGCTTAAACATATCAACCAATCATAACAGAATATTATCTGAGTCCCAATTCAAACAAATAACATCAAAAAGGGGGCAATAAATAACATCAAAAAAGGGACACTGGCTGGAAATTTGAATATTGGCTAAACATTTCATAATACAAGCTGTCAAAAAATCTCAGGAGTGATAATTGTAATGTGGTTATGTTTTTTAAAGGCCTTATCTTTTAGAGATAATGTTTACAGTTGAACGATAACAATACACAGGAGTTCTTCAAATAACATATGAAGGGAAAAGGCAACTAGGGGTATGGTATGGCAAGGACAGGGACTGCCCAGGGACTGATGGTTATTGGGGGCAGGGTGACACAGACAAGAGGGTTGAGCCTACTGTTTTGCCAACTTTACGTGTATTCCTCTTATCTAAAGTTATAAAAAAAAAATCATGGTCAGTGATTACTCTTTAACCTTAGTCCAAACCTAGTGGAGAGAGGAGGCACAAAATTAAGATTTGTGATAAATTTGAATAATGAAGTATTTCTAAAACTTGTTTTAATGATAACAAAGTTATACTTTTATCCAAATAAAAGTAGAAAGACATAAAGAGTGTGTTGGGAATATGAGAGAGGTAAAGTTCCTGATTCTCAAGTCAGTCTCCTTAGAAGATCACACTCCCCCACAAACAGTAAGAATATAACAAAAGAATAAGAAAGCAACATATTAAATATGAATTATAAAAATGCCAAGAAGGATCAGCACAATGAAATTATAAGGAACAGAGAATAAGTAAAATAGTTACAAAATTCTGTTCAGCTCATATTTGTTTCGCTATATAAAATTTTTAATTAATGTATTCAAGGCTAACTACATTATTTTGACCACTGTTAGCATATGAAAGTCAAAAGTTGTTCAAGTATAAGCCTTAATTCAGTCACAATTCAATATATATTTGTAAAACACAGGATCACACTTAGTAATACTTTTAATTTCCTCAAAACATTTTTTCCTAATCATCTTTACATATAAAATCTCAAGGTAATGAAAAAGTGCTTGTTCTTTTCTTCAAATCAATAAATAGTTACCTTTGATCCTTTCAAACAAGTATTCCTGATTGGGCGTGAGGTCGAGATACTGCACGATGGTGTTCAAAGTTGGAATGAGAGGAGCTTTGACCAATGCGGCTTGCTTCAAGCTAGTAATGCTAGCCTCTGTTGGAAACGAAACACACAGAACACGGATTATTCTTCATGTGGGTCTCTAAAAGAACTTAAAATACTCCTCCTTTTGTATTCCAGTAGCTGCGTCTTCTCTGCCTTCATGTCCTTACACAATCAGTGAAGTCTTCCCTAACCCCTTCCCCCGCCCCTCCTCTGTGCTGTTTTCCTCTCCGGCACTAGCCACTATCTAATATACCTGGTTCATCTTGTTTATTGTCTGTCTCACCTGTGAGAAAGAAAGCTTAATGGAGAGATCTGTGGCATTCTGCTCACTGCTACGTCCCCAACACCTAGAATAGTTCCTAGCACAGAACAGGCACTCGAGAGGTGCTGAAAGAGTAAGTGAATGTAATAATAGCTCATCTAACAATCTGCATTATCTAATTTATCTAGAATGTAAAAACATACAAACATACTCCAAAAGCAGCAGCCAAATCCATTTTGGCAAATCTATAAACGATTAATATGTTGATGATTTTTGTAGGGAAGGCTGATGGTGGGAAACAGGTGAAGGCTGCTAAAGATGACGAGCTTTCTTTTTTGGGTGATGAAACATTCTGAATTTGATTGTGGTGATGGTTGTCCAACTTAAACCTTGGAACTGTAGACTTTAAGCAGTTGAACTGCATGGAATGTAAATCATATCTTGGTAAATTGTTCTACTTGTAAAACCCTATAGACATTGTAACATTCAGGTTCTTTGTTCACCTCAAGATAACAAAGGAAGTGGTTAAATAGCTCATTACAAGAGGGAATTTTCCACTTGGCAGATTCATTAAAGGTAAATCAAACGCTGGGCTCTATTTTCACATACCTCCTATTTGCAGTTCTGGACAACCCATCCGTCTCATCTGCGTGCTGACAGACTCAATCTCTTGCACAAGTGGCACTAATATTGTCTCATTGATCCACTAGTAAGAAATCAAGTAAAGATTTTACACACATAATTCTAAGTTAGCTCTCAAATAATTATTTTTAATGAACTCCAAGAACTGTTCAACTGTTTTGTACTTGAAAATTAAGTGAGTATAGTGAAAGAGAATTGAAGTGGCAGCTACCTGAAGTCTAGATAATTAGGTAAATAGGCTTAACTAACATATGCTTGTTTTTTCCAGAAGGAAAGATGAAACATTCAGCTGTAAAGTTTTTCTTAAATTTTATGATTATTATACTAAGCTAAAGGATAACCTTCAGTTTACATTTCTAGGGTAATTATTCAAACAGTTATTCATGTAGTGTTTATATTGATTTGTGGTAAGACAATTTTCAAACTAACATACTTGATTAACTTCCAGCAGGCTCACCCAATCCTCTAACCACAGAAAAGCAAATTTATTATACTTGAAACTAGTGTGTGAATGTTACAATATTACTTTAGGACTAAGGATTTTTAAACACCATTTGCAAGGCTAATATCAAACTCATTCTGGATGTGGAAAGACTGTCCAAGGAAACACCATCTGGTTTGCTGGTGTGTCATGTGTGTTATGTGTGCTCATAGCAACTGCAATCACTACTTCTGTTTCCACGTCTCTGTTTAACTAAAAATGGAAGGATGCAACACAAGCCTACAATTCCTTATACAAAATTCTGAATTAAAAACAACAACAAAAAACAAACCCAAAAAACCAAACGTTTTTGGGAATCCATTTAGCAAGGAAATTTGGTATGTTGGCAAGACCTGGACCTGAATCCTCATGAAGCTATTTAAAGACTTTATCCCACTTAGTGTAACTATTCATTTGCTTTATTGCAGAAAAGTAATGTGGTTGATTACCGAATGTTAATCACTGCACTAGTGGTATTACAAAAATATAGGGTCTAGACATGTTGCTTTTCAAAACAATTTTAGGGCCTCCCCGGTGGCGCAGCAGGTTGAGCGCCGCGCTGTGAAGCTGTCCTGCAGCCTCTGCAGCGCAGGTTCGATTCCTCGCTGGCCAGGGAGATGCCCGCATGGCGCAGCAGATCTTTCCTGCCTTGCCCGCTGCTCCCCTCAGCAGTGTATTTCGGTCATCTGCCTGTTCTGCTCCCGACTCTGTCTCTGGTGAATCCTTTCACCCTCCCGCGCCTCTGGCCTGTACCCCAGCTCTTGTATAAAAATAAATAAATCTTAAAAAAAAAAATTCAGAACACTGTCATCTATGGAATTCAGATAAGGGATTGTACCTGTAATTCTTTTAAGTTAATATTCCAACCAAGATTTCATATTTTAAATATATTAGCATTTTTAGACAAACCTCAAAGTAGATATAAAAATAATACAGTTCCAGGAGATTACTTCAGCCATTCAATCTTCAATATTTATTAAATGCATCCTACCTGCCAGTCACTCTTTAGCTGCAAAGGAATGGTCTAAGGGTTCCTGGAGAGAGATTTAGACTTCATCCTCAGGAAGTCTGACTGGGTAGTTCTAGAGTTGGGCTCAGAAATTTATTTTTAAAAAGCTGTTCAGGTTACTGGTTTAAGAAAGCAGGCTGCTATTTTTTCACCACTCCCTCTTCAGCCCTATTAAAGTTATAGTAAAAGAGACTAAAAAAGGAGTACAAGTGATTTTAATGTATTTCTAGAAACTGCAGAACGGATGGCTAAGTGTGGAAGGATGCAAAGCGGCAACCTGCATAGACCATGAACACAGCCTGACTGCAGTGGAGCAGGGCACCCGTCCGGCAGAGCCTGTGCCACGCAGGTACTGTGGAGAGTGGGAGAAAGAGCCAGGGCTGCCAGGTGAACTCACTCTACAGGGAACAGCCTGCCTTTTGCACCACCATATTTGTTTCCCTTACAATTCTGGACACATAACAGACTGGACAGAAAAGCTTTTGAAAACTAAAATTGAGACACTGGGAAATGGCCATCTTAATTTCCTTTATCAATTCAAGATACAATGATTTACTAAATATGGAAGGAAAAAAGTCCCACAAAAATGAATACCATAAGATAAATGTCATGTTTAAAACCCTGACTGCACAACTGAGACTACCAGAAGGCAGGGGATAGGTAGCAAAATACGGAGGGGACCCAATGGTAGAGGATTATGGGTGCCTAGGTGATGGGTATGGTGTGGCAACAAACATCTGAAGAGATGTGAACCTACATGTCTGAATCATATAGGGTGCTTTATACAAACACTACCTCAATTAAAAAATAATATAATTATTGTTAAAAAAGTCATATTGGCCTTATAGATGTACCACCTAAAATTTAAGTTTATTAATTCTGATATTCCAATAATTGATAACTCTAACTGATATTCCAATAACATACCTTGTATATTAACAGGTACTAATATTGTCCAAAGAGTAATGTCAGAACTTACGTTTCTGAACTTGGCTGTCCATGAATCCATATGATCAAGAAGCTGTCTATTCATAGTCACTCTTGCCCAAACCTATTTAAAATGTTTAAAATGAACAATTACTGATTTATTACAAATCAGTTATTATCTTCCCTGAACTATGTGAAAAACTTTGGGGGAAAAAAATCTTAAAATATTTATGAAATACACAATATTCTTATTACCAACTTGGCTGTTACTCATGTAGATAAATATTTAAATTCCTATGTTAATATGTTTAGGGAACACAGGTCTTACTTTTAAGAACAAAATTAAAATCTTGTATTCTGTATCAAACTGATGAAGTTACAGACTGTCAAGTGTTCTAATCCAAATGTACTTTAAAAGCAAGAGTTTTGGATATATCAAGTACAATTAGATATGTGAATCTTTATAATGAGTGCAGAAAAATGTTTTATGCAGGACATTAATGTCAACTATGTGCCATAAAGCATAAGACATACAATAATTCAGTTTTGGGCTTACAAGTAAGATAGGAGCCTTTCCTTTTCCTAGGCTATGCGTCTAGAAGTAGAAGTGGAGGTTACAGGACAAAAAGCTTCCAGACTTTCTAATAAGCTGTAAATCACAAATAGTAAGTCATTTTTATTTTCCACTTACCTCTTCTGCAGCTTGTTTGGAACTGAGATCGGCTTCATCTTTGTTAGCACTTGGGGCCTGAGATCTACAAGCGAGCTGATACTGAAACTTCTTTAAAGTCTGTGCATAATCCCCCATAGAACGACTGTAATTCCAGAAAGTAGGACTGGTAGAAGGTGAGGTAGAATCTGGGCTCCCTGTAATGGTCAATGTAAAGAGCTTCAGTCTGTTACAGAAATGCTTACACCTTGAGCTAGCACACGAATACTGGGTAGCCAGTTTCCTAAGCAGGGCAATCAAGTAAGACCAAACCTCAAGGGTCTTCTCTTCTCCCCAACACTGTCCCTTCCTTAGAGAACATAGACTGCTTGTGCTAGAACATTTTCTGTGCAGTTTAATAGTCACGACATGTAGTTGGCTGACAGTATCTGCTATCTGCTTATTGTTGTTGTAAAATTAAGCTTGTTTCATTCTGTATGACTTTCAAATGATTCAGTGAGAAACAAAAGACAAATTTCTTCAAGAAATAAACAGGCTAAGGGGGCCTCCCTGGTGGTGCAGGTGGTTGAGCACCGCACTGTGAAGCTGTCCGCAGCCTTTGCAGTGCAGATTTGATGCCAGCCGGCTGGGGAGAAGCCCACGTGGAGCAGCAGACCTCTCCTGTCGTGCCAGTGGCTCCCCTCAGTAGTGTATTTCATCAGTTTGCCTGTTTTGTTCCCCGCTCTGTCTTTGGTGGGTCCTCTTGCCCTCCCGCACATCTGAACTGTGCCCCAGTTCTTGTATAAATAAATAAATCTTTAAAAAAACAAAACAAAACAAATAAATAGGCTAAGGAAATTCCTGCATTTTTAGAAGCTTTTTCTGAATGGGATAACTACAGTCTCCTATTAATAAACTACTCTTTGGACTAGCAGTTAATCTCACTCTTCCCTGTACTAAATTATATTCTATATATAGCCTGGAGTAATTCTTGTGTTATAGCAAACGAGACTGATTGCACTTCTAAATTTGTAAATTTACTTGAGGAAATGCAAATAGTTATGGTCAGAGATCTAATCCCACAGAGACCTCTGCTACAGTACTCATCACACTTGGAGGTATGTTGTCTCTTTTCCCAAATAGAATTTAAGCTCTTCGAGGGCAGTCTCGCTCTCCCTAGCATCTGGCACACTACCTGAATAAGTAGCACGTGTTCAAAGACAATTATATGATCCTTATGAAAGTTATTATTTTTCCTGAATTTAACTATTACCTGAAACATTTACTGACACTTTGCACCCAAATATAAAAATCACAGAAAGCTAATTCTTTAAAAAAAAACGTATTAGAATTTCTAAAAGGAGTCCTATAAAGTAATAAAACTGGTTTTCTTCTGATGTTTACAGGAAAGGATGAGAAATCATGAGAACATATATGGCAATATTTCAATTTATAGCCTCAAAACTTTGACGATCAGTCAGTCTTGTACAGTAGCTTAGGTGACTAACAATATGTTCCATGTTGGAATAAATAATAACAGAGTAACAAAGTATCACAAAAAGTATATAGTTAAATTTCCAAGTAGGACTTCTGATTAAATTGACTTACAGTAATAAATTAATGTCATGAAAACAAATTTTAGAACAATACAAACATTGAATAAATAAGGAATAAAAAAGGAAGAGACATGTTTACGACAAAGCACAAAGCTATGCTATTCTGATTAATCATTTTGACTATTAACTTAAAAATTAAAACCAAGCTTTCTGAAAGAAAACTTAAACCTGAGAAAATTTTCAATGAAGACTAGTTTTAGATGACGGAACAAGTTTTACAAAGCTTAAAAGAATTAATATGATAGAATTAAGAGGTTTTACTATTTGTTATACATTAGCCAAAGTACAAGCAAAATATATACAGAATCACTGACAGAATAGGGCCTCCCTCTAGTCACAACCACAACAAAACAGCCCCAAATCTGTAGCTGGAGAACCCCACAGACTTGAGAATCAAAGCATACAAGAGATTTGGAATTCTGGCAACATAATGAGCCGCAGAACCTAAAACATCTCTCACTATAAATACCTAAAAGTGTTTACTAAGTAAGACACATTATTTAGATGAATGGAACTTGTAAAAACCAAGGAGAAATAATCAGTGGTTAAAATGAAGAAAGAATTGAAAATCAGAGTGGCTATGCATGAGCTGATGCTGTGGTGGCTCTGGAGAATTTTGTGGGAATTATCGGCTTGTATTTCAGAGTCCAGGTGGGAAAGGGAGATAAGAATGTGGGTCCAGAAGAGGTAAAGAATTGCACCGGACCTTCTTCTACCTCCATTCCCTGCATTAACATAATGCCAAGAATCTCAAAGGGCCACAGAAAAAGTATCTGTCCAATGGCACCAGAGATAACAAGGAAATTTATCTCAGGTTGTTTTGAGAGTATTTTTTTTAATCCCCGAAATTTAAAAGGTATAGATCCATCTTCATGTGGGTTTAGAGTACCCAGTTACACTACCTGTTGAGGTCTAGGAACCTCCAAGTCTAGAAATGTCTTAAGTTCAAGATCAATGATACTATTTAAGCACCTACCAGGCACATATATAAAAACGGAGAGAGAGCTTCCATCCAGCCTGCCCAGGACAGGACAAAACCACACATAAAACAGCACTGAAGATGAGCTTACCAAAACAAACATAAAAATACATAAATCACAAAGAAATAAGCGTATAAGATGCATAAGAGTCAACAAAACAAAAAATATTTATATTTAACTTTCAAAACTTCAATTGAACTACTGGACAGAGACTTTTACAAATTATGTTTTTAGTGACTGAAGAGTTTTAAGAAGTTGAAAACATAACAAGGTACTCTAAAATAAATCAGGAATAGATGAAAGGGTATCAAGTAAAACTTGAAAAAAATGAGAACAAAACCATGACAAAAAACTGGAATGAGTTAACTAAACAGCAATTTAGACACTGCTGGAGACAGAACTAACCATGAGTCCAAAGTGACTATAATGAAAGACTGTGGGATGACGGGCAAAACAGAGAGCTCCTCTTAATAGAAAAATGCCAAATTATTAAATGTAGAAGAAATAAGAATATTAGAAAGTCTTCATTTTGTAACCACTACTATAATAAGTCATTTGGCAAAGGATCATCAGTGAGTGCCGAACTGGGTGGAAGGCTGTTAGAGAACAGGACAGTCACATGCCTCAAAGAATCACATGATAGATTATTATTTTTTTTTAAAAATCAAGGAATTTTATTTATTTATTTTTTTAAAAAAAGATTTATTTATTTTTTTTTTTTTTTTAAAAAAAGATTTATTTATTTAGTTATGCAAGCACTGGGTACAGTCAGAAGCGCGGGAGGGTGAGCAAATTCACCAGAGCCAGAGCGGGCAGCAGAGCAGGCAGAAGGACCGAAGTACACTGCTGAGGGGAGCAGCGGGAGGCAGGAGAGGTCTGCACGCCATGTGGGGCCCTCCTCCGGTGGCCGGGGAGCAGCTGGGGATCGAACTGGTGCTGCAGAGGCTGTGGGCAGCTTCGCAACCCAGCGCTCAACCGCTGAACCACCAGGGAGGCCCCACATGATAGATTATTAATATAAGAAAAGTTATGATGAGGAAATCAGGTGACCATCACAGTGGCCAAGTGATTCAATTTAATGTTACAAAATAAAGGGACAAACTGATATCATGTATCTCCTGATGTGACACATTGAAAGGAACACACACCACCTAAGCTGCATTCTTGCAAAAAAAAAAAAAAAAATTTCGAAACACCTAGCCTGACTTCTTCAAAGTGTAAATGTTATAAGGGACAAAAGACAAACAAGGGCCTCCCCGGTGGCGCAGTGGTTGAACGCTGGGCTGCGAAGCTGCCCACAGCCTCTGCAGCGCCAGTTCGATCCCTGGCCGCTGGCGAGGGTCCCGCATGGCACCACAGACCTCTCCTGTCTCGCCCACTGCTCCCCTCAGCAGTGTATTTCATCATTCTACCTGTTATGTTCCCTGCTCTGGCTCTGGTGAATCCTCTCACCCTCCTGCACTTCTGACTGTACCCAGTGCTTGATAAATAAATAAATCTTTAAAAAAAAAAAAAAAAGGCAAACAAGAACACACAAATGCCCTAGATTAAAGAAGAAAAAAGAAGTGTGACAACTAAAGGCAATCTGTGATCCCTGACTGAATCCTCCATCAGTAAAATTTAAAAAAGCTACACAGGTGGTTACTTGGGCAACTGCGAGAAATGTGGATATGAGGAACAGTGTTATCTTAAGTATGATAATATAGCATCAAAAAGGAAAATTGGACTTGTTCTTAGGAGATGCATATGCATGTGAAATATTTAGGGATGAAGTGGCTGTTCAGTTAAAAAAAGGGTGTGAATAAGGAAGAGTAGATATGAACGTCTGGTTTCTTGTTATTGGAGAAAGGATTTACAAATATGAAGAGAGAAGAGGCTAGAATAAATCCTGGATAGTTTGACTGGAATTGAAGGTATCACTATAAACTAATGGCTTTTAATACATATGGATGGATGGATGAAGAAAGACATATGAATATGTGTGTATATTTATGTTTTTGTTTCTTGTATGAATGTATATATATTTCCTAGCTGTCTGCTAAGAGAATCTAGAATAATTATGTCCCATCAACAATGGCATATCCAGTACCCAGACATTCATTTCTAAATATTCACCACTTAAAGGAATCACACCTCCTTGGAGAAACGGGCTGACTCTAGAGTGAGTTAGCCAAAGAAAGTACAAGATAAGCCTGGAATGGATATCTTCTGATTCTACAAAGTTAAAAAAAAAAGTCCTCAAAGACTGATGGCTTCATGTCAAAAGTACACAAACTCTAGTTTAAAGAGGATCCACTAGCCAAATCTGAGATAATCTAAATATTACATTAAAATGACCTAATAGGGAGGAGGAAAAATTCTAACCATAGAATGCCAAGACATAAATGTAAAAGATGGTTGCTTAAAAATGTGAATGTATTTAATACCGCTGAATTATATTCTAAAAAAAGGCTCATTTTATCAGAATAAAAATGTTTATAAAATATAAAAAGGATCAGGGCCTTCATGGTGGCACAAGGGGTTAAGCGCTGCACTATGAAGCAATCCACAGCCTCTGCAGCACAAGTTCAATCCCCAGCCGGCCGGGAGCAACCCACATGGCGCAGCAGACCTCTCCTGACTTGCCCGCTGCTCCCCTCAGCATTGTATTTCAGTCAGTCTGCCTAGTCTGTTCCCCACTGTCTCTGGTGAATCCTCTCACACCCCCCGCATCTCTGGCCTGTACCCCAGCTCTTACATGCATAAATAAATAAATCTTTAAAAAAAACATATAAAAAGGATCAGTATAGATAATGACCAACATAGTAAGTAATTTTGAAAACAATCTCAAAGATGTTAATACTTGTAAGTAAAAATTTGATGAGGAACAGACTCATCAAGACTTCAAGACTATTTGTATAGTCTTAAAGCAACTCCTCAAAAACATTTATTATCTGCATATTAATTTGTACAAAACACTTAGTTACCCAAAACCTAAAGGTATAGAAGAGTTACAAATATAGGGATAGATACAGATATGCGAGGAAAACATTAACCAAAAGAAAATTAGTATAGCTGTGTTAACTTTAGACACAACAGACTTGAAAGCAAAAGCCTGATAAAAATCTCTGTGTGTGTGTGTGTGTGTGTGTGTGTGGTCAGAAAAGTCATGGCGTATTTCTTCTATGCAAAAATGCATCATGACTTTTCCAACGACCCAATATTGAGCTAATTTTTAACTTAGAGGAGACATTTAAGGGAGACAGCCAATGTGAGCTTTTAGTACCCTTTCTTTCTTAATAACTAATAGATTAAGCAGACAAAAATAAAAAGACAAAGAATTTAAGAACACCATCATGAAAATTGATTCTATGAACACCAGTATTTAGAGACTATGCATTTTTTCACAATATCAAGAAGCATCTGCAAAAAGCAATCATAGAGCAGGTCTAAATGCAATTTTCAAAAAATTAATACGGTACAGATCAGAATCTCTAGTCACAGTAAGTTAATCATTTAGAGGAAAGAAAATAAACAAAGCTTTCATTTCATGTTTGAAAGTTAAAAGCAACACTAACAACTATAGGTTAAAGAAGAAATAAAATTGGAAGTGAGAAAATATCTGGATATGGAAAAGATGTGTAGAGAATACAGATGCTGTACTGTTATACTTTATAATTTCCAATATACCTGAACTATCTCAAATTTTTAAAAACAAGAAAAAGCATGTATCAACAAATAACAAGATAATATTGATTTGTTTCTTTGACATTTGTAGCACTTTCAGGCAAAATTAAATTAAAAATCAATGAAGAGATTTCAAGTGACACAAAGAGTCATGGGCCAATAACCCGCTTCCTCATCGTGACCACGCTTTAGCACCTAATGTGCTTTCTGTCAAAGTTCCTGAGGGGGAAAAATCATTACTCGGTTCAATAATGTAATTTGGTTTCAAATAATTGACTTTGTAATAATCAAATCCACCCCAAATAGATTAAGACTTGCTAACATTGTTTCCCAAGGTAAACTAAAGATGAGTTCAAAAATGTTCTGAAAAACAGCAGCACTTCTAGAGTAAAAGTATGCTTTCTCCTGCCACATCAACCTCCCAAAGCACTACCTGACAGGGGACCAAACAGCACTTCAAATTTTGGTATGAACCACTTCAAGAACATTTTATGGCCTCAACTATTTAGTAGAAATTATTAACTTGACATATGTGAAAAAGCTTCCATCTTTTTCTTATAGATGAAAGGCTCAAGATTACTCAGTTCACCTACATTTTACTTCTTAAATCTGGTAACCTTAATTCTTTTTTAAAAGATTTATTTTTATTTATTTATGCATAGAAGAACTGGGGTATAGGCCCGAGGTGTGTGGGGTGAGAGGATTCACCAAAGACAGAGTGGCGAGCAGAACAGGCAGACCTACTGAAACACACTGTTTAAGAGGAGCAGTGGGCAAGACAGAATTCTGCTGCGCCACGTGTGGGTTAGCTCCCTGGCTAGAGATCAATCTCAGGCCTTAGAGGTGATAGAATGATAGAGCTGAGACTTAACTCCATGTCACCAGGGAGGCCCCAAACTTAATTCTAATGGCATAAAATACATTACATATAAAACAAAATGCATTTCTCTTAAGGTACCCAAGGAAAGACACTTAAAACTAAATTGTGGGTAACAAAGTAATGGAAATAATGGGCTAAGGTTCATAGGGTTCATATACAGTGACATAATTGTGTACATTAGATCTAAAAAAAAAAATACATATGTACCCAGCTTAACTCTATGCTGTTTCTCCTCTTCACTTCTAAGAAAAGTATCCAAAGTTCGTAGGTCTGTCATGTAGTCTTCTTTGTCCGTGGGGGAGTTATAGACAGTAGGTGAAGAACGGTAGCGAGATCTCAAGCCACTGCTCTCCACTGGTCCAACAGTGGCAGGGTATGGAGAAGAAGGAGAGGGGCTATAGCTTGCCAACTAAACAAAATAAAAGAATTTTATTTTATTTTTCTTTCAGTAAAATGTATTTTTGCTTTGATTTTTGACGTTTAAAAAGTAACACACAAAGCAGAACGACCAAACTCCAGAACATTGCCAATACCCAAAGATGGCCATGATGGAGCAACAGGAACACACATTCACTGCTGGTAGGATAGCAAAATGGGACAGCCACCTTTCTACAAAACTGACACATTCTCACCTTGCAACCTAGCGACTGTGCACAGAGCAACCTATATTGGGGTGTATGAGTAGCTTTGTTCATAATTGCCCATATTTGTAAACCACCAAGATGTCCTTCACCAGATGATGTCCTTCACCAAATGAATGCTGTGGTACCTCTGGATAATGAAACCTTTTTTTTTTAAAGATTTATTTATGCATGCAAGAACTGGGGTGCAGGCCTGAGGTGTGGGGGGGCTGAGAGAATTCATCAGAGACAGAGTGGGGAACAGAACAGTTAGATTGACCAAAGTATACTGCTGAGGGGAGCAGTGGGTGAGTCAGGAGAGGTCTGCTGCACCATGTGCGTTGCACCCTGGCTAGCTGGGGATTGAACTCATGCTACAGAGGTTGCAGACAGCTTCATAGGTTGTGTCTTAACTCCTTGCGCCACAAGGGAGGCCTTTTTTTTTTTTTAAGATTTATTTATACAAGAACTGGGGTACAGGCCAGAGGCGCGGGAGGGTAAGAGAATTCACCAGAGACAGAGCAGGGAACAGAACAGGCAGACTACTGAAAACACTGCTGAGGGGAGCAGCGGGCAAGACAGGAGAGGTCTGCCTTGCCATGTGGGTATCTCCCTGGCCGGCTGGGAATTGAACCCGTGCTGCAGAGGCTGTGGACAGCTTCATAGTGCTGTGCTCAACCTGCTGCACCATCAGGGAGGCCCTATTTTTCTATATTTTAAAAACCAGTCTGATGCCATGTGGGTAGCTCCCTGACTGGCTGGGAATTGAACTCGTGTTGCAGAGGCTGCGGATAGCTTAACAGTGCTGTGCTTAACCCCTTGCACCACCAGGGAGGCCCGTGTTAAATACTTTAGAAATAGATTACTAGTGATGGGCATTACTTTTATTAACTATTTACTCTAGCACATTGACACATTTTTTTCTACTGGGGTTTCACAATCAATTTCTATTAGTTTGTAACAAATTAAGGATTAACAAAACTTTTAATGCTGTTTGAAAATAAAAGTTAATCCCCTTTCAAATCCCCTGGTTTAGTTTTGCTCAGAGGTATAATATTTTAATCAGTAAGCTTCAATAGCAAGAGCAAAGTAGCCCAACTCTTACTCAAAATTTTCTTGGTTCATTTATTTTTCTATAATTTATTTATAAAAATTTATTTTTTATTTATACAATAGCTGGGGTACCGGCCAGAGGCACGGAAGGGTGAGAGGATTCACCAGAGACAGAGTGGGGAGCAGAACAGGCAGATGGACTGAAAGCACTGCTGAGGGGAGAAGCAGGTGCGACAGGAGAGGTCTGCCGCACCATGTGGGAATCTCCCTGGCCAGCTGGGAGGCCCTATTTTTCTACAATTTAAAAACCAGTACATAAACTCTAGAAACACATCAAAAAGTTGGTGGATTAGAACCGACTGGATTGTATTAACATTATATATTATTGTGAGAAGAAAATCTTTTCTTTCATATCCTTAATGCTGCCTACTTTAGTGGACATAAATTGATAGTTAGTCTTCTACTAAAACTAAATTTATTTTTTTTCATAGCTTGAAGTTTATGCTATATTACATAATATATAAGGATCATGACAGTAACATTTATTATTATTTCTTTCTTTCATCAATGTAAAATGACCTTTTGGCTGATAAATTGCTTTCTCCCTTTAAAATTGTATTTTGGTGATACTACTGCTAACTCTTACTTTTGTGTTTTCCTGATATATATTTGTCTTCTGTACTTTCTTTTGATGTTTTCTTAATACATCATTTAAGACTTTAGAACAAGAAAGATTAATAAGGTGAAAGATCTCAATTCATCATTTCTTTCCATTTAATTTGTAAATTCAACAATGAACAAGGCAGAAGAAATCACTGGAAAAGAATGGGTAGAAAAAGAGTTAAAATAAGGAAAGATTATTTATTTAAAAATAAATGCTTTCCTGGTATTTTGGTAGTAGGTGTGACTCCTTTTTGTAATAAGCTCTCATTTAGCCATTTCTGAAACAAAACAAGCAGCAGTGTTTGACATTATTTGTTAATTCACTTAATACTCACTACAGTGACATTGCTAAATGTAGCACTAAAATACATATCAGGGAAATAGAAGACATCCCAGAAAAGGACCCTATAAGAATATATATATAATGCAAAGGAAGAATCACAAAATGATGAAGGTAATATTTACTTAATATATTGGTATTTGGAAAACTAATTTATTTTGGCAAAAACCCCAAACAAGAAAACCTTCATCTCATACATCATAGATAGGGCGGAAAAATCAATCCTCAAAGTTTAAAAATTTTTAAAGTTAAAACAGAAGCACGAGAAAAAGATAGATTTGACTACTAAAAATTTAAAACTTCTATTTTTATGTTTTTTAAAAATCCCATGGAAAGTGCTCACACTTAAGAGTTAAATTCTATGATAAGCCTAATTTTTGGCTAAGATACTACTCCAACATGATGAAAATCATATAAATTCTATAAGGATTTACAAAAGTTTCATATAAAACAGCAAAGAATGAAAGAACATGAATAAAGGAAACTAAAAAAAGTATAGTTTCAACTTCAAAAGATCTTGCAGAAAGATCCTAGATGGTGAACTGAGGTTCATTATCTTTGTAAAATATAAATTTTTTCTTTCATTTTAAGATGTGGTATAAAAAACTTCTGACTAATGTCAAGAAATCTGGGTTGTATTTATGGCTCTTAAGTGGATGATATTGGCAAGTCAATTGCCCACTGCCGCTCAGTTTCTTCATTGATGAAATGAAGAGTCTGAACTTAGTAATGAGTTCCCAATTTCAAAATAATGTGGTTGACTGAGAAAAAAAAGAGTCACTACCTTATTATATCCACTGACAGGAGAGTAGGTCATTCCAGGGCTATAAGAACCACTGCCACCTGATGACAGGCCTTGAAGCTGAGGGCTGTATCCAGTTATACAGCTGGTGGTGAACTTGGGGCTGGTACTAGGTGAGCGAGATGGGCTATAACTCAACACACTCTGTCCCTGAATTGAAGGTGAGGGGAGAGAAGAAGGGATTTGGGTTGCTGCCATATCATGTGGAGGAGTAGTCTGTACAACTAGAAGGAAAAAAAAAACAATAATAAAGTATGTGTGTACATACAGCAATAACATTTCTGTGAGAACAGAATTAAGGAACTTTTCTTCAAGAAAAAGGAAAAGCAACTTGGCTGTTAAGTTACAAAGTATTATCACCAAATGACAAATTACATACTATTTCCTTAGCTTCAAAATAAGAAACCGGCCTTAATGCAGCAAGTTAGTAAATTTAATTTTAATTGCAATTAAATAATGGAACAAACTTTCCTCAGGTTGTTGAATGTTAGCTGCACTCAACTCATTCAAGTGGGAATGATAATCATTGGTCTTAAGACAATTTATTATAGACCTGTTTAATATAGTTGAACCAGATGGCCTTAGAAGTTCCTTCCCACTGAGTCTATGAAACAGAAAATTAAATTGAGAAAGATTTATTGCCAACCTTTCCCCCACCTTTGCAAGAGATATAAAACACTTACCAGCTGTTTTCAGACCTAAAAGTGTTTGCTGTTCAGGGCTAACAACCAGACTTGTTGGTGCCACAGTATATTTGAAATATCTCCAAAAATCAAATAAGGCATTTAGGCTGAAGAGAGATGCTAGGGCAAGCTCTGGAAGAGAACAAGAATTTACTAGGAAAATAAAGGGTAAAAGGGAGAAATAAAATCCTATTTTAGCAAATTAACAGAAAACTGAAAGTTATCTCTTAATTCCTCACAAGTACCATTTAATGTCCATTTTGTGTAATGAGTTTATCATTTATCCTTCAAGTTTACACAATAAATACTTCATGGTCACTGTACAATGAATCAAGAGCTGCAGAGAATTCAAGTTACTTTTGGAGAATATAATGCTAGTTACTGAAGCCATGACTCTCATTTGGGCCTGCTGATCCAAAGGTCTTGCTCTTTCACTTGCCCCACCACCTCCCTCTCATAGACTTCAGGGCTAGAAGGCCTCTTTATACCCAAGATCTCGTGAAGCAGACAGAAAGGAATGAAGAACTCCAAGGCAGGCATTAAGAGATTAGAAATCTGGTTGGTCTTGAGAGATACAAAGGTAGAGAAGTAGGAAGGACATTTGAGGGAGAACAACAAATACAAATCTCACCAGCCCAAACTTTTTCTTTACAGAACCAACAATTCCCTGTAGTCATATTGTTTATTAATTTGACTGTCTCCTCTATACTAGACTATTCCTTCCAGGATGACAGGTACCTTGTTTCCTTTCTGCCTAGTGCCACATTCTGGAACACAGCAAGGCTATCAAATATTTATTGAGTGAAGGAATGAATACTAAGTTCAATTAAATTTAAACAAAACCTTTCATTGGTAGTAAATCAAATTACAGTGAAAAATTACTTACCAATATACCAGAGGGGCCAGTATGTCACATTATAATATGAACTAATCAATTTTCCAGTCCTGAAAAAATTAGAAAGTCTTTTCAGTAACTTAAAAAAATCAAAACACACAAAACCCAATTGGCTCCGTAACATTTTCACGGAGGGAGGAGAGGTGTAGGGTTGGGGGTGGCTAATTAACTTACATTTCAGTATATATCATTCCAGCTACAGATACATTTAGGAGTCCCCAGGCTAAAACCACTTTCCTAGCTTCCGTTTCTTTTCTCATCTTGATAGTTCTGTCAATAAGGGAAGCACTGGGACTTGGCTCCCCTTGCATCTATTCAGAAACAAAAAACACAAGAATTAACCCAAAGTAAATAGTTTTCCATCTAAGAAATCAAAGTGGTGTCCTTTATAGAGGTAACTAAAAATTGCACATACTTCCCCTTATCTTTAAAGTATCTTGCCAAAATGTTTTACATTTTAACATATGAAAGGGAACCCCTAGGTTACAAGTTCATTGGTGCCATTTGCAATCAACAGAAAACTGGCAGGTCACTTGGAACAAATTAATATTTCCACGAAATAAAAATGTCTTATTTTTGTAATTTAAGGGTTGGTGATTATGTCTGCAACTAGTCTGTAGTGTGATTTTGGATTATGTCACAGGGGCCCAGGGCCTAATCTAAGTTTTAGCAGTAAGTACTTCACAAAAACTATAAGCCACAAAACTCTCCTACATCCTCAGGCGGAGGCCATTGTTGGTCTGATCCTAAATAACAGCACTGCACGCTGCCAGCTATTTGGCGTCGCTGTTAAATTATTAGGATTTAAATTTTAAAAAGGCGAGTACCCCCAAGTTTTAAAAGGATGAGAGGGTGAGTGGAGGGAAAGTGTGCATTCAGTTTTGGTCCACAATGATGTTTATATTTCCATTGTTCTGCTAGGTTTCATCGCTTACAGACAGGTTTAAGGGCAGCTACAAGGAGTGGTACCCCACTGAGTACGGAGCAGCACCCCGCCCGCCACCCAGTCCCCAAGTCACACCTCCCCGTGGGGGAACTTCCCTCCCTGGCTGTACCAGCACAAACTTGAGCAAGCCCTACAGCTTCATTCCTCCCTCCCACTACGGATGGTGGGACGCCTGGCCACATCCCACTCTGGGGGAACCCTAGGCAGATCGGCGGGCGCCGAAGCCCCACGTCCCGCGCGGACTTCTCGTCCAGGAAGCACAAACATGACCCCGAAAACGCACCATGTTCTTCGACCGGAAGCCGCTGGCTCGCGCCACTCCCTACTGCACATGCGCGAAGCCAAACGCCAAAGGGAAGGCGCCGGGCTTGCTGGGCGGGAGTTACCGGAAGAGCGAGACTCTCTCGTCTCGCGAGAAGATGAAATGGGCAGGGGAGGCGGGACCGAGGCTGGAGCGTTACCAGGGAAACAGCTCTCGGATTTGTGGCTCCCGCTCTTCTGTGAGGAGAAAGCTGGGCAGCAAAATTCAGACCTGGTTCTGAACCCGCAGTAAAAAGTAATCATTGTAACAAGCTGAATTTCTATTTAGTAATATAGTTTTAGCTTCCTCAGGGCATTTAAAGTAGATTTTATTAACCAGAGTGGCTAATTGTACGCTTCAGGGTGCGTGGTAAATGTGTCCACATACCCTCCGCAACGACAAAGCACTTCTCACCTTCTGTGTTAAGAAAAAATAAAGTGTTCTGACCCGATGTAAAATTGTAAATATCCGTGTAATGAGGGTGCAGTAATAAATACCAAAATGTGTTGTTGCTAGTGGTTTTGAGGTGAAAAAAGAAAAAGTCTTTCAGTGCATATTGGTTGTAAGAATTTCTGATCCTGAGGAAAAGGCTCATTATGGAGGTCAGTTTGGTTTTATTTAACAAATACAAACGGCTACAATGTGCCACTGAGCCCTTCGCGGGGCCGTAAAAGTAAGAGCTCCCAGGTTGTTGCCAGGAGGAGCTCAGCCCCAGGTAGGAGGGCAGGTGCACTAGGGGTGCAGGTGAGTTGAATGGCCGCAGATGAAGGGCGTTGGGCCCAAGTGCCCAGGAACTTTCTAGACTAGGCGACGAGGGTGTCACAACAAGCTACTGGACTGTTATGTAGTCACATGCGTCCCAATGACCCAAATTTTTCCTAAAATGTTCCTAAAGTGAAAGGGAGGAAAATGAAGTTTTCTCATGGTTTTGCATAATAATGAAAACCTGTATGTATATTATGCTCTTAAGGATCTAATATGCTTTTTTAAAGAGGGATTTTTACATTGCCTTAGCAACAATGGTGCTTTGTTCATGTTACATTTAGACATGAGCTAACTTAAAAATTGTTCAAAATGTAGTCAGTTTTAAGAGGTTATAAGTCAAAGTAAGAAAACACATCCTCTCCATTTCATATCTGATTCTTTCCTGGGAAGAAATTGTATAGGTTTGTTGTGATTCACAACAGACACATCTATATTTCCTTTCTTAATGTAATCTCTATATAATCAATGTCATATAATCTTAATTAAATTTACATTTTTTGTGCATTTATTCAAAGCTTAAATACGAACATTACTACTAAATTTGATATTTACTTACTATTATGTTTTAGTTTGCTAGGGTTGCTATAACAAAATGCCGCAGTCTGGGTGACTTAAGCAACAAAAAATGTGTGTGTGTGTTTTTTGTTTTTACAGTTTTGGAGGTTGGAAGTCCAAGATCAAGGTGCCAGCAGGACTGGAGGTAGGCAGGTGCACTAGGCGGGCAGGTGAGATGGGGCACATTTTTCTCCTGAGGGCTGTTTCATTGACTTGCAGTGTCCTCACTTGGCCGAACCCCTGATGTCTCTTCTTTCAAAGGACATTGGAATATGGCCCTATCCTTATGACTTCATTTAACCTTAACTACCTCTTGAAAGGCTTTCTGCCCAAATAATCAAACTGGCAGTTCAACATGCAGATTCTGGGAAACACAATTCCATCTAAAACCCATCGGAACTATGTAGGCCAATTTACAGTATTATGATACAAATAGAAGAAACAAACCAACAAGCTGAATGACTACCTCAGAGACTTTCAATTTTAAAGCCACAACAAATACCATATATGCAAGTTTCAGAAAAAAATTAAGGCAGAATACACTTTATTGAGATATGTGGCAAATAGCAAACTTTTTCATAGAAGTAGTTTAGATATCTCATCCAAAGAAATCCAAGAGCTATTGTCAGTTGTGTCATAGTTGCTGAAGTGTATGTCACAATAGGTTGCCAAGGAAGTTGTCATACACATGGAGTGGAGTGCTTCCCACACATCTTCATCCCTTTGAGTATGTTTTATTTTCGAAGCCAGAAGTCATCATGGGGGACCTTTTTTCCTTATTTTGGCACGTGGATCCTCCCCCTATTCCTTTAAGTTTTTCCATGCCAAGTCAGGATTATGAATGCCGGAAAGATGACTCTTGTGGAACAATAGGGAGCTTCCTGCTATGGTATTTTGTCATCATATTGATCCTGATGGCCTTGTCTCGAGCTTCTGTCTGGGTAGGATATCCTTTTTCATTAAAAAAAAGTATATATTAGGGAATTTTCCATACTATATGTTTACTTTGATGTAGCTGCTTTTTATTTTAAAGATTTATTTTTGTTTGTTTATGCATAGAGGAACTGGGGTGTAGGCTGGAGGTACAGGGAGGTGAGAGGATTCACCAGAAACAGAGTGGGGAGCAGAACAGGTGGATCTACTGAAATACACTGCTGAGGGGAGCAGCCAGTCAGACGAGAGGTCCGTTGCACCAAGTGGCTTAGCTCCTTCGCAGGGCATGGAACTTTTGTCACAGTGCCTGGTGATAGCTTGATAGGGCTGAGACTTTCACCCATGTGCCGCCTGGGAGACCCAATGTAGCTACTTTTTAAAAGTTTGCTTTGTAATTTTAAAAACAATGCAGTCTCATTCTAGAGAACCCAAAAGTTAAGTAAAGAATGAAGAGGAAAGTTAAAACTACTATAACCCTATTTCCTAGGGGTAATACTATTAATGTTTTGGAGCATGTCCTTTTAGTATTTCCCTTTTTCTCTATCCAAATATATTGCTCTTCATCTTGCTTTCTATCTTTGATCTTACATGTTTGACCTTATATCATTTATAGTCTTACCCTTGCTTTTTAAAAATCTAAATATTTTGTAACACTTCCCCAAATTATATGCACACTACAGCATTCTTTTTTTTTTTTTTTTTTTTAAAGATTTATTTATTTATTTATACAAGCACTGGGTGCAGTCAGAAGCGCGGGAGGGTGAGAGAATTCACCAGAGCCAGAACGGGGAGCAGAGCAGGCAGAAAGACTGAAGTACACTGCTGAGGGGAGCAGTGGGTGTCAAGAGAGGTCTGCACACCATGTGGGACCCTCCTCCGGTGGCTGGGGAGCAGCCGGGGAATCGAACCGGTGCTGCGGAGGCTGCGGGCAGCTTCGCAACCCAGCGTGCCACCTAGGGGCCCTTGATGGGCTTTGATATGATTAGGATTATTATGTAATGCAATTTTAGGTTTGGTAACAACTGGAAAAAGGTTAGCGGGTGGGCGGGAGGGTTTATCATTTTTGAAAGTTAATTTATCTAGCATTTCAGTATATTCATGATCATTAAACTCATCCTCTGACTGGGAAAGGGATTCCTTTGATACGGGAGCAGAGGCTTGAGCGAATAATGACGTGTTTAGATCATTATTGCTTTTAGGATTATCCTGAACTTCATCCTGTTGGCCTTCCCACAATTCTGCCTCAGTGGCATCAACCAACAAATCTCTAATTTGTACCCACAAGGACAGAGCCTGTCTCGGAACCTGAGATGGTCCATGAAGGGTATAACTCTTTCACTTCTTTTCCTACTTTCTTCCAAGTTTCTAGTGACAAACTACCTTCTTCTGGAAAACACGGGCATACCCGTAATATAAATTCATAAAGTTGCAGTAGAGCTTTCTTATTTACTTTAATACCTCGTGTTTCAATCATATTTTTTAATATAGATAGAAAAAGATCTTTGTTTTGGGTCTGTAATTGACCCATGGTCTCGTGGTGCTTTCGTTCACTCAGTAGAGATTTCTTTCAACTGTGCTGTCCGGCCCGTGTCCCTCGTGGGAACTTGCAGAGGTGTCTTAGCTAAGGTCTGTCCGTACAAATCCCGGACCAGGCTACTCCGAAGAGCAGATGACCGTTATGCTGTATGACGTTCCTCCACGGGAATCGCGGGTGCAGCCCACTCAGACTCCGTAGCCACGAGGCCGTGGAGCCGTATTCATACACTCACACACACAGCACCACGAGCATTCACTCTTAGAAAAACTTCTCACTATCTCGAACTGATCACCCTTTATCAGCGAGCTCCGGATGCTCCAGTGAGGATCCTATCCCTGACTGTTTAATAGAGGGTATTTTAAGGGAATCACATTCACACTCACACACAAGAAGGGAGATAGCTTACCCAACACGATCTCTTCGTTACTCACCTCTTCTTTGGGTGGAAGACTCAATGAAATGAAATGAAATGTCGGGGCCCCACGTTGGGCGCCACCTGCCGCGGACCAGCACAGCAGTAGACGATGAGGCCACCTCAGGGTTGAGAGAAGCGTGCAGGGTGGTCAGGGCGTCGGTGAAAGAAATGACAAACAGACACACTTCAAGAGTGAAAATCTGAGTGTAATTTTCTTTGAGTTTGTGACCAGTATATATATGTTTTCCAAAAGCACAGGAATGAATATCAATGAAATTAGCTTGCTCATGGGCTCAGTCTATCACCATCAGGGAGGTGATCTACATAACAAGCAATGACTTTTATAGAAGAAAGAAGGAAGTTTAGAAAGACAAATAAGGGATTAAAGTTTGTAGTTCTAGAAAGACGGGATAAGATTTTTAGCATTCTTGTAGTGGTTCCTGGTGGTCGTTATCTTTTGATAAGCTTCTGTCTTTTCAGGGAACTTCCGCTGTACTTCCTCTGCTTCAGGGTGTTATGCTGTTCTCCCCCTGCGTGCTGGTTGCCCAGCCGGACCTAGGGACGGTTAGCCCTAAAGGTCACTTCAGGGGGAGGTGCAGCACCAGCGCTCAACCACTGCGCCACCAGGGAGGCCCCACACTACAGCATTCTTAATGACTGCATAATTTTCTGTCTTGTGAATATACTGTAATTAATGTGCAGTTTGAGATACTTACCTTGTTTGCAGTTTCTCTATATGCTATGTGATATTGGGTAAACTTCCTTACTGGTTAATGAGCTCCAAATTCCTTTTGTAATTTTAATAGGATAAATATAGGATCTGGGATTTTATAATAAAGCAGGGCATTCTGCACTGAGAATAAGATGCAGAACTAAACTAAACAGGACTAACCACCACTCTCAACCACCTCTTCATAGAAGAATATGCCATCCTCTTAGGAATAAGATAGCTTACTTTATCAGCATTAGAATGTTTCAACATATTATGAGTAACTGAGCTCTTGTAAATTGCTGACATGGAATCCTTATTAGCTGTTAGTACCAGGCTGATGATTAATCAAACCACCATCATTTGGTATTACAGTCAGAGCACTGGACTGGCAATGGGCAGCTAGGCTGGTGCACTTATCAGCTCAGGATGGAGAGAAGGTTTGTTATTGTCTTTGCCAGATGGATTCCATTATAATAATCAAAGACGCTTCCCCTCATCACCTCCTCCCCCCAAAGAAGTTTCATTTAAAGTCCAAATGCTTCTTTAGGTAGATATTTTGCCAAAAGGAGATTTAGAATAGCGATAGCTTATACACATGTCTTACACTCCCTAGCTAAGTATATTGAATTTGTCTAACCTGGCAAGAAATGCTACTTTAGAAAATTAACGAAAAATTGAAATTGATTCCTGGCAAGTTCATCATGAAGACCACTACCGAGGTCTATGCTATTCCTTTGCTCCTTGCTTGCATAAGCTCTTTGGAGTTACAGAGTCCTGAACCTCAAGGACCTTAAAAAAGCATAAGGTCCAGTCTCCCGTTACAGGCAAGTGAGACTTAGTAACCACCCCCCTGCCTTTTTTTTTTTTAATTGATAAGGCCCAAAGAAATTAAGTGATTTATCCAATGTCACACAAGTGGTTAGTGACAGAGCGAAATAGACCCAGGCTTCCTGCCATATTACTTGTTTGCTTCAAAGCATAGTTCCAAATGTTGAATCAAAACTCTTCAGTGCTGATTAAAACCTTAATTATCTTAGAGGTTTGTCTTTCACTTTGTATCCTTATGGCAGCTACAATTGGCTGGACTGCTGCTTCTGAAGGGTCCCAGATTGGAAATCTGAGAACCATATGAGAGCTAGTCAAGAAGGATGGAATTTCTCCTTTACTTTGAACTTCATTTTCTCTGCTTAACTCAGTCTTTATTTACAAACCTCGAAGTAATGGTAAAAGCGTGATGGAAATGTGGTGGTAATTATCCTCAAACATGAAGCACGCTAATTTCCTCTGGATTTGCCACTTTTAAAGATGCCTTTACCCTTTTGCTTTCAGATGATAAGTACTATATTTAGCTTATATGTTTGTTTAGTGTTTATTCAGACTGTCAGTGCTGGAATTTTTCCTGACCATACCAGTCCAAACTCCTCATTTGCATATGTGGAAACTGAGGTGTTATCACAGAGTTGCTTAATGGAAGAAGGCAGAACTGTCCCCCCATCCCCACACATGCTATCCTGCCCTTCGGGGAAATACAACTGCTGTTTTAGCTCACTGAGTCACACACATACACAGTTCATAAAATGCTTTGGGTAACCACAGTTCATATGATTTCACTTAGCTTGATGTAAAAATCTTTCTTTTGATTTTGTGATTATATTCTGATTAGACATCAAATCAAATATGAAGACTTTCTGTGAGATTGATATAAACAAAGTGTTTTTAAACACGTTCCCACTTACACTGCAAAAGCAGGCATTATAGAAAATAGGGAAATAGGAAAGTAGAAAAAATAAAGTTTGCTCTAGATTAAATAGGAACACCCACTGATGATTAACTACTAAGTTTATAAACTAATTTCTCTCTCTCTCTCTTTTTTTTTTAAAGATTTATTTATTTATTTGTGCAAGCACTAGGTATAGTCGGAAGTGCGGGAGGGTGAGTGGATTCACCAGAGCCAGAGCAGGGAACAGAACAGGCAGACTGACGAAATACACTGTTGAGAGGAGCAGCGGGTGCGGCAGGAGAGGTCTGTGCGCCATGTGGGACCCTCGCCTGCGGCCGGGGATCAAACTGAGGCTGCAGAGGCTGTGGGCAGCTTCGCAGCCCAGCAGTCAACTGCTGCGCTACCAGGGGAGGCCCTATAAACTAATCTCTTAATAATCATCTCGATGTGTATTAAATTGAAAATATTCCAGACCTGCCACAAAAGCATTTTTTAAAAAAGAGAATGGTAGCAGTAAGGAAAAGAAAGAGGTACCTTGTTAGAGATAATTACCTAGCATTGGCGAGATAGATATATAGAAAGAACTGGGCCAAGGAGTATAGATTGCAATTATGAATATCCGAGTATGGCACTTTCAACCCAAAGGAGTGTGACTTTCTATGTAAATCCATTTTCCCCAGTTGTAGACAGTTTAAAGAATTAGAAGGTGGCCTCCCCAGTGGCGCAGCGGTTGAGCGCTGGGTTGCGAAGCTGCCTGCAGACTCTGCGGCGCTGGTTCGATCCCTGACTGCTCCCCGGCCACCGGAGGGGGCGGTCCTGCATGGCGAGCAGACCTCTCCTGCGGCCCGCTGCTCCCCTCAGCAGTGTGCTTCTGTCCTTCTGCCTGCTCTGCTCCCGGCTCTGGTTCTGGTGAATTCTCCCACCCTCCAGAGCTTCTGACTGTACCCAGTGCTTGTATAAATAAATAAATAAATCTTTAAAAAAAAAAAAAGATTCAAGTTAAAAAAAAAAGAATTAGAAGGAAGTCAAAGTCAATCTTTGCTAATACTTGCATAGATTCTTTAAAATCTGTTCTTTCATATTTTTAGCTAATTTGTGATAATGCTGCCTATGCAAGTTTGCAGCTTGATTTTTAACAAAACTTTCTTTTCTCATGTTATGATCCTTTTACTATCCTGGGATGACTATTTTTCTGTGCACCAAACTTTCTCTCTTCGGAGGGTTACTTCCTGGTGATAGATTTCTAGAAGAATATTTATGTGTCAAAAAGTATTAGGAATATCTCTAACATTTTTGAAACATTCTGAAAGAGTTATTTTATATTTGTGTCTTTGGCAAAGACATTTTCAGCACCAAAGACTTACCTGGAAAATGGGACAAATATTTTTTGAGTGTTGGGGCAAGAATAACTGAAAATGGAACTATTCAAAGAAATCTATTTCTCCTGGTTCCCATTTTCACAGATAATATATTATGGTTGCATTTTGGAGGGGCATGTCTAAAAGATTTAGGAGATATTTAGCCTAGGAATTCAGGTAAAGATTTTAAAGAATTATCAATCAGGTGACCAGATAAAAAATGTCCTTTAAAAAATAATTTTAAAAAATAATTTTAAACTAATCCTAGTATGATAAAATCTGTTTGTAAATGTCATTTCTCTATAAATGTGAGTGCTGGTCTTCTTTAACGGACATCAGAAGTGAGATGACTATAACAAAAACTCAATAAATATTTATTGAATTGCACTGAATGTTTAAAATAAGACATTATAAAAAGGGTCTAGGGTAATTATGTTTCTTAACAAGTAAATGTGAGTGAAAAGCAGCCAACTGACATCACTATCACTAATTTATATTTCTGAAACAGATGTCTGAGAAGAAAAAGGATGAAGACAGTGGGGCAAGCACTTCAGTAAGTAAAGGTGAGAGCCAGGACACATGGTATTGGACTATGATGACAGAACTATGTGTTGAGTGTGAAGTAAATAACAAAGGTGAACACCGCAGAGATTGGTTCCCCATGCCTGTGGTGGCCCAATTGGTGGGGTCCTTCCTTTAGAGCAGAAAGATAGCTTGGCTGCTTTAGCAAAATTATTCTGAAAGAGTTGTTTTATATTTGTGTCTTTGGCAAAGACATTTTCAGCACCAAAGAGTGGGACACTTACCTGGAAAATGGGACAAATATTTTTTGAGTGTTGGGGCAAGAATAACTGAAAATGGAACTATTCAAAGAAATCTATTTCTCCTGGTTCCCATTTTCACAGATAATATATTATGGTTGCATTTTGGAGGGGCATGTCTAAAAGATTTAGAAGATATTTAGCCTAGGAATTGAGTTAAAGGTTTTAAAGAATTATCATTCAGGTGATATTATCAATCAAGATGTTATAAATTACTGATAGGTAGAACTCAAGTTCTCTTTTTATTCTGTAGCGTTCTCCCTTCACACAACTTGCCTTTCACATGCCTTTATTGTTAGTTTTATTAGAGACTTATGAACTGTATGTTACATCTTTTTCAATAACCTATATAGCCAGTGGTATGCTGGTAAGTACTTAACAATGGATTCTCCAAAAATGTGTGTATACATATATTCTTAATTTTAAAAAATGTAAAGGGCATATATCACACAATTTTAAATTTTTTATTATTTTTATTTATATATTTTACATCATTATTAATTTTTGAATAGTGTCTGATTTCTCCTCTCAGTTGCTGTCCCCATAAAATTCCCACCATCAAGACTCCTGTGAACCGTCACCATAGACTTGTGTCCTCTTCCCTCCTGTTTTGATTCCTCTCCCTCCCCCTCCCTTGCTGAATCTCTGATTTATAGTTTGCCTGCTGGTTTTGTCTTTTTTTCCCCCTGATCCCTTGTATGGTTTCCCTATGTTCCTCCTATAAGTGAAACCATCTGATACTTTTCTTTTCCTTCTGACTTATTTCACTGAGCATAATCCCTACCGGCCCCATCCATATTGCTGCAAATGGCATAAGTTTATCTTTTTCAATTGCTGAGTAGTATTGCATTGTATCACACAATTAAAAAGGAAGAAAATATGTAACACTCTGTTTAGTTCCATATAGAAAACTGATTCTCACATAATACTTTCCATGATTTTTGCCAGACCTGTGCAGCCCTAAGCCAACCTATGACTGCAATTGATGAACAAGAATAGATCCTTTCCTTTAAGTTCAATGAAATTTACTTACATTTCAGTTAAGGAGTAAGATAAAAGTGAAACAGGAAAATATATATTGGAATTTAATTTGGTTGTCAGTGATGTGAGTGACTTCTTTTCTGACTTGTATGGGTATAGAATACCCTGGAAGACTTTTCTCATTTCTAGATGTCTTTCACAATGTAGTGGCTACAGGTCTGACACTTTTCAATGTAATCTATGTTGGTAACATGTTCTCTATCTTTTTCTTAAGCTTAGCCAATCAACAAAACCATAAAGCAAGTCCAATTTTTAGCATTTGTGGATTTCCATCCCATAAAACTGATTTCAAGTTTCTAACATTTGTCACTGAACATAGAGTTGGAAAGAGATGCACTAAAGCACATCATTTTTAGTATTTCTAATATTCAGGTACAATAGACATAAATAGCTTCAAGAGAATACATTATAATAAAATGTAAAAATAATTAGGAAGTGATGGGTTTTGAGTACTTATTATGTTTCTTCATAATAAATTGTTTAATGGTAAGTTTGCATAATTTAATTTTTACTAATGGCTCATAAAATTACTGAAAGTTTAAACATCAGTTCTGTGAGCTACTGGTACAGGCCATCCCTGATACACCATTGTATGAAGAAAAGATCCTTTTTAGTTTCTTATACCCAAATCACATTCATGTACACAGTTGAATCTTTAAGACTTCAAGGCAAAGGAAATAAAAGCTCTTTCCCTGGAAAAATTTGGAGTCTTTTCCCTTGATCTAATATTGGGGTTCAGATCACAAAACTTTAAAAAAAATATACCAAATATCTCTCTGACCCTTCTTGTGTCTAGGAGATTTGGTATGGTATTGGAAACTGCAGTGAGCAGCCATTATCTGCAAATGAATGGAGAAAAGTGGTGACTTGGAGAAAAATAGTGATTAAGAATGAGCCCATACATCCATAGGCTTATTAGGTAATGTGACGTTGTAGAAACCAATAATGTGCCTAACTTATTGATTTGTTTTGTTGGTTGTTAGCAAGTAAAGATTCTTCCCATAAACGATCAAACAAAGATGGTGCCTGGGACTCTTCACAAATGATGAAAAAATCAAAGCTGAGCCAACTTACCCCTGTGACTAACTCAGAAGTGGCTTTGGTCAATGCCTATCTCGAACAAAGACGAGTCAGTCGCCATTTTCAGTTCAGCCAGGTGAATCAGACCCATGACAGCGATACTACTGAGTGTGACAGTGACGAATCTAACTCTGGAGCCTCCTCGTGGAAGGAGAGTGAAAGTGAACACCACCTACTCCCAGTCCATGTTAAGAAGAGAAAAATAGTTCAGAGGCAAAAGAATCTGGGAACTCACCAAACCAGGGACAGGCCCTGTCTCCACTGCAAAGCCATGAGAACCAATGAATGGTTGATACGCCATTTCCTTCAAAACACTTCAGTAACAACTCCCATAAGAGGAGATATTCCAGAGGAAAATTGTTTACCTGACATTGACAAAAAATACCAGTAAATTTGGAATTTTATTACCTTACTTGAAGCCAAATGAAGAGATGAATGAAACATGAAAAATCACCAGAGCTCTAGGTGAGGAGGCTTTTACAAAAAAAAAAAAAGTCTTTCTACCAAAAACAAAAACATACTTTGAACCCAAGCGGTAAAATTTCAGATAATTATTTGTCCCAAAACAGGCCAGTGAATTTGTTTATGGCATCACTGAAACATCCAAGTTCTGTTCCTGCCATTGTTTTTTATTCAAAAGAGCCCAAGACAGATATTTTATGCTTTGAGTGTATGTATTTTGTTTTTGTCTGTATACAAATAAGGAAGCTCTTTGAAAATATACTTATGTTCAGAAACCATTTCAGTTTATTCATGTCTATTATCTGACTGACTAAATGAATTAGGTGAATGGAATTATGAAATAGAATTGACCATATTCTCCAAGGCCATATTTTCAGGTGACTCTCCCAAAGTGGTATTGTTATGCAAGTGTCAGCTTCGTGCTGGTGAGGAGGAGCAGAGAAGCTCAAAGCTGGAAGAGGTCTGATTCCTAGGGTAGACCAAGGAGCAGGAGGCAGCATTACCAGAGGGGCAGCTGGGCTGTTGGCTGTCCGTGGTTATTGTCCACAGGGCACGGCAAGTATTAAAGAAAAAATCATTCTGACACTCAGTAAAATGCCAAGAAACACTTAATTCAACATTATTGTAACAGGGGTCAAATGTATTGCAAGAGGGGCAAGAAATGGAGATCATCTCCAAATATGGCAAGGAAATAGGGGATTTGATAACCAAGGAACTGTTGCTAAACTGACCTAGCACCATTCTTTCTGAACTAGCCAGGCCAAAGACAGGACAGACACCAAAGCTGAGATCTGGTTAAGAAGAGACCTCAGAGGAGATTGACTAAAGGTAGGTCAAATAGAGAGACTTTGTCACAAGTTAATCTCAACCTAGACAGAGTTAGGACTGGGTTTTCTAGTTTAGTGGAGACGCCACTGGTGGGGAATTCAGGCAAGCCTAGATAGATGAGTTGTCATTGGAGTTCCTTCTTCCGATGAATGACAGAACCCCATCTGGGAAATGAAACAAGATCCAGATCTCAGAGAGGAGAGTTGGCAGAGGAGATAAACAAGCAGGGGTTCTGGTCACAGGGCAAAAGTTCAAAGAAGGGATTAAGACTTGGGGAAGGATTTAGGTAACAAAGTATAAAGACTGCAGCTTCATACCAAGAAGTTAGACTTTTGTGGGGGTGGGAGAAGAAATCACAGAGACTTCAGGCTTAGGGATCTCCATAGTAGCAGGTTTCTTAACTGACTGCAACAAAGAGAGATTGGAGGGCAATATGGGAACTCCACATTGGAACTAAGTCAGTAGAATCCAGGACATGGGGTGACAATTCTGAGCCCATTTGTGGAGACCTGTCTTATTCAGATCACCTCAGTACTGGAACAGATCTGAAGCTACAAGTGAAAAACAGGACAACTTCAAGATTCAGGTCAGATATCAGCCTTTTCATGAAGACTTCCTTTACTCTTTGACAACCCCCTCCATTTTGCTTTCCACAAACAGAACTTATTGCACCCTTCCTCATGATCCAGCATAACTTGAAAAGTTCTCTATCTCAGTACTCTTAACATTTTAATGAATGTACTTAATGAATGTATTTGTAAGTCTGTCATATATGTATATATACACACGTATGTATATGTGTGCATATCATGTCTATATGTATGCATGTGCATACATATATATCCTTAAAGTAGAATTCATGATTTATGTTTGCATCAGTGTGACCTAGCACAGTACTAGACAATATGAAAGATAAATAATGCAGTTGAGTCAATGTACAAAGTGACTCTTGAATGCAAAAGGGAAGAGCAACCTGAGGCCAATATCTAAAATTTAGTGAATGATTCTGAGATTTCTAGCTTGATAAGATCAAAATACTAAAGTTGTCTTACTTATTAAATAGGCAACAAAACCAAAACCCTAAAAAACAAAAAGCCAAACTAAAATTATCAACATGAGTTGCAGAGGCAGGATTTAGATCCAAGTCATCTGGCTTCAGAATTTGCGTTTTTAATTATTATGATCTTAGCTATTCTCTGAGAATGGAAGATCCTGATTTTAAGACAATTTCATCATCCTCCCACCCACACAGCCAGCCATAAATGATGTCCAAGCAGATATAGTATTACCAGGAAAAGGATGACAATGGCCATTTTCTAAACAATAGAGTAAGAACCCATGACCTAAATGTTTTGCTTGTGGATCTAGAATATAACCAAAGACACTATTACCTGAAGAAGCATTTATATTAAAAATTGCTACTTTTCATGGTCTTAACCAAGGGCCTAGAATAGACCAGAATGGGGGAAAAGGAGGGAGATGGCTGGCTGTAGGAAAAATGAATCAGGGTTGAACTGAACCAGGGACTTTAAATATGAGGGGACACTGTAATCTGTGAGTACATGAAACTGAAAACAGGCCAAAAATAGCTAGAAGGGTATCCAAAACTAAGAGAAAGGCACAGACTTAGAGGAAAAAGGCAATGATATGGTAGTATGAGAAGCAAAAGCATGGCCAGCACTTGGTTCTGGCTTGTTGAGTGAGGTACAGAATGGGTGAATTGGGAGAGAGGTCATGAAACCAGGACTGCAAGCATTAGTCATGCCAGGGTGTTACTTTTTATTCAGAGCCTGGTGTGGACTATCAGACTATCAGGCCCCCCCCAACCCCCAACCCCCCTCCCCCCCCCTCCGCTGCTTCAGCCTATCTTTGCTTAAAGGGATAAATTAGTAAAACTGATTTCTAACAGTAAAAGGTAGTAACCTCTTTGGGAGGCTTGCTTGAGGGAAGACATGAAATTCTTGGTCTATCTGTGGCTCATGCATACAGCTACGTAACCAGAACTGACCTCTGTGGCAATGTCCACCTACATCAAACAACACAATTCTTGCCTGGTACTGGGTTGCGGGGAAAGTTCTAATTAGCTGGATGTGGCAAGGAATGAGTATGCACATAGGAGGTGTTTGGAGATGGGTTGGAGCATGGGGATGCTGGGAAGTATGTGCCAGGGTAGACGGTCTCAAATTCTGAACCATTATCTGCCGTTATAGGACTGGTGGTTTGGTCTTGGTGGGAGGAGAGCTGAGCCAGTAGGTTAAATCTAAACCAATAACCACAATAATAGTGTTAGGGGGAAAAGGATGTCCCAAAGCTAATTCCATATAGGCTTTGTGGACTCCACCCCCACCCTAGGTCAAAGCCAAAGACACTGGGAACTCCAAATCCCATCACCACCAAAGGGAAGGTGGCTGGGACCTGAGGGTGGGGTTAAGCAGCCAGGTGGATACAAAAGGCAGACACGTGGGCTTTGGGGGACCCCATTTTGGCTCCCCGCCAGCTCGCAGCGTCCGGCCAGCTCTGAGAGTGACTTTGGGTTTCCAGGTCGTCGGATCGTGTAGGACGCATTCAAGACTTTATTTCCCTATTTTCTCCCTGAGTTGCACATTTTCCTTATTTCCTTTTCTCTTGTAAATAAACCTTTTATTAACCTTTTGTGTGTGTCTGTAGTAGAGTATTCATAAGTCCCTTTAAATTGCGCGGGTGAGGACCCACAGCCAGGAACCCGTTTAATATCGGGGTTGCTCTATAACAGCTTTTATAGGACTGGTGGTTTGGTCTTGGTGGGAGGAGAGCTGAGCCAGTAGGTTAAATCTAAACCAATAACCACAATAATAGTAGTGATAATCAGTAGCATTCGGAGAGCTTGTCATATGCCAGGCCCCACAGTAAGCATTTCATAAGGAATATTTACTTGTCACAAGTGTGCAGAATAGGTGTTTCCCCAAATTCTCAGACAATTTAACAGGCTTCTGAAAATCAAATGACCTACCCAAGATCACACAGCAGGCGAGAGTGGGGTATCTGGGTCTGTACTTTTGTCTGACCACAAAGACTTGGTATTTAGCCACATTCTTAATTGAGAGCAACTTGGAAAACCAAACACCAAATGCCAAACCGAGTCCAGAGACACCAGAGAAGGACTGTTAATGGAAGATGGACCTAAAAGTCCGAAACTGAAAAGAGATGGTGTTACAGGCTCTGGCCTGAAAGAGTGGGTCCTTTGCCCTCGAGGGAAAGAATTCACCAGAGAATGCAAGGTGTAGTTGAACCAAGCAAGGTTTTATTAGCGACTAATGCATGAGGGAGCCAGTGCAGGAAAGGCCTGGCTACCCAAAGCGCGTTAGAGGAGGCATTTAAAGGGTAGGTCCATGAGGCAGGGGCAGAGGAGAGCAGCAACATGGCTTGTTCTGGGTTGGGCTACACCCGAGCATGCACGGTTGGCTTACGTTCCAACTATGCACGTGGGCCCTTGGCCTTCTCCCTCCAGGAAACTAAGATAATCATTAGTCAGGATCCAACGCTTTTGTCTGTTACGGTGCCTCATGGTCAGTGTGGGGGCCAGACTGTTTGGAGTAGCTGTCTAGACCATGACTCAGTCCGCCTGGTCAGACAGGACTTGGGGCAGATCATCCTACCGGCTGGCAGTTTCTCTTACCCAGGCTGTCTCCCTGTGACTTACTTCGCCAAGTCAGAGGGGTATCACATCTGACTGGGGCGGCTGGACTGCGTCAGCTCTCCTCATCTGCAGGGGAAACCTGACCAGCTTATCAAGCACAAACTCAGGGTGGTGGTTTGGAAAAAGGGAGAAATGGAATCCTAGCCAGGAGGGTTGATGAGGATAGGAATGAGCTTGGTGTTGAATATCCGGGATCAAACGGCAGTTGGGGGCAGAGCAGCCAGGTTGATGGCCAAGGATTTGAGAGGAGGCTGAGGGGAGCACACCATCTAGAAGCCAAGACAGCAACCCCGATCCTTTCACAGGAATACCCTCTCCCAAGAGATTCTAGAGTAGTGTTTTCAAAACAGCAGCCCATTGAGGGATTGTGAATTCAATTTAGTGGGTTGTGACTTGCATTTATTAAAAAATAAATAGAAAATAACCACAGTATCGCACAGAATAAGGGTAAGCATTGTTTTTGGTTTAGAGTATGTGTACTGAGTTGCCATGCAAAATGTGTTTCTTTACTATGGTGAGATAAAAAAATAAAAGGCACTGTTTGGAGGAGTTTCCTTTGTAGATTTTCTGTATTCATCAGCTACTCCACTAAGTTAGTGAAGGCAGTTTTCAACGCTCCGTGCATTCCTGATTGCTGTGTGCTAGTAATGAGTAAATCTTCACCCACACTATAGAGTGGACCAACTGTCTAGATTAGTGGAAAGCCTGAATGAAATTATACTACTTAAAAAAGAACTTTAGGTTTATTATTTTCAAATAGAGTAAATGGAAGCAAGCTAACCAACTGTTGCCGGGTACACAGGAGTGGGTTTTGCCTTGGTGAATAGACAAGAGTAATTTGTAATTGACATTTCAAAGAAGCCTTAGAAACAGGCCAGCCTTTGTTTAAATCATAATTACCCTGTTTGTATGTAAAAGAATACTTCTAAAGCTTTTCAAAACAACTGGTTCTTTTAAGTAGATAATTATTCCCCTTCCAATCTTGTTTACACTATTCAGAACTTCAGTGAACTCTTTTTTTTTTTTTCCATAGATAGTACAAAGGTTAACTTCAGCCAGCCCTTCCTCAAATGATCACAAATTCCCAATTAGTGAATTCTAAACAGGGTTTCCCTGTAACAATATACCAAAGACTTGTATGCTGTGCTCTTTATTGCTTTGAATACCATCTGACAAGTTTCCAAGGACCAGGCCACCTGGATATTCTCTATCTGTCAGGAACATGTGGTCAGAGAGGTGCAGGAGAAGGTGAGGGGAAATACAAATCAGGCGCAAACATGCAGGGCCAGTGAAAAAAACAAACAGGAGAAGAGGTGTTTTTTTTTTTTATTTAAATTTAGTATCTATTACATATCTACTGAATATAAAATGACAGGCACTGGTATAAAGAAGAATTGCACTTTAAATGTAACAAAGCGACAGACAGAAACAAAACTAAGCTTTGTTGGTATGTAGATGGAAGTGATTAAGAGACCTGGAGAAGTGGGCAGAGGAAAGGTGTATTATGAAAAAAATGATATGTGTCCTCTTTTGAATAATGTATCTGTCACAGATACATTATTTCCATTCAGTGCACAAAAGGCATTATGGGAACTCTTTTTTTTTTTTAAACAAAAATGTTTAGAATCCCGGGCAATACTGTTTCCCATTTCTTATCTTTTATGTTCTGAGCGTGGCCTCTTGGAAGGCGGTTCCTCAAGCTGCCTCACTCCAGGGGCCTGCTGTCTCTAATTGTCTTTGTTTATTAGGACCCTCTGTCACCATGAAGTTTCATGTGTTCAAAATCTTGATTTAGCAGTGAGAACATCAGACAGGGAGCCAACTCTGCTACTAATTAGTATAAATCAAATGGGGGACTCGGGAAGACACAAACCAGGTCCCCCTGGAAGGGTGTGGGGCCAGGGTTGGTAAGACTGACTGGCAGGTCAGAGAGTTGAGTGAGAGACTGTTAGGGGGAAGTGATGTCCTGAGTTAATCGGGGTTGCTCTACAACAAGACAAAGGGGCTTAGTGATACTCCATTTAGGACCTGGCGCTTTTTTTTTTTTTTTTTTTTGCCTCCTTTCTCTGGTTGTACCCCTTCAGATGCAAAAAGCTGGGAGCCTCCATGGATTGTTCTCCTTGCATTCTGGCAGCTCCGTTTTGTTCCATTGTTCTCCTTGCCTTCCAGGCCTTAGAGTTTAGATGCAATGGTCTGTGCTGACCGGGTGGTGCCCCTTCCTTGTCATGAGTGGTTCCCGCATGGACATGCGATCTAGTTCTGGAAAGAGAAGTTTGGGGGTGCGGGCATTCTGAGAAAAGTTTCTTCAGTTAAAAAAAAGACCCTCACCGCAAGAGATGGTCTTGCCTTAGGTGGATGACTGAGTCTGAATGTGACAATTTAACTGGGAAGCCGCCTGTGTCCATGCAAAAGACTAGGTCTTAAGTTGCTGAATTAAATTCTGCAGCCATCCTGCTTTTGGACTTCTTGGGAAGCAAGAAAATTCCCCTTATTGTTTAAGCATTTTAATTTTACTGGCAGCCAATATAGGGTCTTGGTCATCTTCTAAAGCAGCTCCTTTTATCTAGAAGGTGAAACAGGAATGGAGGACTTGTCTCCCTATCCCACCAGAGATAGCCCTGGTGAGCCCCCCCATTTCCTTTATTTACCCTCTAGGCTTAACAAACTTTACTTTCTTACATTCTGAAGAAAAAGAGCATCATTAGGAAGATAACATCTGAATTTCTGAACAACAAAAACCTCCAGACACTTATGTTGAAAGGATGGACATGCCGACCCTGGCCCACTCCCCCTTCCACTCCCTCGTAACTGGATAAATACCCTGCCCTCTGCCAAAGAGCAGGACAGTGGTCTTTCAGACACGAGTCTGCTGCCCGCCTCAATTCATCGACAAATTAAACTACTTTTCTTCTCCTCAAGCTCTGTTTCCTTTTATTGGCTGAGGGAAACTGAGACCAACTTTCGATATCAAAGGTACTCTGGAAGCCTTCAGGGGTCAAATACTGAATTAATTGTAGGCTCTCCTTTCAGCCCAAGAGGTGTCATCGACATTTTGGGGTTGACTGCCTTATTCATCTCTTTTCTTTCCCAGGAGCCTCTTCTTCCCACAGTTCTCACGAGTGTTGGTACAGGTACAGAGTGATCCTTCCCACCTTGGGACTTTTTTCCTGTGAGAGTCCCTTACTGAGACTTTGGAGTTGGGACCAGGAGAGGGATCGGCCTGTCTGGGTGGCTGACTTCAGAGCAGGTTTTCAGGGCCCATATTTCCCTCTGTGTAGCCTGAGAACCAGAGAAAGCAGGTAGTAAGCTGAAAGAATGAAATGAACTGGAGAAGAGCAGAGAGGTGAGACGGAAGATTCTGATGGTTTCCGAGTTCCTGGTTTGAGTTTATTCCTAGGGCCCATCTGTTTGCCACTCGTAGTGTTACAGGGCAGGGAGAGGGCCACCCTAGACCCTGCAAACCTGCCTGCTCTAAATAGATTCTGCCATCCGCCGCATCAACAGAAAACGTGAGACTTTAATGAAAAGGAACTTTAATACAACTAGGAAACAATACAGGAAAGGCAAAGAATCTAGTTTCTAAATCAAGTACCCAAAGTTACCCGTCCCCTCGTGGGTAAAAGTCCACCCAAGTAGGATTGGCCCAGAGCAAGTCCCCAAAGCCTGCCACAAGTCTAAAGCATCTTTCAGTGGGGACCCACAGAAAAGGGTCAGAAACAACCAGACGAGTCTGTGAGGAAAGAGCAAAATCAAAATCAAGATAAAAGCTGCCATTGCCACCTCCCCATGGGTCTCTCACCCACATCTGTGTCACCCAGTCCACGACCAAAAAGCAAGAGCATTTTCTTCACATGACTCTCGGCTCCATGTGCCTCCTCCAGGTCTGGCTTTCCATACTGCTTCCTTCCTCCATCTCCTCTGCAGCTTCTTCTCTTTAGCGCCACCCTCCTTTGGGTGGGACAGGGAACCTCCCCCTTTCCTAGGGACCACCCTGTTACCTGTTACACTTCTATGGTCTTTTATATTTCTTATCAGAGTCTCCATCCTGACTGATACTTTGTTGGTATTTCACCTGGGACTCTCCATGCTCACCAGCACGCCCCTCCAGGGGGCACCACCTGTAACAGTCTTTGGCTATAGGCCCGGGATACACCACTTCATTTCAAGTCTCCAGGGTGAGTCACTGAACATGGAGTTGGAGAGACAGGAGCACACTGCCTCTTGTGAGCCCGTCGAAGACTGCTCCAGCACACCGCTGCCTCAAGCGTACCCGACGGCCTGCTTGTCAGGAGATTGTGTACTGCGTAAGAGTTTCAGAGGTAGATGCCGACGGCTACCTAGCTGGGGATACTGGTATCAAAATCATTTAATTTCAAATATGCAGAGTCTTGGGGCTACAGGGAGTAGAAGAAGTACAGAAAGTCACATTGGAAAATTGAAAAACATACTTTTCTTTATATAAGTATAATAAGTATAATAATGCTCTTCTGTGTATGGGTATCTGCTGCTTTTCCTTTCTTTTTTAAAATATTTTATTTTTATTTATTTATGCATAATGAATTTGGGCCTAGGCCAGAGGTGGGGTCGGGGGGATGAGTCAACAGAGACAGAGTGGGCAGCAGAACAGGCAGATCTACTGAAATACACTGCTGAGGGGCGCAGTGGGCCAGACAAGAGAGGTCTGCTGCACCATGTGGGGTCTATTCCCTGCTGGAAATTGAACTCATGACACAATGGCTGGTGATATCTTGATAGCATTGAGACTTTAACCCCTGTGCCATCAGGGAGGCCCCTCTGCTGGTTTTCAAAAATTCACATTATGCTTCTTTGCTTTTATGAAAGATCTGGACGAGCAGAGCAGGTCCTCAAATAATGTTTTGTTTGACATTGTTTTGTTGGGCTGTTGACGAGAAAAAAAAAATCCCACCAGGAGCCACTGTCTTTTCCAGTTTGCATGTTGGCCCCATGTCTGTATGGGTTTTCTCCAAGTACTCTGGTTTTGTTAGTGGGCAGAATGAGGGGCATCCCAGGACTCCCAAACCTACTCTAAATGGGTTCTGCCATCTACCACATAAAGACAGAACATACTCATAGTGCATAAGACCTTCAGTAGAAAAGAACTTTAATAGAATTAGTAAGCAACAGAGAGAAGTTACCCGTCCACTCATGGGTAAATGCCCAGACAAAGAGGGTTGGCCCAAAGCAGGGCCACTGAGGCCCAAAAGCTTGCCACAAGTCTGAGGCATCTTCTGGTGGGGACCCGTAGGAGAGGGGCAGAAGGGGCCAGGCAAGTCTGGAAGGAAAAGAGCAAAATCAAAATACAAGTCAAGATAGTCTGCCATTGTCAGCCTCCCCATGGGTCTCTTACCCACATCTCTATCTCTTTCAAGTGTCTCCTTCCATGTCCTACGAGTCCCTGCTGCAAGTGCAAGGCTGAAAAGCTAGCGTGGCTTCTTCACATGTCTCTCCTCCATATGCCTTCTGCAAGTCTTCTCTTACTCTTCCTTTTTTGCTTCTCCCAGTCTTTTCCAGCTTCCCCTCCCTGCTCAGCTCCACCCTTCCTTGGGTGGGGCAAGAAACCTGGAACCTCCCTGGTCTATGGCTATCACACTGTTACAGTTTCCTCTTCTATCCCAAAGGTGTGCACCTAAGTTCACCTGTGTGTCTCAGCTGTCCCAGTCTGAATGAGGGCATGTGTGTGTGTGAGATGCATCGCAAGATGGAAGGGTGCCCTGTCCAGGGTTGAGTCCCCACCTGCATTCGGAGCTGCTGGGGGAGGCTCCTGCCAGCTGGGAATCAGAATAAGCAGGTTGGAAATGAGTGAATGAATGTAAATGACTATTTAATATTGTTATAGAGCAGCCCCGATATTTAACGGGTTCCTGGTTGTGGGTCCTCACCCGCGCGCTTAGAAGGGACTTATTAATACTCCACTGCAGACACACACAAAAGGTTAATAAAAGGTTTATTTACAAGGGAAAAGGAAATAAGGAAAATGTACAACTCAGGGAGAAAATAGGGAAATAAAGTCTTGAATGCGTCCTACCCGATCCGCCGACCTGGAAACCCAAAGTCACTCTCAGAGCTGGCGGGATGCTGCGAGCTGGCGGAGAGCCAAAATGGGGGATCCCCAAAGCCCACGTGTCTGCCTTTTATATCCACCTGGCTGCTTAACCCCACCCTCAGGTCCCAGCCACCTTCCCTTGGGTGGGGATGGGATTTGGAGTTCCCAGTGTCTTTGGCTTTGGCTGGGGTGGGGGTGGAGTCCACAAAGCCTGGATGGAATTAGCTTTAGGACAGCCTTTTCCCCCTAACAATATTAGAAGTATTTGGGGTCTTCGGTTAGAAGTTTGGTGATGTTTTGTGTAGAAAGTTAACTCTTATTTATATCTGTTAGTCTATAGTCAAATTGATTTCCTTATTTGTTTTTTCACTTGAAGTCACAGTGTCCAGGCACCTATCTAGGATGTTAAGTGAGGTATTACTGTACCTATTTTTGCTCATTGAAAAAACTCCAAAGAGGATTTTTGCTTTTATGACATAAGTGGAAACAGTGCTTGGTGTAGTGGGAGTGACCCCACCATGCTCCTTCCTGGGGCATGATTTTATCAGGCTATGTATTTACCAGATCATTCCTGTTTTTATTACATGTGAGAATAATTTTGAGTTTTATGTCTTAGTGTGATTTGGTAGGCTATTTTGGGGATCTGAGATGCTAAAAAATGTCCATATAAATGAGAGGTCATTGCTTCTTCACTTTAAACCATTTCAGTTTACAAACAGTTTCATAGGAATGTGCTCCTTTAGATGTCAGGGCAAACCGGTATTGGGACTAGGCGGGAGGCTTGGTTTGAGGACAGGAACGAGACTGGGAATTCACTTGGGAAGGTGTGGAATGTGATCTATGTGGAGGCAGAGTCCAGGTCTTGACAAAACAGAGAGTATCACCTTCCCCAGGTAAGCAGGGACATTCATTCTGGGGGTGACAAGCCGAGGCCACTCCAGGGCCTCCATACCAACAAAAGACTAAGTCAGGTTATCTAGTCATCTCAAGTAAAAATCTCCTGACCTGCTTTACTTTTCTCTGAAGTTCTTTTAAGGGGGATAAGTCTTTTATAACACAATTAGAGATAAGATAGGAAGGTATGGAAGGCCTGGGAGGGCTGGAGTGATAGTATATTGTGAATGAGGTCAATAATCAGCCAGAGCAAGCCTGGCACCAGAGTTTCCCTCCTTTGATGAGGGTAGGTTCCAAGGAGATGGTGTCAAGCCTCTCTACACTTGATTCCTCCAGTCCCCAAATCTTCAGAAGTTGAACTCTTCAAATGTTGAATCCTTCCTCAATTTAAAGACCAATCTCAAAGATTACCCCTTTATAGCGTTTTCTGTGGTTCTCTTAGGAAAGCTGGGAACCTCAGTTGAGACCTGTGTGGTCCTTTTCACATCTTATCGTAAGAAACTGCAAACCTGCTTTTTGCATGTTTGTTGTTCAAATAATTGGGATTTTTGGTGCATTGACATCCCTAAACTCCCGGAGCGTGGATTTCCACTTGGATTCAACTCATGAATGAACATTTCAAACAACTACCTTTTTTAGTGTCAATGGCATTCTTTGCTTTGTGGATCAGTGTCTGTGCATTTATTGGAATATTTAGTCCTTAACATTTATACTTGAAAAAATGAATGTGTTGATGTTAGTGATAAGAAGAATAGATTTTATAAATTTAGTTCAGTTGAGACAAAGCTGGAAATCATTAGACATGCTGGAAAGTGTACATTTTAGCCTCAGTCATGTATTTGAACTTAAGCATGTTGACTGATCATTTGGTGGGAAAAAGATCAAAATTAAAGAATACATATAAAAGGCTGAGAAATACATATTCCTGCAGAATATATCTGAAAGATTATGTGAACTAATTCCTTATATAAAAATTAATTCCAGATGGAACAATATAGATTAAACAAGGAAACAATAAAAGTAAGAAAAAGAAACTAATAAAAAGTTTTCTAATCTTAATGTAGGGGAGACTTCTGCAAGCATAATAGAAATAAATTCCAAAATCCTTAAAGGAAAAGACTGATACTTCGACTGCGTAGAAATATTTAAACATCTGAAAAGAAAAAAAAACCTCATTAAATGAAGTGAAAAGACAACTGGGAAAAATTTCAGGCACAAAATCAGGACAAACCTTAATCTCTAATATAGAGAGAATTTTTATAAAATAAGATGAAACCAATCAAGTTAGTAGAAAAATGGTCAAAATAGATGAATAGAAAATTCACAAAACAGGAAGTCCAAATGACAAATAAATACTTAAAAGGTTGCTCAACTTCATCAATCATTTAAAAAATACAAATGATAATAGAATGATAGGTCTAGTGTTTGATGGTACTGCTGTAGGGAAGCTGTGGGAGCTGGCCCTTTCAAGGTGTAGAAATTAATAATTAGTGTTTGGAAAGCCGGAAGAGAGCTCTCAGGCAAAGGACAGAATCCAAGGGAGGAGAAATGCTTTGCATTGTGACAGGTAGTGATGTTTTGTGGCCCTTTTGGGAGAAAGGCAGAGGCTCCTCTTTGCCCAGCAACTCTCAGTGAATGAGAGAGTGCCCTAGCCCAGCACAGGCCAAGCTGCCACACCTTGAGCTCCCGGGTTCCTCCATGGACTCTTCATTTATGACAGCCCCTCTAAAATCTATACAAGATCACTTTTTTCCCTTTATTCTGAAAAACTGTGCCAGTAGTTTGCCATGAGACTGTACATTCTGAATTGCTTTTTGTTGCTTTCAAATAAACCTATTTTGCTGGTGAAGTAACCAACTTCTTTGTTT
Organism: Talpa europaea; assembly: GCF_964194135.1. NCBI lineage: Eukaryota > Metazoa > Chordata > Mammalia > Eulipotyphla > Talpidae > Talpa > Talpa europaea. Next base: position 134,854,246 of record NC_140069.1, read on the forward strand.
TAGGCCAACAAAAGCAGTGTTGATGGGAAAGAAAATGGCTATAATTTCTTTGGAGGCAACCTGGAAATATAACTAAAATATCTGTAACCCAGCAATTTTTTTGCTAAGAATTGGTCCTTTCAAATGTATTAAAAATATAGATACATAGGGCCTCCCCGTGGCGCAGCCATTGACCACTGGTTCACGAAGCTGCCCGCAGCCTTTGCAGCGCCGGTTTGATCCCCGGCCGCCGGGTGAGGGTCCCACATGGCGCGCAGACCTCTCCTGCCATCCACTGCTCCCCTCAGCAGTGTACTTTGTCAGTCTGCCTGATCTGCTCCCCACTCTGGCTCTGGTGAATTCTCTCACCCTCCCGTGCTTCTGACTGTACCCAGTGCTTGTATAAATAAATAAATAAAATCTTTAAAAAAAAAAAACCAACTATGTTTAAAAAATATATATGTATAGATACATACCTAAGGACTTTAGCTATGCTTGGGAAATTGTGTCTACTTAAGTTGCTAGGTTCTCACAATCTACTTTTTAAAAATGACATTTCTTTTGTGTTTTTTGATTAGAAGTACTCATGTGCGTTATGAGGAATTCAAATAACCCAGTTATGTAAAAGTAAAAAAAAAAAAGATCTCTGCTATGTTTAATATGTATTATTTTCCAACCATTTTTGTGCATAACATAGTAATTTGGACTCTTATTCAGAACCTAGGAACTGAAGAGATTTCAATAAATATTTTGAGATTTATTTCTCCTCATTCCAACTCTTGTTATTTGCTGTCCAAAACTTAGGCACCAAATACATTGGGAAAATTTAATATTCTTTGCTATCCGAATTCACTGCCCAAACTTTTGCTGTCTGAATTTAGAAATAATTTGGATAGCCAAATAGTTTTTCTCTTACAAAAGTTGAATTGTAATATATACCATTCAACAACTTGCCTCTTTTTGCTTATAAATATATTTTTGGCATCATTTCATGTTAGTTCATAAAAATTGTCACTTCTTTTTAATGGCTGTATAGTATTTCATCATATAGCTATATTTATTCAACTTGCTTCGTATTGATGAGCACTTATTGGTAAACTAAGTATAAGCATTGACAGGGAAATTTGTCAAATAAAAATTTTTAAGTTAAAAATTAAGTTGGACACTATGTATACAAAATCTAACATCTTATAAAATTTAAACTGGGCATAGAGTGGAGAAAATTTTTTGATGAAATATACACCCAACTGGTGACAGACATCAGAGTTATAGATTGGAGTAGAGGGGGTAAAGGGGTGTGAGACATTATCACTTTTTTGGTTATAGTTTCAGTAATATTTGAATATATTGACTATGAGAATATTATTTTTTTTTTTTAAGATTTATTTATTTATTTATTTATTTATACAAGCACTGAGTACATTCAGAAGCACGGGAGGGTGAGAGAATTCACCAGAGCCAGAGCAGGGAGCAGAGCAGGCGGAAGGACCGAAGTACACTGCTGAGGGGAGCAGCGGGCAGCAGGAGAGGTCTGTGCGCCATGTGGGACCCTCCTCTGGTGGCCGTGGAGCAGCTGGGGATCCAACTGGCACTGCAGAAGCTGCTGGCAGCTTTGCAACCCGGCGCTCAACCGCTGCACCACCGGGGAGGCCTGAGAATATTATTTTAAAAGTAGAAAAAATAAAGGTAAAAGCTATATAAAGATGGTGTAGGAGTATTCCTAACAATATGCTTTGAAATAGTTTAAAAAGTTGAATCAGCCTTCCCTGGTGGAGCAGGAGTTAAAGTCTCAGTCTATCAAGCTATCACCAGCCACTGTGGCATGAGTTCCATCCTTGGCCAGGGATCTACCACATGGCGCAGCTGACCTCTCCTGTCTCACCCACTGCTGCCCTCAGTAGTGTATTTCAGTAGATCTGCCTATTCTGCTCCCTACTCTGTCTCTGGTGAATCCTCTCACCCACCCCCACCTCTGGTCTACACCCCAGTTCTTGTATACATACATAAAATAAATAAATATAAATCTTTTTAAAAAAATTGGATGCTATAAAGGATTGATTGGTTAAATAAATTTAATGTATCTATATACTGGGGTACAATTTAGTTCTTTCTGAAATACAGTGTAATCTTACCCTTAGAAAAATAACCAATAATAACAATATATTTTTACATAGCTCAAACTATAATTTATCTCTAGGAGTACCTTAATTTTCTGAGTTTATCTATAATGTTTCAATTCTTAATAAGCAGCATGAATTACTTTTGCAATTGGGATAAGAGACTATTATTTAATATAGGTTGAAATTAGGGATTTTGTAATATTTTTTAGCTCTTGAGAATTAATCACCTCGTTGTGTTATAGCAGGCATGTCTATTGCCTGATTTTTATGCATTAGACTTTTGTGTAGATTTCCAGAAACCTATAGTGTATTTTAGTAGCAATTGTTTGTTTCAACATCACTTTTTTTTTTTTTAAGATTTATTTTTATTTATTTATATAAGCACTGGGTACAGTCAGAAGCGCGGGAGGGTGAGAGAATTCACCAGAGCCAGAGCAGGGAGCAGAGCAGGCAGAAGGACGAAAGTACACAGCTGAGGGGAGCAGAGGGCCATAGGAGAGGTCTGTGCGCCATGTGGGACCCTCCTCTGGTGGCTGGGGAGCAGCCGGGGATTGAACCGGCGCTGCAGAGGCTGGGGGCAGCTTCGCAACCCAGTGCTCAACCGCTGCGCCACCGGGGAGGCCCACTTTTTTTTTTTTCTTTACATCAGTGCTCACTATAGAACTTTGGAAGTCATATGTATAATTTTAAAATTTCTAGTAACCACATTAAAAAAGGTAAAAGAAAGCAGGTACAATTAATTTTAATAATGTATTTTATTAACCTAGTGCTCCCAGAATTCTATCATTTTGACATATAAAGGATATGAAAATTATAAATGAAGTGGTTTACACTTCAATTTTCATACTCTAAATTCTGGTGGTATATATACACTTAAAATATACACACTTAAAAATTTGGTATATATACACTTAGAACATATTTCAATTGAGATGCTAAATTTTCAACAGTTAAAATGTTGTATTAAAACAAAAGTTTTTTTTAAAAGATTTATTTATTTATTTATTTTACATAAGACCCGGGGTACAGGCCAGATGCATGGGAGGGTGAGAGGATTCACCAGAGACAGAGTGGGGAACAGAACAGGCAGACTGATGAAACACACTGCTGAGGGGAGCAGCGGGCGAGACAGGAGAGGTCTGCCATGCCATGTGGGACCCTTGCCGGCCGGCCGGGATCGAACAGGTGCTGCAGAGGCTGCGGACAGCTTCACAGCGTGGCGCTCAACAGCCTGCACCACCAGGGGAGGCCCCAAAACAAAAGTATTTAAAGGAAAAATATTTTCACTGCTTTAGTTTTAAATTTTAAGTGAAAATTAATTAAAATAAGACAAAAAATTCAATTCCCTAGTCACACTAGTCATATTGCAAGTGGGCAACAGCCACAGGTGGCTAGTTGCTCCAGATTTAGACAGATATAGAACATTTCTACCATCACAGAAAGTTCTGTTGGACAAAGCTGGTCTTGACATTGAGCTCTTGGAAGATAAAATTTATCTTACTCATTTTTGGAGCCCTACAGTTTAACAGAGCCAGTCACATAGTTGGTATTTCAGAAATGAGGAATGCATTCATGGATCCTGAATTGGGGTCATGTGAATGGGAAACTGAGGCAGAAAGAGAAGAGTGAGGACACAGGTCTCCACCACGGGGTGGTGGGTGGCCCAACTGAGGCAGAACGTATATCAATAGCTGTGTACTTAGAGGTATTTTGAGCTTGGTGTTGCAAGCAGCAAATGATCTATGAAGCCAGTTGGTCCTTCATAGCTGACTTTGAATAAAAAGGAATTTGTGGAGTGGACTTTTAGACCCAACTGCAAAGGCTTCCTTTAGCAGAAGAAGGTTGGGACCCAGGGTAAACTGGGTCTACTGGGTTGACACAGTGGTTGTCTGCTGGTGGCAGGAGGGGGCAGCAGAGAGCTACCAGGGTGGTGAGCCCTGTGGAGCCCCATGGGTAGATAGACTAGGAGGGAGGGGGGGCGGTGAATGGAGTAGCAGGGTGAACCCACATTGGGATCTGGTGCACAAAAGCTGGCAAGCCATAGTGGACATAGTCAAGAAGGGTACCAAACCAGGTGGGGGCCCAGGTATAAGGAAAGATGATAATCTGTTGGTTTCTCATCACATTTCAGAAACAGATTTGGTCTTTCTTTTTGTGTAAGTTATAAGCGAAATGAAGAAAATTAAAGTCAACCACACAGAAGTTTTAGCATTTTGTGTAGCCCAAGCTGACATTTTGATGTATTTCCTTCTAAATAATTATTATTTTGAATGCATGTTATGTTTTATAAGCTGCTTAAAAAACGAAAAAAACAATCAAAATGACACTTAATATTCCATAAACATCTTTCTTTTAGTATCCATCATTTTAAATGGTCAACTCATCTTAGGTTGGTGCGGATTTGTTATGCTTGAATTAACCAAATGTCAATTAGAACACTAGGATTTTTCTAATTTTTCATCATTTTAAGCAATATAAATTCTAGGCAAATCTTTGTGTGTATCCATGATGATCTCCTCAGAATAAATCCCTAAAAGCAGAATGATATGTGCAGGGAACCATAGCTGTAAGTTCTTTTGGATTTGAATTGCGAAATCCCTCTTCTTGATAGGTGTAACAGTATATACTCTTCCACTGGTGTCCATCTTCCCAAATCCTCACCAATTCTAGGGAATATTAAAAACAAACAAGTAGCTCCCACAATCAAAACCTCACCAATTTTGCTAATCTGATTGATGGAAAAAAAAATAAAGGAAAGGAAACTTATTTTGAATCACAGTATCTCTTTGGCTAGTCTAGATGTTGAACATTTGAAAAATATATTTGGCCATATACTTGTGTGTGTGTCCATTTTGTCCATTTTCTTTATGATACTTTTGTGGGGTCAGTTTCCCTAAAAGAGTTAAATGGGTTGTTCTCCATAGGCTCAGAGTAGGACCTCTCATCACCTTGGTATGAAAACTAGAGGTCAGTTACAATCCTGTGAGCCTTGGGAGATTACTTAAAGAATACAGATAGTTTGGGGCCGACAGCAGTGAGGGCCTTGAAGCTACCAGAAATTTCTGTTCTTGCTTAAGTTCTTAGCCCCGCCCTAAATAAAGAAGGGGTCAGTAAGTCCTAAGTTTCTGCCCTTTTACTAACAGAGGATGCAATCTCTGCTTTCCCTTTTATGACCTAGAAGAATGTAGCTGGGGGTGGGGGGTGCTTTATCCAGTTCTAGATTTAGTCAACATGTCCTTTCTATCTAAGAATCTCATCTTTACTCTGAGTAAGGACGAGGTCACTCCCTTGCCTGTCATGTGAATTCTCTCCATCCCTGAGGCCCCACATCCTACACACAGGGTAGATATTCCTGGTCCACTCAATTATTCTTTAGAATTTACAACCATGTGACTTCTCCATACATATGGCCTCGAATTCATTATTTTTCCTTTGCTAACCCATCTGATGCTATTTTGATAACTCATCTGGCCCATGAAGAACCCAGAGGGGTACTGGATGATTTATTTTCTGCCTTAACACGTTATAGTAGAGTTTTGTTAGTAAAGATATTGACCCTTCAAGATTTGTGCTGCAAGTATTTCCCACTGCACATTGTTTGTCTTTTCATTGTTTTTGCAGGTGGCTTCCCAGAAGGTTTTCCTTTTTTAATAAACTTTTTATGGGGGATATTTTCGATTTAGAGAAAAGGAAAAGTTATCAAGATCATACAGAGTTCCTGTATGCCTTTCACCCATCTTGCCCTAATGTTCAGATCTTACATGACCATGGTTTATTTGTCAAACCCATAAGGTTTTATTTTTTTTTATTACTTTTTTTCCACCCACCCCCAAGCCCATAAGGTTTTAAAGTTGCCTTGCTCATGTGTTCAAGTAACTCTGATATAATCTTCATCTTCCTGAGATGGAAAGTTTGACTTAAAGTGTGGTTGATTGAAATTTAGAGTATGTATTTTTTCACAGACACTATAATTTTGTGTATTTTCCAGCCAGACCACGAGGTCCCTTTAATCCATTGAGTTTGAAATGTATCACTCATAGTTTACTAATCCAGCTATAGAATTCATATTGCTATGAGTAATATTGTGCCCATATACAAAATTATTCAGAATTTGATTTTGAAGTGCTTTGGAGTCTGGTAACTCTCCCGAAGGATTTCATTTGTAGCCATTTCTTCTTGGGTTCCATTTAGTGTCTCAGTCTCCCTACTATGAAGCTTCTTGCTCTCTGGGGTTAAAGGGCAAAAGTGAGAAGTGTGCCTAACATCCTCCTTAATAGGAAGTAACATGCCATTAGAGCACTTATCTAGAGAGAGGTATCATCTTTCTCTCTGAATGAACAGCTCCCCTAGAGATAGGTTGATAAGGTGGGTTTTGTTCTGAAATAGCCTTTGCCTAGAGCTGAGTAGACTTACCTTGGCTACATAGAGGGTCTAGCGTATCAGAGCAGTGACCCAGGGCCTGAGGATGGAGTTAGGGCGCCTGCTACATTCCCCATCGGCCCTGGGGCTTTGTGAAGTCACTTTCCCTCTGGGCCTCACTTCCTCATTTTCTTTTCTTTTCTTTTTTTTTTTAATAGAAGCATGTTTTATTTATTTATTTGTTTGTTTGTTTGTTTTTTTTGTTTATACATGCACTGGGTACAGTCAGAAGTACGGGAGGGTGAGAGAATTCACCAGAGCCAGAGCGGGGAGCAGAGCAGGCAGACTGACGAAGTACACTGCTGAGGGGAGCAGCGGGCGGCAGGAGAGGTCTGTGCGCCATGTGGGACCCTCCTCCAGTGGCCGGGGAGCAGCCAGGGATCGAACCGGTGCCGCGGAGGCTGCGGGCAGCATCGCAACCCAGCGCTCAACCGCTGCGCCACCTGGGAGGCCCACTTCCTCATTTTCAACGATCTCTTTCTGGCAGAAGATTTTTTTTTTTTTTTTTTTTTTTATAAATTTTATTGTTATATTCCCCATACAATTGCAGCCCCCCATTCTGACCCCAATCCCTCCCCTCCCGCCCCCGCCCCCCTAAAAGTGTCTCTGGTTCATAGTTTTTTGTTGATTTTGATTTTCACTTTCTTATAGTTATTCATTTTCCTGGTCCCTTATTTAAGTTTTCTAGATTCCTGCTATGAGTGAGACCATCCGGTATTTTTCTTTTTCTTTTTGGCTTATTTCGCTGAGCATGATCCCTTCCAGCACCATCCATGTTGCAGCAAATTGCATGTGTTTATCTTTTTTGAATGCTGAGTAATATTCCATGGTATATATGTACCACATCTTCTTGATCCAGTCATCTATTTTTGGGCATTTGGGTTGTTTCCAAAGCTTAGCTATTGTAAACAGTGCTGCTATAAACATAGGGGTGCAAGTGTTCTTTGGAATTGATGTTTCTGTGTCCTTTGGGTAAATACCTAGGAGTGGAATTGCTGGATCATATGGAAGCTCTATGTTTAGTAGGTCCAGAAATCTCCACACAGCTTTCCACAGTGGTTGGACCAGTTTGCACTCCCACCAACAGTGCATCTGGCAGAAGATTTTCTCATTTAGTCTCCAAAACAGATTTTATTGGGGGCGATGGACATGCTCCTGAAGCTGATTACAGTGGTGGTTTTATGGGTGTATATATGCAGAAACTACTAGATAGCGTATTTTAACTATATGTAGTGTATTATATGTCACAGCTTATTAGACATCGCATACACCTGAAGACAGTTATCTAAAAAAAACCAGATCTTTTTATCCAGCCTCTAGAACGATGAGGAAGTAGGATGATGTACCAATCTGATAAGGATCTGTTTATTTTGTCTGTAACAGAGAAATAGCAGTGCTTTCTGGAGTTTTCTCTATAGTCTCCAACTAACTAAGCCTTGTGCTTTCTCTTCCTGCAACTTCTCCCTTCTTGTGTTTTAATTACCACTTGCATTCACTCCTGGGAATGATCTTTTTCCTCCTCTCAGGCATCGTCTGGAGCCCTTTTTCTCCTTTGGACTTCCCTAGCACATAACTGAGGGGTTCAAGTTTCTCTTAGATCAATCTGTTAACAGGCAGGCTGAGGGCCAGGGTACCCCAGGGCCCCTCAGACCCGCACACTCTGTTCTGCCATCCACCTCCTAAAGATGACCATATTCTTTTTTTTTTCATTTCTAATTAAAATTTTTATTCAATAAAGCATATTCAGTGAATATGTTATATTAAATGTCTTTAGGTAAGGCATCTATAGATGGGTATAGTTTGGAAAATTCAGTTATGGTAAAGACTCACAGTTTCTTTAAAATGAAAGAAGTTTTTTTCGATAAACTTCTACATATGTTTGGTTAGACATTCTTTTTAATATATTTCGTAATAGAGCATCGATAACTTTGAATCAAAGTCAAGAAAACCTAGATTTGATTTTCATCTCCTCTAAGTCTTCATTTCTTTTTTCCCACATTCCTCCTAGCTTGTGTCTTTTCTTTTATATATTTATTACATCATTCTTCATATTTGTACAATGCATGATTTCCCTGTGAAATTCCCACCTCCATTTCACCTGTGCACCATCCTTAGTTCCTTATGCTCCTCCCACCCCATCCCGATCCTTCAAGACAAACATATTCTTAGTGTGAAAGAGCTTTGGTAGGTTAGTGTGCCTAGAAAGAGATGAGCAGAAAAGAGAATAGTTTCCCAATAAAATACCCAAAGTTACCCATTCCCTTGTGGGTAAATGTCCAACCAAACAGGGCTGGCCCAAAGCAGAGCCACCGAGGCTGAAAAGCTTGCCACAAGTCTAAGGCACCTTCTGGTGGGGATCCATAGGAACAGGGCAGGAGAGGCCAGCAAGTCTGAAAGTAAAGGAGCAAAATAAAGGAGCACTACTCAAGACAAAGCCTGCCATTGTCAGCATCCCCACAGGTCTCTCACCCATTATTTCTTCCATGTCTCTACATGTTTCTACTCCATGTATCTCCTTCCATGTCCCCCAAGTTCCTGGTGTAAGTCCAAACTGAAAGCAAGTGGGACTTCATGTGTCTCTCTGCTTCATGTGCCTCCTCTAAGACTTATTCCATATTGGGCTTCTTCCCCTTGCTGCTCAGCTCCACCCTTTATTAGGTGAGGCAGGGAACATGGAACCTTCCCTTTTAATGGAGATTACTCTTTGTAACATGCCCTCTACACTCACCCCCAACTGTCCTTTTCAGGAAGAAAAGAGCTACAATGTCCCTAACATTTTTTGAGAGTGAATTCAATTCTTTGGGTGGTACTGCTCAGCAAAAATCTTTTTTGGAAAATATAACGTCGGGGAGATAAAGCAAATTCATACAATGGAATTTCACAGTTGGGTGAAAAAAATGCCATGAAGGTGTCTATCTGCCCCTAGCCTACAACACCCATTAGAATGCACCCTCTGCCTGACTTCTTATATGCAGTTTCTCACCATGGACTCATGATTCTTCCACTGAAATATCTCTTTAGGATCATCTCACATATTCCTTCTGCCACCACCTCGTCCAGATGCCTCATCTAAAATCTGAGTTTCTCCAGTAAGCTCCGTACCTGGCTCCCTGCTTAAAGTATCTCTCTGCCCTGCAATCCATCCTGCAAGATTCATCATTCTCATACCACCTTCATCAATCACTGATCAGCTCAGAAACTCCCATAGTCTTTCATTTCCCCCTTCATCAGGTGTAAACTCTGCTTGGACTGTGAGGTACTTCATTCACCCTCTTGACCCACCTCCTCATTTTGTACCTGTCCCATCATACCCAGGGTCAAGACCACCCTAGGGGGGCAAGTTCCTCCCTAACCCATTCATGTGGGGGTAACCCATTCTTATGCTTTTTCAGTTCTCCACCTTTCTCACCTTTCCACAGAAATCCAGGCTCTCAGGTGAATCTGACTTGCCCTAAGATTTAGCTCAAGCCCTATCTTTTCCAAGAAGCTTTGCCGATTCTCCAAGTACATTCAATTCAGGTCCTAGGCCACTGTTTACTTGACAGGTGCTGGGGACAACAGGATGAATCATGTTCTCTGCTTCTTGGTCTGTCTTCTCCCTGACACCCAAGAGAATGCAAAACACAAGTTAATCTTTTTGAAGATTTATTTGTTTATTTATATAAGCACTGGGTACAGTCAGAAGCGTGGGAGGGTGAGAGAATTCACCAGAGCCAGAGTGGGGAACAGAACAGGCAGACTGACGAAATACACTGTTGAGGGGAGCAGCGGGCACGGCAGGAGAGGTCTGTGTGCCATGTGGGACCCTCGTGGGTGGCCGGGGATGGAACCGGTGCTGCAGAGGCTGTGGGCAGCTTCGCAGCCCAGCGCTCAACCGCTGTGCCACCAAGGGAGGCCCAATCTGGGAGTTTCTTAAACCAGAAACTATCTATCTGCCTATCATCCATCTATCTATCTATCTATCTATCTATCTATCTATCTATCTATCTATCTATCTATCTATCTATCTATCTGTCTTCCTATCTACCTACCTACCTTTCCCCTTTAAGTAGTACTTGCAAATTTTAACCCAGGAATTTAAAGTGTGTGCAGATGAAGAATTTGATACACAGAGGACAAATGGAAACTTCTTTGTGTCTGTTTGTGGTTTATTCTTGTTAGGTGGAATATAATGTGTACAAATGACTAAAATGCAATAAAGTATGATTCCTAAATACATGTAGGTATATTAAGCTATGCAATGAAGCACAGATTCAGATGAATGCAAACTATGTTTCACCTTCATTAAAAAATTAGGATGTATGATATGATCTAATGTGTGTTAAGGGGTAAGGGATGGTGGTGGGGAAAAAAGGAAAAAAAACTCTAGAATAGAGTGACCTTTGAAAAGATATACTCTAAATGGGTTTCTTTGGGTGGAGGAATTATTGGTGACTAAGTGAAACACCTCATTTTTACCCAAACTTTTCATAACAAGCAATTTCATTGTCATAATCAGAAAGACATTTTCATTTTGGGAAAAAACCCCACAGAAACAGGGACATCAATTTGGTACAAATGTAGATGGATCACTTTAGAGACAGTCCAAAATTGAATATTAAAAGGCCTTCTGTTTTGTTTTAATATCAAGTGAGGACAGGAGTGGGCCACATCTACAGGGAGACTCAGCAGATGTGGACTGAGTGATTGCAGCGTTTCAGGGTAAACATTATAAAAATAAACAAATGAGCTAACTAATGGAATGTGATAGACAGGATGCCTGAGTAATTACTATAAATGCTGTGCCCTTTTTTTTGGTCAGAGACCCAGCAAGGACTTTAACCTCTGGGTCTATTAATCTGGCTTCTATCACTGGGGAGTTAGTGGCACTTTATGTTCTAAATCATGAACCCACCATTTGCCCTTGGGAAGCTCTAACAACTGTGTTTTCTTTCCATCCAAGTTTGTTATCTCATTGTGGGAACAGAAAAAGCACAGGTTGGTGATATCACACAGGTGGGTATCTATAGCCTTGAGAATTGTACATGCAGGTGGGAATTTTACCATGTGGAAATGTACCCAAGTTCTGAGCCACCAACACATCAGCCTCGGCCCTGGTCCCTATAAATAAAGTTCAAGAGTCACTGAATTCTGGACTCTGGGAAACACTTCACCATGAGGCTGCTCTTGCTTTTCGGTGCCCTAATAGGGCACATCTACTGTCTGGAAACCTTTGTGGGGTAAGTGACGCTTTCTGGTGCTTGTTTGAATTTTGTTTACCTGATGCTCAGGAGTGTCTCTCTGGATTGATGCAGAGTACTGGGTGTGAGTGCTCAGCATTTTCACAGTTCTTTTAGACTAGGAAAGGGGAGAGTAGGAATAATAAGAGATGAAAAAATAGAGAGATGAAAAAAGAGATGATGACATTTCAAGGGGAAAAAAAGAGAAGGCTGAACACATATGTCCTGTTTCTCTCTGTCCTTAGGATTTTCCCCACTGCTGATCACAATGTAGGAATGATAGGTGTCAGCAAAAAGAAAGCTGTCCGGCTGTGTGTGTCCGCACCATCTTATTCAATGACGGTTGCTCTTCCATTTCCTTCCCCCTACCCCGGGTGTCCCCCTTGTCAGCGCTTGTCCTCCCTATCTTCAGGCTTGGCACCCAGGCCATGGATCCTCTTGAGAGGGAGGACCAGGGTGCAAATTTCAGCTCGACTCCAATGCTCTGGGCCTTGTAGTGTTCATCCCTGTTCCAAAGTAGTTTGGTTTCAAGATTTCATGAAGGGTTCTAGATAGCATCCCTTGAAGAGCATTCCAGGGAACTGAAGAGGTGGTGAAATAAATGTGGCCCTCTAAAAGGGTCAAATAAATATGGGGAGCGGAGTTAAATGAACTTAATTACTTTTACTAAATTAGTGTGATCTAAGTCTCCAAGAGGGCATGGAGGTTGCTGCGTCTGCTCAGTGGTTTTGATCACCAGATTCCATCCTTCCCCTTTTTTGAACTTTTGCTGAGCAACGCAAAGGACAACTATTCTTTAGGAAATACAAGCCTAATTTATTATTTTTCTTAGTGTGCGTTTCTAAAGGACTTCCGGGAGTCTTTGCATAAACAAAAGAATGAGACTCAAATGGAAGAACTTTCAGACCTGGGGTAGCTGGAGGTAGGAGACCCTTGCAGAGCTCACGTTCGATCACTTACATGTTCCACCAGAATTCTCTGGATTCTGGTCCCTGTATGTGGTTCTTTGTACCCTTCCTCACTGTAGAGAGGGACAGGTAGAGACTCTGGAAGTCAGTGCACTTGGAGAAAGGGATAGAAGAGGAAACTCTGTTATCAAGGAGGATTGTAAGAATCCATCTCTGATACCCAACTCTTTTCTAAGGATGTGTGTTTTCTTGTTTTGCAACTTCTCTTTCCAGCCAAGGTGTCCTTGATGTCATCTAGTTTTCTTTCTCTCTCTCTCTTTCTCTCTGTGTGTGCGTGTGTAGAACTTTTTCTGGGCCCCAGTATTCCTAGCTGTGCCCCCAGTTTGGGTCCCATGAATAGATGGGACATATCTTGGTTCCACTTGAGATGGAACTCTGGCATTTCCTAGGTCAACTCAGATGTGACTTCGATTCATCTGCAAGCACTGACAAAACAAACTCATTTAGTTCACTTAAAAAAACTTACTTCTGAAAAGCAGGGGCAGACAAGTTTTAAAAGTGAATGCTTTATGAACAGCAGGTGTTACTTGCTAAATAATCATTAACTAAAGGAAAAACAATGTTAATGGCAAGTTTCCTGCAAGAAGCAGGTACACCACTTAATTATTATTTAGATAACATTTCCTTGAGGGAGGGAAAAAGCCATATATCAACTCCTCATTCCGGTGATGTGGGTCAGTATATTATTTATTAGTTTCTTGGCTGTCAAAGAATATTGAGTGGCACATTAACCTCTGACATATGGAGACCTAACAGGAGCAGAAAATAATGAGAGAAAGTGTCCAGGTTTGCTTTGAAGGTCCTGTTAATATGTGGTCAATATTCTTTAGAGACCAAGTTCTTGAGATCACACCAAGGAATCATGAACAAATTAAGAATCTGTTGGAACTGGAGGCTGAAGAACATCTTCAGGTATCTTGTCCTAGAGGGGATTTCTCTAAAGTGAAACTTGAGTGTGACTGCTCCTCAGTTAAATAGGATGATTGTGGTGTCTTGCTTTGGGCTGTATCTCACCTTCTCTGACATGGTAGGGAACGCTAACTTGTGGAGCCGAGATGCAGAAAACTGGACTCTAGCCCACGCATGTGACATTGGGCAGCTCACCTACCTTCCCCATGTCTCACTGTCCCATTCAGTATAATGATGAATAAATACACCCTTTTTTCATAGGTTTATTTTAAGAATGAAAAGAGAAGCTGAATGGGAAAGTTAGATTGCCAGACAACTTGAATGCATTATTTCCCTTCTCAAATAATTTATAGTATTAATATTCTGTTATGAAATAAATTGGATCACTTGAATGTCAACTGCTAAAAAAACTGCAATCGTTTTAAATAATCTTTTCCTCCTGCCAGTTTTAATATCTAACTGTAGGGGGAAAAACAATCTAACACATATGCTGATGCTTGGGTATTTTTTTTGCAATACCATAGTGATTCCACAATGATTTGGGTTTCGTGGGCTGGAGATGAAATAGATATGAATTGATTTCTTGAACTCTATCAGTGCTGAGCTGCCCATTTCTCTATAATGACTCACTCATTGCTTGGTCTTTTATCCTTTTTAGCTTGATTTCTGGAAATCACCTACTACCCCAGAGGAGACAGCCCATGTCCGAGTTCCCTTTGTCAGCCTCCAGGCAGTCAAAGTTTTCTTGGAATCCCAGGGAATTGACTACTCCATCATGATTAAAGATGTCCAGGTAATGGCCCCACAGACCTTCCTTCCAGAGGTGTCCTGGTTCCCATGGGCTCTGCAGGTCCATCCTCTTTTGTCCTCACCTGGGGAGGGAATCTGTGGGGGCTACTAGAACCTCCCTGAAGCCTGGGGTTCTCCTTCAGAGTAAGCAGATAGGCACCATCCACTCCCTTTTGCATTTGAAACTAGTGGAATACAGTAAAAGAAATTTAAAGGAAAGGGCAAAGGATGAAATAAAGTACAAATGTTTAGTCAAAGTAGGTAAGAATAAGGTGTTGTTCATTTAGTTATTAATAAGAGGTTATTTCAAGATCTGGGTTCCTGAAAGGAAGGATAAACCGTAAGACAGACTGTCATTCTGTATGCGCAGCGTCTGGCTGTCCAGGAATCTGGTGGAAGCCCCATTGCCTTTTGGGATCCTACCAGAATAAGGGTGGCTTAATGCATGACTGCAAAGCCTGTAAGACAGGAACAGGCAAGCGGGGACTGCTGGTGAGCGCTACCAGTCCCTTCACAATTGCAGATCCAAATGCACGGCCCCAAGCTAACCACAGACACAACTGATTTATCTTAGGCTCTGCTGGACAAAGAGAATGAAGAGATGTTATTTAACCAGAGAAGAGAACGAAATGGTAACTTCAACTTTGGGGCTTACCATACATTCGAGGAGGTAGGTCTTTCAAAATGAACACGAGAGAAGTGGGCCATTTTCTCCTCTGATGACAAAATCTATACCTCCCCTTGCTGATTTAATGGACATTATTCTCCTATAATTTCCCAGCTTCTCCAAGGTTCCCTAGGATTTCACAGCCAGTATCAGCGCCACTGCCTTAGGGCTGCTGCGCATCCCAGCAGCTGCCCTATTATTAGAAGTGTCCAGGAGGGTCTTAAATAAACATAGAAACAACCTCTCATGCCCATGTTCTCACCTTGGCCCTGCTCATCCCTCTGACTGCTCCCCCAGTTGATTTCTGATCTGTGCTGCCCACGAAGGCATTTGAGAACTGTGCTTCACAGAACCACTCATGATGGAGGCAGGGGACAGCCAAGGATGGGGTGGACGGTCACCCTACATTTGCATCTGGCTGGCTTGAAGTACCTTTCATGCCCCACGCTAATGCACCCAGACTGCATGATGGCAAAGCCTTTGCTGTCTTTCCTGAGTTTTTGTTGGTGCTAATGAAGATTGTCCCCTTTCTGGACCTGGGTCTCAGATGCCACCTGAACACCTGGACAGTGCTGCCTTTGCGTCTTTATGACGTGGAGCTTTTCTGGGGACCTACAGGGCTCTATTTGAACTAACTGACTTGGAAGGGGGAGATGAGGTGATGGGGTTTAGGGGGCTAAGGGGAGAGATGGGGGAACAGAAAGTGCCCAAGCAGAGGTATCTGACGAGCACAGATCCCCCAGATCATCAATTCTAAAATGCAAAGAACCCTGAAAACAATTTTCTCCTACTTTATTTGGTGGTAAAACCTGACTTGACCTCTACAACTCTGGTGGCAAAATTAGAGCAGAACTCACTTGCTACCTATTTAGTCACTGGTAGAAATATTAACGTGTTTGAATATGGAGCAACATCACATGTATAATATACCAGATATGCCTCCTACTATTTTTTCTTTAAAAAAAAAAAATTTTTTTTTTAATTTGAGCTAAGTATGGCCTCTAAGGGTTTCAAACAAGACATTATGCACCAGTACAGAAAGTGAGAGAGCAAAGGGAGTGGGAATAACAAGATGTGCTCTCTCCACTGCCCGGCCTCACAAATTGGTGTCTGTGTCCTACTGAGAGCAAGTGTTGGCAATGGCTGGAGAGACTATTAACTCTCCAGACACACCCAGACATGTCTCAACCCCAGCAATGGACACAGCTTGGGTGCCCCAGCTGTAGCAAGATTCCAATCAGCCCTGCAAAGAGGAGCCCGAGTAAAAGACCACCCAAGTGCATCTGGGGCAAGCTCCCCTCAGCCCCCCCTCACCCACCTGCTGCTTTTAAATCCACCTTTTGGGGGGTGCCACTATTATCAGTGCGCCTTTAAAAAGGGGTGAGGGGGCGAGCAGCTTTCTGGCTGGGGCAGTTCCCCTTCAGAGCCGGGCTGAGGAAAGCCCACAGGCTAGCCAGAGACGTGCCATTTTGTTCTAAGCACAAAAGTGCAAAGAGCCGGCTCCGCTGCTGCAAAATGGCGGCTTCTCCTCTCCAGCCCCTGCGGATACCCCGCGCTCACCCTCTCTCGGCTTTGATGCAGAAGCCCCCTCTCCTACAAAATCGACCGTGCAGTCCGCTCCACTTTGTCCCAAGGGAATGGAAAGGGCAGAGCAAATGGAGGGCAGAGCCAAGCGGCTCAGGGATGCATCCGATCATTCACTTGCAAATGTCTCTCCCTCTTAACCCACTGCAGATTTCCGCAGAACTGGATAACCTCGTGGCTGAGCACCCTGGTCTGGTCAGCAAAGTGACCATTGGCTCTTCTTTCGAAAAGCGCCCCATGAACGTGCTTAAGGTACACAGGTTGCACAGGTGTAGCGCTGGCTTTTGCTCCCGAGGCTTCTAGAACCCCGCTCCTCCCAGGCCGGGGCCATCAGCCCAGCCCCAGCCCGCAGAGCGGGGGCCCCCCGCCCCCCTTTTCCCCTCCTAACCGGTCCTTGCTGGCTTGGAGCATCCACCTCCCCACAGCCCCCCCTGGTCTTTCTTTTGCTCTTCCCCGCGCAGGCTGACGCAGGGCTGGGGAGTGAATTACTGCTCCCATCTTGACAGCCTCGCTCGCTGGGAACCGGGGCGGACGCGCCAATAGGAACCGAGGACGGGGGAGGGGTGCGGGCCCCGGGGAGGGGGTGTGGGGGAGGTGGCGGGGCCCCGCGGAGGCAGAGTGGGGGCGCGGGTGCGGGCCCCGGGGTCGGGGCGGGATGGGGGTGGTGCGGGCCCCGGGGTGAGCGTGAGGGAGAACGGGGGAGCTACTCTGTAATTCATCAAAGAGAGAGTTCTGTGCCTTGTTTTTCTTTTCCTCTGTTAGTTCCTCCTTTTTTTTTTTTTTAAAAAAAAAACCAAGAGCTTAAAAAAAAAAAAGAAAGAAAAAAGAAAAAAAAAAGCTCCCCAGTGCTTGCCTGAGCCGCAATAAGAGGAGCTGGCGCGGGGCGCGGGGTGCCCCGCAAGCCGCCCCGCAAAGGCAAAGCCCAGAAGCGTCGGCATTTTGAGGTGCTGGCTGGAAAAAGGTTAGGGTTCTTCGCCCATCTGTAACCTCCAACAGTCTTAGTGCTGGTAAACTTGCTCTGAAAACCATTGAAAATTATTTCCCCAGATTTCCTAGAAAGAGTTTGTTACGGAAAAAAAAAATGTCACAACTCCCTGCTAAATGTGGAAACGTTGTGGCTGAGAACCAGCCGACTCATTGGGACAGATGGGTTTCTCCAGAGCGATTCACACACACACCCCCCCCCCGCCCCCAAAATAGGCCTGGGAGGAGTGGTTATCTACTTTTCGATATTGGGGTGCATTTGCTAATAATTGCTTCTCTTTCAGCCCCCCCTTCTCGCTCTCTCCTACAACTGGGTCGGGAAACCCCAGATTCTCCTCCCCCCTGGGTTTTCCTGCTCTTCCCCTCTGCAGGGTGGTTCCTTGGTTAAGGATGGTAGGTGTTTTTGAAAGTTCACCGCTTTTTATATGTGAACTCTTTGGAGGAAAAGACACCAACACTTTCAACTAAAACCCGTGAAATGTAATTTTTAGCAAGGATTTGCATTTCTCATTTACCTTATCTGCTATGTTTAGAAGGCTGCACAGAGATAGAAGTTGATGGTGCAAAAATAATCTTTTCCTCCCCATTTACTGATCCAATTGGCAAAGCCACTGTTCCAAATAAAACGGACTCACTTAGATCATAAAATTTAAACTCTGGAAAGCACCTCCAAGAGCCTACCATTCTGTTTTTATGAAGGACTCCAAAGGTTATCACAAGAATTTTTATTACGAAGAAAGGACACAATCACTGCATAAAATTAGAAAATAGAGAAATAACAGCAAGAAAGGAAACATAGCCTCATAATTCTCATTCCACAACTATAGGATCATGGCTGGTCACACTTTTTAAAAAATCTATTTCTTTCTCTTCTCCATCCCCCTCCCTTTTTCTCACGTGTCTCTGTGTGTACATTTATACAGACACACGAACACACGAACAGGCTCTTTGAAATAGTAAAAATGACATCACACAATTCTGAAACCCGTCGTTCTCAATTTGCAACATGTGACGAACATATTTATGTCCTTGCATTATCCGCAACTATTTTTTAACAAACATCAAAGGAGAAAACCAATGTATGCTTCTCTTAAGAGTTAGCCTGCATCCAAGCTTCCAGGAAGAGAAGGGAACCAAAAATAAATTTTTTTTAAGGGGGCTTACATATATCTAAATCTATATTTCTACATCAAGCTAAATGAGAAGGGTGAATCGATAGCATCTGTCTCCAACTTCTCCTCCTCCTGTCAATCGCGTCAAGTAGAGACAGGGGACCCGAGAGGGCGCCCGGGGGTGCATGGGGATGAGGGCGCATGGGGCGAGGGCGCACAGCCGCGGAGCCTCCGCCGGTCACGTTTCCACATTTGTTTTGCAGTTTAGCACCGGAGGAGACAAACCCGCCATCTGGCTGGACGCCGGGATCCATGCTCGGGAGTGGGTTACACAAGCTACTGCTCTGTGGACTGCAAATAAGGTCATTTCGCCGAAAATTCCTCGATCAGTTTGTCTTTCGGGGATCAGCCCCACCTAATCACACGCAGTCCGTGTGGTTCTTACGGCTGACAGCTCAGACCAAGCCTTCTTTTGTCACACGGGCAGGAAACAGACCCCTTCAACCTATTTTGGTATGGTATTGTTCCCCTCAGCACCCTGGGCTCACCCACGCCCACCCCAGCCAGCATCCTGGACCCCTTGGGCACACCCCCCAGCTCTCACCACCCACCCCCAACCTCCCCAGTGCTGCGCTCCGTTGAAAGGGCAGCCTGCTAGAAGCGATGGAGAGGGAGGCTGTAAGGACCCCAGACAGAGTACAATTTCAGCATAAGAACAGAAGAGAGAAAAATTTCCTTGCTGCCTCCAAGTCTGAGGTTTGAGACCCGATGTGCTGGATTGAGCTAAATGTAAAAAATCAGCAAAGGGACTCAGATGGAACATCTAAGCAGGTGCTAGAAGAGTTTACTAATTTTTCTGAATCTGATTTTGAAAGTCAGAGTGTAGCAATACTTCTCTTCCACATGTTCGTCGGAATTAGAGTCAGGACACTGGCCTGGGTGTGACCTAGTCTGGTATTTCTTAAGTAATTCAAAAATGACACGCTATAAATCAGAATGTTAATTCATGAGCAAAGGAAATCAATCCACATCAGCTCATTCAAGCATGTGCAACCACGTGCATACCGACTGATACATTTTTCCCTTCAATTAAAATGCGGTTACCTTTAGGGTATTATGAAATGGATATTTAACAGTTGAATAATAATGCCTTAGGATGGCTGAGCACAGGAAATGAATAAATTTTAATCCAGCAGAAACTTCAACTCTACTGCAATTGATCTCAAGTAGAAATTTAATTCCCCAAATGGAATTTAACCGGTTCTCTGTATCTTTAGAAAAGTCTCTGCATATTTAAGTAATCTCATGTTAGTTGTGAGTACTTTTGGTGATTAAGGGAAACTGAAAAAATGTCTTTGGTTATAGGTCCTTACAAGCCACATACACCATTGCCTACCAGTGCCTCACTAGAATTAATAGGGAGAATTCTACTGCTTTTCAGAGAGAATGGAGAAGGTATATGTGATTCTTATTTATCGTAGGTAAATTTTTCTGACCAAAAATAGACACTGGCGTGTTAAACACGTTAACAGTGAAGAAGATTGGATACTAGTTTAGAAAACTCATTAACCAGCAGCGATACCTAGTTCGTATTTAGAAAAAACACATTGCTGTAATATTCTGTTCCATTTTCCTCAGCGAAAGAGAGCATAAGATTGACACGTGTTGTTGTCTCTGCTCAGATCGCCTCTGATTATGGAACCGATCCATTCATTACTTCTCTCCTGGACAAGATGGATCTCTTCCTGCTGCCTGTCACAAACCCTGATGGCTACGTCTTCTCTCAAACCAAAGTAAGATTGGACTTTTTATTCCTCTTCCACTGGAATCTAAAGAGGTGTGGAAAAACTTCAAAAACAAAGAAAAGTAATCTTTCTGTTCCTGATTTGCCCTAAATGGAACACTTAAATCTCTCAGTGGCCCTGCATTGAAGCCCACAGTGGAGTTTATTATCACTTCTTATTCCAACACACTGTCCTTACGTATTGCCTCGGTCAGAGCCCATTTCCGCTGTTAGACTGGGCTTTTTGAGCTCTGTGTTCACCATGAGTCACCTAGGAGATTTGTTCCAATTATCTCTATGTTTTTATAGTAGGATTGATAGAAAAGAGGAGGCGGATGTTACCTGCTGACAGATTGTCGCAGGTTTCGGTAAGCAGTACAGTGCGTCTAGCATCTAACTCAGAATCTGCAGAAGAAATCCTCCATAGTATCACTAAAAGGAGTTAGGTAGTTTCTTCTTTTTTTCCTTAAAAAAATCTCATTACAAAACACTATTGTGGTAACCGTGACCCCACGTATATTCAAAAATGAATCAGAGCTTCCAGTTTATTTTTGGAGAGAGCTGAACTAAGATAGCGTGTTCAAAAGGAACGCATACAATTCCTAGTACTCACCTCGTGAGATTCTCTGAATAAAGGGTTCCACAGTCAAGTTTGGGAAGTACGCCCACCGTATCCCTCTCTTGGAGGTGAATTAAAAAAAATAAAGCATTAAAAAAAGACTCCCTAAAAGTTCTGAAATAAGTTAGCCAATTTAGTTCTATCTTTTCTCAACGCGTTTTATCATAGAACATGCTCTCCCCCCCCCCCCCACTTTTTGGGTTTGGTTTTGCTTTTTTGTTGTTAACATTTAATAGAACTGGTGTTCTATGGAACGTGGTTTGGCAGGTAGTCATTGGAGGGAATGGGGGAGTATTCAGTTGTCGCCTGGGTGAGACTCTCCAGGCAAGACCCGGTATGATGACTGGTCGACACCTCTGTGGACAAGGGAAATGAGTGTAATTCCAAAGGGGCCTTTATGGGGGGCAGTGAGGGAAATTGACAGAATTCTAAAGGGCCTTCTCACCAGGTTGAATGACCACCTCTTTTTCTTCTCCCCCCGCCCCCCATTCCTTTTCTGTTGGATTGTAAAGAATCGTATGTGGCGGAAGACCAGGTCCAAAGTAGCTGGAAGCGTCTGCGTTGGCATCGATCCTAACAGGAACTGGGATGCAGGTTTTGCAGGTGAATGCAGGGACTTGCCTCAGGCGGGTCAGAACAACTTTGCCTGGCTCTGAAGAACTGTCAGCCTGTTAAGCCCATTCAGGATTCGAACCATTTAAAAACCTATTTGGAAAACACTTAAGTACCTTCCCTTCAAAGGCTCACAGTGCTGTCACAGACCTCTGAGCAGAATTTAATGTATTTTGTCTCACATCTTGGTTTTCCCACAAGCTGTAGTCTGGCTCAGCCTCTGACAGCCTCCTTGAAAGAGACTTTGTGCAATGGCAGAGGCCTCAGGAAGCCTCCCGAAACCAGCCACTAGAGGGCGTTGGGATCTATTCGGAGGAGAAGCATTACATCATCTATGGATGCTTCGAGAAAGAAAACTAAAAAGAAGTACAAATAGGATTAAGAGATTGATTTTCAAAATAGATTCAAAGAGAAAATATTAGCTTTCTACTCAGGCTTTGTTGACTTGCAGCTCTAATTTTTTCGAGTTCAGTGGCAGGCTGATTGAGGGGCTCCTTTATGCTTTCAGGCACCAGTTAAAATCCTTTATGTTTCTCTAATCACAGAATTGAAATTTGTTTGGATTTTCCTCATTAGGTATGATAACACTGAGGTTAGAAACTGTCTTTTTTCACCGTGGTATTCCTAACACTAAACCCAATGTTGGAACATAAAGCACTAAATATTTGTAAGTTGAATTAATGAGAGGCATTGAACCAGGAAGGGACACATTAGGGAACTGAGTTGGGATGGACTGTGGACAGGTGGCAACTTCATTCATTGCTTTGACAATTTTTTTTTTTTTTTAGCATAGAAAAAAAAAAAAATCAGATCCAAACAATGCCCAGCAATTCAAGGTCAATTTTTTTTTCCCGGAAAATTATTTTTATTAAAAGAATCTTAAAATACGGTGACAAGTTGTAGTTATACTTTGTCCATGTCACTTAGGGACCCTGGGGAGTCCCAGCCCCTACCTGTCCCCTGAGTCTCTCTGGCATTTGGAGCTTGGCTGGTGGGCTCTTCTCAGTGGTCATGAGTAACTCTAGCTATTGAGAAAATCAAGGCCAGAGGTGGCCTTGTGCCTTGTAGTCGTGATTTCCTTGCTGCAGAAAGGGTGTCAGAGTTTCCTCTGGTTTGCGGTGTTGTGACTTATAAGTACAGATGCATAGAATCTTCTACTCTTGGACTGAAAGAATTGGAAGAGGTCCCAGAAAAAGAGCTTGCTCAACTCCCACCCAATGCAGGAATTCCATCTATAATATTAAATGTAGCTTTTCTTCCAACAAACTCCCACAGAGAGGAGATGATCTAATTTGATAGCTCTTTCTGCCACATAGAGGAACCATATTTTTAAAAAGAGGAGCTGTGTCCAGAACCTCTTCAGTTAGGCTTCCTGACTGCTCTCAGGTAGCAACTTGACCAAATACAGTAACAGTCTTGCTCAGGTTTCCCGAGGAGGAACTTGGGGATGGGTGGGAAGCACCTCCATACAGTGTCTCTTTAAGCTCACTGTTCTCACTGGCTGCTTCTGTATCCCATTAGGACCCGGAGCCAGCAACAACCGTTGCTCTGATTCATACCATGGACCCTATGCCAACTCTGAGCCTGAAGTGAATTCCATAGTGAACTTTATCAAGAGTCATGGAAAAATCAAGGCCTTCATTACCATCCACAGCTATTCCCAGCTGCTGATGTACCCCTATGGATACAAGTGCACCAAGTCAGATAGCTTTGATGAGCTGGTGAGTTTCTGAAATTTCGGCTTAGCCACAGATGTCCATTATGTGGCCAAGGATGTTTCAGTCATAAAGTTAGATGCTGATTTGGAACTAGACGAGTGACAGGTTGCAAAGGTGAATGAGACATTATCCATCCAACTACCAAGAAGATCGTGTTTCAGGTAAAGTTTTTTGACAGTCTGGTTTTGGACTTTCCTAAATTAAGTTTCCTTGGGAAGGAAAATTCGTGAAATGTTTGTTGCCTTAATCTAGCTCAGTGGAGCCTGATTTGACCGTAAATTCCCAAGAATGTACTTTCTGTCCCTTAGGAAATAACCACTTGGATTTGGACTCGAGACTCTTATATGTATAGTCAGGTGTTCTGCGCAAGTGAGCTGTCTGCCCGCTCCTTGTCTGACACCTTCCCAATGCTTCTGCACTGTGGCTCACTTGTCCAGTGTGCTGGTGTATGATGTGGGGGATGAAACACTCACTTCCATAACTTAATACCACCCCTCATCTTTCCTGTCTCAGGAATAAGCAAAACTCTGGGCAGCCGTAAGTCAGGTGGTGACGACTCGGGGGGCTGCTTACAATTGAGTGTGCGCTATCTCCAACAAAAGAGAATGTGCAAATATTTCCAATTTGGCTTTTAGGCTTGGTTTTTGCAACCTGTATGTTAGAGATAAGCCCCGAGATGGAACCTTTTGGTCAATTTACTGTCAAATAGATTATTGTCAGCAGCCGCTGGCAGAAATGGAATAGATTATTTTAATTCAGGTGTATTTTTCATCTCATCAGTGGATGTGGGCCCTTTAGGACAGTTTTCAAGATTTTGATGTTGAGTATTACCACTCAAGGTCAATTTGGAGGGTGGGAAGGGGAAGGAAAGAATGTCAGGATTAAAAAAACCTAAAAGATGCCTTTAGTAGATCCAGAGAACTGTAAATTATCCAAACCTGGGGCACACCTGTCTGTCAGTCGTCCGGTGTGTGATTCCATGGCTTCCAGTCTTTAAGGGAACCTGTTTCATGTTGGGGCATATTTGATTGTTTGAGTTCTTCCTTATAAAGAGTCAAAGTTTTCTCCCATGGTTATCATCTGCCAGACTGGTTTATCATCTTGCTTTGTAAAACAGGTTTATTTCCCTTTGAGAGGTAAATTCATGAATTATTGGAGGATCAGGAACCAGCTTCTCCTAGGTTTCCCCTTTTCGCTATCAAATACTCCCAGTTCTTTTAAGCAGTCATAACACGGTCCCAAGTTCCCTCACCAATCTGGTTGCTATTTTCCAAACCTGCTTTGGTTTGTCTCTGTTCTTCAAGGGTCGCTCCCAGAAGTGAATGTAAATCTCACGCTGTGGGTTAACCAGCCCAGAGCAGAGCGTGACCGTAACTGCCCGCATCCAGACTGTGTACTTCTGCTTGTGCAGTTGAGGGTCACATTCATTTTTTGGCAGTAGCGCCGTGCCGTTGACTCATGCTGGGCTCACTGACAACCGAAACCCCCAGGCTCTCGGAGGATTCTGCCGAGCCAGGTTTCCCCCATCTGGTAATTGTACAGTTGTTTTCCTGGACCCAAGTTCAAGACCTTACATTTATCCCTACCAAGGACAGTAAAGCCTCAATCAGTCAAAATTGGAACCCTCCAATAGTGGAAAATATTTTGCTGAGCTCTACTTGGAAAAAGAGACAATCATAGGGAAATAAGCCAGTGGAGGGAACTCGTGGAAAAAACAACAATCAAATTTCCCAGTACATCCTGGGGTCAGAACACATTTGCTGTAGCCCCTTACATCCGCGCTATTTCTATCCACACTCCTGAAAAAGGAAATTTGCTGGTAAAACAATGTCCCTGATGTATTGCAAACACCTAAATGATCATAAACGGCGAGGGTCTTCATGGAGTTTTCAAGGCAACAGACGTGAACTAGTGCTTACTTCTCAGTGAAAATGGTGGAAACAAAAAGGGCACAGACTCACTTAACCAGAAAACCCAGTGCATCTCACTGTTCCATTCTACATTCTGCCATTGACCATGTGTTCTCCCAAAAGACATGCACCCACCTTTCCTTGGTTCTCTCATACTAGGATGAAGTGGCCCAGAGGGCTGCCCAGTCTGTTGCCAGCCTGCATGGCACCCAGTACAAGGTGGGACCCATCTGCTCAGTCATCTGTAAGTATCTAAATTGTTTTTACAAATGGCCCACTTAGAGGGCAGACACCCTGTGATTTGGGGCCAGTGCCTTGATACTGAAGGCATAGGCCTGCATACATGGAACCCAGTCTTACTCTGTTTCCCTGAGTGAGGCTTGGTGTCCACCATGAGACTTGCTATGTAATATCTAAAACAGAGAACCTCTGCTTCTCCTTTTGCTTGTCCTGATCCTTACGACTCACTCTCATTATGTGGGATCTCTGTGCTTGAAAAATGGGCCTCTATCAAGATCTGGTCCTAAGTCATACACTTTCGTTAACTTTCCCTTCCCTGATTAAGAGGGTCTCATGCCCGGAGTGATGCGTGGGACTGTGCATGGGAACAGAATGGTGTGTCTCTTTAAGAGAACAGAATAGTTCAATGGATAGATTCAGTTGCAGTCATTTGTCCATACAGAGTTTGGGGAGGCAAAGAGGTGTGCAAGCCAGGAATGGATGGAAATGTCAAGAATAAGTCTGAGGAGCCCACTGTGCTACAGTGGATTAGGATACAAGAAAGAAACAACTGCAGTACAGTGGGAAGTCCTAATGTACCCTCATGCAGATTTTGGGTCTCCCCAGAGAATCCCCCTGCTCCCTTATGGATAAAGTCAGAAACTCAAGACCCCACAGTTGAATGCCCAGGAATCCCTAGCATTCCCATGTCCAAGAATTCTTTGGAAACAAATGCCTCTTATAGGCACTACGCTGTTCAATACACTCATATTGAATATCTACTATGTGCTAATCGCTATACCAAATACTGGAGATGTAATGAACACACAGAGAACTCACTGTTTAATATGGGAGGCAAGCAGGAAGACAAATGATATGTGTGATAGAAGACGGTACTTGGGACAAAAGTATTAGAAAGTTGGGGGGATTGGACAGTGGAAGAGTCAAGAAAAGCTGCATGTAGGAAGAAGACAAGATTTTGAAGGTTGACCACCAGATAGCTAGAGAAGGGGAGCAGGGTGGAACATTCTGGTTGGTTAACAGCTCATGCAAAAGCCTGGAAGTATGAACATGCATGAGGGGCTTTGGGAATGACAGGGAGGTTTGGGATGACTGGAATGAAAAGAAGTGGGGGAGTTTGGGGTTTTGTGTGTCATGCTAAGGAGTTTAGATTTTAACCCAAAGTGTTCTGGAAGCCATTGAAGAGTTTTTGGCAGGGTAGTGTGCTAGGCATCATGTTTTAGATAAAACATGTTAGCAGCCAGAGTGTTCCTGTCAGAACACCCCACAGGAAGATTAGGAAGAGTTTTGGGGAAAGAGGGATGATGGTCCAGACAAAAACAGTGCTGGTGAGGATGGAGGGAGACATTTAGTTGGTAAAACCCAAAGGCTTTTTGCCTTTCCTGGGATGTGGGGAATTTCTCACTGACGTTTCATTGATTGCTACGATTATCTGGGGGAGAGATAGAGGAAGGTAAAAGAGGGTGGAGTTAGAAAGATAATTAATTTTCTCTGGACATTCTGAGAGTGAGGTCTTTGGAGTATATTCAGGTGTCCTGTAGGCTTTGTGAAACATGGCCTCAGGATTCTGCAGGGAGATTTGGAAGAGGTTGACTGTAGAGTAGGTGGTTGGGGCAGGAGACCAAGGAGAGCATTTGGAGTGGGGAGAGCTGTGGGTCTGTGGATGAGGCCAAGATAGTAGGCAGCAGAAGGGGTTAGTGGCGAGGGAGGGACACACAGCAGGGCTGGCAGAGAAGAGGAGAGAGCCCAGGAAGGAGTAATGGTTGGAAAATAGACAATGATTAATGATAACCGAGGCCATGAAATGGTCAAACATCACAAGAATTTCCTACTGGACTTTCATCACTAGCCTGTCAATGACCTTAACAGAGTAGTTTCAGAGGCGTGGTGAGGGCAGCTGGAGGCATACAGGGGAGGCGGGAGAGGGAAGGGGCAAGTAGGTGCTCTTCAGAGGGTGAGAAGGGAAGGAGAGACAGAATGGAGGGTTTCATTTTTTGAGATAAGAAACTTATTAATTGATTTTGGGAAGAGAATAGAAAGAGGGGGTGCTATTCCAGGATTGGGGGAACAGGGGCAGGAACAGGATATGCAGAGGTGATGGCTCAGACTGGAGTGGGAGGAGCGAGTCTGCAGAGCTGGGGCCTGGGCACAGCTGCCTCTGGGAGATGGTGGCCGGACTCTGAAGGACGCACACCCGTCTGTCATGGTTTTCTTAAGGGGTGTCTTTGAGAGCAGCAGACGAACAGTTTTCTCAACATATCTAGACTACTTGATAGAGATCCAGATTCTACAGATCTGGTAATATTCACAAGTTTCTTTTCCCACATTATTTTTTGCTCTTATGATGAGTTAAACAAAACTTTGTGGGAAAAACAGAGCCCAATACTCATCATATTTTATTATCACATTCAATTTTTTTTAATGATTTTGTCAATGAACACAAACAAATGTATTTGTAATCAATGTCTGTGTTCTGTTTTTGTCTAAACTTTTTTCATTATTCCATTATCCTAGTTATTGGGCTTTTGGGTTGCATCAACATTTAGTTAAATGAGGTTATTATGAATATGTTGGGACAAACTTTTTTTAGATAATCTTTGGTGTGTATTCCAAAGGCCAGATCACCAAGTCAAAAGGAATGAAGAGCTGTGGCTCTCTTGTTACGTATTTCTAAGGCTATTCTCTAGCAAGATTATCTGCTTATAGTTCTCCAGATCTTTTAACCATGTTCCGTATAGTTTTGCCCCTCTTTTTGGTGGAGGAATCTCCAGGGAGGAGGGTCCTCTGAGTGTGGCAGGAAGGCAGGCCTTGGCTGGCCAGAATGCACGTTTTCTCTGGTTGGCAGCCTGTGAGTGGAGGCTGGAGTTCAGAATGTTATCAGAATGACACCTTATGCACCTTGAGACTCCCCTACCCCCATGGGGTCCTGGCCATTTTATTACAAGGAATCTTGTAAATACTTCCTTGTGTATTTACTTACAAGTAAGGTAGACCTGGAAAAGCTGAGGCCTGGTGTGATTTTCCTGGCAAACATGCGGATGTTGAAGACTTTCCAGTGAGCACATTTAGGACAAGTGCAGGGTTTGCTGTGTCATCTTCTGGAACCTTGCCTTTAGTGATCAAGGAAGTTCTGATTGCATCTCCCCCCAGGGCAACTCGGTTATCCTTTATCCTGGCCTCAGTCCAACTTGCACAAATACTGCCTTGAGAACTAGGCCCGGTGAAGTACTTTTGCCTCCTGCCCCAGATCTGTATGCATCTCAGGGCTGAATACCTGTGTCACTCCATGCAGGTGGTGGCAGGACTTCTGTGCCCAGTGAGACACTTCCTGGGCAGTTTCTCGTCAGGAAAGGGCTGTGACAAGCTGCACAATAGGTGTTTGGTGCAGGAGAAGATGTTACTTGAATTCTTTTTCAGAGGTGCAGGAATAAAAACAACACAGACCTTGGGGACAGAGGCCTGGATTTGAGTTTCAGCTCTCCCACTTTAGAACAAGGTAGCCTGGGGCCTCAGTTTCTTCATCTGTGAAGTGGGTTGTTGAGATGCTCAAAAGATAGGATGTGGAATGAAAGTGTTTGCTAACTCTAAAGCACTATATAAATGCTGCTGTTTAGTTTCTTGTGAACTGCCCTCCTCCAGTTCCTCTGATCTTTAATGTGGTCCAACTTTTTTGATTGGGTCCTAGTTATTTATTGATAATGATATTTATGATCACAGTTGACATTTATTGAATGCCTACTCTACCTCCATTATCCCAGATCTTTCATTTAATCTTGCTGAGCCTCAATTTCCTCATCTGCAGGATGGGAATAATATTAGTTCTATCTGGTGACCCAGGTTGGAATTAAATGAAGCAGGTTAGCACAGCGCCTAGCACATTCAGTAAGTACTCAATGAGTGTTGGAACCACAGCCATTATCTCATTTAATTCTCAGTGTCTGGCGAAATAAGTAGTACTATTATCCATATTTGACAGATGAAGTATCTGGGACTCAGATAAATGACCTGCCCTAAGTCACTCAGCTAATGATTTTCTGAGTCAGGATTCGATCTCAAGTCAGTATTTTGTCCACTGTGGACTTCTCAGTAGACTTGGTTGTGTAGAATCACAAAAGTATAAGTTAGTAATTTTGGTACCCACGGAAGATTCAATTTAAGTCGACCATGATTTGCTGTGTTACTTACCAAGTGCTACCATAGCTGGTGGGGGTGACGGCAAAGACACAAGTCACAGGACTTCATGTGTTAATTCACAATATTAACCATTCATCCTCGTCTTCCCTGGAATAGCCTCCCTGGTCTTCCTCTTTGCCCAGCCCCATTCTTAGGGAGCAGGTGACTTCCTCCATCTCTGTCCCAACTATGTCCTCCATTTCACCTCTACCCTGCCGGCCCTGGGAGGGGCCTCAGAGCTGGCCCATTGCTCAACTCTTCTGAGTCATGATTGCCCCGGGTATTTGTAGGCTAATGCCACCTTCCTTCATCATCTTTCACGTCAGTGGCCACACACCACACAGGTGCACATCACTCTGTTGGTTTAACCTGTCACCCCACACATAGGTGTTGGGCATTCTGTTTGGTATCAGAGCAAAGCCAGTTCCACCCCTACACTAAAAGTCCCTTGAGGACAGGGATGAAACCTCTCACTCCATTTGTATTGCCTCTTTCCCCCCTAGGGGAAACAATGTCTACCTAGCACTCATCTAAAGAAGGACATGATGTGGTCACTAAGTTGTAGATGATGCCTATTTGCAGAGCAGGCTGAATTCCCAATGGGTGGGTGAAGCCAGAGCTTCCAAGGACACCAAAGAAGGACTAAGTACAGTGTTCATTTAAATAGCCTTTGCTTTTCAAATGAATCTCTATTTTTTGTAAGCATGATCCCCTACTAAGCTCTCATTGCTCCCTTGGTCCATGTGGGTGGGAACCTGATTGACCCTTGATAATGGTGGAACTTAATATGGAGGCCAGTGGGAACAGCATAACTAGACTTTCTTCTCATTTGCCCTTTAGACCAAGCCAGCGGAGGAAGCATTGACTGGGCTTATGACTCTGGCATCAAATACGCATTTGCCTTTGAGCTGAGAGACACTGGCCGATACGGCTTCCTTCTGCCAGCCAGTCAGATCGTGCCCACAGCCAGCGAGACCTGGCTTGGCTTGAAGACCATTATGGAGCATGTGCGAGACCACCCCTATTAGGGCTCTGGGTGATAAACAAACACTATTAAAAGCTCTTTGATTTGAAGCAAAGTTGAATTGTGATTACTCCTTTTTCTAATCCTGATGTGGGATCGTCATTTCTTCAATGCAAGTTGTCCTAAAACACACCTGTACCCCTTCATCTTTGTTTCTCAATCCATCTCGAGCAAAAAGCTCCCAAAATCCTGTAAAATTTTTAAATGATGGTAAAATATACATATTATAAAATTTACTATTATAACTTTTTAAGTGTACAATTCAGCAGCATCGAGTACATTCACAATATGGTGTGACCCTCCCCACTGGCCATCTCTAGACTTTAAAAAATCATGCCAACCTGTCACCTGGTACCCAGTAAACACTAACTCCCCACCCTCTCCTTCTGGCCCCAGTAACCTCTACTCTGCTTTCTGTCTCTATGAATTTGCCTCTTCTAGGTGTCTGCTATCAGTGGAATTGTACAGTATTTATCCACTGGTGACTGATTTTATTTAGCATAGTGTTTCCAGGTTTCATCCATGTGTGGGCTGTGTCAGCGCCTTCATCTTAACAGAGTAGCATTTTGGAATGAGGAAGGGCTGTTTGAGTTCATTTATTCAATATATATTAATGAAGCAACTACATAGAGCCACACACTGTGCTAGGCGCTGTGTGCCCTGCTCCCCTGTGCTGTGCTGTTCCACTTCTGGAACCACGTTATAAAACCTGGTGGGGACTCGAACCAAGGACCTTCCTTCCTCCTGGTTGTCCCACCAAACCTGGATCTCAGATTCTACGGTTTCTCTGCAGCTCTTCACTTCCAATAGGGATTTAGATTTTCTTCGTGTTGAAACTTTCCCTGGGAGGGAAGGGTGAGAAGTGAATAATAACTTGCTTAGAATTTTAGGTATTTGATTCTTTCCTTCACATTTCCTTTTTTTTTTAAATATAATTTTTTTTTAAAGATTAATTTATTTATTTATACAAGCACTGGGTACAGTCAGAAGCACAGGAGGGTGAGAGAATTCACCAGAGCCAGAGCGGGGAGCAGAACAGGCAGAAGGCCCGAAGTACACTGCTGAGGGGAGCAGCGGGCGGCAGGAGAGGTCTGCGCGCCATGTAGGACCCTCCTCCGGTGGCCGGGGAGCCGCCGGGGATTGAACTGGCGCTGCAGAGGCTGTGGGCAGCTTCGCAACCCAGTGCTCAACCGCTGCGCCACTGGGGAGGCCCTCCTTCACATTTCTTGCAGATCAGGTCTCAGCTTATCTTGTTAGTAATTTCAAATCTGAAATCTATGCTGGTAAAGTAGAATCCAGCCTTTGTGATGGGGTAGCATGGGCCGAGGAGGTCAGTTTAAGTGTTGGAAGGACAAAAGAACCCTGATAAGAGGCCCCCAGCCCCACAGCTCCTCACAAAGACTTTCCTTGATCAAGCCTTAGGCTTCTGCGAGCTCTTTTTGACTGTTCTTGCAGTTGGATTCTGTTTAAGTCACTCTTAGGAAAGGATTCTGCTAAATCACCCCCACTCTTTGGGATCTAATCAAGTTTCTCATCTCCCACCTTTGACATCTAAGTCTTTGGCCTCACCTTTGCACTTTTTCATCCATTAACCCCCTCACGTTTCTGATTTACCATATTTGGAATTATATTTTCCTGTCTTGTGGCTCCATTTGCAATGATCTTGAATAAAATCTTTCTAACAAGTGTCAGAGTAATTTTTCATTACTACCCCAACCATGAGGCTTGTTTGCGTCCACTCTGGGGCAGTACAGAAAAAATGCAGACCATGGGAACAGCAGGACCCCAGCCCCACAGCTCTTCACAAAAGCTCTCCTCAGGCCTCCCCGGTGGTGCAGCGGTTAAGCGCTGGGTTGCGAACCTGCCCCCAGCCTCTGCAGCGCTGGTTCGATCCCCGGCTGCTCCCCGGAGGAGAGCACATGGAGGAGGGTCCCATGTGGTGCGCAGACCTCTCCTGCTGCCCGCTGCTCCCCTCAGCAGTGTACTTCGGTCCTTCTGCCTGTTCTGCTCCCCGCTCTGGCTCTGGTGAATTCTCTCACCCTCCCGCGCTTCTGACTGTACCCAGTGCTTGTATAAATAAATAAATAAATAAATCTTTAAAAAAACAAAAACAAAAAAGCTCTCCTCAATCAAGCCTGAGACAGGCTTCTGTGAGGCTTGTGGGATTTGGGGCTCCACAGGACAGACTCGAAGGTGTTGGACTATTAGATCAAGAATGTCATCCACTTAATCTGCTGGAACGGACACCAGTTTCCAAGTCTAGCAAAAGTGTTAGTAGTACTATTAAACCTTCAGCTCAGGCCCCAAGGAAAATTGATAATTTATTCGTACTTACCTAGTCTTCCTATACCATTTACCTCATATATGTCTCCTTTCTGAGTGGAGTCATAAGAATTACAGGTCAGCTCCATCCCAGAGGCCACACACCCTTGTCCCATGGCCTGCTCTGGTGAAGTTCTCTGACCTGGCTTGTCCAGCCTGTGGTCTCGACAGTGGCGTGGAATTTCTTTGACAGTCTTCACTTTATTATTACTCTAGAGATAGGCCCCATCATGGGTTATCCCCTGGCCTCTCCTAGCAGATTAAATTCCATCCAGCACTGTAGGCCTTCCCTGTTTGCTCAAAAAACACTATTTAGATACCAATTGATGAGCAATGTGATACCTTTGCACAGACTTTTCCAGCCTGAGGAGCAAGTTCCTCTCGGCACTGGCTTGATCTTGATCACTCAGAAGGAATGGAAACGGCCTACAGGTAGTGGCCCGCCTGAGGTACTGTCACCGTCCAAGAGTGTTTGGGAATTGCATTTTTGAGAGTATGAGTCTGCCTCAATCTCTATATAACCACAGCTTGACTCAGCCACGGCATGACTGACACTCCCGGGACATGAAGTGGAGCCTCTTCTTTGTGGCCCTTATTGGGCCCAGCATCTGTGGCCGAGAAAAGTTTTTCGGGTAAGTTCTTTTGGATTTATTATGTTTTGGTTAGTTCAGGGAGGCAGGAGCCAAAGGGATTTGGAAACAACTGATTCAGTGGTTGGGGAAAAAGCACCTGGGCCCCTGGCCCAGCTTGGCCTCTGGCTCCCCCCTGACAAGTGACTTCTCTCTGAGGTTCTTTTTATCTGTGTAGCAGGGTGAGGTGGTCCCTCCCTAAGTGGTCCCTCTCTGGTTCGCTCATCTCCAGCCAGGTCTTCTTCTTCCTAGTTCTTGTAAGATCAGTTCCAGGACATTTTTTACTTTCTTACTCTTATGTTGTGAATTACCCAGGATTGCTAGATTTGTTTCTAGCATTTGTTTCTAATGTCTGCCACGCTTAGAGGAAAATCTGGGTCTTGGGCTTTTGATTTCACCTCTCTGTTAGTGGTGACCTGCTCTGCTTAGTAGGGCTGGCGCTTTCTCGGACATCTGGGACACGGAGATTTGATAGGTTTTGCGTAGCCACGCTGTGCAAATTGACAAGCAAAGACACATCTGCACCGTGTGTGTGTGTGTGTGTGTGTGTGTGTGTGCGCGCGCGTGCGCGTTCTTGTGGCTATGCGCGTTCTTGTGGATATGCACGTACCTGCCCAACATGCCTTACACAGAATGCTTTGAGGTTTGCAGAGAGGATATTGGGGAAGTAGGAAAGATGAAAGGATATCTGGGTGCCCTGCTAGAGGACTGAATTCTAATAACTCATTACTGCATAATGCTTTGCCATTTGCAAAGAGCTTTCATGTGCATTATCTTTTGGATCACACAAGGCTCTACCGGGCTAGGGTGTTATTTTCCTCAATTTAAACATGAAAAAACTTAGGCTTGGAAAGGTTAGGAAACCTGCCCAAGGCCACTTAGCTGTAAGCGGGGGAGCTGGAACTCAGCATGCAGAACCCACACCCTTCTGCCATACACTAGTTAATCTCCAGATCGAGTCCTGTATCTCTAGTCCATCTCTTTCTGTTAGTTTACTCTCTATTATACTATCTGGGTAAAGGGACTTTGAGGTTGTTTACTGAGGTAATTACTTATATGAGATTGAGTAATTTTTATGGTGATGACTTCTGTTCACACCTGGCCTCTGCTGCCAAATAGCTCAGAGGGGTTAGGCATAGCAGGTGGCCAGGGAAGGAGATTTTTCCACAGGCAGCTCAGCAGTAGGTGTGTAATAACTATGCTCACTGCCGTGTGGGCTGATGCATGGAGCTGTCAGGCTCCCACTGCAGCTATTCACGTGGCTGAAAAATCTTTATTTCTCAGGATACAGTTTTCTCTTACAATGCGGCAGACACCTGGGCTGAGACAGCTGGGCCGGGCCCTGGAGTGTACACGGCAGGAGCACTGTGCCTGAGCTAATTGCAGATGGTTTTAACCAATAGTATCATCCTTGATGATACTGTTCTTACTCCGTAGTAAGGAACCCAGCGAAGGTGGTGGAATCCTTCCTGGGGTTCATAGATGTGTCCCAGATACCCAGGTTGGTGAGCTTTAAAGCAAAGGGAAGTTGAGCCCTGAGGTTTCAGGGACACAGGTTGGTTGGAGGGGGCACAGTGCTGATGGAGATGAAGAGGATGGGGTCTCCCCCCACCAAGACTCCATTCCTTCCACCCAGCGCACCTACCTCCCCCATCTCTCGCGCTCTGCTGGTGTCTTCCCCCCGGGCTTCAGTCAGCTTCGAGATGAATGGTGGTGAGGATGTCCAGAAGTGCCAGGCAGGCGGAGAACAGGAAGTCGTTGCGGAATTATTGTGGCATTAGTAGTAGCTGGCAGGCATTTTTGAGTCTGTGAAACCGTCTTCCAGTGCTGCGGTGGCGCCAAGCCTGGCCGGGGCTGCAGGGGAGAAGGCACAGGCGCAGCCGTGGCTGCCTGCGTGGTCAGAGGGGACGCAGAGCCATGGCTCCAAGGTGACTGTTGACTGTCCAAGGTCGGGGCAGGTGTGAGAGTGGGTCAGAGGGGATCCCCAAGACTGGCTGGCCGCAGCTGGGTATTGGAAAGGCCAGAGTTCAGAAGAGCTCTGAGAACACCAGTGTGGCAGAGGAAGGGTGAACACGGCATCCTGCAAGGCCCAACACAGCCCCCGGCCCAGGCTGGTGTTCCTTCAGAAAGAGCTTGCGGTCTTGGAATGAAGTTCTGGATGGTGGTGCTGGGTGGTTTCTGGTCACCCACACTCTCAGTGCCTGGAGAGGCATTTCCCAAAAGCAGACAAGGACATTGGGGGCCAGGGCTACCCTTCACCTGTCACCTACATAGGTTCTCTGCTCTCAGGCATCGGTGGACTTACGTTCATGAGAATTATCTTAGACACTGGCTCATGCACCGGCCAACTTTTTTTTTTTTTAAAAGATTTATTTATTTATGCATACAAGAGCTGGGGTACAGGTCAGAGATGCGGGGGGTGAGAGGATTCACCAGAGACAGAGTGGGGAGCAGAACAGGCAGACTGACTGAAATACACTGCTGAGGGGAGCAGTGGGTGAGACAGGAGAAGTCAGCTGCTCCATGTGAGTTGCTCCCTGGCCAACTGGGGATCGAACTTGTGCTGCAGAGGCTGTGGATTCCTTCATAGTGCAGTGCTCAACCCCTTGCTCCACCAGGGAGGCCCCCTGGCCCACTTTTTAGCCCCCAATGAACCCTATCCCCAACTTTGCATCCTCTGACGAGGGCAAACTTCAGGGGTGACTGGAGTTGGTCTTCAAGCCTGGGGGGAGATTGTCAGGCAGCCAAGGGAAAAGGCTGGATGTGGCAGTGGAGGGAACAGCAGTTGCAGAGTCACAGAGAAGGACAATGTCCAGGGTGAATTGGGGATTTCGGTGAGACTGGAGCCAAGGGAGAGACGGAGGAGAGACACACGGCAGCCTGCCCTTCTGCCCCGCCACTCTGCGTGCTCCAGATGTGTCTTCTCTGGCTGGGCTGGTGCAGGCATGATGAAATGGGCTGTGGATTTCATCCTCCTCTGGGCCAGTTAGAATCACAGCATTTCACTATTATGGACCCAGGAGTTTGGAAGCTGTGCCTAGGAGTATGGAAGTTCCGTCGCCAAGTTACTACTTTGGGAAAAGTAAAACACGTGCTGTAGGTGAATGTGTAACGTGATTTTACTCCTAGACCCTCCGTTTTCTTACATTCTCTTTTTATTATAAATTTTCTGTTTTCTCCCTCCTCTCCTTTATGATTGTTGTACTTTCCAAATGCCTAATTTTGCCATAGAGATGCCAATGCATAGGTGCTTTCTAGAACGTTCCTTTTTAAATTTATTATTATTATTATTTTAAAAGATTTTATTTATTTATGCATACAAGAGCTGGGGTATAGGCCAGAGGTGCGGGGGGTGAGAGGATTCACCAGAGAGAGTGGGGAACAGAACAGGCAGACTGACCGAAACACACCGCTAAGGGGAGCAGCGAGCGAGACAGGAGAGATCTGCCGTGCCATGTGGGTAGCTCCTTGGCCGGCCGGGTATGGAACTTGTGCTGCAGAGGCTGCAGATAGCTTCATAGTGCGGTGCTTAACCCCTTGAGCCACCAGGGAGGCCCTAGAATGTTCATTTTTTAAGACACCCCTTCTCCTGGAGGTGGGGGTGGGCTGTGAGAGAGCACGAGGTTGGCAGATGGGCCCTGGTACTCCGCCAGGGGTAAGGATTTTACTTCTGTTTTTAAACCCGGCCCTTTTTGGCAAGGCTGCCAACCCAGGTCAGGGAAGTGGGGTTGGGCTCCCCATCTCCTCAGGGCTGAAGCCCAACTCCTAGCAAGTTTGTTGGGTTCAGACTGAGACCTGCCTATCCAATGACTTCTCCACTATGGCCTCAGCAACACCCAGCACCCATGGGGTGCAGCTTACTGCCCCCCTCCAGCCCTGTGGAGATCAACTAAGTTGGGAGAAAATGATCCATTGGCTCTGGCATTTTCCCCAGCTCTGCCACCTGCAGTAGATGCAACCCTGCAATGAACCTTGCCTCCTTGGGGCTGGGCGAGACCCCCCTGGAGGTCCTCCAGAACCTCCCAGAACAAAGTTAAGCCCCGAGAGTCCATTTGGTTAGGGCTGGTTGTCTGTGAAGAGATGCTCATCTGCCACGTGAGGCTGCACGTTTAGCTCCCTGTGACAGAACATTTTCTCTGTCAACAGGTCCTTCAGCCCACAGCCCTCTCCGGCAGCTCTTCCCGCATTCATTCCTGTCAAAGGGATGACGCATGTGACAGCGTCGAGTGCAGATTCACTGGGCTGTCACCTAGCAACGGCCTAATGGCTCCCCTGGCTCCCTGAGCCGGCTGAAAGCACAAAGGGGACTTTTCAGGCTTGGCCTCTCCCACCCACACACACAGGACTTCAGGGGCCTCTACCCCTGCCGCTCCTATGGAAGCTAAATGGTGTCTGCAAAATAAGTGCAGGACAAACAACAAAAGGGGGCTCAAGACTGGCGGCTCCCTTCTTGGTCTGCTCAGGGGGCCCCCGCGGGAGACTGAATCCCAAGTTCAGCCTCAGCACCCTGGTCATTTTGTGTTTGTAACTGTCTAGGGGTCTGGACCTGGCTAGCACAGAGAAAGCACCCGGCCTCTCCCCTCTTTGCTAAGAGGTAGACAGTTACCCGCCAAGGCTGCAAGGTCTGCTCTCTTTTCTAGCTCTTTCCAGCAGGGATGTTCAGCCAGTTTTTGTCCTAGCTCCTGACAGTGAAGAAATACTTCTTTATGTCTTGAGTTAGCTTTGCGTGTAACTCAGGAACATTCCTTTCTGCAAAAATATATATGTTTTTCATTATAAAGTAATATGACCACATTACAGAAAACAGATACAAGGGAGAAAAAAAAAAGGCAGTCGTCCATAATCCCACGACCTGAGCACAGCGCTGTCAGCATTCGCTGTGTTTCCGCTGTCTGTTTTTCTTCCAATGCATCTGCTTTTTCCATCCTTGTAATCATGGCATACATACAATTCTGTGTCCTGCTCTTTCACTTAATATTTCCTTTAAAGTTATACCATAAGCACTTTTTCATATTTGCCACGTAGTCTTATTTTTAATGGCTATACATTATAACCAAAGACTAGACCGTTTCCTCTCACTCGGCCCAGTTATGTCTGGGATAGTAGGCTTGGGCTTATTTGCCAACTGAAAGCTCACCATTTTCTTTTGCTTTTTTTTTTTTTTCCTCTAGGGACCAAGTTTTTAGGATTAACATCAGAAGTGGAGACGAGTTGAGCAAATTAAGTGAGCTAGTGAATTCAAACAACTTTAAGGTACTTGGTTCTTCTTAGTCTTCTTGGGTATCTTTAGCTGTGGTGGAGAAGACCCTGGCACCACCAGCAGTGTCGATCCTGAAGAGTTTCCACCTGCCTTGATAGAGAATCAAAGGGGGAGATGTGCTGTCTTGGGGAGGGGGCGGAGGGTGGGATGTCTTGGTCCTCTGCTCCGTCTTTCTATCTATCCTGGATTCTTACTCCTCTGACGCTGATATCTGCTGGGTAGGCACAACTGAACACAGTTGTGAAACAGGCAGTGGGTTCCCTTAGCAGAACCCAATCCCTCAGGGATCACTCTGGCTTTTGGGAATTGTTCTAGAAGAATGAACTCAGTGTGCTTTTCACCTGAACTGTCCTTTAACCTGCCTTTACTTCTATTTTCTTCAGCTCAACTTCTGGCAAGCCCCCACCACTGTCAGTCGTCCTGTAGATGTCCTGGTCCCATCTGTCAGTCTGCTACCAGTCAAGTCCTTCCTGAAGTCCCAGGGCTTAGAGTATGCAGTGACTATTGAAGACCTGCAGGTGGGTAGGCCAAGGTCCCTCACTAGCTTTGCATAGGACCAAACAGCCAGAATGGACCTCAGACATTTTCAAGTTCTGTTCTTATCTGTCTCTATTTTACAGATGAAGAAACTGAGGTATATGACAGCAAAGTGCAAGGACTACTTAGAGAAACATGTAGTAGGAAGGACACCTTTTGAACCAAATCCTGACTTTGCTAACTACTAGCCGTTAGTTAGCTAGTAGTTTGCTAACTACTAGCCGTTGAACAAGCTGTAAATGAAGCCCTTGAACCTCTGTTTCTTCATAGATTAAAATGGTAATCGTAGTATTTACCTTGTACTCTTTATTGAGAAGATTAAGGATTAATTGTACGTGAAATGTCTCACGGTACCTGCTGCATCGTAGATGCTTCACATCTATTAAGTCTTCTCCATTTTCTTATTTGAAGTCAGGAGAGAACAGAGGCGGTGGGAGGGTGCTGGAGACTGGTGATTGCAAGTCTCCTTTAGAAAGGGGGATGTCACCCAGCAGAGGGACATCACCACCCAAGCCAGGCACCAGCCTCGCGACCTATAGCTGAACAGCAGGACAGAGTCTGGCTCGTGTTCTCTCCTTCACCGAGGTGGGTTATGGACTAATTGGTGATTTGGCCCGGGAGTTTCCTGATGGCGTGAGCAGCTGTGAGCTTATTAATCATCCTCACATGTCACACACATCTGCCAGGAACCTTCAAAGTATGAGTGGTTATAAGAATTTCTTTGTTTCTGAATGGTTTCCCAAGCTGTGTATGTCAGAGGCACTGGATACCAGATGCGGGCCGATGTCTAGAGAATTCATAGCACAGAATAACCAAATAGCACATATGTTACTTCCAGGGTGTAAGTGTATTTAGAATGGGGTGATATTGTTGGGCTCCAAGAAGTAAGCTCTTATAGATCTGTGGAAGAAATCTGACCCTCTTTGACACCTTGACATTGGCACTGCTTGGTATGCATGCCCAGGGTGCCACCATTTTGGCCAGCCCATGTGCCAAGATACAGTGAAAACAAGAACCTCCAGCGGATCATTTCCTGATGTTGCTGTGTCTGTTTTAGGCCCTTTTAGATGATGAAGATAAAGAAATGCAACACAATGAAGGGCAAGAACGGAGCAATAATTACTTCAACTATGGGGCCTACCATTCCCTGGAAGCTGTAAGTGTTTCAAAACAGGTTAAGATCAAGGGCATCTGGGTTTTGCAACCCCTCTCCTTATCCAGGCGGCATTAGTCCTTAGCACAAATATCCCTTCACTGGGGGGCTAACATGTGTGCAGACACAGCTTGGAGATACTGCAGGTTCGGTTCCAGACCCCTGCCATAAGGGGAATGTTGCAATTAAGTGAGTCACAATTGTTTTGGTTTCCCAGTGCTTATAGAATTATCTATTAAGTGTGCAATAGTATTATGTATTTTTAAAAACGTTGATGCTTTATTAAAAATATTTTAATGCTTTATTGCATTGTTGGAAAAGTGATGCCCAAGCCTTGCTCACTGCAGGGTTGACATAAACCTTCCATTTGTAAAAGGGACACTATCTGCCCTTTTACAGGGCAAAAAATCAAACTCTGTGCGCACATTTTCTTCCCTTTCTAGTTTTGGGGGGTTAACCCGACCCACATCTATGAGCACAGTGAAACACAAACAGACAGTTTCTCTCACATGCTTCCTTCTTTGCTCCAGCAGCCCCTTAAAGAAAACCATGAAATAACTGCAATCATTTTCAGTCCTTGTAATTCAACCTTCTTAGACCCCACCATAATCCCTGTATTTTATTCAACCAGATTAAAATGTTTCTTATTCCAGGAAAGTAGACAAGTGGTTATTTCCAAGGTTAACCAAATATTTCCATTCATTTATCATGACTGCTTATAACATATATTTGTTCCGTAATGCCTTCTGGTGCTGTGTTTAGTTAGAAACCACTTTATGCAGATGGCTGACTTTCAAGGTAAGCTAACCCTTCAAATGAAAAACGCACAGCAGAATAATTTAATTTGATGCCAGGACTTGAGGAACCAAGATGGGCTGTGGAATGGAACTGTACCACATACAATACAGTACCCTTACGTCCCTCAATGTCTTCTTCCTTAGCCTGGAACCTCTCTACTAGCTCAGGAACACCCTCCCCATACAGGTTCTTTATATCCAAAGATGGTGTTTCCGGTACGCTTTGCACAAGGGATCTGCTTTAGGTTGTTTTTCCTTCTAGATGAGGGATTATTTCAAAGGTCCACCAACTATTTCCACTCCTTTCCCATGATTGTCAGTAGCTTTGTTTATTGTGTACACTTCCAACCGCACTGCCCCTTGATCCCTCTGTGACCAGTGACATACATCTGCAAAACAGCTGGATAAAGTTAGGAGTTCAGTCTGGGGCCATGGACAAAAGCAGAGCTCAGGGCCCACACAGGGATCAAACCCATGACGTTAGCTCATTAACATGGGTTTCCTAGCTGAGCTAACCAGCTGCAAATGTCACCCAGGACTCGAGAAACTCTATCCCCTCACCTGCCTGCGCCCCCCTCTCTCACCCACCTGCTTGTTCTCTGGCTTTAGGTGCTATTGCCATCTGGTTTACACCTTTCTCTTGTTCCCTGCAAGGGCTTTGGCTGTGGGTTGGTGTACTGTCTCCCTCCTGGCTTGATCAATTCAGTTCTTTCTGAAAACAGCTTTTAAGAGCGCAGAACCATTAGGCCTTCTTAGGTCTCCTGTGGGAATGTCATGTTTGTCGTTGCCAGGGTTTCTAGTTTCAGATCCTTTGTGTGTGTGGTTGCGGGTGCCGTTATTTTCTTAGTTTGTGAGTCTTCCTCTGATGTTGGTGGTGTGGATTTGGACCCCCTGTCTGGGCATGACTTGGCGGTACTTTTCCTGGGGGTCTCTCTTTCTTCATATGGCTCTAGGCAGCCATCTGGCTTTTGGTCCACTTTCTAGAGTCAGTGGGTAAAGTTTCCAGGCCCCTTTTCATGGCCGGAATTGGATTCCCAGCTCTCCGGTCCTAGCTCTTTGGGTCCCGTGCCTCTACACTCTGCACCCAAGGCAAAAATTTGATCCTGGGGTTTTAGCTTCTGCTCTCCACTCTGCTAGCTTTGTGCCTCTTCATTTATGGCACCTGCAGGTCCACCCCTTCCCCCAGGTCCCCCTTTTTGTTTTTGGCTGTGAAAGATGACCATGAATCATTTTCATTGTATTTTATCTGGCTTGCCTATATATTTGGGAGGTAGTTTCTGGCTTCTGCTCAATCCACCATATTGACTACAAGTCTGATCAACCCTTTAAATGTGATTTTATTCTATATTGATTGCACATTTTCCGCCTCTGTAAAGTGTCTTTCAATTTTAAGGTCTAAATATAAATTTGTTTATTTCCTTCTCTTGACTCTCAAAAGGTTTGTGCAACTAAGATGCATGAACTCTATTTAAATCAAACTTTTTATATTTATTTTTTTGACTGAAAGCAAATGGAAGCATTCGCAACCATGATTTACTTCACTTGTTCTTTCAA
Organism: Talpa europaea; assembly: GCF_964194135.1. NCBI lineage: Eukaryota > Metazoa > Chordata > Mammalia > Eulipotyphla > Talpidae > Talpa > Talpa europaea. The sequence continues at coordinate 134,897,327 of NC_140069.1, forward strand.
AGCCTTCAGAAGAATCATCTCCAAAATGGGGTGGCTGTGCTGCAGGGTGTAAGCAAGATGGGGTGGAGGAAGAAACACTTACAATCTCTATTTATATTTCTGCACATATTTATATTTATTATTAATGCAACCATTTTTATTTCAATTTTTGTTTGATAATGTATGTGTAGTAGTGTGTATATGTAGTAGTGTAGTAGTTGTGTAGTAGTGTGTATATGTAGTTGTGTACATACTACATATGTATATGTAGTTGTGTAGTAGTGTGTATATGTACACACATCTGTGTATACATGTATGTGCATGCTGTGTAGTGCATGCTGGTTTTATTTTTCCAGGGATGGAGAAAGTGATCAAAAAGGTTTGGAGACCACAGATTTTAAGAACCTTGTCTAAACTGGGCCACTGCAGATTATCCAGTCCAGGATGGTGCAAAGTCCTACTACTCTAGTTCGGTGGACTCTAATTTGGTGGGCAAATGAGATATGTTGCTCTCTAGAAATTTGTAGACACAAAATCAAAATAAGCATCCCCTGCCAACAATAGGATCAACCCCAAGGCTAGGGGGCTGGCAGAAATCATTAAGATCAACAAGATAGAGTTTGAGGATACCTATTCAGAACAGAACAATGTTCCAAAAATTCTGCGGATGCCCTTTTTCTTCTTCAGATTTACCAAGAGATGGACAGCATTGCCAGAGAATTTCCCGACTTGGTGAACAAGGTAGAAATTGGGCATTCATTTGAGAAACGGCCGATGTATGTACTGAAGGTGAGGCCCCTTGCAGTTCAAAGGATTTGACTGGATTCAGACTCCTGGCTCCTTGTGTCCAGGCATCAGCCCTCAGATTTCTGGAGAAGACAGCTTTTTAAGACCTTGATTTCAGGGAGGAGAGTGTGGTGGAGGATCCTCTTCCCGGGTTTGAATTTGATCTGACAGAGTCCCAGCTTTTGCCTGATATGAGGGAAGTTAGAAAGATCACATCCCTTTATAACTTTTGATTGAAAGGCAAGATAGGGGCAAGTGAGGGGGTGTGGTTAATATTCCAGAAAGCTCTCAGATGGGCTGTAGTCTTTTTCCTTCATTCCCACCTTCTGGAAGTAGCAAGACAAATTGGAAAGGTCTATGAGTTCTATTCCTCTTTTAGGGGTACTTATTGGAATAGCAATCTGGGAAGCTAATTTTAGAGTTGATGTAATTTTAAACCCAGCCTATGATCCTTGGCTGCACACAGCTTAATTTCCAGATATTTCTAACAGATTTGGTCTATATTGGCCAAGGAGGTAGAGAATTTATGGCAGTGACATAAATTATAAAAATAATCCAGCCAAATGAATAAAAAGGAATTTGGAGATAGAAACCATGGGACAACGAAGAATTTGTCAAGTTCTTAGCTTCCTATAAACCCTGAAGTACCTGGGTTAGAGCAATGGTTAAAGTAGCAGCAGGAGGAGATTCACCACCGAGCTGTTTGCTCTAAAATACTCAACATAAATTTAGATTCTTTGCCAATCTGATGGGGACCCTGGCTTCATTAGCACCACGCTCTGACCCAAGAGGGCCCAACACTCAAATGCAGGAGCCAGATTCATTAAATGCCATTTAAAAAGAGAGATAGTGAAGACCCTTTGTCTTCATTTTAAAACGGAATTCTTTTATTGCCTCAGCTCCAACAGGCTGGCTCATACACTCTGCTGTCTCTCTCTGTTGGATTACCATTTGAGGTCTTTCAAGAGGCATAATATTATCTCTAATCACACTGGCATTTTCATTCACAATAGCAATTGTTTTCCCCTTCCATTTGCTTCCAATCCTGGAGCAGCTCAAGCTGCCCCATTCACCGCTGGGCCCCGCCAGCCAAGCAATTAAGCTTCCCGGTCACGGAGAAGCCCAATTAATAGATGGTGCCCTTAGGAACATTTGGTCTCTGAATTATCTTAAATGGATTAAATGAATAGGGGTGAGCTGGGGAGATGAGAGGTGAGTGGAGAAGCAGGCAAGAGGGTCATTTTCTGGCCTCTTTTTCCTTCCACAGTTCAGCACTGGAGAAGGCGGCAGGCGGCCGGCCATTTGGCTGAACGCAGGCATCCATTCCCGGGAGTGGATCTCACAGGCCACAGCCATCTGGACTGCAAGGAAGGTCATGTCGCCTGGTATTAGCCAAGAATTCTGGTGGGCCTGCGGGGCCCCTGAAGCACCCCACGAGACTGGGTCCAGGGGCTAAGGTGGGAAGATGCTCTGTACTTTGACTAAGTGCCCCCAGTCACTTAGTCACTTAAGTGGCCGTCAGCATTCGTGGCCACGAGGAAGCCGCCCAGGTGGACCTGAAACAGACTCACAGTCAGCCCTCAGAAAGGCACCAGAGCTTTCCGAGCAGATGCCAGAGCAGTTTTGCCTTCAGCCCCTTCCAAGCCAGCCCTGAGGTCCCAGACCTTCAGGGACCTCAAGCTCTGTTCCTCTCCCTCTGGGAGGCCTGCTTTAAGCCAGCACTGGGAGAGGCGGGGTAGCAAGTGTGGAGGAGCCCCTGGCCTTTGCCTGGGGACTCAGATTCCTAATACTGATTATGACGTGCAGCTGGAGAGAGTAAGGCAGGCAGCCCAGGACTCACTGCAGTTGAAGTTCTGGTTGTCCAGGTTTTGAAATGCCCGAGGGCTTTGCAGAGAGAGCTGTGCCTGTTTGGGAGGCCTGGGGGTGGAGGAGGTGGACGATGCTCCAGACCTGGGAAGCATCTTGGGAAGATGCTGGGCTCAGCAGCCCACCCTGGCGTAGCTCACAAGCTCGCTGTCTCTGCTTAGATTGTATCTGATTACGGGAAGGAACCAACCATCACCTCCATCTTGAAGAAAGTGGATATTTTCTTGTTGCCTGTGGCCAATCCTGATGGATATGTTTACACGCAAACTAAAGTGAGTAAGACCGCAATGCTGACAGGCTTAGAGTTAAGACCTGTTTATTGAATTCCTAGCTTTGCCATTAAAATATGTATGGCCTTGGTGGAAACGCCCACAATTGTGCATGTTCTGAGTTAAGCTCTCACTTCCTGGTCATTCTTGGACCTGAGACTCACCAGGGAATTTATTTTTCTTAGAAGAATCTCATGAACTCCCCATCATGGAGCTCGAACAATTACCAACACATTACCCACTTCTTTTCATTTCTCTTCCTCCCACACATTCTAAAGCAAATCCCAGACATCATGACATTTCACCCAAAACTGTGTACATCTCTGATGATAATTAAAACAAACAAATGCTGTACACTGTACTGCTATCAGCTTTAAACAAGTGAATGGAACTCCTCCAACTATCTTTAAAGACTCAAGTTGTTGAAATCAGGGTCTCCATAGAGTCCGCACCTGCATTTGGTTGCTATGGCTCTGCAGACTCTTTTTCTACAATAGTCACCACCCCACACCACAGGCGCTTTTTTAAGTCATTTGTTTGTTGGAGAAACTGAGTCGTGTGTCCTGTAGACTGTCCCCAGGTCTGCACCTGCCCCACTACTTCCTTGTTGTGGCCATTTATGCTCCCTTGCTCCCAATTTCCTACTCACTGGTGATCAGATCTTCAGATTTAATTTGATCCAGGTGAATTTTTTAGGCAAGAATAAAACAGTTGCTGTGCATGTCCTGGTGCTCTGGTGGTCACTGAGGTGCAAGTTGTGTGTTTGTCCTACTTTTATGAAAAATATCATCAGTGGGTTCAGGGAGCACCACCCCAGCTCACACATTATAAAGCTCTCCTGGGGCATATGGCTGCTGTTCTCTCTCAAAGCAAGAGTGTGAAGCCTTTTTTCTCTGGGAGACAAGAGGAGATTGCTCGTCAGTGAGGGCTGGAGCCCCGATGAGCCTCCCAAACCCCTTCTGCGGTGCTCATCTTCATCAACCCCCCAAGAAAACCTCTGCCTTTCCCATGCCCTGACTTGTGTCTGGACGCTTGTCTTTTCCTTGGTGGATTTTCAGAATCGATTATGGAGGAAGACACGGTCTGTAAATCCTGGAAGCTCCTGTGTTGGTGTTGATGCGAATAGAAACTGGAACGCCAGTTTTGCAGGTAGGTGGAGGGGACAGTTCTCAAACCTGGCTACAAGGGCAGCCTGGCTCACGGGGCTCAGAGTTGGCTGCTAATTCCCAGGCTGGCTCCATTGCCAATTCATTGAACAACTTGGGTGAATCCCTTATGATCTCTGTATCTCGTGTCTTGATTAAAAAAATTTGGATGGGGGTGGGGGGGGCTTGAGGGGGAATGGTTGAGCAACTCCTATTTTCCTGAGAGAATGAAATATTTTAAAACCCATCCTTGTCTTTGATATAACCTTCAGAGGCCTTCCTTATTCCCTGGCCATCCCAGCTTCTCCAGGGTAAATTACTGGTGGGTTGAAGGGTTCCTGATAGCAACTCAGAAGCAAGCAATTTCCACTATTATCCTAACAAGCAAGATCACCTCCTGAAGGTTAAACTTGAACAGGTCACTCACCTGGGTACAGATGGACCTCAGCCCTTCAATGTCATGGAAGGAGGCTGGGAATTAGGGGAGCTGGGTTCTTAGTTGCAACTTTTTAAAAATCATCTGCACAACAATGCCAGCTACTTCCCATATATTATCTTACTATTCTTCTGACCCAGTGAGTGCATTTTATAATCTTAAATGAGATAATTGAAGCTCAGACCAACTCAAGAGCTTATGGTTGATTAGGATCTAAACTCACCTTCCCACTCTGAATCCGAATAGCTCTCTTTCACTCTTCCACAGCTGAGCTGCTGTTTTGTTCTTAATGTACTTCTTCAACTTGCATAAAAATACCACATAAACCATTGGGGGAAAATAATGTGACTGTGGGAAAGGAGCTGATACAAATGTGGGAACCAAGGGCATCAAAGTTAAGTCAGTTATTCCCACAAATGGGGTGGTTTCACACACACACCAGAGACCTCAGGGAGCTATACTGTGAAGTAATACAGAAGGCAATATTTCTAAATACTTGTCAAATAATCAAGAGATTTTAGCCACAACAATAGATTATTTTTGGCAGCACTTGGCCATTAACATCTGAACCAAGAGAATGAGTTGACACCAGAATAAATGGAGTCATTTTCATTATTAATTGGTATTCATATTAATTATCTAGCATACTTATTAATTTCAACTCATTGTCAAGTGTGATATTAATTATTTATGACAACTGTTAGTGATACAATACAAGGTCAACTCCAGCCATTTAAAGGAATCCTATCATTTTTCCTGCTTGAATGTGCAGATCCGATGTCCCTGCTCTGTGCCCTGCCCATGAAACACACACCCGTGGACCAGGTCCTGGTGGGGGGTGGGGGGCACATCTAGCGTGGCCTGCCTGTGGCCAGTACTTTTTGTCCTTCTTCTGGGTCAAATGCCTTGAGCTTCTGTTTTCTTGGCCTGTGAACTTACATTTCTGTTTGGGCTGCCCCATAGGAGAAGGCGCCAGTAGTAACCCTTGCTCCGAAGTGTACCATGGACCCCGTGTCAACTCAGAAGTGGAGGTGAAATCAGTGGTTGATTTCATCCAGAACCACGGGAACTTCAAATGCTTCATCGACATTCACAGCTACTCTCAGCTGCTGATGTATCCTTACGGGTACACGGTCAAGAAGGCCCCAGATGCTGAAGAGCTGGTGAGTGGTGGCTGCCTTCGTTTACCCCCGGGCACTGCCAAGGTGGTGGTTCTACAGTCTTATAGGGAATGCCCAGGAGCCTGGGTGCATTTCATCCTGGGTCCAGTCTTCATTCCCTATAATGAGGGAGCCCCTTAGTACTGTGTTTGCTGTGAGTTCCAAGAACCGTACCCATGCCAAGAACCATGGGAGGCATTTTGGTGGGCAAGGGGCATGTGCTCCCCACACAGGGTAAAGGGGTGCTGAAGAAGGGTATGGGCCACAGCCTAAGGTGCTCTGTGTCATGTGCAGTGATTCACCCTGGGATGTGACAGGGCACTTAGGATGGACTGACCAGAGCAGGGCTGGCATCTGAGGTCAGGCCCCTCCCTGAGTGCTGGTCAGAGTTAATGTGCCCCTCTAACCAGAGCCATAGCTAAGCCACAAAGCTTCTGGCAGATGCAGGACTTGTGGCTGGATGTGGCCTAGATTCTGGTCTCAAGCAGTTGCCCTGTGTAGCGCACATCCATATATGGTGGCCTGTCTGCCTCTGCTCTGGGAACACTCAACTCTCAGAAAGTTTTCTCTTGAACATACTTGGTCTTCCCTTGGCAGAGGTGATGATGGTGGTGCTTTTACGAAATTCCTATGCGCTGGCGAGCAGTCCCCCAGATCTTTGGAGAGCTTGAAGACAGCTCATCCAATCTGAGCATGCAGGGCACATGCATTTTGAGGGTTTATCTCCCACAAATCTCTACCTCTTTCCCCAAACTGGAAGTAAAGACCTGGGGACACATTGGGAGAAGGAGTTGGAGGAAACATGCATTTACTTCATGTTATAGTCAGGTCTTGGTTCTGGGTTGAAGAGACCAGAAAGGAAAATCAGGGGAGGGGTTGAGGATCTTCCAAACCTTTGCATGCAGAACAGCTGAGGAATGTCTGGCTGCGGGATCCATTCTTTCTCACTCTGCTGACTCCCCCCTCCTAGGATGATGTGGCAAGGCGTGCGGCCACGGCTCTGGCCTCCCTGTCAGGCACTGAATACCATGTGGGTCCTACCTGCACCACTGTCTGTAAGTACTCTGCATTTATTGGTTGTTTAGAAAAACACTTAGAGAGGAAACTTGCAATGGAGCAGGAAACGAACTGCAAGTTAGACTTCCTACATTTGTGTGATTGTTTGTGTTGTTAACAGTGGTCTGAATTTATGTCATGCCTGTGTGATAATAGCTGTTGCAGGCAGTCATTCATCCATATCCCCACCACCACTCTCCTGCTGTTTATCACGTGCCCGTGACGAGTTAAGCCCCATCGGCCTGGTAGTGTCTGTGTTCCTTATCGTCCATTAAAGACCTTGACATCGTTTATCAAAAATTCCTCAAATCATCATTTGCCTTTGGAGTGGCAGACAGAGGTGGTGGGAGAGGGGTTGAGAGAGATTCCCTCACCTTCCTTTCAGAAATGAACAAGTGTTAGAGCGGCTGGGAGCTGAGTTAGGGGGTGTTCCCAAACATGGTCAGCATCAAACTAAAGAAACCCCACAACTCTAGCAAGATCCCAAACCCGAAGATGGCCTTGAGTCTCACTACTCACAACCTCAACCTCATCTTGAGGAAATACCTCTGTTTTGGTGTCTCATTCATCGTCTTCTGAGCATTTCACCTTCTTCCTGCTAAGATCTTTCTAGTCCCCTAATTATTTTTTTTTTAAGATTTATTTATTTATTTATACAAGCACTGGGTACAGTCAGAAGCACGAGAGGGTGAGAGAATTCACCAGAGCCAGAGCGGGCAGCAGAGCAGGCAGAAGGACCGAAGTACACTGCTGAGGGGAGCAGCGGGCGGCAGGAGAGGTCTGCACCCCATGTGGGACCCTCCTCCTGTGGCCGGAAAGCAGCCGGGGATCGAACTGGTGCTGCAGAGGCTGCGGGCAGCTTTGCAACCCAGCCCTCAACCGTTGTGCCACCGGGGAGGCCCTAGTTCCCTAATTTTAAAGCTCATATTGAAGAATATGATCATTCTCCAAGACCCTAGCGATAAATGGGAAATATAAATACAAACATGGGGAGCACAGCTCTGACCCCTTTCAAGCTACCATCTTTTTTTCCCTCTCTAGTGTCTCCTTTTCCAAACTGCAACTCCCTTTCCCATCCTACCTGCTTCACACTCAACTAGCTTTTCTCTTGTCTTCCTTTTCAGGGACAAAAACTCTCCATCCCACCTCCTGGGCCTTCTGTACTGTGATCTCTCTTGTCTGTTTCAAGTGCTGCATAGAGCAGTTAGCATGATGTTGGTGTTTGTGTTGCTAATTGCAGCAACAATCCATTAATTATTCATGGCTTATTATTATTAGTTTGGTTAAATGGGAACTCCTCAGAGAACAAACACATCAGGAGAGTTTCTCCACCTCCTGCTTAATTAGTCAGAACAGAATAGGGACCAAAGAGAGCTCCAAAGACTGGCTTGGCGCCTTGTGGCGCCAAAGATCCTCTCAGAAGATCTTTGTGGGTCACCGGGGTCCTGGCTTTTGGGTCAAACACAAGTTTAAAGAAGAATGGTCTTGTCCTCCCACATCAAACACATCTTCCTCCCCCATGTGAACGATGCCAAAATCAAGAGATAGGTGTCTGGTTCCGCCAACCCCAGGAGGAAGCACCCCTGAGTGTTGTCCAGGAAGCATAAAAACTCCTGGCTCTTGCGAAAGCCCATCTGTGTATTCTTTCTAGGCTTTGTCTGCCCTCCTTCCTTTCCAAAAATTTAATCAAGTCTTGCGTAAGTGCACGCCTGTGCTACATACATAGCTGATGCTTGCTCCTTCAAGTGTAGGACCTTTTCTTAGATTAGCATTTTAGATAAAAATCATTCTAAAATGGATTTCACACTTTCCTGCCTTTTTGTTTTAAAGATTTATTTATTTATGCATACAAGAACTGGGGTACAGGCCAGAGGTATGGGTGGTGAGAGGAGTCACCAGAGACAGAGTGGGGAACAGAACAGGCAGATGTGCTGAAATGCACTGCTGAGGGAGGAGCAGGCAAGTCAGGAGAGGTCTGCTGCACCATTTGGGTCACCTCCCTGGATGGCTGGGGATGGAACTCATGCTGCAGTGGCTGTGGACAGCTTCATAATGCTGTGTCTTAACCCCTTGCACCACTAGGAAGGTGACCTTTTCTGCTTTCTTAAACAAAGCATGTAGAAGAGATTTAAGGGCCTGTTTTCAGGGCTGAGGGGCCTTGTGAATGTCAGATATAATGTCTGAAGGGCCTGGTCACTCTGGAACTTTGATCTCTGTGCTAAATAGCCCAGGTTCCTTTTGTGACTTTAATTCTGGTATCTGCTTTTTAGAGTTTTCATGTCTCCTGCTCGAAATGGGCTTTGAGGCCACCTGTCTATACCAGATCTTTCTCCTCCACTTCACTGATTCTGACCTACTAAGGGCTTGGAAACAGCTTCTTTGAGCTGTTTTGGCCCATGGGTCAATCAGGAGTGGTCAGGATGGCAATTTAAAAATATTCATAAAAGACTGGTGGCCTCTAAATAAGACATCTACAGTTAGGGTGCTGGGTCAGTCACATTCGATGCATTCCAACATTGGAATGTGTGTGGTCCTGGAATGAATGAAGATTAAACGAGATCTTTCTTTGCTAATAAGTAATAATTTTCAAACATTAAGTGAAAAAAGACTGTGTGGAAAGAACACTGTGCATAGTATATTCCCATTTGTGTAAAAAAAATTAAAAAGAATAGCTATACTTTGAGCAGGAACACAAATAAAGCCAAGTTCTTGAACTTGATCTCTTGGACTGCTCAAGCTGAGGCCTTTGTGCCTCCTTCCTGGATTTCAAACGTGTCCTGAAATATTGTACTTAAGCTTCCCATGTAAATAACCTCTACTAACCTCTGGCATCTGTTTCTTAGAATAGAGAAAGGCTGTGGGAACAATACAAGGATCCCAGAGAATATGGGAGAGTCTGATCTGTAATCCCAGGGAGCACATTATCTCAGTGGAAGCAGCACCTCTAGGAAAAGTCACGAATGGTATCAGGAGAAATAACTCTCAGCAATGATGGCAAAACAAGAGGACCCCCATTTTCATTTAGCAGACATGTCATATACTGAATGGACTAGAAGCAGATTGGACAAAGCCTGGGCTTCCTCATCAAAAGAACCTGGGTTTAAATTCTAGCCCTCCATTTTACATTTGTATGAACCTGGATCTCCTTATCTGTAAAACAAGGACAATAACACCTACCTTGTTGGGCTTTTAAAGATTAAATGAGGTCATACATGTAAAGTTTCCAGGATAAGCAATTGGCTCGTGGTAGATGGTCAGTAAACAATGATCATGGTTGATTTCATCATTGCATTATTCAGCTTCACTTTGCACAATGGGCCAATGTCAGCTCTCATAGAGTTTGGGAGAAAACTGGACCCCCGTCTTGTCTTCCTCCAGCCTTTTGGCCAAGGGAAGTCCCAAGGGCTCTGCTTCTTTCTCTGGGTATCAGTTATCTCTTGCTATGTAAAAAGTCATCCAACTCTTAGCAGCTTAAAACAACAAGCATTCCTTTCTTATGCAGTTTATGGGCCAGGAATCTAAGAGTGGCTTCGTTGGGCGACTCTGGTTCAGGGTCTCTCGCTGGGTCACAGGGATGCCTTGCAGAGCTGCAATATGGGCTGGAGGATGGGCTTCTGAGGTGGTTCACTCAGGCGCCCAGTGAGTGAGTCCTGATGACTGGCAGGAGACCTCAGTTCTTTGCCATGTGGACTTCTCCATGGGACTGCTTGAGTGTCCTGCAACATGGCAGCTGGTTTCCCAAAGAACAAGAGAATCAAGAGAAAGCCAGGTGAAGTCACAGTAGCTCTTATGACCTAGCCTTGAAGGTGGCACACCTCCATTCCTGCAGTTACACGGGCCACAGCTGCCCTACACTCACGGGAGGCGGGGTGGGGGGCGCTGCACCGGACGAGACTGCCAGGAGACAAGGACCTCTGGGCTCTCTGAAGGCTGCCCCCCCAGGCAGTGACCTGCAGGGATCTGCACAGTGAGTTAGTGACAAGGTGGGAATGAAGATTTAAAATCTCTTGGCCTGAGGTAAGTGAAGACTGTCACGGTGGGAGGCGAGCCAGGCCATTCCTGTCCACGTGTCACAGGCCTGATGACTTGTAGGAAGAGGCCTGGCTCCCTGGGAATCAGTGGCAGGCAGAGCTCCTGGCCCCTTCTCATCTAACCCCAAGAGACGCTGGGCTTCAGTGTGCAGCAGCTTGGATGGAACTGGAAGGGATGATGCTGTGCAAAATAAGTCAGAAGGAGAAAGACGAAGGCAGGAGGATTTCACTTATATGTGGAATATAAAACGCAAAGCAAAGAAACAGACAAAAACAAACGCTTGTAATCTGATGGCAGAACTGAGGCTACCGGGAGGGGAGAGGCGGAGGAGAGGGGAGAGCAAAGGCAGGAGCGGGGGCCTCAGTGGATTGAGATGGAAGCAGCCCGGTGCTTTGGTGCTGGGCTCGGTGTGATGACTACATTGTGAACTGATCCCGCTAAACCGTAAACAGTGCTGTCAACCAGCATTGCCTCAAAGGACTTCATTTAAAAACAGGCAAAAAAGCAATGATGAGGAATGATTTATTTTTATTTTAAATTTTTTATTATATTTTTAATTTTATATATATTTTTACATCATTCTTCATTTTTGTGCAATGTATGCTCTCTCCTCTCGGTTATAGTCCCAGTGAAATTCCCACCACCCATTCACCCGAGGCCTGGGTGCTTTCCCCACCCCTGTTTGAGCCTGCAGTCAGGAATGATTTAAAAAAAAAAAAAAAAAAAAAGATCCCGGACTTCAAAGGTGTTTCCTCTTCTGACTTGCAGACCCCGCGAGCGGCAGCAGCATGGACTGGGCGTATGACAACGGCATCAAGTACGCCTTTTCCTTTGAGCTGAGAGACACCGGCCACTATGGCTTCCTCCTGCCCGCTGACCAGATCATCCCCACTGCGGAGGAGACCTGGCTGGGGCTGAAGACCATCATGGAGCATGTGCAGGACAACCTCTACTAGATGGGCCCCCCCTCTGCCTACATTTGCTTACCCCAGGGCAGCACACTCTGAAGCCATTCTGAGAAGACTGTTCCTTCACGTGCACGTCAGAGCTCTCTGGCTGTGGACTAAACACAGGTTGGCCCCTGTTTGTGAATTCTGGGGGTGCCCCTGAGAAGCCCATCTGTCAACCTTCTAGGTCCTGCTGTTTTACTGTGCCCTTGTGTGCCTTTCCTCCCACACAGCTGGCTGGGCAGACCAGCCCTTGGTAGGTGTCTCGTGGCTAACAGTTTTAGAACTAAAAGCGGTCTGAGTTGCTTCTCTGGAGTCCAGACCTCAGCTTCTGCAGTCCAGTGCAGCCAAGCCGGTGACCGCGTTCTGGTGGCCCCCAGAGAGGCACATGGGAGAGAATGCTCGTCCGTTAGATGAGTCTCAAAGGGGATGCAGAACTTCCTTTCATTTATCTCATTCCTCTGGAACATATTTTCCCTTTGAAAATAAATCCTGTAAGGTCATCAGTATGGGTCATCTCCCCTTTTTGGTTTTTGTTTATTTGTTTTTGGTCTGAATACAAAGTGGAGGATCTCTCCCCATCACCGCCAAGAATTCCCAGATGCTACAGTTCTTATCACTTTCTTCTCTTTATTATTCAGTGAAACTGGGATCCCAGAAGGGGATCTCTGTCACTAGAGGTACTGCTAACCCCAAAATCCTGGGTGAAGTGGAGAGCTAAAGAGCAGGATGGCTAAATTATCCCCATCTGTCCTAATGGACTCATCGCCACTCTGCCTTTTGAACTCACTTCAAAGATCTTGCCCCTACCCTCCAGGTCCTAAATCATGCCTCTGGCCTGGATAATCTCACTGCCCTGGCACATTCCTTTTTGTGCTCTGGTGTGTCCTTCCTTCCTTCCTTCCTTCCTCTCTTCCTTCCTTCCTTTCTTTCTTTTTTCCCTTTCATTTTTGTCTTTAAAGCTGCCTTCTTCCATTTGCATCCTGGCCCTTGAGCACCAAGGTGAAGCTAGGATTCATCAGTCAGGCTGCTGTTGTCCCATCCTCCACAGCACGTACCATCTGCCCTTTTCCCCCCTTTTTTCAAACATGTCTGTAAATCTTATCCTTCTGCCTAGGATTTGTGCAGCATCTGGTGTGTGCTCATAAGCCAATAAATATTCAATGTGAGTCTCATGATCATCTCCTATTCTTTGCCTTCACCTGAATGGAACCAAGCCATGGTTTTGAATATGCAGCTCTTTATAATGTCAAAAGTCAATTTTAATCCCCATCCGTATTGCATGACATGAAGGAAGGCCTACTCCATCAGACCGAGGGGCCTCCCGGGCAATGTTACCTTGGTGATTTTGCTCTGGTCCTGGGTCTAGTCCTTAGTTTTTTAGCTCAGAAGCTCGATATTCTCCGTGTCCCTGTTGATTAGACTTGGGGATGCTGACTCACGCCTACAGAGCGCAGATGAGACAGATGATAAAATCAGAATACGAATTTATTAATTTACATCATGGCATGTAACTGTTTAGTGGATTGGATTCTCACGTCGGCTGAACAGTACATTCTCTCCCTGTAGGCAAGATACATGGGAAGCCAAATTATAATCAGAAGGTTGTTTAGTGAGCGGGGCGTCAGAGCAAGGAAAGTTAATTACAGTCTATGATTAGAATTTTTAATGGTATCCAGCTCTAATAGCATGATATATCCAATTCTATAACCAGAACACACCTGCCAGCTGGTCGCTTGTGTGGCTACTTAGGACTACTTCACACCAGACAATGTAGGCTCGACGATTCTCGCTTCTGTGACTTGCTTGTAACCTGGCTCCATCTGTGAATCCTCTGTCCCTAAGATTGAGGTTGTCCTCTGGAGCCCTTCATGGAAAGGTTTATAAAACAAACATGAAAAGATATATTAAGAAACCTCTGACTATCAAAAAAAAATTAAGAAGTGGGTGGGTAAATTGGAAAAAGGGAGTCAATTGTATGGTGGTGGATTGAAAATAGACTTTTGGTGGCTATTACAACACTGATACCAATTAAAATGCTGTATACCTGAAACCTATATATGTTATAAAATAAGCTTCGATAGAAATTAAACTAAAAAAAACTTGTTATTTCAAAGACAGCACTAAGAAAATGAGAAAACAAGTCATATACTAGAAGATATTTATAATGTACACAGCAGTCAAAAGATGTATAAAGAACACATACAGATCACAAAAAGGAAAGACAAAAGCACAAATAACAATAGAAAAATGGACATAGGTATGAGCAAGAATTTCACAAAAGAGAAAATAGGTAAATATGACAAATATGAAAGGATGATGAATGATGAAAGATACATAGGTCAAAACCACAATGGAATGCTATTTTGTAGTCTTGCAATTTACAGAAATTTCAATTTACAGAAAAAGTTGGAGAGGAGGTAGATGATAGGATCTTTTATATATTATTGGTTGGCGTGTGAATTGGTAAAACAACTTTGGAAAATAGTTTGGCATTATCTTCTGAAGTTTACAACTTGTGACCCAGCTATTCCACCCCAGGTATAGAGCCAAGAAATTCTGACACATATTCAACAAGAGACATAGATGAGAGTATGCAGGGCCATACTGTTCATAATGGCAAAAATCTAAACCATTGAAAGTCCCTCAGTGGGAGAATGGGTGAATAAAGAATGGCATTTTCACATACTGAAATATTATACAACAGTCAAAAAAGCTAGTATGGTTTCCTTTCTACAAAGTACCAAATAACTGAAATATGTGTGTGTGTATATATATATACACACACAGAGCACCATTCCTCTCTGAAGAATCAGTTCCTGCCAAATGGGGGCTGCCTTACCAAGAGGCTCCACACCTGCCTTCCCTATATCACTCACACCCCCAGAGACTGACTCTGGTACAAATAGCTACTCTTGACTTAGGGTGGAGTCAGCACCCTGGGGCAGTGTGTGCTCCCAGACTCCCAATCCGGTCTGCAGCTGATTCCACATCTTTGCTTACTTCAACTCCCCCCTTTTCCTGAGCTGTCCCTCAATAAATCACCTAAATGAGGATCCCATCGCAGGCTCAGATTCTAAGGAAATGGGCTTAAGACAACAGTAAATAAAGAATCTGGGTTTCTGAATGTTGATTACCTCCGATAAGGAGAAGCAGACATGAGCTGGGGACCAGGGCACTATGGTTCAATGACAGACTCTAGCTTTTGTTTTAGGTTCTATTTTTTCAGGTACTTATTACATGATTTAAAAAAAAAAACCTAATTAGAGAGCAAAATAAATAATGAAAGAGGGTTATGAACAGATCAATGATGAATTGCCATTAAGCAAGGATTATGATTAATCTACTTCTACAGACCTGAAATCCAATTTTAAAAATGTTTATAGAGGGACAGATTTTAACACAAAAAGGTTTTACTGTTCAACATACATTTATTGAATGGTGTGTGCCAGGGATGGTTTTAAATGCCGACAGTGCAACGGCAAACAAGAAGACAAAAATCCTTTCCTACCTGGAATTCCATTATTGTTGGAGAGACAGGAAGTACTCAAGTAAGCAATTAAATTATAAAATTTAATTGGATAATGAGAGCAGTTATAAATAAAAGAAAACGGGCTGCTGTAAGGAGAGTATAGGTGGTGGGGGTGTCTCTAGTTTGGGAAAGCTAGAGAAAATGGCATTGGTTTGTATTACAAGATTATTTGTAACTTTCTTCTTTGTATTTATTTTATATTCCCCCAAGCCGTGTGAAAAAAAGTGGCTTAGATGTTATTAACCCCATTTTACAAATGAAAAAATCTCAATGGTCTGTTGTTCAAGACAAGTAATTAATTTATCTATAAGGAAAGACCCCACTGAAAAAGAAAACTTGAGCCACGAACATTCAAGGGCATGACTTAAATTTCTGGAACACATTTAATTTTTTTTTTTTGGAACACATTTAAATTTAACAGCCTTTGACACCTCATCCAATCAGGCTCCATGAATTTTCCATGATGGACAGCAAGGAGGATGGAAAAGGGATGATCCATTTGTAACAGGAAAAGGATTTTGAGTTTTCTTGTTTTGCAGTATTGGGGAGGGGATGTGCTGAGCCACCTCCAGGTCTAACCCTTGATCTGTAGGAGACCAGATGAAGAATCCGTGAAGTTGCTGCCAGGATGTGGGAAACAGTCTGTGATCGTGGATAAGGTTAACTGTCATCCGTGGTGCCCACTTGAAGCCAGAGCCACTTGGGGACTGACAGGCAGATCATATGCCCTCTGTCTTCTAAGCTCTAGATGTTGGGGAACAGCTGAAGAGCCTCCTATGCCTCCACTTAGCCATGTGACCTTGGGCCATGATGCAATCTCTGGGATCCCCAGTTACCTCTTCTTTAAAATGAGAATAATCATAGTATTCACTGTCTTATCAAAAGGACTCTGCAAGGAAATGTATTAAATCCTCAGCACCTGGCCTTCGAAGCACTCTGCGTGTTAGCTAGAATTATTATTCTCACTAAGTGGCGGAAATTCATTTATGAATCTGGTTATTGACATTTTCTCTAATTGGAAACCTTGTTTTCTTTAGACTTTTTATGAGACTTAATGACAAAAGAACTGAACAGTTCACGGAAAATTACTAGTTGGATGTTAAGTCAAATTAGCATTTGGGTCTTGAAATATTGGGGTTCTTTCTCTGGCAGCTTCTCCGTGTTAAGTAGATATTGATGCCCTTTTGTGGATTAACATTGCCCAAAATCTTCCCGGGTTTCCAAGCACAACTGTGCCAAGTATGGGGCGAGGGTCACCTTTGGTTTTCACAGGTGCTACGAAGGCCCTGTTGTCTGTTTTGGGTGAAGCTGAGGATATGTCCTAGCTCTGGAATGTCCCATGTAGATTGCACTTCTTTTATGTCACTGTATAAAGAACAACTATGAAGAATCATTTTTATCGTTATCATCATCATCCTTATCTTTCTGTTTGATGAATTCTGGAGTTCTGCCAAACCAGACAGCTTGTAAAATAAATTCTCTCTACTATTTGAATTGTGCCTTAAATCATGAACACCAGCTGTTTCTTGTATTTGAAGTGAAGCTCCAGGTGTACAGGGGCCATCCGCAGAGCACAGGCAGTTTCCCCCTTCTCTAGAATATGTGGGAACCACGGTGCAGCTGGGCAATTTGCTCCTTCAATGCAGAAAGTGAATCTTAGTTTTTTGTATCTCCTACAAGGCCAAGCTCAGCAGCTAGTAAATATTTGTTGATTTGATTTGCTGCAGGGCGGCAAGTTAACAATTGCATAAGCCATACTCTCAACAAGTCAGGGCAGCAGGAAAAGAGTACTTTTTCCAACAAATATTATCAGTGGAATTCTGGAAAATAGATTGGAATGCAAGCCTCTAAGTTCTAAGAGAAACAGAGCATAAATTAAGCCTTCAGAGATAAGGACGACTTGATATTGGTTAAATTGTTGGCATTTTTGCAATGATTTATAGTTTTAAAATGCTTCTATAGATATTGGATAATTAAATTATCACAACCACCTGCTGATCCATGCAGATGGGTATTATTATCCCTATTTAACCGGCCAGGACACCACATCTTAAGGAGGTGAAACGTGCCCAAACGTACAGATGGAAATGGTAATGTAGTTCTCAGCATCAACTCTCCAGGTTGTTGCTGAGAACGCAGGGAATGCCATTTTGTTCACTTTATTTTTGAATTTGAGTGCTTTTAAAATGCAGAGTTCCCCCTGTTCCTGGTCTCACAGCCCTGTATTATCTGCCTGGCTCCAGAGACCTGTAAACTTCCAGTTTTGCAGTGACGAGAGGGAATTTTGGGAGGAAGTCGGAGCCTGGTCTCCCTCTTGGGCTGCTGATGACTCCTGATGGAAGGGGATTGTGTTGTTTGTGAGCATCTGCCCCCCTCATGCCAGCTCTCAAGACTGTCATCTAAGGGACATTCATATTTTACTTTCAGAGATTATGAAAGACCCAGAATGGACACTATTTCCATCCTTTTGGGATGTTCTGTGCTTTGTAGGGATTAGACAACCCACAGAACCACCTAACCCATTTTAAGAGTTTCTCAAAACTTTGTATGACAAAATACCCACATCTCTCCACAAACAATAGATATATTCTGTTTGAGTGTTGAAATGACTTGACCTAACCTTAGGAAACCATTAACTCAGGTTTTGGGTTTTCAAGACCCTCAAGGGCAGAGTGGAGGTTTTATTTATTTTGGATCCCCAGCCCCTCAGCACACATGTGCATCATAAAGATGTACCCAGTGAATCATTGCCGTGAGTCAATTTCATGCCTGATCCAAAAGAGCCTGGAGTCTTCTTTACACCACACTGATGGGCTGGCAATCTCCTTCCCTCGGCTCTGAGTACCTTGCCAGGACATTGTTCTTTTCTGATGGATATGAGTATCACAGAGGTCAGGGAAAGCAAAGACCTTCTGCTCCAGTTTCAGCAAATCTGTATTAGAAGACTCAGAGGAGTCAGGCCCCGAGGGGAAGGAAAGAGGACCTGTCTCATCACAGTGAAGCGGTTTGTCTAAAACGCTTGCAGGGGCAGCTGCTGGTGGACAAGTATTAACTTGTTAAGGAGGCATGTCACAGAGGAAGCCATCAGCTCTTCCTCCTCCCCAGCCCCATGGCCGTCAGGAGGATCAATATTTAACAGGCATGTCTCTGTGTCTGCGGGGGCTCCTGGTGCCTGGCGGGAGGTCTAGGAGTCCTTTGTTTACGCTGGAAAACAAACGGAAGATTTGGTTAGCCAGAAAGGTATTTGTTCAAGCTGGAGAGTGGACAGATTGTGAGGCTGGGGAAAGTCTGGTTCTGAACAGGAAAGCCTGGAGCTCAGTGTTCCCCGCCCCCTTCTCCCTGCAGCATGGTGAAAGGGTCTAGGTGTTGGCTCCGTGGTCTCAGAGGCCAAAGGTATCAAGGTGTTCGGTCACGAAACTAGCAGAATGGTCCAGAGAGGACTGCCCTTTCTCCCAATAGAAGGAGAAAGAATTTGATCAATTTATTTCTGAGTTGCTCAAACCCCAATGAGTTTTGCTCTACCAATATCAGGATTTTATTTTTTTATTTCTTTGACACTTGGAATTCAAATTTGTGGACCCTGCCCCGATTGCTGGCATCATCCATAGTCCTAAGATTCAGATGAAATCTGTTGCATAGATTTAATGGCCTGGGTGTTCTGAACCCCTACTTGGCAACACTTGCAATATCTGTCAAATTTCTCAAAGATGTCAATACCCAGGTGGTCCCGGGAGGGGACACACTTCCCTCTTTTTGCAAGAACCATTTCCCAGAGCCAGGCTGTCTTCTCCTTTCATAGTGGTACATTTATGTTCATGTATGTCTTTCAAAACTAAAGCGTGAACGTCCAGCAGTGGACACAGATTATGTGGGCTCTAATGAGAAGCTTATTTCAAGTGAGCCCGGGCCACTCTCGCAGGTGAGAAGACAACGGGATGAGAATGTGGACTGAACGTGAGTCCCAGAGGGTGAGTCTTACAAAAGGAAGGTGCGGGGCCTCCCTGGCTGGCAAGTCCATCGCCATCTTTCCAACAGCACGAGCTCACTTTGCGTCTGTGTCACATTACTTAGCAATGAATGTTTTAAAATTAAAGCCCAGATGTTGTGCCTTAGATATAATTAATTCTATCACACGCCTAATAGACTACGGTATAGTGCAGACATAACTTTGACATGTACCGGGGAGCCAAATATTCATGTGACTTGCATTATTGTGACATTTGCTTTATTGTGGTGGTTTGGAACTGAACCCACAATATCTCTCAGATATGCTTCTACAGGGAGCGCTACTATATTATTAATGTACGTCAAGGTGAGCCTCAAGTAAACGTGGACCCCGTGGCAGCAGTCTTAAAATTCTTTATGCCAAAGGCCTGCCAGCAGGGAAGATGGTTGGTTCTGAACCTACGTGACAAAAAGGAGCAGCAAAGATTCAAAATCCCAACCGGACATCAGGCTCCACAGACGGACTCTTGCTCATGCCCGTGTTTGATTCACAGCTTCGTCCCCCTGCCCCTGCCATAAGTCATTGATTTCAAGGATAGTGACTAACTGTCAGCATTGGTTTAAATCAATATTAATTTAAAAAATCATATTTTGTCCTCCAACACCACACGAGAGAAGAGAAACTTACAGAAACAAAGGCCTGACAGTGCAAGGCTTTTCAAAATAAGTTCCATAGGTCACTGGGCAGCATTCTTCAGTTTTTCCATCCTTCGCCCCTATAATAAAAAAAAAATCTAGTGCGTCATACCCAACATATGTAATAATGTCTTTATACATTCTGTACAAATTCTGCTGTACTCAGGAGGCCCAAAAATTGAAATATAAGAAGATGAGAGAAAAATATACAAAAGTCTTCACAATTTCTTCCTCCACTCCTTGTAGAAGTCAGTGCCTCATGTTGGAGACACCAAGTTTGACTGCAGAATGCTTCTGACTCCTGCCCTTAATTTGCCTTGAGTTCTAGTAGTTTCCAACAGCTTTGTAGATGAATGCCTGCCCCTGCAACTAGACCAGTGGTAGGTGAGCTCCAGCCTACCGGCCAAATCTACCCCCAACCATTTTCACAACTTGAAACCTGAGAATCATTTTTTCATTTTAAAAGTGAAAAAGAGTATTCAGCAAGAAGACCAGCTCTGGCAAAGCCTAAAATCCAGTGGGCTCTTGAGCAATACAGAGGGTTTAGGGGCGCTGACCTTTTTGCAGTCCAAAATCCGAGTTTAAATCGTACTCTGCTAAAACTTAACATCTAAGTGCCTGCCGTTGACCAGTGGTCTCACCGAGAACATAAACTGTCGATGAACACGTTTTGTGTGTTATGTGTCTTCTGTTCTGTATTCTTGCATAAGCTAGAGAAAAATTCTACTAAGCAAATCCTAAGTGGGCCATCATAAAGGCCTTTGTCATCTCTGTCTCCATGTCATGTGGGCTGACAAGTGGAGGAAGAGAGGGGCTGAAAAAAATCAGAGCATGAGTGGACAAAGGAGTTCTAACCCAGGTTGCCATGAGTCAATTGCACTTAATGTTTGAACCTTTCCAGGAAGACTTTGCCAACCCCTGGGCCACGGCAGCGTCTAGGTCACCTTTGTCTTTCCTCCAGGCAGAAGGGACTTTGTATGTCCCTCATGGGGTGTCTAGGAGGCTCTCTAGCCTAAGGGATTGCACCCCTCGGCCTGCACGTTTCCTCCAAAGAGCAGGACGTGACTTCTTTAGCTGCTGACCTCCGGCCTCCAGGGAGCAGGCTCTTGGGCACCTCATGGTGATCATTAGTTGGCTTCTGGGTGGCCAGATCCTCATCCTCAGTCTGGTGGGAGCTGGCATTCATGGGGCAAACCCTCTTCCAACCAAGGCCTGAGTGGAGTTGGACTGGAACTGGGGCTGTCTTGCTAACTGACTGGACCTGTGGGGCAAGGAGTGGCTACTTCTTGTGTGGGGCGGGAGGAGACCAGCTAAGTGCACAGGTGGAGGTAGCTCTGTGGCAGAGGGTGGCCCAGGAACCTGGCATCAACAGTTGGGCCTAGGTTTGAGGAGGGTCACTAGTCCTGGGGGAGAGGGCAGGCAAAACCCTGGTATTGGGAGGCTGTACTTCAGGAAGATATCAGATTAGTTCTCTGGCAGTGGGTGGTGAGAGTGGGGTCCAGTAACTGATAATGGGGAGCAGCACAGAGTGCAGATGTCACACTCTGAGCTGGTGAACACAGGTTTGGTGGAAAGGGCACCGTGAAGGTCTAGGAGGCAAGGGTTTGTTCCCCTAAGCTTTGGGCACATGCATGAGTGAATCAACAAATCTATCCATAAGCAGGTGCCAGGTGGGGGTCTGGGCTGTCTGCAGGGTTTCCAAGGTCATGTAGGTGATAATGACATGGCTCCAGTCTGCAGGATTCTGTGTCCTGTTAGATTGATGCTGGTAACAAATTAGACTCTGTATGGTGTGTGACAATAGGCGGGGCACCAGGTGTCAGTAGCTAAGCTAGAGTGATAAGGTTGATTTGCTATGACTTTTCCTGGGGGGTGGAGATGGGCTGTGGCCCCAGGGGGGATTTTGAATGGTGACTGGATTTAGAGACTCTAATCTAGGGCGGTATTAAGGTGTCTACCACATTTCAGTGGGTCATTATCTTCTTGGATTTTCAGTACCTCTAAAAACACCTGTTTGGTGTAATTCTGGAAGGTGGGCTAAGCCTGTATTTTGTTGTTAATTAAATCACATTTTGATTGCCCTAGTGGGGGCTGGGTGCTTTAAGAAACCGTGGTAAATCCTCTTGTTAATCAAAGAATCTTTTTGTAATGTAAATGATAACACTCCTGATCTCTGTTTTGTTTTGTTTTGTTTTGTTTTGTTTTGTTTTGTTAAGATTACACTGCATATGCTTATTTCCATTAAACACTCAAGGGACTTTTGGGGAAATTAAACAAAATTTAGTTTGGGAGTTCTATTTGCAAACTCTGGATACCTATTGCAATCTCTGGAGACCCTCAGGGTGGTCCCCAACTGCAAGTGGGAATTAATACCTTTAATGAAGAAAGGATTCAGAGCAAGAATCAGATTTCCTCTCCCCCACCACCCCATGCCCTGCTGTGGCTGGTTAAGTCCATCTCTATCATCTCTATGAGCATTTATTTTTTTGATGTGATAAAACAGAAATAACATCAAATTTATCACTTTAACTGTTTTTAAGCATACAGTTCTGTGGCATTAGGTACCTTCACCGCCTTGTGCAGACACCAGCACCACGCATGCCCAGAAGTTTTTCATTTTCTCCAACCCATTAAACACTAAATCCTCCACCGACCCCTGGCAGCCACAGCTCTTCTTTCTATCTCTGTGCATTTGACTACTCCAGGTATCAAATGACACTTTTTAAACTTCACTTTTATTTTAACCACATATATAGAGCTTTGTGAAAGTATCAAATAATTCTGTAAGACTTGTTATAAAGGCGGCCGAGTCTCCTACCTATTCCTCCTGACCATGTCGAACTCTCTGGCAATGACTGTATTGAGTTCTTTTAGCCTTGATATTAACATCCATAAACTTAATAAGGTGCTTACATTGCTACTCCTTGATTGCTCAACTTGAGGCATTTTCTATCGATTTTTCACTATGTAAGATAAGAATTTAGCTTTCCCATATTTCCTTTAAAGTATGTTTTATTGTGAAGCATAGCACATATACATACAAGTGCCTGTATAAAATGTCCATGGCCTGTTAAAAATAAAATTGAATCTTTTATCCACCATTCAATTTAAGAGCAAGAACATAACGTGACTTGAGAAACCTACAGTATGCCCCTCCGTTGCACACCCATCCTTCCCCCTCCGAAGAAAACACGAATCATTGCAGTTTCCTTCCTTTTCTTTATAGTTATGACGTTTGTGCATATTCCTAAACAATCTATTGTTTACTCTTACCTGCTTGTGAGTGTATATAAGTGGAAACATATGGTGCATGTTCTCATTTGGTTTCTTTCACTCCACCTTAGGGTTTTGAGGTTCATCCAATTGGGTGCATGAAGCTGAGGCTCTTCATTCGGTGTCTGTGGTCTGCTCCAGCCTATCACATGCCTGAATCTCCATCTAAGTATCCAGCCTTGTATGTCTATTTTGGTGTGCGTGTGCAAGAGTTTCTCCAGGGCATATGGCTTATGGCTGAGGATGAACTTGTCAAGGCACAGAGTGGCAGTACATTTTCAGCTCTGCTAGGTAACAAGTCATCTCCACATCATTTTGGGGAGAATGGATGATTTCACAATATTGAGTTTTCTTATCCAAGAATACAGTATGTCTTTTGATTTATTTAGAACTTCATCATTTTCCAATAAAGTTATATAATTGTCTCCAGGGAGGATTGCACATATTTGTTAGAATCATTCCCAAATAATTTCCTATATTAAATATTCTTGGGAAATTAAAAGTAGTATCATTACACAGTGACTTCCTTACTTCTGATAATAACTCTTTTCTTAAATTTTATTTTATTTTGCATTAATGAAGCTACAGATACCTTCTTTTGATTAGTATTTACCTGGAATATTTCTCCTATCTTTGACTTAGTTTCTCTTTGTTTTTATGCTTTAAACCTGTCTCTTGTGGGTATATCTAGTAGGTTTAAAAAAATCTATTTCGATAATTTTTGTCTTTAACTGGAGGGTTAAACACATTTACATTTAGTACAATTGAACGTATGTTTATGTAAGTTTTTTATGTCCTTGTTATTTGTCCTACTTAAACATTTACTTTATTTTACTTCTCATCTTTTCTTGGTTCATTTCTCCCTTTTTTTTCTCATTTCATCTCTATTGTTTCTACCTTTTGGATATTATATGCTCCATGCCTAGTCTTTTAATTGTTACTCTAGTAACTGGAAAATGCAGACTAACAAAGTATAAAAAATTATCAATGTCTACTCATTCTCCCAACAATCCACAGAATTTTAAGCCACAAACTCTGATAACCCATTTGCAGCTAATGTGACATTATTGTCCAGAATTTAAAATCTTGGTGCTAGGTGACCTGGGGAAAAATATCCCCTGAGAACCCATAACCACAAGTGAGCCCCCACATGACTTGGTGGTCTACATCTATGTTAACTATGTAGTCATAAAACTCTAACAATACCAAAACCTCATGCAAATAATTTAATTTAGAGACAATCTTCAAAATAACTGGGATAAGAAAAGATCACCTACTAAGAACAATTAATAGACTACTCAATTGCCTTTTAATAGCAAAAATTGAAGCCAGAAGACTGTGGGGTAATGTTTTCAATGTGTTGACAAAAACAGAAATCAACCTATAATTTATACCCAGTAAAACTCCTTCAAGAATAAAAGCAATATAATGCATTTTCAAATAAATAGAAAACAGACTAGTATCCTAAAGGAAAGTTAGGCTTCAAACAGAAGGAAAATGGCCCTAGATAAGAGGATATTCTCAGAGAAAGATCAAAACCTTTAGGGTTCAGAGAACTCTGAAGGGGAAATTTTGCTTATCTCTTACCTGGCTTTGACTTTTTTTTTTTTTTTTAATTTATAGACTCTTACTTGCATTCCAGCCCAATGATGCCTTAAAAATGGTTATTAAAAATATTTTATCCAGCATTATTTTTTAGTTGTTTCATTTGAGCAGGATTGGTTAGATAGTCTAGTCTACCCTCCTGCAGGAGGTAAAAGACCCCAACAAAACCTCCCTGTCCCTTCAGGCTCCATGAAGTTCATTTACCTATGCCCAAGACACCTTTTACCTTCCTGTTATTGCAGCTACATTTTCACATTGACATATATATTTAAATACTTTAATTGTCTACTCACATGACTCAAAACCTAAGAGCCAGGTCTCTATTGCTCCCTATTTTATTCGTGTATCTGTGCAAGTATCTGGCACGTAGTAGGCATTCAGTAGATATTTATTGAGCAAATCATTAGATGAGCTATTAATTTTGAGTGAGAAGCCAATACTAAGTATTAGGTCAAGCACAGTCGTGTCTCCACCTCAAATCTAGTCATTGGCCGCTGTCTCTCAGGACCGGCAAATTCCCATAGAACTACGCCTTCAAATGTAGTAGCCACTACTCACTTGTGGTTACTTGAATTATTTAAATGAATTTAAATTAAATGAATTTAGGGCCTCCCCTGATGGCGCAGCGGTTGAGCGCTGGGCTGCGAAGCTGCCTACAGCCTCTGCCGCGCCGGTTCGATCCCTGGCTGCCGGCGAAGGTCCCACATGGCGCACAGACCTCTCCTGCTGCGCCTGCTGCTCCCCTCAGCAGTGTATTTTGTCAGTCTGCCTGTTCTGTTCCCCCGCTCTGGCTCTGGTGAATTCTCTCACCCTCCCGTGCTTCTGACTGTACCCAGTGCTTGTATAAATAAATAAATAAAATCTTTTTAAAAATTTAATTAATTAAATGAATTTAAAACTCAACTCCTCCAATCATACTAGCCATGTTTCAGGTGGCTAATGGCTTTCCTATTGGACGATGCAGGCATGGAACTTTTCCATTATCACAGAAAGTTCTATTGGAAGTGCTGCCATAGAATTCTTGAGAATTCTTAACTGAGCCTCTCTTTTTCTTTTGCTCTGGCTCTGGCTCTTTCTTTCTCTCTTCTCACTTCTAAACCAAATAGAAGGATAGTTGTCTTTTTCTGAGTGACTTAAAATGATGCTTTTGAAAAAGAAGATGCTGGGTTCTTTTGGTGACTAACACCATTCCCACTTTTTTCTTTTAAATTCCTGAGCTATTGTTTACTAGCCCATTCTTTTATTTCTATTTCTACTAAAGCTGGACGTTACTTGGGTGGAAAGCGTGATTGCTTTCTTTTCGAGGTCCTTAAGCCCTTTGCTGATGTTACTGTCTGAGAACCCCCAAAGCCAGGCTTCAGGGAGAGATTGGCATGTCTGAACAGCTGAACCACGAAATAATGGAGTAGGTCTGGCGGGTGTGGGGCAGGGCACTCTGTCAATGAAAGAGCTCCCCTCTCTGCACACACAGCTAGCTAATTGGCCATTCTGGGAAAGTATGGACGGGGAGGGGGGCTGCTGAGAATCGCCGGTGACAGTTAAGTGGCCTTTTGTGGACGTCCTCTGCTGAACAACTTTGTTGGGTTTTCTGTTAGATTCATCACTTTTCATTCAGGCATCATCTTTTGCTTTCTCCTTGTAATATGACTGCTTTGTGTGCTGGCCTCTGCTTTATTCCCACTCTTCCCAGACCGTAAAGGGGGCTGTGCAGGGCTTCCAGGCTGGAGAAATTGACTCTGCTGTCTGTGGAGAACAATCATAATGACCAAAGTGACCTTCACGTCTAGCAGGAAAGCACCACCTACGCCAGCATTATGGTGACCACCTGAAGACAGACAAAAGGGAATCTTCACTGAATTCCTTCTCAGACAGTATCTATTTCCTTTGTTCTGCTCTCCATTCTCTTCTCTTGCCCTTCTCCCCATGGCAACTGCAGTACTGACCTAAGCTGCAGCTGTGACTAAGAGTTAATGCTTCTGAAATAATAATACGTTACATTTTTGCAGGCTTTGCCAAGCCAATTCACCCAAGCTGTCTCATCTAATAGCCCCCCAAAACCCTGTGAGGTAGGGAGGGGAGGGATTATTAATCCCATTTGACTGATGAGTAAACTGAGATTTAGGGGTATCATGGTAATGGCCCTAGATCTCTTAGACAGGAAGTGAGCACCTTCACAGCCTCTCACCCCTGCTTTCTGTCAGTGGTGTCCACACTCTTGTGTGTCAGGAGGATACGGCCCGGGGAGGGGGTAGGTGTTGGGGAGAAGGAGAGTAGAAGAACAGATAAATGAGGAGGGAGGGAACAGTGGTTTCCCTGGGCCTCTCGAGTCGCTCATCGTTCTCCAGAGAAGGGAGGTTTGAGGCTCACAAGAGGCTGGCCCAGCAAACACCCAGGGAGACAAAAAAAAGAGTGAAGGGCCTTGTCTTCTTCTCTCTTTCCTTTTTCCCTGTCCCCTTTCCCCGGGAGGATTCACCTAGAAGTGGGGAGGGGTGGCCCCAGCTCTCCCAAGGCCTGGCGTGTGGGAGCCACACACTGGGTCTCCCCATGCCTCCCCTTTGGAGCCTGATACCCATTGTCGGACTGGGTTTGCTGGCCCTTAGGTGCTGTGCTGTCCTGAGGTCTGGGCCATGGCTGTGTGCCAGGAAAGCCCCTGAAGCTCGCCTGGAGGAAGAAGCATGCAGAGCACCCCTGGACGAGGCCTGGGGCCTGGCCTGGCCCCTGTGAGCAGGCAGATGCTCCTGGTCTGCAGCTTTCTCCTGGCGGCCACTTGGGGCCAGATGAATTTCACAGGGTGAGTGGCTGCTCCGTAACAGGAGGGAGGACGGCGGGCTAGGGGGCCAGTTGTCCCACGGGGGTCCTGCTGGGACAAGCGACGTGGCACAGGGAGTCAGGACTGAAGACACTACCGGCTCAGACGCTCACTCACATGCTAATGGGCAGCACAATCACCAGTTCTATGGCCCCTAAATCCAGAGTTCCCCATCTGGGGGTCTCTGGTTAAGCCTTTAAGGCTCCAAGAGACCCTTGGAACTACATGTAACTATTTTGTTCATAGCTTTCCTCAGATTCTTCAAGAAGTTAGAGGGACTATCCCCTCATAGATAGATGTGACATTGTCCTCTCAATACAACAGGTGCTGGGACCTACCTCAGGCATCTATGGACGCGATTTCTCAGCCCCCTAGAGACCTTGGCGGTCACTATTCCACACAGGAGTAGGAAGGGCATAGTCTTAGAGAGGGGGTTCATTGGCTAGCTGGTCTCAGCCAGCTAGAAAGAGGGCCAATGCCAGGCATCAGATCCCAGAGGTCACCCCACAATCTCCTCAGTTACTCTACCTCCCACTAGGACTGGAGTCTCTCAGCACCCCCCACCCCCAATCTATAGTGAAGCTGATCCTTTTTCCATGTCCTTAGGCTCTTGAAAGAAGGTAGGAGGGGGCGTGGAGTTCAGACAGACCATGGCCTTGGGTCTTTGTGGGAAGGGCATTTGGGGCTCCCTGTATCTAGTCCTTTTTCTCTTTTATCCTTTGCTCTCCCCTCTTCCATCCTCCACTTTCCCTTCTCATCTTTCTTTCTCTGTCTTGGTGTTGGCTTCAGATGTGTCAGTGACACTGACAGGCTCCTCTAGACCCTGGTGGGCTGCTGGGCAGGAGAGGACTTGTGTGCTTTCCCCCGCAGCAAGCCCTTCTGCTTAGGGGCCCTGCCTCCTGGTGTCAGGGTGGCTCCCAGCCTTCCTGCCAGGTTCCCTAGCCTGGCCCCTTCTCCCCTGCCTTCCTCCGAGCGGACAGCCGGTTCCAGGAAGCCCTCACAACAGCTCAAGCTCCTCCCGTGTCTTTCCAGAGACCAGGTTCTTCGAGTCCTGGCTAAAAATGAGAAGCAGCTTTCTCTTCTCAGGGATCTGGAGGGCCTAAAGCCCCAGAAGGTGAGGAGCCCCCAGAACTGTGCACGTTCGGCCCCCTACCTCACAGAAGCTTGCATCTTTGGCTCCCCCCAACCCCCAAACCTGCCAAAGAGCTTCCAACCCTGTGGAAAAATCAAACGCGGCTCCTCTTTAGAAGAGGTGGGGAACACTTGCCCAGAGGGTGGGCGGCCCTCCCTGGCTTTCCCTTCCCTTCTGGATTGGGGGCTGCGGAGCAGACCCTGTAACAGGGCTGAGCTGGGGGACTCTGGAAACAGCTGGAATACCCTAAGGCCACACGGGAGGTGCACACATCTCTGGGTGGGATGCCCCGGGGCACGCAGCCTGGACCCATCTGCTTCCCAATTGGAATGGCTTAGCTTGGCAAACCTGTGTTTTATTTGGGTTCATCCCTGTCAGCCCGAGCATTTGCTTCCAAGAACATTTGTCCTCTGCAAGTATCCCACAATGGAAACATTTTCTTCAACTACTATAATAGAAGGGTTTTGTTTGAGGGCTGTTGAAACACCCGCTGTTTCTGGCCGTGACCCAAAGCCCAGCTTCCTGCGTGCCCCCATCTGCCAAGACCCACAACACTCCATCATAATCCTCCCATGTTACAAATTGAGAAACAGACAGCATTTGTATGGTTTGGGGATTCAGATGGGGCCTCTCCTGCTTCTCCTGGGCTTGCGAGTTGGCGATGTCTCCCTCTTCTGACCGGGGTTCTTGTCCGTATTCGTGTCCCAGAGGATGTTTTGGGTTCTCTGGAACCTGGCAAAGTTTCAATGTGTGAGTGAGGCTGGGAGGTGAAGGTGCTTGAAATTAGGGGAAGAAACTCAGTGACTGGGGGAATCTTGTGTATCCTGGTGTTTCTACTTGGCCGTAGGGCTTGAATCAGGGAGCTGGGGCAACTTTAGCCCCTTTCATGGTGTAAGAGAAGACCGCCTGGCTGTCCAGGGGGCCTACAGGAGTGCGTGTAAGGACATGGGATACACGCACTCACTTTTCTTTCTCTGTGGATAAGGTGGACTTCTGGCGTGGCCCAGCCAGGCCCAGCCTCCCTGTGGATATGAGAGTATCTTTCTCGGAACTCAAAGATGTCAAAGATTATCTGGATTCTCACGGCCTTGCTTACAGCATCATGATAAAGGACATCCAGGTGAGGTCCCGCTCCGCCATGGAGACTGAGGTCTCCCTTTCCATACTCCTTTCTGGTTTGGGCCCAACACGGAGGGAGATCATCCAGGCCTAAATGTGGGACGTCTTGTATCTGGAGTTCCCGACGCATCTCTGTGAACCTGTCGTGGAAATAATGAAACCTCATCCTTCTCAGAGGACTGTGAATCTGGGGCCGAGTTGGGGAGGGTCTCATCGTGTGGTGATGGCAAGGTGGCTTGTGGACAGTCCTCTTAGGGGGGACACAACAGAAGGTGGAGGAAGGGAGGCAGGAGGGGAGAACAGGCTGCACGTCTACCCCTGCTTTCCCGGCAGCTCCCCCATCTGTCGTCTCAGCCATCTTATACCAGGGCCCTTGTGAGCCCTGCGGTGGCTCCCCTGACCTCTGCCTCCAGGCACTTCTCCAGGAGTGGCGGCTGCAGCCCCACCCTGGGTAGGTAGAGGAGAGCCTCCATCCTGGGCATCCCTATCTCCCTCCCCATCACCACTGCACCTCACAGGGTCTCTGCTGAGGGTCATGGAATTCTATTTCGATTGTCCTATCTGCAAGGATATCCCAAGGCAGGGCTCTCCCTCCTTCCTAAAGTGATTCTTTTGGGTTCCGCTCAGCGGTTCAGCTCAGTCTGCACCCCTGGACAGATGCTGTTGAGCACCGTGTACCTGCAGAACCTGCAGAACAGACTGGATCCCCACCATGTGGTGCTGCAGCTAACCTCCAAGTGTGGGAACAGTCTCCCGGAGTGCGCACACTTGACGCTGCGGCGAGGGAGCACTCCCTTCCCATGCACACAGGGCTGGGGCGCTTAGGTCCATTCAAAGATCTTTCTCCCTCATCAGGCACATCTGTTTCCCACTCAACATGTCAGGGTGGGCTATTTCTCTCATTGAACCCCCCACAAACAAAAATGGGGCAAATCCCACAGACAAGAGAGGCCACCACATCAAAAGAACTAGAACTCAATTCTCAGTTTTAGCCTCTGCCCGCATTTTGAAGTTTGCCTTTCCCTACTTCTGCCCCACCCTGGAAAGCCTGCAGCATTTGGCAAACAGACATCAAGAGGTCTCTGAGAATTTTCTGTTGATTTCTGCACATCAGGGCCCCCAAGGCACCTCTGAGTCTCCTCCTGGGGAGCTGGTCCTCAGCCTGTCCTCTCCTGGAATCCCGGGAGAGCAAGGAGCTGGGGAGAGCTTTTCACTCCCTCTCAGTAAACTGTCCTGGACTCTAACCTCGCCAGGCAGGATTTTCACCAACAGCTTGGGCTGTCTGCTGCTCATCAAGCTCCGACTGTCATCCTTGAGATCACATTTTGGCTGAGAGCGGGGGGTGCGGGGAAGCTGCTGTGTGGACTCATCTGTGGTGATGATGGGGGAAGGTGTCCAGGGAAAGAAAGCTCCGAGGCGCTAACAGGAGGGAAGGGCTTTGGCCCTTCAAGATGCTGGCCTCCGGTCTAATGACTCAGTTACTGATCGCCTCGCAGGCCTGGTCTCTCCCTGTCTCTGCGCCTCCTCAGTCCAGTATTTGGCTTGTTGTCTCCTGTGGGGTGGACCCTTAAGAGCTGTCTGCTGGGTGAACATCCCCTGGCAGGAACAGGAAACACTCACCTAGAGAGAAAACTTCCCCATAGGTTGGGCTTTGTCTCCAGAGCCCCTTCCCCAGAGCTCCTCGAGGATGGCCCAGGATGGTGCTCATGGTCTCTCCTCACACCCTAACACCTACTCTAGGATCTGCCGCTTCTAGGGACTTAATGGCTGTTAGCCAAACTAATGGACGTGAGAAGGAAAGGAGCGAGAACAGGGTGTGTGCTTGCTGGGACCAGGCTGAGAGGGGTGTGAGCACCTTATGGCTCCTTTTCACTTTAGCCAGAGTCACCGGGAGAATTTGGGGGCTCCCATGCCCCTTTGTCCCCATCAGAGAGGGAAGCTTGAGATAAAACAGGGGGGTTCATTCATTCTGCCCGTAGAAGCAGATCCCTACTGTGTGCTGGGTTTGGGCCAGGGGCTGAAATGCTACAGACAAGTGACCGTCCCTGTCTCCAGGGGCGCCGGGGGGTGGGGGCTGGGAGCGTGGCAGAGAGTAAATCAGTGATGACAATGGAGTGGATGAGTGCGCTGATGGAGTGGAGCGGGTTGCTATGGGAGCGAGTACAAGAGGCACCGCGCGGCTCTGAGAAGGCGGTAATTGCCAGTGCTGGCTGAAGAGCTGCTGGGGGGGCCTGGCAGGGGAAGGGGTGCCCCTCCCCTTGGGGATAAGGCCGGACCAGATCACAAAGGGCATCCTCCACGGGGTGAAGAGGTCGAGGTTTTCTCCCCCAAACTCTGGGGGAGCCATCAGAGGACGCTGACTTGATCAGATTAGCATTTACGAATCCCTCTGACAGTGACAATGTTGAGTGGGGACAGGCGCGGGGAAAGGTTGACAGGCAGGAGGGTGGTGAGGAAATTGCGGTGGGCCAGGCAAGAAATTATCAGATCCTGAGTGAGCTCTATTTGCATTTAATTTTTCTTCACCTCCTCGTATCCCCCCCACCCCGAGTCCTTTAGTTTTTTTTTTTTTTCCCTGGGATGAGTCGCCATGGAAAAGCTTCACTTGAGCAATCAGCTCTGTGGATTTTAATGGCTTTTTTCTGATTACAAAATTAATAAATATTCATGTTCAATAATTAGGAAAATAGGGGAAAGCACAAAGAAGAAAGCAAAAATCACCCATGCTCTGACCATCGAGGGCAAAATACAATTTCGCGTAAATATTGCTTTACCCATTTCCCCCTCTCTCCTGGATCATTCCCATTAGCATAATATGGAGTTATTTCTCTCAACTTAAAAAAATCCCCTCTTCACCCCTCCCCTCCCCCTGTCCCCCAGCATCACCCCTTTCTCCCCGTCCCCCTGGAGTAAAATGGGAGACACTGACTCTACTCACCACCTCTGTCTCGCCCCAGGCCCAAGGGCCCACTGTCCCTGGACAATGTCACACACAGCTCCCAGGTCCAGCCCAGTTTCAGCTCATTGTTCTGTCACCTTTCAGCACAACTGATGTCTCTTCTTTCAGCTTCCGGGACAGCGGACGGCTGGGGTGACCCCCTCTAGCTGGCTGCTCCTCTGCATTTGCCTTTCTGAGCGACTCTGCCTGTGGATTTTTCCTCCTCCTCTGTAATGATGGTGGGGGATACCTCCTAATTCCTGAGTGTTCCCATACTTGCAGCTCCAGTCAGCCCCCCTCTCTCCTGGACTCCAGACTCAGAGCCAGCCGCCTAGGTAATGTGTCCTCCTGGGTGTCTCAAGCTCTGCTGGCCCTCAACCTGCTTGCTTCTCCTCTGCCTTCCCCACCTCAAGAAATACCAACACCACCCTTTGGGTCACTCAGATGAGAAAGCTGGAGTCATCCTTAACCCCTTTCTCACATCCTACAGCCAACCCACCAGCCAAACCCATCAGCTCTACCCTCATGGATATACGTCTTCTCACACCTTGACTGTCACCCGGCCAGCACGCCATCAACCTTCCCCTGGATCATTCCAGTGGGGGGTTCTGAATACTGTCCCTGGTACCACCCTTACCTCCTTACTGCCCTGTCTCCAAACAGCAGCCAGAGGAGCTCTTTGAAAGTACGTGTGTCCAGTGACGTTACTCTACTTAAAACCCTCCATGACTTCTCGATTCACCCAGAGTAAAAGTCCTTAAAATGCCTCTAAATTTCTCTCTACCCTACACCTCTCCCCGCATCACTGACTATTCTCTCCTCGATCACTGGAATATAGGAATATAGGAATATCACCTAGATATTCCTCGACCTAATCTGACACGTTTCTACCTCAGGGCCCTTGACTAGGCTCACACCTCAGGGCCTTTGCACTTGCTGGTCCTCAGAGCTGGAATGCCATTGTGAAGGTACCTGTATGGTTTCTTCACTTGCTGCTTTCAAAACTTTATTCATGTCACCTTTTTATTTTAAATTGTACCCTTCTCTCCTTCCTCCCTCTCCCCTTCCCACTGCTTCTCTTTTCCTTTTGGTACTTACCACTTTCTAATATTCTGTAGAATTTGTTCAGCACTTATCAGCTCATTGTCTGTCTCCCCTGCCCAGCTCCGTGGGGGCAGGCAGTTCTGTTTTGTTGGACACCATCTCTATCCCACTCGCCAGGCAGCCGTTCCACCCCTCACTGCAACAAAAATGCCCTCGACGATGTCATACCTAGCTCCTGGGTGCTCAACAAACAGTTGTTTGCTGAATAAAAGAAATTAAACTAGTGGAACTGCTGTGTTCTGGGGTGGGGGTGGGTGCAGCTCTGAGGAGGACAGGACAGATAGGTTGGGAGAGAGAGAAGGCAAAGGAAGAAAGAGACAATTGTGAGCAAGAACCTCAGGGGTGAGTCTGGCTGTCCCAGGGGGCCAGGGACAGGAAAAGGACCCTCCGTTAGGAGGGGCAGCCTGACTGTATCCCCACGTGACCCTTAATGCGGAATCTGCCTTGGGAGTCCCCCCAACACCACCTTCCCGCTGGAGAAAGCCAGGTGTCCAGATCACACCGTGTGATGATTATTCCACCAGAGTCCTGGAGTCACCCCAACCCCCAGTCACCCCAACTGCTGTCTTGTCACTGGTATCTTCATAGCTGGCGTTTACCGCGTGCTCCGCAGTGATCTAAGCATTTTGTGTGTACTAACCCTTCCAGTCCTCACGGGAACACGGTAAAATAAGTGCTAAAGTGTGTGAGAACATGACCCCCATTATATGAGGGGAAACTGAGGCACAGAGAAGTTAGTCATTTGCCCAAGGTGCTGACGGCCTCAGCATTTAATCTGAAACTGCCTGGTTCTCTGCTCCTGTGCCATCCGCCTCCTGGGTGGTCATCACTGCTGTTTGGGTGTTTTAACTGTTTTCTGGGCAGTGAACACACAGTTCAGCCTGGACCTCAGGGGGGCTTTCATTCTAACAAGGGGGAATGTGCTGTCGCCCTTCAAGAATGCTTGGATTGCAGTTGCCACCCGCCATGACCTGTTACTACGAATGTTAAGCCTGGACGATAAGGCCAGGGACCTACCTGGAGAGGTGCCTGCTGGCCGCAGGGAGTGGGGGAAGAGCCCATGTGTCTGTGTGCGGCGGCCTGTGAGCGGCGGCCATTTTACCGTCTGTGGAGTTCAGGCCTCAACATCATCCTCAGGGTCCCCCGTCTCTCCCCCACTAAGGAAGTGCTGATCTTTGCTTAATGTCCCCATCCTTCCTCATCCCTGTCATAAATTAATTCACACCAAGGTATTACTTTCCCTGTCAGGTTATGGCTTCCAGGGAGGCAAATGGCTTACGTCTGAGGTTTTTTTCTTCTTTCTGAGCAGCCTGACAGGACTGTAATTAGGCATTCCTGAGCCTGTGGCAAGATGCGTGCTCAGTTCTCCCATCCCCTTCCCTCAGCTCCGTGAAGGGAGCAAACATGTGTGTATTTTTCAGGCCAGGGCAGATTAATATTCCTGGAATTGGGGCGCAGCTGCGAGGGCTGAGCATTCCCAATTTGTAAGCAGGCGTCATATCCATTCACAAGCCTGCTAGGGTGTTTGGAAAGTTATTTGCAGTTTGGTGCCGACTTCCCATTTGCCTCCAAGCTGTTCTGAGGAACAAAGGACACCCCCCTCCTTGGGAGCTGTCTTCCTGTGGGTGTCCCTGGGCTGTGTGGGAAGAGCTAGGGTTTCTGGCCCTTTCTTCCCAGTTTCTCTCTGTCCTTCACATTCACACACAGCTCCGGATGCTCCTGTAGTCCTTAGGAGAGTAGACAGATGAAACTTGTAACTGCATTACAGGCAGGACAGAGCTGGGGCCAGGCTGACCCTCACTTGGGGTGTCCTGGCCTGGCCTGCTCTCTCCTCTGCAGCTGCTCTTCACAGCTGGTAGCGGGCAACCAGCAGTGCTGGGCACACATTGGTCATGGAGGCCTGTTGAGATTCCCATGGATTTCCTGGGGAGAAGACAAATTCCCTTTGTTCCAGCTTCCCAGGGGGGGTGCTTGTGCCAGCAGTGCTGAGGACTCCTCCACCATCTCTAACTTAACCAGCAATTCAGTTTTGCCCAAGTGCAATCATCCCCAGCCTCTCCAATTCAGCCCGCAAACGCTGCAATTACAATTGCCTAGCGTGTAGTCAGTGCTCAAAAAGGAAAGAAAATGAGCCTTAAACATCGATTTCCAGTCCCATTTTAAAATCTATAAACCAGAGGGTTGTGAGCCAGCTGAGTGGGGCAGCAGGGTGAGCGAGCCACGGGGCAGTGGCTGTGGGTGCTGCAAGGTGTGTGTGTGGGGGGGTGGGTGGTGTGTGTGTTTAAGGGGAGCTGGTCTCTTCCAAGCCCGGGACTAAAGGCTCCATGGCTACAACTTCATTTCAGCCATCAGGGACTTTTGCCTTAGTTTTGGTATTACTAATTCATTTAAAAGATCTCACTCATTGAAGTAGTATAAACACATTGCCAAAACATGAGAATAGAGAAAAGAAATTGCTTAATCATAATCCTTCTATCCTAACAGGCATTTTGGTGTAATTTTTGGGCATTTTAATGTCTTGTTTTTCTATGCTTAGGGTACTTGCTTTTTCATTATTTTAAAATAGTTTTTAATTGCAAGACAAGTATGATGGATTTTTCAGCTATTTTTCAGCTATTGGTGTGACATTTTGCACACCTCTCTTTCTCTCTCTGCACACACACACACACACACGCACATACCTCTGTGTGTGCATGTTTGTTATTCTTGTTAGCCTTTAATTCTGATAGCTAACTAACGAAGGAACCCAAGGCAGGGAGCGAGGGTATCTGGTTTGTAGCTCACCTCTGCCCTTGGCTAACTTTGCCATTAAATCTCTTTACCTCTCCAGTGTGCTTTGTCTCTCCAACATGAACTGTTCATTCCTGCTCTGTCATCTGGCATGTGGCTGGATCAACTGAGACAATGAGGATAAGAATCCTGTAAACTGACAGACTCTGGCCTAAGTCAGATGTCATCAAGACTTACTTGTGACCCAGGGTTGTAAACCAGAGTGACTCTGGGTCGAGGCCTTGTTTTCCCAGACCCAGGGTTCAGAGGGGCCCGGGTAGACCCACACTGGACAGTCAGCTCCTGAAAAAGGGTGCCTGCCCATTTGCTGAGTGTCAGGCTGGGAAATGTGTCTTGGGGTGATCAATGCTGGGATGTGTGGGTGTCGAGCCAACCCAGGCACCGTGCTGCCCTCACTATGGTCGGTGGCATGTACCCCATGAAGACTGAGTGCCAACTCCAGGCTGGTGCTCAAGGACATAGTTCTGGCTCACCTCTACTCTGTTTAAGAGGCAGTTAACATGGTGAGTGAACGGATGTTGACACATAAATCACAGTAATTTGGACTGACTTTGTCCACACCTGGCTTTCCAGATGGCTTGGATACCAAGCGTCTAGGCACTTGCTGGGGGTAGAGTTAATGTTGAGGGTCAATGCACATGGTCCAGAGTGGGCCTGGGCTACGTGGAGTGTTCATGGAGGGCAAAAGCAAGTTTGGCAGCAGACCACAAGCATCTTTCCAGAACACTTTCATATCCATCACTGCATTTTATTCTATCAGTTGGGCAAGACAGAGATAATTGTCCCAGTTTTTAAGCTGAGGACACTAAAACCAATTTTCCATAGCAAGTTAGTGGCGGTGGCAGACACGGAACTCAGCTCTCCAGACTCCTTGTCCTGTGTCCTTGGGAAGTGGTGGCATGAATGCCAATGGCCAAGTGGAAGAACCATCCGGCAACCCGGTGTCTCCCCTGCTGTCTGGTTTGCTCGTGGTGGCTCAGTCTCCCGGGATCATGCAGTTTTTGGGTACAGCTGAGTCTGGGCTCCAGAGGGGCCTGGCAGGCCCAGCCTTCCCCTTCCTTCTAAAACATGCTCCTCTCTCCTAGGTGCTGCTGGATCAGGAGAGGGAAGCCATGGCCAGGTCCCGCCGGCTGGAACGCAGCGCCAGCAGCTTCAGTTACTCCTCTTACCATACCCTGGAAGAGGTAGGTCTGTCCAGTTAAGCTCGGGGTTTTGTTGTCCCTCTGGGCCCTAAGGGACAGAGGCACTTAAGCAGAGACCAGTGAAGAGCCGTGGGTTGCTGAGGAGACTGTGGGACACTTGGGGCAGGCTAAGCAGACACTGGGTGGAGGGTTCTTAGGTAGGACAGTTTCAAAGAGGCCCAAAGGCCAGGATCCTGAAAGAGGGCGCTGAGGGGCAGGAGTGCAGCCCACAGCGGTATGGTGCCAGAGTTATGGGCTCACTAGGTGGAGCCAAGGCAGGGACCCTCCACTGGTTGGAACAGCAGGTAGAGACTGCCTTCCTATCCAACCCTGTGGCTAGGGACGAGGGGTCTTGACCTCACCACAACTAGACCTGGTGTTAAGTGGCCCAGCCGTGGGTACTGAGGGTAGAAGGAGCAGGAAGTCAGCGCACTGAGAGTCATTTTGTAGAATAAAATAGAGATGCCTTCACTTGAAGAAAGTTCGTGATCACAGCTACAGCCAGCTGGGACAGGTGTGACTGATGGTGACTTATTTATAAAGAACATGTAAGCAGAACAGGGAAAGACCTAATACAGAAACTCGAGGCTCAGGGCCCATTTCCAAATAAAGGTTGAAGCCGTCCTCTCTATTATTGTCATGATTACTCTTCTCATTCCACAAGGCCTATAATGGAGGATTCATTTTCTTTCTTGTATTTGTCAATTAAATTATGGGTATTGCATGAATAAGGGAGTGAATTAATACAGCCTGTCAATTTTTATTCATGTCAAAGATAAATAACCCTTCCTTTGAGGGTCTTAGAGTCTAAAAGGGAAAGGAAGACCTATGAGATCTGTCAAATGAATAGAAGGGGTTGAGAGAGCATTTCCAGCTGAGAGAGACTTGCAGGTTGACTCTGAGGACTGAGTAGTCTCAGCTTATGCTGTTCTCTCAGGCAAAGTCTTAGCCCTGCAAGGGGGCAGGAAACCTGGGAATGCAGGCTGACCAGAACTTGTTGTCCTATGTCCTGAAGGGCATCTTTGACTCTTGTAATTCTCAAGGTTCTTTTAGATCCTCAGGGGAGAAGGGGAGCATTAAGGAGAATGGGAAATATTCTGAGAGGTCCTGGGGTTTACCCCCTCCCTGCTTAATTACCTGTGTGATAAATTTCATTCCTTTCAGATATATAGCTGGATCGACAACTTTGTAACTGAGCATTCAGATATTGTCTCAAAAATTCGAATTGGCCACAGTTTTGAAAACCGGTCCATTCTTGTCCTGAAGGTAAATTTCTCAGAGTTGACCTCTAGACTCTATAGTTAGAGAGCTTCTGGCCTAAGTTTGAGCTCATGTGGAGCTGTGGCTGGAGGGGAGTAGTAGGGAGAGAGGTATGTATACTCCTGTCCTGAGGTGACCCATGAGCTTTGGGATTGTGTCCAGGGACCCACCCTTGCAGGTGACAGTGTGACCCAGCATGTCCTGGGTCAGGAAGTAGGGGTGAGGATTGCTAAGGAGAGGGGACTGCAGAGTGACAGTCATCACCCTGGACTTGGGGTGTGAATGTGGGTGAGTCAACGGTCTTCCTGTTACCTTGATTGCATCATCTGTTAAATGGGACAAGAGGTGCATAGAGGCCTCATCTGCAAATGTCTGAGGTCATTTGGCTCAGGGAGCCCCACAGATAGGCCTGGGTCTATGGAGACACCTCCTTGTCCTCCATAGGGACCCGTGAAGACAGAATTTGAGCAAACTTGGCAGCATCAGTGCCCTTGCTCATGAAGGAGCCAATATAGGTGAGAGTGTGGAGTCACCCCTCCTGCCTCCCAAGAAAACAAAATTCTTTGTATATGCCCTAGTGAGCATTAGGAGAGTGGTGCACGCAAGCCTTGGCTGTCCATCTGTCGGGAGTACCTGCATTGCTGTTCTCAACATGCCCTAAGGACCTTCTGAAAGGCCCAAATGTCTCACCTAGGACCTGACTTTGCCAGCCCCTGCTTCAGTTTTCCCCAGGAGCCACCCTTTATCTCTCTATACTGTCATCTAAGACCTCAGGGTGCGGTCCTTGCACTGGCAGCTTCAGTATCCCTGGGAATTTGTTAGCGGGAAATCAGACCTCCCGAATCAGAATCTGCATTTTAGTGAGGTGCCTGGAGATTCATGAGCCCGTTAGATTTGGGAAGCATCAATCTAACACACACCCAAATCTGGGAAATTCTGTGCTTCTGACCAGATCACTTTGCTCTCCAAGAGCACCCCAGGGCTCTTGCTCAGGGACCTGCATGCATGTACCTGCCCTCTCTCGGGCACCTTGGGCCACCCCAGGCTGCGAGGACTCAACTAGGGCCTCTTTGAGGCAGCCCAGGGGCAGCCCTGTGGTTGTCTTAGTTCACACCTCTGTTTGGGGCCTGGTGCTTTTTCCCAGTTCAGCACGGGAGGTGTTCTGCGCCCAGCCGTCTGGATCGACACTGGAATTCACTCCCGGGAGTGGATCACCCATGCCACTGGCATCTGGACGGCCAAGAAGGTCAGCCTGAATGATGGGGGCTACAGCAAGGGGGTGGGTTTTGCTCGACCATTTTAGGGCACCTCCAGTAGGACAATTTTCCTGGGTTTGTTTATTTTTTTTGAAGATTTTATTTATGCATACAAGAGCTGGGGTGCAGGCCAGGGGTGTGGGGGTGAGAGGATCCACCGGATACAGAGTAGAGAGCAGAAAAGGCAGACTCATTGAAATACACTGCTGAGGGGAGCAGCAGGCGAGGCAGGAGAGGTCTGCTGCGCCATGTGGGTAGCTCCCTGGCCGGGGATCAAACTAGTGCTGCAGAGGCTGCGGACAGCTTCATTGGTTGCATCTTAACCCCTTTCACCACCAGGGAGGCCCCTTCCTGGGTTTGTTTAAACTCAGGGCACTCTCCCCCTCTTGCCCTGTGGAGCAGTTACCACATCTCTGGTTTCGTGCCTGTCTATCCTCTGCCTTGAGGTCATCTAAAATCCCCGGCTGTGGTCCTGTGAAGCTACTGCCTGATGACCTGATGACACCCTTGCCCACTACCAACTACGCACACGTCCTGCAGGGCCTCTCATCTCTCACCTGTACCCACTCTGCCTTTTCTTGCAGATTGTCAGTGAATACGGCAAAGACCGCTTGCTGACAAAGATACTGAATTCCATGGACATCTTCATGGAGATCGTAACCAACCCCGATGGGTTTGCTTTTACCCACAGCATGGTAAGGGGTCAGCACTGGGGGGCAGGGGAAAGTCACTGTGCTTCGGGAACCTGGGCTGTAGTGTCCTGGGAGCCCCTTGCTGAGTTCCACTGTGGCAGGTGGGCTGCCTTGTCTTTGGCTCATCTCTTGTCCTCAGGCTACCCTCCCATGGCCCATGGAAGGCCACTGTTGGCAGCTTGTGCTCAGGCCTCTACCCATACCCCAACTTTAACTGCTAAGAGATGATCTGCAGCCTCAGCCCAGCCCCATCCTGTCCTCGAGATGCCTTCCTTTTGCCCCTCTCTGTCCTATCAGGTCCCCGCCCCCTTCCTAGGACAGGTTGACAGAGGCCCCCATCCTGGCAATGGGCCCAGTGAATGAAGTCACCTGTTCTGGGCTTTCTCAGAACCGCTTGTGGCGGAAGAACAAGTCCAACAGATCGGGGATCTTCTGCATTGGTGTGGATCTTAACAGGAACTGGAAGTCGGGCTTTGGAGGTATGGCAACCTGCTGGGCCCAGGGGCAGGGCTGGAGAAGGCCTTGAACTTTGGCACGTGTCCCACACAGTCCAATTATGTTGACTCTTAAGCTGGGAGGCAACGTAGTTAGCTAATGGGCGTGAGTCACGGCCAGGGGCAGGTGAACACATGCCCAGGGTTGGCTGTGGGCCCTGGGAGAGCTTGCACGTGTGTGTTAAATGTGTACAGTACGCCAGACCTCCGTGGGAAACAGCTCCTTGCATGGGAACTGACTGCAATTCGCAAATATGGCAAAGAAAGGCATAAGGAGGTACATGGTAGACTTGTTGGTTTTTCAAAGTTCAGAGTTGCTGGTGCTCTCCAAATGTCCTTAGCCCTTCCTGAAGGGAGCATGCTCAATGCAAGAAGGTGCTTCTGAACTCACTCCTTGGGAGCTATGATCTGATATTTGCCCTCTGGGGAAGCCAGGATGATGGTTCAAATATAGAATAAGCCAACTCTATCATCAACACTGACTTGTGCCTGGTGGTTATTTTTGACCCAGTTCCTTTGTAGCCCTGGGCTACTGGGCTGTGTGTTTCTAGTTCTCCTGAATCCCTAATGTTCTTCCCTGGTAATCTCCCTCATCATGCCAGGGGCACAGGGACTGGATGGGGAAACTGAGGCCTCCAGAAAGCCCAGACACAAGTATGTGGATTTTGGGAATGTGGCAATTTGATGGTGGGCTGGGTTCTGCCAGGACAGTCTCTAGAGGCAAGGACTGCAGGCACAGCCCTCAGCCCCCAGATGTGGCCTCCACACCATACAGGGAATTGGGGTTTGGCTTCTTGGAAGACGTGCCATTGTTGTTGAAAAACAGTTCTATAGACAGGTGGCCCAGCCAATGAGTTAGGACATTCTACACCTGGATGGATGCCCATCACTTTGAAAATGTAACTTCTTTGAGTCTGTTCTCATTGAGTTGATCTCAAGCATTGGAGTGAGGCCCCCCAGTCCACAATGTGGGGGTTACCTAGAGTCTAGGTCTGTGTGAGTAACAGCTTGTGCAAGGGGATGGAATACATAAAGTCAGGCAATTCTACCCCTCAACAACTAGGCGCTCGCCCCAGGAGGACCCCTTGGAACTGGCTGAAGTGTGTGCTCACGGACCCCAACACAGACCACCTCATGGAAAGACAAATCACCTCCTAAAGAAAGTAACTTTTGTGAATTTCATTCCAGGAAAAAAAACCTGTATATACACAGTGTAAAAAAAAATATATGGAAAAAAAGTCCAGAAGGGACAAAAAGCTCCCATAATCCCACTATCCAAAGATTACTGCTTTTAATAATTTACCGTGTCCTTCCAGAGATTTCCCCTTGCTACAAATTACATTTTTAGAGAAGGAAAAATAAATAGCTAATGAATCCATTAGCAGGTACTTGTGAAACAGGCAGGCTCAGAGGACTTTGGCTGTGAATGTCTGAGAGAGGCAGGCAGCTAATTCCCATTTGGTCAGGGGAAGATTAGTTTATTCTGCTTAGCTCAAACCAGAACTAATGGCCTGAAGTGTTTCTCCATATTTGGGCAAAGCCACCTGGTTGTTGGCAAGGGAACCGCTTTCCATGCGTGGGCTGCAAACGCAGACAAAGCTTTCAGCCTCCCCAGCCCCCCACCCCTCTGCTCATCTGTTGCTATTTGTCATTCATCAAGTATAGCAGGTGCAGAAACTCCCGGCAGACACAACAAACAAGGCCACTGTTAGGGGGGTCCGACTCCAGATTGTGGGGCTGCTTCTTACCCCTCACTCCTTGCAGGAACAACCCCTTCTAAACAGGGTCCCCACCCCAGGTGAAGACCTGCACACCAAGAGGTGTGTGCTCCCCAGTGACAGAATTGCCCCTGGCTCTGCCTGTGGCCAGAAATAGTGTGTGTCTGGGCTGGTGACTCAGGCGGGAAGATTTTGTTTATGGTTTATCATTGCATTAATTTAATTGCTACATAGTGAGTAATCTGTAGACCATCTCTCCCACCTATACCGCCCTCACCTGCACTCTTAGGGAGGACTGGTTTCCTGCAATCCTGAGCATCATCTCACCTGGTCCATGGGCCAACCCCTAGCTCTCAGCCAGCTGCTAACCTGGGGCTTAAAATGGGGGGCTCTGGCATCCTCTGGGGACTACAGAAGTTGGGAGGATTTCTGGCCCCTGGATTGGGCTTATGTACAATTATTTCGGGGAGAAGGTGCTAGAAGAAAACCTGGGCTGGCTCTTCCCCTAAGGGTCCCTAATCCCTAAATCTTGACCAGCCCGGCACCCTAGAACATGACCTTTAAGGGGAGGAAAGCAGGAGAGGAGCAGAAGAGGAAAAAAAGAGATGGGTCCTAAGAATCTAGGATGAAATGGGAACAAACTAAATTGTGAACGGAACAGAGGCTGCGTTCCTCATTGCCCTCTTCCCCAACTTAGGTGGCTAAGGAGAATTTTCAAAGACCTCTTTGCATCTGTGGTTTCCAGACCAACCTCAGGCCACTCAGGGGATCTATTATCTCTGTTTCTGGCCCCTTGAGCCCGTCAAATCTGGGGCCACAGCTGTGGCCAAAGGGCAGTGAACCCAACCCTTCCCATGACCATGGAGGGTCCGCAGAGAAGGGTCAGGTCAAGGGGTCTCTGCTCAGGGGAAGCCGGGTTGGGCGGGAGACCTAGCGTCGCCCCTGGTCTGCCTCTCCGACGGGACCACAGTTGGAACTGAATCAGAGGACAGGCCAAGGGAACTCCCACAGGGCCAGAGTTGCTGCCTCCCAGCGTGGCTACCACCTCCTGATGAATTAGATGGGGCAACACAGGGCTCACAAGCGCCTCTTCAGATATTGGTGGCCCAACATGGTGAACGTTTATTTTTCATGCACATGAAGTCCACGGTGGGTAGGGCACTGCTCGGCAGCACTCTTCCCACGGTGTCAGAGGGACCCCGGACACCCCCTCCATCTAGAGTTTTCCTTCCAATCACATGGCTAGAAGACATGGGGACAAACGCTTGATCTTGGACAAGAAGAGACACATCGTTCCTGTCCCCACTCCGTGATCACACGTCGTCTCATGGCCTCCACCAAACTGCAGAGGAGCCGGGACATGTAGAGGAATCCTGGATACCCTGTGAACACTCAGGGTTTTTCCCAAAACTGGGTATTTTAACCCTTTGGGTGGTTTTATGTCACTTCCAGGAAATGGCTCTAATAACAACCCCTGCTCAGAAACTTACCACGGCCCCGCCCCCGAGTCGGAGCCAGAGGTGGCCGCCATGGTGAAGTTCATCACGACCCACGGGAACATCAAGGCTCTGCTCTCCATCCACAGCTACTCCCAGATGCTCATGTACCCTTACGGCCACTCACTGGAGCCTGTTTCTGACCAGGAGGAGTTGGTGAGATCAGTCGCTCAGGGCTGGAGGTGGGGGGATCTAGCAGACTCCCAGAGGCCTCAGGTAAT
Source organism: Talpa europaea (assembly GCF_964194135.1). Lineage (NCBI taxonomy): Eukaryota > Metazoa > Chordata > Mammalia > Eulipotyphla > Talpidae > Talpa > Talpa europaea. Next base: position 134,942,264 of record NC_140069.1, read on the forward strand.
CCCTCTGAAATGAGGGTCTGGTCAGTAGATCTCCTGGTAGGAGTGGGGGCAGCTTGCTGTGCTCATGGGCGACCAGGTTCCAGCCCGAAGTGCTGTGTCACCTTCTCACGAGAACCTTCTACCCTTCCTAATCGCGGGGACTGAAGAGGGTGCCAGGCTTGGGGATCCCCCACTCCTCACCCTCTGGACCAGAACTCTAGACCAGAACTCAGACCAAAGCTTCCTCTAGCTACAGGTAACTCTGGTCTTATTAAGGAAAAATTACCATTTAACGATGCATGCCACCTTGCAGTTCAATCTTGCCAAGAATGCAGCACAGGCGCTGCATGAGGTCCACGGAATCGAGTACGTTTATGGCAGCATCAGCACCACCCTCTGTGAGTGAGCCTCCCGCTGACACCGCTTCAAGCCCACAGCCGCCAGGGCTGGCGGTGCAGCTCCTGGCTGGCTGGCAGCCCTGGTTGGTCACAGGGCACTGCTCTAGATCTAGCTGATTCCCACCTCAGACTAGAAGGGTGTGAGTGGGGGTACCCAGAAATGGGCAGCGGTTGCTTTGCAGCATCAGTTAACACAGAGCTGATCCCTGGCTTCTTGCAAAGTTCCTTGAGGGGCGAGATCCTAAGTCTGCTGGCCTCAGGGAGCTTTCTTTTGAGGGGGCAGAGTTTGGGCTGGGTAAGCAGCAGGTGGCCCAAGTCAGAGTCTGTGCCGGAAGTTTGATATGGTCTTTGGTGGGGGGATTTGGCCCCAAGGACCTACCCAGGATGCATCTGTGCCTTGTGCCCACACCCTGTTTTTCCTGTTGGGGCACTTCTTTGTCCTTTGCTTCCAGATGTGGCCAGCGGGATCACTGTGGACTGGGCCTACGACCATGGGATCAAGTACTCCTTCAGCTTTGAGCTCCGGGACACCGGGCAATACGGCTTCCTGCTGCCCGCCTCCCAGATCGTCCCCACCGCCCAGGAGACCTGGCTGGCGCTTCTGACCATCATGGAGTACACCCTGAAACACCCCTACTAGCCGCACTACTGAGGGAGGAGCAAGAGGGTTTGTCCTCTCCCAAGGCCTGGGGCTCCTCCTGAGCCTCATTTAGGCAGCCCTACCCCATACCCCAGCCCTGATCCCTTAAATAAAAGAATCTTTGAACAGGCTTGGTGGCCTCTGGGGTGGCTTGGCTGCCACCCCTTTGGGCTCAACATTGAGGAGGGGTCAGGACAACTTGAAATTCCTGGGAAGCCTCGTGGCCCCTGGGTACGCGGGACAGTGAAGGACGTACGACGTGTCCTCCCCGCGGCCATGTTCTCAGGGCTCAAACAGCTAACTCCCCCTCTGGGAGCTGCTGATGGACACATGGCCTCCACAGTATTTACCATTTAAGATGACCCCAAAGGGGAAAGTTTGAGCTAAAGGATAGCTTTCCATGAGGGGGAGCCAGGTCTCAATGGGCCTGCTTCATTTCCCAAGCTGGGTCCATTTCAGAGGCCCCACTTAAAAGACTCCACTTATCCCAGAAACCCAAGTGAGCTGCTCACCGGCTCCTCCTGGGCATCCTTGCAGGCCCCCTGGTCTTGGGGGTGGGTCACAGCAGAGCTCCGCAGCCAAGAACACGTGTACAGGAAAACCCTCTTCTCTCCCGGGGGTCATCACGGCTGGCCTGCTGGGCGGTCCGCCAGGCCATGCACTAAGTGAGCACTTTGTCTAAGGGAAAGTAGGGGAAATATTTTGGAGATACCAAAGGAGGTGCCCCCCCCCCCCAACCCTCAAGTTTCTTGTACGTTGGTCTTCCCCCTGCAGGGCACAGAGCACAGGGTTTTATTAAAAATCATAGAAAGGGAAGAAAACAGGATGAAGGTGACTACAACAGTGGGGGAGGCTGGTTATCCATCCCCAAACTATTCTGGGGGTGAGGGGCTGCCTTAGCACTTGCCTAGAGCAGTGTGGTCTGCAGACCACAGGCACCAGCATCCCCTGGGAGCTTGTGGGCAATGCCAAGTCTCAGATCCTGACCTACTGAGCCAGAATCTCCGGGGAAGGGACCCAGGTGATTCTAATGCCAAGTTGGAGAAGCTTCGGTCTAGAGACAGGAGGTCTGGACTCTGATGGGTTTCCCAGTAACAGTGAAAATAGTCAACTCTTTTCTAGCACATACTATGTGCCAGGCGTGGTTCCAAGTGCCTTATAGAATTCACCCGTTGCTTCCTCACAGCCCTAAGTGGTGAGTCTACTGCAAGTTCTCTGAGAAGCGGGAGGGACTGAAGGGGGCCTCTGAGTCAGTTCATCAAGTGACTGACTGTCCTTATTTTCAGATGAAATTCAGGCTCAGAAAGAATAGTGGCTAAACGGCACCCAGTTAGGAGAGGCAGGCCTGGGATTGGCCTTCAGGAGAGCCTGAGTTTTGCTCAAAATCCCTCAGGACCAAGACCAGGAACTTGTTCTCAGAGTCAGGTTGTGGCTGACAGTGCTTTTTTATTATTTTTAAAAAAATTATTTTTTAAAAAAGATTTATTTATTTATGCATATAAGAACTGGGGTGTAAGCCAGAGGTGCCAGGAGGGTGAGAGGATTCACCAGAGACAGAGTGGGGAACAGAACAGGCAAATTGAATGAAACACACTGCAGAGGGGAGCCTCCGGCAAGACAGGAGAGGTCTGCTGCACCATGTGGGTCACCTCCCTGGCCAACCGGGGATCAAACTTGTGCTGCAGTGGCTGCCCACAGCTTGAGTGCTTAAACGTGTATCTCATTGACTGGGGCTGTGTTACATGACCAGGCCCATCTGCAAGGAAGCTGTCCCAAATAAAGTTGGAGAAGGAAGGAGATCATAAGAAGGAAGGAGAGAATGGATATTGAGTACTCCTCCAGCAGAGTCTGCTGCAGCTTCTCTGAAGGGAGGAGGAGCTGAAGGGGCCTCTGAATCAGTTGACTGACTTAATCATAAAGTCATAGAACTTTCCAGAAGAAAGTGTTCTTTAAATTATACTAGTACAACCCCCTTACTTTGTAGTTACAAACAATCGTGGACCCTGAATCACCTGACTTTTACAAGGTCCCAAAGGAACAGTTGAGGAGACTAAAGTCAGGGGTCCTCCCCAGGATTGAAGGGTCTCCTCAGTAAACCCGGGGAGGTAATGGCTGGGGATATGTTTATCTAAAAAAAAAAGCTCAAGACTTACACACACGCATTTTAGAGATATTACAGAATCTCTTTTTCATAAAACCTGAACTTTTCCCCCTCATTTTCTTAGGTATATATAATGCTTAACAGGAGTTCAGTTTTTCTACATTCTGCTTGACTTTTTTTCCCTTGCAACAAACTGCTCTTTTTAGGTATGTTTTTTCATCCTTTTCACCAGTAAAATTTATGAGCATTTATTTAAAAGAAAAAAACATTGGAAAAACTGAAGAGAGAAAGAGTGATTATACATATGGAAAGCTATAAAGAACCACAGTGAATGTGCTGCGGTTATTGCTTTCTTAAAAAAACAAACCAGGCCGGCAGTTTGGAACGTGAAAGAGTCCTGTGTGAGGACAGGGCGGGCTGCAGAGGCTGAGCTGATGGGCTAACGACCGGGGTCTGGGGAGTCCGCCGAGGTGCCCTTCATGTCCCCCCGTCTGCTACCATTCCCTCTGATGGCCCCAGATAGGGCCAGAGAGAAAATGGTTTTACCGAAAAAAGTAAAATTAAATTCAAAAACGCTCCTTTAGAAAAATAAGACAGTCCAGGCAGCCATTTGATACAGGCTGAGAGGGAAACCAGGGTACCTCAGGCCTGTCAGGGCTTCACAGTCTGGTGAAGCCACACCCCATCTCAAGCTCCTCAAGCCTGAGGGGCAAGTGGATTAGAAAATTTGATTTTTTTCAGTAACGCCATTTTCTCTCTGGCCCTGTCTGGAGAGGACTGTTCTTTTCTCTGGGGCGGGGGGCAGGTAGGGGTGTCCTGAAGGATAGCTCCAACCTGTATGGCCTTTGGAGGGTCTCCCTAGTACCTGGGACAGTCCTAGGGAATGATAACAGGTTTGCAGGTCCATTTCTCTGGCTTGTCCCTTGCTGGCTCTCACACCAGGCCTCTGCCCCGTGCTCTCCCCTGACCAGCTTCACCTGGCTCTGTGGCTCTTCATCCACCCTCCTGCCCCTCAGCCTACTTCACCCAAGGCATAGCTAAGCCCACTGGGGAACTTTTCCCAAAACTTTACTTGGAAATATAGAAGGGAAATATAATGTAGGAAATGAAACATTTCAGTTGGGCCCTGGAGATGGCTGGCCTTGGAGTTGACATTTTGTGAGGTAAACGCTTACGGCTTTTGCTTCTGTGACTCCTTTGCCAGCACCCACGAGGCTGGGGCAGCCCATCCTGCCCCAAGGACAGGAATGGCCCTCCAAGAGCTCCCACTTCCTTCGTCAGGCTCAGTCAGAAGCAAAGCTCTGCTCCCTTATTTCTCTTTTCCCATTATGGTAACTTCCTTCTTAGTTCCTCATCCACTGAGATCCCGGCTCTGACTTGACGTTTCCTAAAGCCCCGCTGGAGTGCTGCTCCCTCAGGTGACACTTCCTTCAAGGAAAAAATTCTGCCTCCATTCTGGAAACAAACACCACTAGCCACTTGAAAGTGACAGTTCTGCAGCTTCAAAGCAAAACAAATAGGTTCTACAGGGCACTCAGTTATGAAAGCAAAACTCAAGGAGGTCACTGATGGGGCCTCCTCCTCCCGGCCAGCCTTCCATGACGTCCCTCAACCCGAGACGCCCACTGCAGCCTCAGCAGGATGTGGTCCTCCCCACTTAACACCGCCAGCCCAAGTCCCTGCGATTCGCGTCTGATCTCCCCACAAACCTGGCAAGCCTCGCACTCTAACCTGCCCAGACCTGTCACCACTGTTGTGATTTGTTTGTGGGTAAAAAATACAAGTGTCCTAGAATTGTAAAGTGTCCCAGCAGGAGAGGACCACCAAGAGAGCGTCTGACCAGCAACTTCATTGCACATGAAGACGAGGACACGGATGTCTAGGGATGGCCAGTGACCTGCCCCAAATCAAGGACTGGCTTTGCCCACCTACTTCTGAAGGCAGCATCGCCCCGCTCTACCACCACGGACATTAGAGAAGTGTGTGTATTAGCTGTGCCCTTTTTCCCCAAACACGTGACAGAAAAGCAACTTGAAAACGCTTGAGGGGAGAAATGAACTTTATTGGTTCATCCTGAGAGCCGGGCGGGCAGGGGTGGTGAGGGCCACCTGGTCACGTGGTCTCGTGTTGGGTGGTCTTAGGAAATGGAAGCGCTGTCATCGGAAGGAGGAGGATACTGGGCAGGAAAAACAAGGGCTGTCCACTGTTGTTTACTGCTTGACTGCCCCCCATTCTCCCGGGCTTCTGTTTTCAGGCTCACAAGTGAACCACAGCAACCTTAGACACACTTGCCAAAGGGAGGCAACTGCAGTCTCATCCAGCTGCTGTGGACAGCCGTTGTGCCTGCGCCCCTTTGTGCTCTCTGCAAGGATACCCTTTGCCCACGGGCCCCTTTGCTCCCTAATCTGGACAGTGGAGAATGGTTTTCTTGCCTCTTTAGCACCCCATTCTCTAGGTTTTGGCTTGGAGGTCTCTGCGCATTGCCTTAGAGTCTCTGCTTCCCTTGCTTGGATGTTCTCTGGCCGCTGGACTGCCTTGGATAGTTGTCCAGTGTGTGCACTGCACAAAAAGCATTCTACTGAGCACATGAGGGGCTATGTCTGTCCAGAGGTGAAGGGCGCCTTTCTTCCTTTGACAGAAAGACTCCCCTAGGCTAAAACTGTATTGTCTTCTAACAATAGAAGCACTTTAAAAGCTCAGTAAGTGGCTCAATTAGAATGCTTTCCACAGCAGCAACAGAAACTCCAATTAATAAAAAGGAAATGTGTATTCTTTTATATTATATCATCCAAAGATGGGGTAACAGACTTGGCAACATCCAGAGGACCACGCCGCCTCCTCACGAGTAGGGAAATCCTTTGCTGGGCTCCCCTCACATCTCATTAACAAAGCTGGGCCACATGCTCACCTCTAAACCAGTCAGAGAAGAGAGTGAGATTCCTTGATTGCCTTAGACTAATATTAGAATTTAATCCAGAGCTGGGAATGGGGTGGCTTCCTGTTGGGTGATGTCTGCACTCAGGCTGGGTTTGTTTAGCCAGGAAGGAAGAAGGAAGGGCCCTGTGAGCACTAGGCAGAGTGGCTTCCTCAAGCTTCTATTTGCATCCAGCTCTTGCCTGGTGACCTGTCCTTGAACCAAATGCCAGCCTGGTTTCTTTCTCATGCTAATAGGTCTTGGTGCTCTGCCTATTCCCCCGGCTTTCAGCCTAACGGACCTTCATCTTTGCCCTTGCTTTGGGCTGGTGTGAAACAAGAAGGGGAGGGCAGAGGTGTGGCCCCCTGCCCCTGGTTCCATTCTAGTAAATTGCTCTTTACCAACAGGCAATTTTCAGCTTCCTGAGGTGCTTTGGAGGGGCCCAGAGAATTAGGCTTAGCCTCCACTGGAGACCCAAATTCCTCTGCCACTGTGCTTTCAGCTCCCTGCCAGCACTGGCCCTAATTTCAGCCTGCAGCATTGAATTAATCTTTTCCAACCTTGCAAGAAAATAGATTAAATGACTCTTGGACATCTTAGATTGCTGGCTGGAGGCAGTAAGAGGCTCTTTGGCGAGGCAGTACCCTCCCCCCATATACCCCCCCTCTTCCTGACGGGCTTGTCTTTCTTGGAAAGAATTCGCAGAAGGCCCAAGAACGAGTCCCTGCTCCCCACATGTGCAGTGTGTGTGAAACATATTCAGAATTATAGGACAGCTTCAGATTTAGAAATAGAAAAAGAAATATTGTTTTCATAATGCAAACTAAAAACAAACAAACAAAAAACTGGCTCTCCAAAGCCTTCTTTCCTGGTGGGACTAGAGTAGAAAGCTGGAGAACACTGCAGGGCGCTACGGGATGGAGGAGGTGAGGATTGGGTACGACGGGGTTCCCGGTCTAAGGAAATTTGCAGTCTTGTTGGGAAGACAGGAAAAACAGCCCTGGAACAATTAAGGAGGAAGGAATGTGAATCAGGTTCAGGCGCCGAGCAGTGGGATACACACCCCATCCCTTCCCTGCCTGACAAAACCTATCATTAAGACCCAGGTCCAATGTCACCTTCTTGGTAAATTCTTCCCTGACCCTCCTGTCTGTGCCCACAGTGCTGAGTCCAGATTCCCACAGAGACTTTTCCTGCACATGTCACAAAAAATGTGCCAGATTCCTGCATGTTTAATCCCTGCCACAGCGCCAGCTTCTTGTAAAGACCTGTTAGAAAATCAACGCGTTAGCTGGTTCCTTCTGACCTTCCCACCAGACTGTGAGCTCCAGGACCTGAGGGACAAGTCGGGGGGAACACAGTTGACTGCTGGCCCCACTGTCATGGGGTACTAGGCCATAGGCCCCCAGGGCTGTTCCCAGCTGAAGGAGAACACGGAGGTGCCCGCTGGGGTGCCAGATTCCCCTTGACTTGCAAAGAGGACTCAAAGATTCCCTCAGAATTGTGCTGCTGTCTGAGCTCTTCCTGCCCCATCCCCCCTCCTGCCCCTTCCCCAGGTGCCAGCCTGCAGCCTGGGAAGGCCCTCCTGCCTCCTCCTGCTCCTTCCTCTACCCCTGGTGGGGGGGTTCCCCCATAAAGCCCTTGCACATTGAATCCTGTCTTGGGACAGCTTCTTGGAGGACCTGAGCAAACAGTTAGTTGGCTACTCCTGTCTTCCCTGCTGGACGCACCGTCCATGAGACCTGTTGCTGCTGCTGCAGCCTGACTCCCATGGATCGTCGAGGCTGGTGGGGGTGGGACAAGGAAAGTCCTACTAGGGGCTGTACCCCAAGACAAGGATGAGCCAGGCACCAGGTATGGGCAGCCCTAGATGAAGCCAGCAGGTCGAAGAGTTGGATGGGGTGGATGTCCTAACTTGCTCTGTCAGGGAACAAAATAAGTTGGTGTCAGGGATGTGGGAGAGGGGTCACCTTGCACAAGACCCCAGCTGGTATGGCTGACGGCAGTCCTGGCTCCTGCCCACTGCCTGGCTGGCAAACAGGACTGCAATTCACTGACTGCGGGCCTTGGGTTGTGGGCTGTAGCCAAGAGGTCCCCACTGGGAGGCCTCAAGCTCTTCTGACCCTCAGGGCCCTGGGCTGGCCCCTCATGGCCAAGGGGTGGAGGCCCAGTTATCTCCCCAGCTGCCCTGTTCCCTACTACTTTATCAGGGAGGGCAAGGAGGTGCCAGAGTTCAGCGGTCCCACCTTACCCTTCCCGTGGGAAGGGCCCAGGTGCAAGGGGAGAAGCACATGGGCACAGCCAGGAGGCTCTGTCCTGGGAGGGTTTAAAAGGCCTCAGGGCTTTCACACAGCCTCAGGTGACCTTCCCAACAGGCTGCAGCATGAGGGCGCTGCTGATTTTGAGCGTGCTGCTGGGGGCCACCCTTGGCTTAGAGAACTTTGTGGGGTAAGGGTGTTCAGAGGGAGACAGGGAGGGTTTGGCCCCCGTGAGTGTCTGGAAGAGACAGACAGACAGAGCCATGGGAAGACGGCCAGAGAGAAGCAGCCCAGCAGTGCGGTGGGAGGCCAGCTGACTGGGACAAGGGCTGAGTAGAGTCAGGGTCTTTCAGGACAGACAGCCTCCTGAGCCCTAGGGAAATCTGAGCCCTGAGGAGGAATTTCAGGACAGAAGGAGGGGGAAATCTTGCTGGTTTTAGATTGAGAAAGAGTCTAAGTTTGTATGATAATAGAAGCAATGTCTAGAAGATTCCAAGGAGCCCCCATTGGTAAGACCCATCATGCTTCCTACTTTCAGCCCAGAGGATGGAGGGCTAGCCTGGGCTTCCAGGCTGCTTGCCACCTTCCCCCTATCTGGGGAGATGCATGGTCAGGGCAGGGGCTTCTCAGCACCTCAGTCTCCCCCACTGCTCTGCGCAGGCACCAGGTGCTCCGAATCTCTGCAGCCAATGAAGCCCAGGTGCAGAAGGTGAAGGAGCTGGAGGACCTGGAGCACCTGCAGGTCAGAGGAAGGGGAAGCCCTCTCTGAGACTCCTGGGTACTACCCAGGCGAGCCGGGCCCATCTCAGATTCCTACCACCCCTTTGGGCTGACCGGGGTCTGGGCTCGCCCCACCCAAAGGAACCATGGGATGGATCCCTGTTAGGAAGTGACTTAAACCTCCCAATTCCAGAATCTTGCTGCCCTTAAGCATCTGAGCAAAGTGGGGACCCAATTTTTTCCCTTGCTGTCACAAAGCCCCTTCTCTCTGCATTCTGAGTCATTGCCCTGAACACACAGGCCTCTGTCCAGTGCCTTCTGCCCTCTGATACTTGCACCTCAGCCCCAATTATACGGGAGATTCTGACTCCAACACCTCCCACCCCACCCCCCACCCCGGCTGGCCTTCACTATAGCTGCTGTCCCGGCTGGTGCCTGCAGCTCACAGCCACCGTGCCTGCTCTTGTCCTCCCCAGCTGGACTTCTGGCGGGGCCCTGCCCGGCCTGGCTCCTCCATCGATGTCCGAGTGCCCTTCTCCAGCATCCAGGCTGTCAAGATCTTCCTGGAGGCCAACGACATCAGCTACAGAATCATGATCGAGGACGTGCAGTCGCTGCTGGATGAGGAGCAGGAGCAGATGTTTGCCTTCCAGTCCCGGGCCCGCTCCACTGACAACTTTAATTATGCCACCTACCACACCCTGGACGAGGTGAGGGCACCCATGGGACCGCTGCCCTGGGCACCAAGTGCTCCATCCTGCCGGCAGAATGCAGCCAGTCCGGGCACGGCACCTGCTCTTCCCCCAAGTGCCATGGGTGGAAAGGGTGGCGGCTCCTCCGCGTCGCTGGGCTGGCCACAGGCTGGCTGACAGAGCTGCCGAGTGAGGTGTCCAGGTGCCCAGAGGCCATGAAGGCTGCTTCCACTCCCCTTCTCAGATCTACGAGTTTATGGACATGCTGGTGGCTGAGAACTCACAGCTTGTCAGCAAGTTACAGATTGGCAACACCTATGAAGGTCGTCCCATCTACGTGCTGAAGGTACTGGGCCCCCGCAGGTGAACTTCACAGGCTGGGATGCAAGAACCGGCACCTGCCTCTGGGGGTAGCCCAAGGTCACTGGGATCTGTGATTCCCACCGTCCTACCAACTCCCCAGCCAACATTCAGAAAGACCTGGATTTCCACGCTGGTCTAGGCAGGTGCTTACATGTACACACACAACTGAAATGTTTATGTGATCCAGGTATTTCCAATCAAGGGTCCTATTGTGGAGAATATCCCCAAGATGGGGGTGGGGAGCAGGGTATAGTCCGGATCCAAAGTTTTGTTTGTGACCTTCCGCAGAGAGCAGTGAGGGGCAGTGGAGCAGAGTGGGGCCTGGGAATCTGACTGGGTTCTATTTGCCCCAGTCCTGGGCTGAGGGCAGGAGGCCCAGCTCTGTGGGATCCTTGTCCAGACCCTACCAGCCACCTGAGGGACGGCCCCACAGACAGAGCCTCAACCGGAGATAGCCAGCGAGCAGATGGCCTCTGGCCGGGGGCACCTTTGCTTACTGGAAGGCGAGACGAGGCCCCAGCTGGACCGTCTCCCTGTTCTTGTTCAGTTCAGCACTAGCACAAGCAAACGTCCAGGCATCTGGATCGACACAGGCATCCATTCCCGGGAGTGGGTCACCCAGGCCAGCGGGATCTGGTTTGCAAAGAAGGTAAGCCTGGGCAGGTGGTGGGGGGTGGTTAGAGCATTGGTGCCAAGGCCCACAGAAGCCCTGCCCTCCCTGCAGTCAGAAGCTGTGACTGCCCTTTCACCCCGTTGCTCCCCAATCCCCCCACCAGATCACAGAGGACTATGACAAGGACCCAGTTCTCAAGAACATTCTGAACACCATGGACATCTTCCTGGAGATCGTCACCAACCCTGACGGCTTCGCATTTACCCACAGCACGGTATGGACTTTGTCCTGTCCTCGGGAAAGTGGGGTGGTTCTGGCCTCTGAGCCCCCAAAACTACTGATCCTTCATCTCAACAGAATAAATCAAAGGAGGAGCAAGCCCCCGTCCCCCACGACCAGTTTCCCGACCATGGCATTGTGGACATCTGGGGTGGATAGTTCTTCATGAGCGTGTGTGTGTGTTTGGGGGGGTGGGGTGGGGGGTGTGCATGCAGGGTGCTTGGTAGTGTCCTGACATTCTACTCACTAGATGCCAGTAGGGTCCCGCAGTTGACACTTCCCAACACATCCTCAGATGTTGCCAAATGTCCCCGGGAGAGGGCAAAATTGCTCCCACTGGAGGTCCAGTGCCCCAGACCTTACTTCCTGGTTCAATTTCACTTTTGTGGCAAGGACAATATGCTGCTGATCACGTGTGTATCGGGGGCCGGGGGCGGCTCGTGTCTTCACTTCCCACCAGTAGAACCTCCGACCAATGGCATCCACCGTTCCCGCCATTCTGCTTCAATAAAGAACCCCCTTTGCAGACCATCTCCCTGGCAGCCAGTCGAAAATAGTTTCTGATTCCAGGCTGTGGCCACCCCCCAGCTCTGGATCAGGGTACTTAGTGCTGATTGCGGCTGCCGGCCACCCACGCGGCTCAGACCCCCGCCTGGTACTGTTAGGGGGAAAAGGATGTCCTAAAGCCCCACAGCCAGGCAACCCGTTCAATATCAGGGCTGTCCTATAACAGTACTGCAGCTGATGAGGGTCTGATCGCTTTTCCTTCCCCAGAATCGCCTGTGGCGCAAGACTCGATCCCGCACACCTGGCTCCAGTTGCATCGGAGTGGATCCCAACAGGAACTGGGATGCTGCCTTTGGGAGTAAGGCCCAGTGTGATTGGGAGCAGGAATGGGGTACCATCCTTTGTCCTGTTGCCCCCACCCTTTCCTGTCCCGGCAGTGAGGGTCAGGTCGGGGTGCCAGCCAGCCCCTCTTGCTGCCAGTGTGGAAGGCAGCGCTCTGAGATTTGCTTGCCCCTGGTCTGTAAAAGGAAAGTTCTCCTAAAAGGAAAGTTCTGAAACAAACCTGGGGTTTCTAATGTCACCTCGGTTTCTTCCTGCCTGGCCCACTTCACTGCAAGAACGGGTTTCTCTTAAGGAAACTTCTTAGCTCCCTGGGTGGCACCATCAGCTCTGCCCAAATCTGAGTGGGGACAGAGGCAGAACCCCATTCTTTCCTGAATTTGGGGGTAAGGGGAAAGCCTCCTGCTCCCCACCACACCCCTAATTCCATGCAGAGAATGAGGACTCATGGAAGCCAGTCCGTTTGGATGTAAGGAATGCCAAGTACCCCTCTCCCCCCACAGTGCCCGGCGCCAGCAGCAACCCCTGCACAGAGACATACCACGGCCAGTATGCCAACTCCGAGGTGGAGGTCAAGTCCATCGTTGACTTTGTGAAGAACCACGGGAACATCAAGGGCTTCGTCTCCATCCACAGCTACTCCCAGCTCCTCCTCTATCCTCACGGCTACACAAACACCCCAACCCCCGACCATGAAGAGCTGGTATGCACGGACCCCTTCTTGTTGGTCCTGGGGCAGCTTCTGGCAGGCCTGGGTTTTCATTCATCAGAATTGCTTAGGCACCAGGGCCTTCTCCCAGGGGCTTCAGATGGCTTGGGAAGAGCAGCAAGGAGGACTAGCCTTACTTTCTCCCTGGGAAACTGAGGCACAGAATGGTTGAGTCACTTCTGTCTCATGATAAAGTCAGGGGCAGGACTCGACTTTGGGCTTGTCAGGCAAGTTCGTGTGTGGAACTGCACCGTGGCAGGGACGTGCCTGCCAGACACAGGGCAGCGGGCCCTGAGGCTGCTGAGCCCCCAGAACCGATGCTGAAGGCCCCAGTTGGCACCGAGCTCCTTGCTGGGGACTGGCTTCTGCAGGATGCCTCCCCAGGGACACCCCCCCCCCCAGCTCCCAGGCTACCTTAGCCTTGCTCTTCCCAGGCCTGGGCTGCTGGCCATGGCGGGCAACCTCATTTGTGTTTTCTTTAGGATCAGCTGGCCAAGGCGGCTGTGACGGCCCTGTCCTCCCTGTACGGGACCAAGTTCACATATGGCAGCGTCTACACCACAATTTGTAAGTGGGCTCATGGTCTCTGCAGGTGGCCTCAGGAGGGACTGAGCTTGACTTTTTTTTTTTGCCTGAGGGGGTGTCCCTCCTGGAGGGTGCCCAGGCCTAGGTACATGGCTGAGGAGAATGTCCCCGGCTGTGCTGATGATCGCTGAATGGGCGGGCAGTGCCTTCTCCTGATGTGAGCTCTGCTTTCGTTGACACTTTTGGATAAACACATCTGTTCCTCTGAGAACCCTTGGCCCTTCACACATGGATGGGGTGGAGAGTCCTGCTGTCATTTGTGGATCACCAAGAAATTCAACTCAAAAGGCTCCATCCCCAAGGCCCTTCAATTATCTTTTTCCAGCTTGCTTGCACACACAGAGGCTCTGCATTGCGTGAATGGGACATCAATGTGCAATGAAATCAACAAATGTTTACTAAGCACCTGCTATGCACCAGGCCTTGTTTTGTGTGCTTGGGACAAGTTGGAAATAAGCAGAGATCAGAGAACTCTAGCCTGGGAGACTGGCCATAAACATAAGTTTATGTGGGGTGAGCAATGCTAGAGAGAAAATGAGAAACTCGACAGGGTGAGAGGCCGCAGGAATCCTCATCGGAAGAGTGAAATTCTGGGCAAGTGAAGTTAGGAAATGAGGGAAGGAGCCAAGGCTATCCATCTGGGGAAGAGGCTTCCAAGCAGAGGAACCTTCTAGAGCAAAGGCCCCACTGGACTGGACTGGAATTAAGGGGAAGGAGACCTGCGTGGCTGCAGCATGGGGGCAGGGGTTGTAGAAAACAGGTGGGGTGGTGGCAGATGCGAAGGCACCAAGGGAACAGGGCAGGGGGCAGGCGACCTGAAGAAGCAGGGAGAGAGCACGGAGGTGGGAAGACAGCAACTCCGTCCCTGAGTGCCCAGTCTTGGTGGGCGAGTGAGTCACGGTCTTCCCTACGGCTGTCCTGGCCTTTGCACTCCAGGCCTACTTTGGAAACGGTTTCAACCCTGCGTCAAAAGGGTTTTGCTCCCATTTAATGTCAAGTTCAATTCTGACAGCCAGCTCCCTTCCTCTGCCCCCACCCAATAACAAAGTGGCTTCATACCCCACGGTTAAGTGCAAATCTCAGCTGAGTTTCCTCCAAAAAGACAGATTCGACTCTGGCCCATTGCACTTTCCCCTGCAGACCAGCACCCTGGGGGGTGGAGTGGAGTGGGGGGTAGATCCTCGTTACCCAAGTGGGTAACTGCTATATTTGGAGACTTGACCCAAGTGCCTGTTGGACAGTGGCAATTTTCAGGGGGACTTTTGCAATGTGGCAGGGATTTCTTGCATTCCCCTGTGAGAGGAGCAACATTGCTGGGCTGCCTCTCTGGGTCTCTTGGGCTGAGACCTGTTGGCGGGAGCTTCTGGGGAGGTAGCCAGGCTGCTTGGTCAACGGAGGGCACTTCGTAGACGCTGGCTCCCGGCAACACTGCACAGGCTCTGGCCCTTGGGCCATTAGACTGGCCCATGGAAATGTTTCCCAAGTGACTGACCTTTGCATTCCCATTTCTGCTCCCGCTGCAGACCAAGCCAGTGGAAACACTGTTGACTGGACCTACAGCCAGGGCATCAAGTACTCCTATACCTTTGAGCTCCGGGACACCGGGCGCTACGGCTTCCTGCTGCCCGCCTCCCAGATCGTCCCCACCGCCCAGGAGACCTGGCTGGCCCTTCTGACCATCATGGAGCATGTCGTGACTCACCCCTACTGAACTGGCCCTTGGGCACTCTCCTCTTCCTCTGCCCTACCCAGGCAACCCAATAAATTCTGAGTGTACATAGAACAGAATCTTGGGGCTTGCATGTGGGAATGCATGTGGTGTGTCTGCCTTTTCAAGCTGGGACAGAAGTGGGTTAGTTCCTGCAGGCCTCACTGGAAATGTGTGTGTGGTTGGACGAGATGACCCCTGCATTCCCCCTGCATTCCAAGTCCTGTGAAGTTGTATCCAAGTGGCGTCTGTTTTAATTAGACCACCCTGAGCTCAGCTCTTCAGTGGGGTGATTTGTTCATACCTTAGTAGCAAGCAGCAGCCACAGCTGCTAACCAAATGCCCGGCACCCTGCAGTGCAAAGGAATTCAGCTTGTACAATAGTCTAGCTGGCTGGATCCATTCATCTACAAAAGCAATATCCTTGAGTATGAAACAGAACAATCCTGGTGGCCACCGCTGTCCCAAATAGATGTTGCAGCCGGGCAAAGCCAATTTCTATAAAGCAAAATATGATCTCCCACTCCTGAATTGAATTGGAAGAAAACAATTGGGTTACATGGAATCATTTACTGAAGATAAAGAACTAACACCAATCCCAAGACATTTTATTAATTGTAGTATATCATGACGACTTTGCCTTAGGGGACAGAAGCAGTTTACTTTTCATTTGCCACCTCCTTCCTGGCAGCCTCCCTTACAGAGCTCTCCTGTGCTACCCACCCCCGCTCCTCACTGTTCAAGAACTTTCTCACAAATAAGGGTCTCCTACTGATGCTCCCCACAGCTCCTGAAATTTGGCTTTGCTCCCCTGGCTTGGAGATGCTGAGGGTGTGATTTCATAGTGGGTAGCTAGCACAGTACCTGGGGAATCTCAAGGGTTTTTCAAAGCTAGAATCTACCTTTTGTTTCTTTCACATATTTTAAGATGTGGCTCCGGAGCTCAGGGATACTCCCACAGAATCATTGGGAAGCAGGGGAGGGGGTTGTGGCTCCCCAAACAGGGAACCATGGGTGAGAACAGCAGTGAGAACACCCAGGTCCACTGACGGAAAGTCTTTCTTTCTTTTTTTTTTTTATTTACTCGTCTGAATTTTATTTTATTTTTTTTAAATAATAAATTTTATTTTTATATTCCCCATGCAATTGCAACCCCCCCATTCTGACCCCAATCCCTCCCCTCCTGCCCCCCACCCCCCAACAAGTGTCTCTGGTTCATAGTTTTTTGTTGATTTTGATTTTCACTTTCTTATAGTTATTCATTTTCCTGGTCCCTTATTTAAGTTTTCTAGATTCCTGCTATGAGTGAGACCATCCGGTATTTTTCTTTTTCTTTCTGGCTTATTTCGTTGAGCATGATCCCTTCCAGCACCCTCCATGTTGCTTTCTTTACCACATAAAATGGCCTGAAGCGCAAATGCTTCTTTCTTCAGGAGGAATTTTCATCCTGGGTCCCATTTTAATATTGTTTTTGCTACCAACCATTCTAAAAAAACAAAACAAAAACAAAAGTAACAATGAGGCTAACTAGACAGAGGATACATCGACTTTTCTGTACTTATTTATGAGACAAGATAAAACGGTGTTTCAGTCTGAAACGGAAAGATGACCTAAAGATTGCACAAAGGCTTCCTTCAAGTTCTCTTTCAGGAGACTTTCCCATCAATCTAACGAATGAGAAATTGTAGATAAACTGAAACCCATGTCAACTGCTCAGTTTGGGTGAGTAAAAAGCTGATCTTATTTTTTTGTTTCATAAAGAGCGATCAGCAAAAAAAAAAAAAAAATTAAGTTAGCAAGATACTTTGTCATTTTACACAACTGGATACCTTTAAGGGCAGAGTCGCTTAATTTAAAATAAACTGGTCACTAAGAGCAGGACCACTTGTTTGGCATTCAGTCTCTGAAACCATCCGCAGTGCTTGACTGAGAGATCCACAGCAGATATTGTTCAATGAATCTCCTCCACTTTTACTAACAACTTCATAAACTTTATAATGTGTATTGAGGCTTGCAAGTTCATTGGAATTCCCAGAATTGCCACTTAGAAGTTAAGGCCCTGAACAAATAAGAGTCTTAAGAAAGTTGAAAAGACAAGGAATGAGGTATCAGAAAGAAAATTCCATGAGGGCAAGGATTGCGTTATGTTGTTTTAACATTCAGCCCCCACTGGCTGGCCCAGCACACACACATCATGTGCACTTAATAAATACGTGTTAAATGGAGACACAGAAGTCACCAATACTTTTTAAAGTTTTTTCCAGAGTGGGAATAGCTTTACATTTCGTTTGCAGAATTTTTTTTTACATGTTTTATATTTTTACAAATTTGTGGGTAAATTTTTTTTTTAATAAATAAAAGCATAAAGCTGAAAGAATTTTAGAAAATACTGTAGTGCATACAAAAAAGTATCAATAGTCTTGAGGGGGAAAGAGCTCTTATAAGGGGTTAAAAAAAAAAGACTAACATTTCAGAAGAAAAATTGTAATTCCCAAAAGAAGAAACACAAAAAGCCAATAAAAGTATGAAAGATACTGATCCTCTGGGTGATTTTTTTGCACATTAAAGAAAAACAGATAGATCATTTTCCCCCCATCAGATTGACAAAGAATAAAAAGACTGAAAACTCAGTGTTATCAAGGGTATGAAGAAATAAGACCTGTCATACACTGCTGGTGGGAGTATAAATTCTCACCACCTTCCTGGAGGGCAATTTGGCAATATAAATCACAATCTTCAATGCATTGCCTCTTTGACCCCCAAAAAAAAACCTTTTGGAAGAATCTTATAAAAATATTTGAGCAAGTTCAAATCCATGGATGTCCAGGATGGCAATGGTAAACAACGAAAATAAAAAGCACCTAAATAGAAACCAGCATTGATACCAGTCTGATGTATTTTCACGAGGGAATATTGTAAAGTTGCTGAGGTCTGTTGACATGGAAAAATGGTCACAATATACGGAATGAAAGAAGTTAGCCACACGATGGAAATGTTCTAAAATTGGATTGTGGTGATGGCTGCACAGCTCTGAAAATTTACTAAAGATCATTGAATCGTGTACTGAAAATGGGTGAATTTTATGGTTTGTGATTTGTACTTTCATAGTTTTGTTTTTTTTTCTTTTTAAAGCTGGCCACAAACCAGTATGTTGAACATAAATTCCTTTTTTATTTGAAACACACACACACACCTTATGCCTGGAAGGACCTAGTCCCCAGTGATAATTGTGGTTACCGTGGGAAGGGTGGTGGTTTTTCTGAACTTCTTGCAATGAGCTTTTATAATCAGGAAAAAAAAAAAAAAAGCAAATATTTCCAACACACAGGTAACCTGTGTATTAAGTTATGTAATAACAATTCATTATCAACATCAAACACGTAGAGGCCATCTTAATTTGTGCCCAGATCCTTTTTGTATAGGCATTTCTTCTGTTCTGCCATCACGTTTCACTGTCTTGCCCAGAAAAAAATGTGATTGTCTTATCGTTGGAAAAATTCACATTCCAATGGAAAGAGCTGTTTTACTGCCGTGGGAAGGACTTACTCATGTGCTCCAGTTGGGGGCCAGTCCCTAAGCACTTGGCCATAAGTAAGGTGAAAACTCCCAAGCACTCTCTCTGCTCATGTTCTGTTCCCGTAGCAATCTGGGAGGGAATTGATTATGCTAATGTCTATTCTCCAGGATTTTCCAAAAATCTTTATTTTTAAATAAACTCATTTTCCTTTTTCATAGACCATTATATGTGGTTCTCGGTGTGGACTATGGGTCATGGTCCATGAGACTCCTTCGGGTGGTCTTTTGAATCGACACTTGGATACGCATGTGCAACTTTCTGGCTTTGGCCAGAAGTTAAAATTGAAATGCCATTGAATACAATCCAGACCTGACCTCACTGGCCCGCCAGGGCAGGGCTATTGGTCATCTTAGCAACTGTTGCAAGGGCAAGTGGGACTAGGTGGATTTGAAGATGCTGTCGATCCTTTCTTGAAGGACAGAAACATGGTTCTGGAACACACTAAGACCCCGACGCTGCGTGTGGGAAGCTGATGTGACCGGCCATCGATCCAAATTGGCCAGATAAAGGAAGAGCTGTGAGCAAAAAGCACAGAGGCCCGGCAAATCTGAGAAGCTGTCAAAGGGTAATGAATTCTCCCCAAAGCTTTCCCATCCGCATTAATTTGGCAACTCAGACTGTGAGCATCATCTAACAGTCCCAGAGAGGGCGACTGCCAAATGTTTGTTGCCAAACTAAAAGAAGAAAATTAAAAGTCTTCTGCTTCACCACAGGCGCAGTGATCAGCTACCTTTTCAGCAGTGGGTGACTGAGCTCTGTTAACACAGACTGAGGCACAGAGGTTTGCCTCTGCTTCCTCCCCTGAAGCCCCTGCCGGTGGCCACGAGCCAATTCCCACAATTTATGTTTCAGCCTAAATCGGAAACATCACCACACAGGAAAGAAAAGATCAGACACAAATCATATCAATATGGTTTATTGGATGAATAGTTCTGCCGAGCGGGAAAACAACTTACTTCTGCACGCTCCCCCCTACAATCTTATCAGGACTTTATAACTCCCATGCCTTCGGTGGTATCCCATGAGGTGTTCATTAAGAAACAAGGCCAACCTGAGGAACCCCGGGGCACCAGTCTTTAAGCCGGGGCACCAGCCGCACAGAAATGTGGGACACATATTCCCAGGGGCGGATGTTTCGGTCCCAGAATTTCCACCCCGTTTTGGGCTGGCGGAGGAAAAAAGCTGTCAATGGGCCCCCGGGTGACAGGAGGGGAGGGAAGCCAGCAGTCAAGAGAAGGTTCTGTTTTCGTGGGAGCAGTGGATGCATGGCCCGGGAGAGCTCACCCAGTGGGGAGCACAGAGCAGAGGGCTGAACAGACTTGCTCTGGGACCGCAGCTCTCGGGCTGGACCCCGGCTTCCCAAACTTAGAACTCAGTGATTCAGGGTGAGTTACTACCTTTCCGCTGGACCCTCAGTCTCCGATCCTGAAAATGGGGGTGCCTACCTCCCAGGGCTGTTGTGTGAATTAAATGAGTCAGTAATTATAAGGAAGAGTCCAGGAAACCACTTACCACAGTTAGTGCTTCATAAATGTTTACTAGTGTTCTCTAGAGAGCTTCGAGATTTGAAACAAGAGAGAAAAAACAGCACACTCCCCAATGGGGACGGCGTGCAACCTATATGGGATGAAGTCTGAAGGCCACTGGGGGCCTGAGGGGACTGTGACCACAGGCCTGGCAGGCTGCAGGCAGCCAGAGTAATAACAACACCCCTAACAGCTCCCTGGGTGCCTCCTGCAGAGGGTCGTCCAGAAGCCGCAGGATTGTGAGTAACTCGCCTACAAAAGCAGGACATACAAGAGGACAAAAGGTAGCAAGCTCCCCCGCTCTCCAGAATAGCAGCCAACACTGAGAGACCACAGCGGGCATTCACTCACTCATTCACACCGAGGAAGGGCCGCTGTCGTCCTACAAATGGTGATTTTTCACTCTGAGAATTTACAGTCAAAATTATTTCACAGAGAAGACTTAGTTACATCCCTTACAAAGGGTATGCCATCAGTCAGGAACATTTAATTAGTGACCCCTGTTTGCCGCTCATTTTGCCAGGTGTCTTGGGATATTACACAGGCCAAGAGAATTTGCAGAAGCTTTCAGGACAAAGGGTCAGCATCAGAGAGTGAGACCATACAGGCATCACAGTGTGAGAAATAGTTTTCTTAAACACACATAAAATCATGCACCGAATGCCGTTCTGTCAGAATCCAATGCCTATACATCCCCACCATGGCACATTTTATGCTAGGACTGCCCTGTGTATCAACTTAAGGGCACTGCAGTGACAATCTCAATAATTACTATAATTCTAGGAATGTGTTACTACCCAAATGTGTTCTGAACACTTTGGAAGTTCGGCATGTCTTATTTACTGTCTGTATAGGAAAAATATATTTGCTAATTAAAATATTAATTGACCTGCATATAAGCATATCATCATGCCCATGTTTCTGATGTTTCTGGAAAAAGGAAAGTTTTTCTTTGAAGGAATTATGAAGAAAATACACGTACGCTAAAGACACAGCATTTTGGAACCAGGGAGAGAAAGGCTCTTAATGATTATTTTCGGAGTAGAGCAAGAAGGGAGTCATGGATCTAAATCCAGGTGGACAGAAATTAATTATCCCCCCTAAAAAAGTCAGATAACATAAAAGACAGAATCTATAACCAATATATAACATGACAGAAACCAAAACCAACACAAGAAAAATTACCTACATATTTCTTCCTAGCCTACAACTCTGATTTCACTTATATTCCACCAGGGAATTAAAGAAAAGAAGCTTTTTTTTTTTTTTTTTTGTTTTCTTTTCTTGGTGAGCAGCCTAAAGTCTTTAGAATTTCTGTATCATCTAAATAGCACCACAGGAGAAATCTCTGAGCAACTAATGAACGTTATTTGTTCTCTCTTAATTCTGATTCACACCAAGTCCAATATAATTGTGCTGGTTCTGGTTTTCTACTAAAGATAAAAAATAAAAGTGCTTTTAGGCCATTTGAATCATTCTATACCTTTCAATAGATTAAACCTGACATTATTACAGCCTAGGACGTTACAGCCCCTCATCTGGTTCCCAGTGAGTGATGCAGCTTTCCTCTCCCTTCCTCATTCACCCTTCTTGTTTCCTCGCATTTCCCCTCTTTTCCCTCCTCTCTGTCTTGAATGCATACCTCCTTGAGAGCCCTGAACACATTATTTAGATGCTGGACACCACAGTTGCTCGGATGGAGCGCTAGTTATACATCGAAAGCACCTTTTCTCTAGGGGGTCACAGGCTCCCGGGGAGGGCAGCTCATCACCCCCAAAATACTGACGAGACAGCCCTGCTGTCATGGGCTCCGGTGGCAATCAGCTTCTGCCTGAGCCTGCAGAGGAATCCAGACCTCCTGACTAGACAGCTCAGGTCCCTGGCCCTCAGTGGAACGATTTCCTGATTCATTTACACAAAGAGCAGCTCTCCCTTCCAGGGAGATGCAGCAAAAAGAGGTACTCTTCCAAATCACCCCAGTCTCCTGTGGCTCCCCCAGATCAGCTCAACCGAGAGAAGAGAGGCATTGGCAGGTCTCAGCATATTAATAGAAACAACAAATTAAGAACTATGTACTTTAATCTTCAACATTCATAATTGCACAAAGTACCACTGATCACTTAAACAATACATGTCAGTTAATCTAATGAAGAAACGTGTAGTGTTGAACATTCAAAGCAACACTGTGAGCATGTAAAAACTGTCTGAGGGTGACATTTAACACACAAAGTACAGAATCAGAACAGGTCTTTGAGGAGGAGTTGCTTCAAAGCCCTAACCAACACAGTAAAACACTACGAGGCATCCACACAAATATTCTGACCTACCAGACTTCTCGGGTAAAATACACTGCGATGCTACACCAACTTTGCTACACCAACTTTCCATATATATACAATAGTGCTGTTTGGTGATGGAAATACAGAATAACAAGAAGGGGGGGAGTGGTGGAGACTACCATTTACTTTCAAAATAAAACCAAGGAGGGAAGTCTAAACTCCAGACCAGTCGACTTTAAAATGGCATACCCAGAATGCTGTTACAGAGAAAAACAATTTTTTTTTTTTCTCAAAAAATGTATAGGGGTCCAAAATGGCTGAGAGGCTTGTCCATGCTAGGGGAACGCTGAATGTGGAAAATTTGCATTTTTTAAAATCTATGCTGTAAAGAAAATAAAAAGCCAGAGCATTTTGGCATTAGCAAAAGGCTGCACTAAGTTCTCAGGCAATAAATTTATGGGGAAACATGACAGGCTCCTCATTAAAGCTATGTGTACGTTGGCTGAATTTTATACAAGATTCTTGAATCTTGTGGAAAATTGGGCACGGCTTGACATCTGAACAATGTCCCTGGTTTGTTTGATTTCTAAAGCATTGGAAAATGTTGCACTTTGGAAATCAAGTAGAGAAGAATAAACACACTAAAACAGAACTGGGCTGAACATGAAAGTTATTTTTCCATATGGCTCTATGAGATATTTATTATCTTTATTTCTCTTACAAACACAGCCCCCTATGCTAGAAATACTGTGGTACTTCTTCTTCTTTTTTTTTTTTTTTGGTGGCGAGAAAATAGTCCCGTTAAGGCAGATCTTTCCCGGCAGCAGTAACCACCTAAGGATAGGCAATTTTCAGTTGGCTTTTCAGAAGCTGGTTGCCATGACAAAGAGCACAATTTATTCCTTAGTCCCTTATCACAGCTACAGATCACAGACCATAAAAATTAACAAGGCTCTTTTCCTTTTCCTGATAATTTCAGAATTCCTCATCCTTACCTGAGGTCTTTTGTTCCCCCAATTAAATGGAATGAATGTCAGTCATCTAGCAATTCAATTAATGCTGATTCAAAATTCTGGCCAAAACCAGAATCTATAATCACAACCTCCTAATCACAGCTCAGTCATGAGAATGAAAAGTAAGCAGGAAATTGCACTAATTACTCAATTAGACTAATACTGTATTTTAAAGCAAGGGCTTAAAGGGTTGTCAGCTCTGACAAAGGACTGTGGAGTCGTCCTCACCTTTGTGTGCCTGCAGTTGTCCAATTGAAGCCCATGTTTTCAAGTGGCCATAATTTCTATCCATCTAGGATGGATGGATGGACCCAGGAGGGCCATGGAAATTTACAATTGATAAACCAATCCGGGAGGAGGGCCGGCTGGGGCTTCCGTGGCCCTCGCTCGGCTCTGTACAATGGACAGGGCCTTTCCGTGGGCGGGCAGCTGAGCACATACCACCATCAAAGGCATCACTCCAGAAAAACACTAGTGAGGGGGAATATACAGGAGGTGCAAGAGCCACGCCACTAAATCTAAAGCCTGAACAAGGCTCATAGGCACCAGCCTCCAAACGCACGGCAGACAGTCTGCCTGGTGAGTGGGGAATAGAACCCCTCCGGCAGCGTGCCCACCCCGGGTGGGGGGTGACCTGGGGCAGCTGGAAACTAAGAATCACCTGAACTCGCCAGGATAGCTTCTCAGGCTGCAAAGCCTACCTGCAGAATCTTCACGAAAACAAGAACAGTGAGTGCAAAAGAACTGGTGAGGAAGAGCACACCAAAACTGACTGAAGTATTTACAAAACAACACAGGCAGCAGATCAAAACAAGCTGGACCTCATTAAAATAAGATAATAAGAGCCTAAAATAATTAGACTCTTTTTTGCTACTCAGTTTCAGAGACTTAAATATTCTGTAAACAATAGGGAGGACACTAGAGCCTGTCATGTCTCTGGTTTTTATAAAATCCCTCCCAAGCTGGCGGCGGGAGAAGAGTCGGAGACAGCAAGGGGACAGCGGGCCTAGCACCAGTGTCAAGGCCTTTCCTTTGCAGCAGTTTCTGAAAATGACCAACTTGGGAACTGCCCAGGGCTTCCAACAGGAGAGAAAACATTTATTGGACCAAGACAAGTCTTCACTTCCAAGGTTTGCCTTGTAGGTGGCCGCCGCCAAGTGGGCGGGTGTTGGGGTGGCCAGCAGGGCCCCCGGCAGGCAGGTTCTGACCGCAGCGGGCGCCTGAAGCCTTGGAGTCTCTTCCGGAGGCATTCGCTTGGCTCAGTCGGCCTGAAGGGAGCAGAAACAGTGGCAAGAGCTTCAAGGATGGTCCCGTGGACAATACACCAAATAAACATTTAAGCTAAAAAGTCCTATTTAACGTCTACGTTAGGCTCAAACCCGCTCTTCATTCTTGAGATCATCTAAAAGGGGGGCAAGGGTAAGGACGAAAGGAAATCCTGCTCCCTGCTCTTTCTTCCTCTCTGTTATCCCCAACCAACCTAGTCTGTCCCTTCACTTCTGGTAGAGAAGGGGGCAGGAGCAACTAGAGAGCGGAAAGTTATGCACCAAAGGAAAGGTCAGAAGTGATTTAAACATCCCCACAAGCAGCAGAAAGAAACAAAAACTCCCCAAGACAGACTCCGGATGCCTCTCAACTCTGCCTGAGATACACACTTTCCTTGACTAATAACCCGCTCCTCTTTCTGTCTGTGCACAATGCCTAATTCTTGCCACCATCTGAGATCACCTCCACGTGTCCCTCTCCTCCCTGCAAATATTTTAAGACTCTGGATATATTATAAGAAGTCAAGCCTTTCATGTGATGAGGTCATACTCAAAGTTGCAAATCTCAAGCTCGACAGGGTCAAAATATCTTACTAGGATTGTCTGCAGGACCTTGATCCTCTTCCAGGTAATATTCTATCTTTTTTAAATCTTCCGGGGTAAATCTCCATTTATTCTCGGCTGGTAGGGGTGGTGCTTTGGGGCTGGATCGTTTCCGGGCAGAACCAAGAGGAAGGGCCTGCTGGCAAGATGCTGGCAGGGAACCTGTAATCAGTCCTTCTGGAAATTTCTGAGCTAAGACTTTTAGACCTAGGTGTGGAAAATCAGCAGAAAAGCAACATTAACACGGTGAGGCCACAGTGAAACCTGGAAAGCAGCCTGCATGTCTTCTAATCTTTGGTCACCAAGGCGAGGGCAACACAAGGACATGAAATCTTTCTTAACTGCTTCACCATTAAGTAAATGACGCCAGAAAATGTCTGTTGTTATGTGGGATACTGAGAATTCCACCAGTGATCCTCGAGCCCCAGTCTGCACATTAAGGCTTCCTTAAAGAGCCCTAGAGCAGAGTCATTATATCAGGAATTAAAAACATGTGCTGATGGAGCTAAGGGAAGTTTCACATAACTTGCAACTCCTTCCCGCCAGCACAGTCTTCTCTCTTTCCAGAACACTGAGTTCTGCATGTGGACGGGAAAACGCCAGGACTGAGTGTCTCTGCGGCTGTGGTTTAAGCGCAGGCAGCGCAGCCCCTCACCTCCTGAGAGCATGAAGAGGTTTTCGAAGCCCCGCTCGCACATGGTGGTGGCCGCCTGGCTGGCCAGCCTCTCGTCGTCATCGTACAGGATGATGATTTTGCCATGGGCATTTTTCTGAGTCACAGGAGTCAAGGCTTGCAGCGACCAGGCTGATGCGCCTGCACTTTCCAGAAACCCCTATGGTTCACGCGTCTGAGTTCCAGGGAACATTGGATGAGCCTACTCTTTCCCCATCGTGCCAGCCATTAGGGGATTTTTGTCGTCATGGAAACCATGCAAGCTGGTCTTGTCTTTTATACAGTACTACTACTAAGGCCCAAGACAGCACTAACTACACACTTTACAGCCTTTAGCTCTTTTAGCCATATCATGGTTTTACATTTTACAGAGGAGGAAAGAGAAAAATTTTTATGCCCAATGCGTCTAAGGCAGCCTTATTTATAACAGTAAAAAGGAAACAGGACCCATCTAAAAGTCCGAGAGGAATGGCTTAGTAATTTAAAGTAAACCTGAAGATGAGATACCAAAAGAGCATCAAAAATGGAGTTTATAAAGAGTTTCTGTTGCAACGTAATATAAAGTGGGGGAAAGAAAGACACTAAATTATATATACAGTATGATTTCTACTTGGTTAAAAAGAACATGAAAATGACAGTCTGGAATAAAATACACACCACATGCAATGTAAGTAGTTCAGCTGTGTGGTTATTAGAGATTTCCACTTTCTTTTTTGTATCTTTCAGTATTTACCTGATTTTCTACTTTATGATTTTTATGAACAAATAAAAATTTTATGGAAAAAAATTAAACAGAAGGAAAAAAATGAATTCCTAAATTTTACTTGGGAAAGTTTCTGGGGGATAAATGTCTTAGGGCTATTCTCAAATGATCATAACCTCGTGATTTTGCCCAGTGCAGTTGGGTTTGGAAGCAGCTGTCTTAATATTCAGATATTCAGCAGCAGCTAAGAACCCCAATCCTAAAATATGCTAAGCTAATGAATATCAAAAATCCTTCACAGAGTTTTCTTACCAGGAGAGTGATTCATGATAAAGTTCAATTCTTACAACCACCCCATCCCCTCACAACCACTGGACTCTTAACATGTAACAAAGGATACATATTCAAGAATATCATTTGAATAAGGGTTCATTGTTCTAGACAGGGTTGCAATTGGGTAACTGTAAGCTGCAGAGAGAAAAAAATACACAGGACATTTGTTAGCTTTCAGGGTAGCTGGTCCCAATTCCTAGCTGGGGTAAAGTCTAACTAAGAGTTAAAACAAAGACATTCAGAATCAATGAGCCATAAATGTAAATAACTTTTGTGAAAGAAACAGGACACTGAACCAAATATGAAGTTTCACTCCACTGTTTCCCACATTGAGTACTGAGCCCCCCATCCCGGCCCACCTCTGCCCCTCCCACCTCCCAGAGCCAGCCAGAAGGCAGCAGCCTCCTCATTGCACTAGGTTTCCATAATAGAGCCAGCTATCCTATAGTTTCCTTAACTGTTATCCCCGGGACCGGGTTCAAGCCTGCCTGGACCCAAGGACGGGCTCTATTCTTGGGAATGAGACACCATAAAGGCTTCTCTCTCTCACCTCCAACAATGTGGCACTGCTGGTAAGAATCTCTATCACGCACATCTAGCAGCAGGAAGGGGCAGTCAGGATAAGGTCTGTCTTTGGTGTTGGGCTCTGCCTTCTTCACTAGCCCTTTGTCCAGGTCCAGTTCCCCAACGCCGCTGATGACACTGCAAGTGAAAAGAAGCAGGTCAGCAGAAGCTAGTCAGGGGTCGGTGGCATAAAGATCAGATGTGTTTCTTCGGAAGAGCGATGAGAGTTTGGTGCCTTTTCAAAAGATGATTCAGAGAAAAAGGAAAACGGATATAGTGTCTCAGGTCTGCCTCTGAATTCAAGACCCGTGGGTTCCTATTCTATTACACAGGGAGGAGTCCCATATCCCCCTTCAGAGAAGGCACGTTAGGTCATTAGCATGACTGGGGGGCAGAAAGTGACGGATACACGTGGCCTCCAGCAGAGTTCAGAGGAAGGAGAGGGGAACCGCTAACCAATGGAAGTCAGAGGGTGTAAGAAAGTAGAGCAAAAGGGGTTAGAATAAGGCTGATGGGACAGGAAACATGAAAGGCATTTCTGTGTCTATTATATGTGATATGAAGTCACACACATGTTTTAAGTAGTTCACATACTTATATAGTGACCTCTCCAATATGGAGTTTTGGTTTTTTTTTTTTTTTGCTTTCAATAGTTATTTCCACTTTCTAGATTATAGCGCTGAGTTTGAAGAGGCTTTTCGATTTGGGGCCATTCATATAATGAGACAGGAAAAGCTAGGGTTGAAATCAGGGAGTTCATCACTGACAGTTCTGTCTCTAAGGCCATTAAATCATGACAGTTGGTTGCCATATTAATAAGATATGGTAAAAACATGAATCAAAATAATAAGAACAGATGTTACAAACAAAATGGTAAGTTGTGAATTATCTGTATTGGTATAAAAGGATGATTAGTTTTCTAGGAAAATATAAAGACATATAGTAAGACAAACCACATATCAGTATGTAGCGTACAGTTCCTTTCTGCAGCACAGCAAACCAAATTTTGCATTTAAATCCAACAAACAGTAACTATGTGCCATACAGAGTATACTTTGTGAAATCAAAGGAAGAGAGAATCTATTTCCTATGAAACTGCATCCGCGGAAGTCTTGTTGGTCATCTCATTTTAAACACAATTTTAGAGTCTTTGCATCAAAGCAGCTATAAATAATAATAATTGTGGTGCTGATGGTAGCAACTCTTTGAACTTATTTCTCTAGAGCTGTTTACCAATAGGAGGGATGGACGTGTGCCGAAAAGCAGCACACAGCCACAATCAACAGTTACTCCTTGTGAGAAAGTGTTGCATTATTGTGGTGGAAAATAAGGACCAGCCATGTGCAATTTGAAAATCGACACCAAGAGCTGCTTTCACTCTCCTTTGCACCTATTAAACATCAGAGCACTGTGTGCGGCACTCTATTTTTCTTCTGATTCTGGACAGGGTAATTATAAGCTGCAGGCAGACAGAAAAGGGGTGGGGGGGAATCATACTCTTGAAGTCAAAAGACAGTAGTTGTAAAAGCTAAGTCCTAATAGCAAACTTGCATATAGGAAGGCTGAGAGGAATGAAAACGAGGAGTGAAAGCTAATGCTTTCCTATCATTAACGAAGAGAGCTGTGGCAAGATGCAGGAGGTGGCGTTCATAGAAAGAGGAAGTAGGAGGGCTGGGATGAAAAGGGGGGCCTTTACTACTGTCTATCTTTTTCTGTGGTAATTAAATCACTGAAATTGGCCTCTCGATTAATACGAAGGTAAAACGCAGTGCAAACACAAATCCAATTATATTGCTAGTACCTCTGAAGGGTTGAGCGACTGGAGTCTCCTGCTCCCGCGCTGTTTATGAACTGGACAGGGCTTGGGGACTGCTCCCCAGGGCTCCCTTTTCCATTGGTCCGGGCAGCAATTTCTGCATCAGGGTCTGAAGTTGCAGAATCGTTGTCTAAAAGGTGCAAATGGATAAGTAAGTAGATTTAACGTCAGAATTTGTATTCACTTGTTAGGCAGTTTCATTGAAATCAGGTTGAGAAATCACATCACCATTATTAAAATTGTTCTGTAAGCTCTAGCCCAGGTTAGGTTCTCAAAACATAGTTCCTGAGATCCTTGTCAAATATCTGCCAGGCAAAAACTATTTTTATACTAACAGTAAGAGGTTGGTTGTCTTTTTTACTATGTTGGTATTTGCTCTGACGGTTTGAAAGAAAACGGTGGGTAAAACCGTCAGCTCTTAGAAAGAGACAGGTCAGTGGCACTGAGCTTTATTAGGAATCACTCTACACAACACACAGTTCATAAATATGGCAGTCACACTAAAAAAAGTCCCCGATGAAGGAGTACTAATTAATAATATAAAGTCTCACCCTTAAGTATACACCTTTTTAGTATTCAGCGTGATAAAAAGGGGATTCCACGTCCCGCAAGCTTGCTACTTGTCAAAGTACAGAAGTACTTGAGCACGGTAGCTAAGCGCTCGAGGTTGTCTCAAGAAAAGCATGTGAGATGATTGCTGTTCTTGCCATGAACACCGTTTTTACTTGGAAGAAAAACTACAGTTGCTTTGACTCGTGCATCTCGTAGACATTTTCTCAAAACTGATTAAAGTGAACGTGCCATTTCAAAGAAAACAATGGATGACATTTATTCCCAGGATTAAATTTTGAACCAAAATCAGAATTTAGGAAACTGTATTTGCCACCCAGGGCTTACCTGCTTCCTGATACCTAGTGACTTTTCTTATAATACAGGAGGTTAGGTTAGTAACTATGATTATTTTGGGGCATTGTTTGTGAACATTGCTTGGAAGATTTCATAAATCAATGCACTGGTCTTTTCCAAATGACAAATAAAAAATGATGCAATGAAATTGCACATGGTAAACGAGCCATGAAAGTGTAAGACAAACCAGTGGATTTTAATGTAACAGATTATGAAAAGTTCACGGATATGGTTTCAGATTCTACATTATAGCTAACCTTTAAGAAACTACCAGTTGTCAAAATTTTGGTGCCGTATCAAAGAAAAATATCCACAATTATCTGAAAGTGCTATTAAAATATTCCTCTTTTTCAACTATAGGTCCATGTGAGGCCAAATTTTCTTTACACATTTCAACACAAAAAGCATTTGCAACACATTGAATGCAAAAGAGATGAGACTCAGCAGCCTTCTGGTACAACACACCTTACCAAGATTTACAAAAAATGTAAAATAATGCCATCCCCAGTACATTTTTTATTTCATAAATATAGATATTTTGCATAAAATATGTTGTTTGTTTAGTATTATAGGCTTAGAATTATCATTTTTAAGTAAAATAGTAAACAAATATCTTTTAAAACTCTCAGAATTTTTAATACCTGAAATACTAATAAATATAACTCATATAAACCAAAACTCTTTAAGGGTATTAATTATTTAAGAATGTGGGAGATTTAAAAAAAAAAAGAATGTGGGAGATTTGGTTGAAGAGAGTGGCATACTTTGTATATTCCTGACTAGGTGATAAAAGTGAAATGTTAATCTTTTCCAAGATTAAGATTGCCTTAATGCAAATTCCAATGTGATTTTTAAAAAAAGTTTAAAAATACCTTAAGCACAAGAAAAAAAAACATATGTATGTATGTATGTAACTTGGAGAGACTGCCTTATCAAATAGTAACATATATTGAAAAGGTAAATTATCAAAGCAATGCAGAATTACAATCAGAACAAAGGAGTATAATAGAAAACAAAGTAAGAAATCCAAGTACATGAAAAGGTAGCATCGTAAATCAGTAGCTAAGGGGAGAATTATTGAATAAGTGGTGTGGGGATAATTTGTCAATTATCCAGAAAGATCAAGGTAGCTCCTTCAAATCATATACCAAAATATATGAGATGGAAGGATGGAAAAACAGCAACAATCATGAAAGTTAAAAGAAGAAAATATTGGTAAAAAATGTCTTCTTTTGGATTTTATGAGTCCAAACATTAAAGGAAAATACAACATGAAAGATGAATGGATTTAACCATGTAAAAAATGCACACCTCATCTCTGTCAGAAACCAACACAAAGAAAATTAAAAGGTGAGTAGTAACGTAGTAAAAATATCTGTGACATCTGTGAAAGAGAAAAGGTTAAAATACTTGATTTATAAGGAGTTTTAAATTAACAATCTCTTCAGTTGAAAAAGGATCCTGTGTACAAGATAAAAATGCAAACAAGATGAAACTTAATATAGAAAGAAAATCTTCCCACTCCAGACTGCAGGCCCTCAGGCCTTCAAACCCAAGGGAACCACCCTCACATATTTATGTCTCCTTCCAGAAATAAAACAACCACAAACTTTGCATATATTTTATTTCCTCCCTTTTTTACATATCCAAGAGAAAGCCATTCATACTGTTGTACACTTTGGGTTTTTGTTTTGTTTTGATTTAATAATACAGCTTGGAAATTGTCCCAAATCACCAAGTAAAGATTTTTTTCCATTCATTTTCAAGGCTGTATTGGTTTCCAATGTGTAAAGCTATTACAATTATATGAAGCTTTTACAAATCAATTAAGTCAAAAATGAACATTCCATGAGAACAACAACAACATAAAAAAAAAAAAAAAAAAGGGAAAGGACATGGCACATCCTCAAAAGAAGAAAGAAGTCCTTCAGCCCTGGCTAGGATGGGGAAAAGAGGTCTCTCACTCACTGGGCTGAGAATGCGAACATGTAGGACCATTCTGGGGTGTGTGGAATCAACACGAAGCATCAATTTATGTTTTGCAGCAATTTATGTTCAGGAAATTATCAGAAACACATGCACATTTATCGATGTACATTGCAGTATTATTTTATAAAAGTGCAAAATGAGAAAAAAACCTGCAATGCCCAACAATACAAGAAAAAATTCAAAGGATAGACAGTTGACAACGCAATCTTTACAATCAAGCTTTTGAAGTCCATTTAATGACATAGGAAGGCACGTATGTGCCTATGTACAAACAGTATGGATGGGGGTGGGCATAATCCAACCTATGTACAAACAGTATGGATGGTGTAGGCAGTCAGATGGGGGTAAAATAGTCAAAAACGTTAACAGCGATTATCAGCACTTTTAATTTCCTTCTTTATATGTTTTTGGCAGTTTTCTGATTTTCTAGAAATATACTTTTAAGTCAGGAAAAAACAAACATCACAAAAGAATTTTTTTTTTATTCCTTCAAAGAGAGCTAATATGCATACAGACACAATCTGTTCTGCAGGCATTCCTACGTGAGTTATTATTCTGTGTAGAGCACTAGAAAAACACTAATGCTACTCACACATTATGGTGTCCTACTTTATAAGAGCCTATTTTGCTGTGCAAATTTATCTCAGAAGAGAAAATTGCATGTGCCTATATGTTCTGGTGCTGCAATCTCAACAATGAATTAAAGGACAAATCCTGGCTAACCAGGTTAAAATTGGGAGTGCCTGTATGAGGAGACTCAATTATCTCCGTTACAAAGAGCCCTTATTTCTCTGCCTTGTGAGAGGCATCTGTCAACGATAAATTCCTGTCTCTTTTAGATCCTCTTTATCCTCCCTAACAAAAACAAGCCCAGGGAAACGACAGTTGAGTTGCACAAACCCCAGGTTTGGCCTTCCTAAGAAACTTGTCTGGAAATCAGAAGTCAAATTCCTGGCCTACATCAACCTTAGCAAAACACATCCCCCTTCAATAAACAGTCACACATTGATTGCTGAGGACTTCAGGATCAAATAAAGATCTTACCTCTGTGAATTCTTTTCATGAGTACAACTAAGAGGCTTTATTTTTGACTCACTATTTAAGAAAGGACATCTGGAGCTTACCTATCTCTCTAGCCTTATCTCCTATCCAGCATCTACTCCTCCCTCAGATGACAGTCACTGATGGGCTTATGCAATTCCCAAAAAAAAAAAAAAAAAAAAAAACCGCTTGGAGCCTTTTCTTCTCCAAGGCGTGCTCAGGCTGCTCCTCAGCATGCAGAGGCCTGGACCTTAACTTGCACCTGTTGAGGATCTAGCCCCCTTTGAAAGCCCCTTTTCAAAAGCTTCAGGGATTTTCTAACTGGAAAGCAGCTTTCCTTCCTGGTTCCCACCCAGCAAAGACACTTTGGTTTTGTTCCTGGAGAAACAGGGATTTGTATCCTGCATCCATTATACACTGGCTGAGGCATCTGGAGCAAGTAACCGAAACTCTGAAGGCTTGGGCTTCTCCTCTGTAAAGTGCACCTTCCTTCTGGAGTTTTTGAGAAGATTAACTATTCACATGAGAAATGTGAAGTGCCTAGTTGAATATATATTCTACAAAAGATGGGTTTCCTTCCCGTCTTCCATTATGAATTTCTGCCATATTAGCAAAACACGCTCCCCTTCAGTATGCAGTGCACACTGATTGTTGAAGACTTCAGGATAAAAGACCTTACCTCTGTGAATTCTTTGCCTGACTACAACTAAGAGCTTTTATTTTTGACTCACTGTTATCTTTTCTTCACCCAACATACATACACATGTGCATGTGCACACACGTGATGACGAGAGAATGCCATGGATGCGGGCTGCGCTGTCTTTGTCTTCATCTTTGTGGTCTCATGGCCCCTAATTCTATGATCTGTGCATAGACTAAGAGGTGCTAAAAATATTTGTTGAAGGAAAGTAATCGGTGTTTTAAATACATCTAAAATATTTAAAACTGCAAATGTTAGAGCCAGAAAACCAGATTTTTTCCCCCTTAAGAATTAACAATTAAAACACCAGAATAGCACTTCTTAAGAGAGTCACAATCTAATTACAAATAGACAGATCAAAGCCCCCGAGCCCTGTGAACATGACAGCAAATGTGGACGGGTGAGCACTTCAGTCAAATGGTCAGTCTGTTCTTTCCCCCACATCCTCAATTCTCATTACCTTCCAGCCTTTGAATCTCCTCAGCTGTCACTTCCAGTGTTTGATCAGATAGGGAAGCCACTTGGATGACCTAATAGAAAAGAGAAAGAGATGTGTAGATGTGTGTAAGTTTGTTTCTCTTTAAGCAGAGGTAATTCTGCCTTTCACAAAGGAGGAGGAAACATCAAACATCAAAGATCTTTTGTTTTAAGACGCCATCAGTGTCCTCAATTGGAGACCAAACCTCAGGCCTCCTTACTCTGGGAGTGGTAATTACACTGCAGACCATCACTCCAGAAGAAAAGATTCATTTAAAACATTACACAATAAACAGAAAAGACCAAAAAGATCATTTAGGAGGAGAAACATGAATAAGAATTTAAAACCACACCCATACATATTCTAGTCCCAAAATAACATGCTATTTCT
Source organism: Talpa europaea (assembly GCF_964194135.1). NCBI lineage: Eukaryota > Metazoa > Chordata > Mammalia > Eulipotyphla > Talpidae > Talpa > Talpa europaea. The sequence continues at coordinate 134,976,925 of NC_140069.1, forward strand.
TGACAATGTATACTTACAGTAATAGAATTATAGCAGCAATTGTTCATTCAATGAGGAAATAAATTTAACACTAATGAACATGACTGTGATATCGTATATGGTTTTTACACATATTCATTGGCAACTTTGCTCATAAAATTCAAGATCTACCTCCAATTACACCAAAAGGAACTCTTGCTTAGGAGCCAAAGAGACATTTTGTCCGTAATTCTCAAAGGAAAGAACAATGTGACTTGGCTAAGGTAACACACCAGCCCATGGCAGAATGACTTAGAAGGAGTTCAGTTGTAGAAGGAAAATTTCCAAAAAGAACCATGTGCAAATAGTCCAAAGCCCAAAATCCTAGATTTAAACTATCAAATAAAATGTACAAGGAAGGAAAAAAACCCTAACCCATGAGTTTGATGATTTGAAAGTAGAATGCATGTTGTACTTTATTAAATTCTTATTAAAGAAAAATCTTACACCATCCTCAAGTGAATACATACACCACACACCAATCAGTCCTCCCATAGGTAAAATACAAAGAATCAAAAGAAACCTCTCTACAACATTATGGGGTTGAATTTAGAAGTGCTCTCGTAAACAAAGCAGCACAATCAGACAGGTTTCACTGCAGAGGAAGGTTATTGAACTTACCAGCTGGGCAAAAGTGGTGACCTTTAGTCTCTTGAACAGCTCATCTTTTTTGTATCTATAATCTGAAAAGCAGGAGAGGACAAATAATTTTTGAGGCTTATTTTGCTTACTTAGAGCTATTCATTCTTTCCAGTCATCAGGTTATATGGTCTACTTTTCAAGTTATGTATATGCTGTTACATATATTACCTTGTTTGATCCTCATGCTATCCTCAACATTAGGTGTGGCGGGTCTTATCAGCTCTTCATTTACCCCCTTTGCTCTGGCCTAAAGTAGGCAGCCTAAAGTGGAATTAATTAGCTACCTTGCTGTGTCTGCAGACTTTGTGTCCCTTGCTTTTAGACTGTTAGTCTAGCATTATCCTTTCACTATGCTGTTGCTTCTCTGCCCATTCCGTATGGTGTACATGTGTGTAAGCCACTCTAAATCCTTTTCAGAACAAAGCAGGAGGGAAATGTTGGCATGTTACAAATGAGGAGAGAGACCCAGAGAGGCTGAGTTGCCCCAGCTCAAAGAGCTGAGAAGACACTCACACCCTAGTATTCTAACTGTGCCCCAAGAAGAGGACAGTTGTATTTCTGAGTTGCAAGCTGTATTAGACACACCGGACACTTCTTTTCTGGGACACGATGCTGGGTACAACATTATGACACTTACATGAATTTTGCTTCAATTCCACTTCAGTAAAAATCACCCCTTTCAGCTGTGAGATGGACATCTACTGCACCACAGTAACTGAACTGGGCAGTTAAAAATGGTTACGATGGCAAATTTTATGTGTTTTTTTTAAAGCATAAATTAAAAAATAAAATATCAAGCTAAAACACCAATATTTAGTGAATGCTACTTCTGCAGTTCTAAGGCATAACTCAAATGGGGGACTTTTGCACTTGTTTGAGTTCATGATTCTTCATATTACATTAAACAGGGTTTAAAAAATTTAGCCCACCTGACTTTAAATATCCATCCCACAGAAGCATGTTTAAATTAGCTTCCTTAAACTTTTCTGAAGATGACTGTCAATTTTGAAGCGTTTTCAGCCTGAACTCCCAGCCACCCCTTACCCTTTGCTCCTCTTCTGTGCTTTATACTGGCGCCTGTGACTCCTTAAATACAATCTCATTATTTTAGAATTACTAAAGGTTAGCTGGATAATTACTATGACCTTCACAGCAAAAATGTCTCACAAACCAAGACTCCTAGCAACAAAGGAAAGGATTAAAAGTATTTAAGATTCTTCACCTAGTGTTACTAATCATTTCTATGAATTAAAAAAAAGGAAAACCAAGCCAAAACAAAACCCCAGCACAGTTACTTTTTTTGCTGGATAGTTACTTTGGAGGATAATGTTATACGGTTTACAAAACACTTTAGGACTTGAAGTCAGAGAATGATATTATCTAAGAACCAGCTTCTGTAAATATATTGGGATTCTTATGTGGAATTAAGACTTCTCTTTCTGAAGTCTTAAAGAGAACAATTTCATGAATAACTGACCATTAACTGCAGAAAATTTCAGAACAGCTTCTTCCGTATACAACAAGAGAACCCTAGACATAATGGTGCTTCTAAAACCTACCAGGATGCAAACTCACATAGACTGAGCAGAGGCTTTAACAAGCACAACTGAAAAATCTACAGTATTTCTCTCAATTGCCACCCAAATGCCCAACAAAAGTCACTGATATAAATCAAAATGGCAATAAATCAGCCAACAAACAGTCAATACCTTTCAAGTAGTTTGCACCCTGGCATTTATCCATTGGTATTTATATATATATATATATATATATATATATATATATATATGCATGCTACCTCTGCAGTTATATATATATATTTATAAATATATATGCTACCTCTGCAACTATACACACACACACACATATAGTTAAGCAGTCTGAAATACTTCTCCATTCTAAGTATAAAATACACACGTTAAGTTTCCCTGTAACAAAAAATGTAAGTTATCTGAAACAAAAACCAGTCTTTGCTATATTCTAATGACTGGCATTTTTGATGTCCCCTCACAAGAACTAGAAATCCCACTGGGCATTTGAGCCTGAACTCTACGTACCTGGTTCTGGTCTGGAAGGACAGCCACCATTAGGACTTTCTGACATTATTACTCAGAGATAAAAGATCAAACTAGACGTTTGACAGTAAACTCTAAATTTTATAAGAAGGATGACTTGGAAAGCTCTGTCCGTCTGTCCTTGCAAGGGCGATCAGCTTTAAGAATGGAGCCCTCTACTACCCTGGCTTCTCCCAAAGTCTGCGATGGAGACAAGGAACCCTAGTTTGTGATATGTTATCAAGTTTTGCATCCCCAGTAAGTTGGGAGGCTACGTCTCTCTCTCTCGAGTTACTGGAAGGACAGAGATCTGACTATCCAGGATGTTTAGCATTGGGTCCAACTAGTGTCATCTACCCACCAGAAGCCGAGAACAGGCTTTGTGAGCAGTCAATGGACACAGTGTGTCTATTTTCCCTAGGCAGAGTTGAAAGAATATTCGGGTTACAAAGGAATGCTGAGTTTTCAGGGTTCTGTTAAAAGGCACTATTAGCAAAGGGAAGTAGGGCCACAGTGGAAGACAAATCAAAGGAAGCAGCAGAACAAGGTCTGTGGTTTCACAGAGAGACATGGCCTCCAAGGAAACCCGAGGAAAGCGACGGGTCTCGGGTGTCAGGAGACAAAACCGTATTCTCCTCCCTTTTGCCCCAAAAGGACACCGATAACAGAAAACAGAGAAGGAACTGTCTTCCAAGTACAGATCCCGAACCAGAATCTGAAGTAATTCTAGTCAGGAGTGCAGCATAAAGGGTGTGAGGCAGGATGATAGGAAACTCCTGTCTTACTGAAAGGAAGCCTACAGCTTCTAAGAGGGAAGGCTAGTATTTTCAAGGCCAGATTCCAGAGAGATAATCTCCATTCAAAGTTTAGATATTCAAGAAACCACAGTGTGCTTTTAAGAAATGTTCTGAGCAGGGTTTCGGCAATCTGGGTGGAACAGGGCATTTTTATGGGGCAAATTTCTGGTGTGGACATGTGAGCTTTCACTCAGTTACACATGGATAGGAGGTTGAAAGAGACTACCAACCAAAACAGAAGCAGGCCAGCTGAATTTTGCCTGCTTTGGAAGAAATAAGGATGACCACAATGAAGCATAGGTAAGTAAACAAGATTTTTTCATTGTTTAAAATTTTAGCATCTATTTGAAAGTAGAAACTTGTTTTGTATATAATGTATAAAATATGAAATATAATAAGGCCACACCATGACATTACACATTCAGAAACAAATGTCTGTGGCATTAGCCCTTAGAGCAAAAACGTGGCAAAGGACCGAGTCAGCAAAGGCTGTTTTGAGTTCCCATCCTATCTATTGTCTGGGGTATTCTTAATACCACAGCAATTCAAAAGGAAGAGAAACATTATCATTTAAATTAAAAGCCCTGCTGTGTCAAAACAAAAGTTCTGGTGAATTCTGGATTTGTAATATTCTCTTCCCAGAAGATATATATTACTTGAGCCAAGTCCTGAACTGTTATTAATCAGAGTACTTCTTTGCTACCATTAGCTAAATACCCCCCTAGCACCGGGGTCTCCTGAAGATATGAGCAAATCCATCTTAGAAAATAGATGTTTCTATTTCTTTCTTGATTCTGGCCTTCATGTGTACATTTTACATCCATTCTGGACAAAGATTGAAAAATTATGATTCTGTACCAGGGCAATGCACCCAATGACTGGTAGCATATCTTTGTAGAAGATTAGTTTTTAAAAAGGATGTGTATGAAATATGATTTTTAATTAAAAGAAAGAGGACAGCAATGAATCTATAATGCATAACACTGCTTTTTAAGAATAAGCTCTTTCTTGCACCTCCAAGTTTTTCATGAAACTAATTTATACTCAAAAGAATGTTAGGAAATAAGAGAGGTATTATGACTCCCACCTCAGGCATAAAGAAAAAAACTCAGAAAGATTAAGTACTTACAGTACTTTTTCACAAAAGTCCAGAAGACTGAATGAAGCACAGTGAAATCAGAAGCTGGGGTCTCTCACTGGTTCACTGTAGTTCATTCCACATTCCAACATTAGCACTTCCTGTGGGATGTCAGGCAGAATTGACCCATAGGCTACCATCTCAGAAGGCTAGTACCACCATCTCGGGAAGCTTGGTACCTGGTGTGTCCTATGTCCTTCTGAGCACCTGCCAGGCTGGCGCACCTGGCCCCCACACCTCTCAGGATATGTCATGGGCGGCTAAGGTTGTTAATAACCAGTGGACGAAGCAACTACAGGGCTCCTTTATCCCAAACTACCGATGGTCTTACTCACTTTTTTTCATCTCTTCTAGCTTCTCAATGTATTTAGTCATACTGCTACCTAAAAAGAGAACAAGGATTTTAGATATGCTTTTAATGAAAGAAAACAAGTAACACTGTGAGTATTCCCTACAAATATTCTTATGGAATTAGAGTAGGCTAATAGATTTACTATTTACTGTAGTAAAGTTCCTTTGGATTTTATAACATCATTTAAAAGATGAGGCATCAAAGGGTAATACTTGGGTCAGATGTATATAAGGTGCGGTGCACAAGTCCTAAGCAGGATGGAGGATCCCTTCAATGTCCCCCACACTCCCCCTCACCCCTGATCAAGACTTCCTCCTCTGCCTTTGAGCCCTCGGTAAGCTCGTAGGGAAGCTAGGCAGAGATAGAGAACGAAGAAGCAGTAGTCTTTGAATCTTTAAAATGTGCCACTGTGGCTATTACCCAAGCAACCTCTCCTCTCTGCTTATTCTTTGTGGTTTCCTCCTCTTTCTTGAACTTGCTCCTCCACAATTCGTGCTGATGGTGCAGCTTAAACTAGACCACACAGTCTGTAGGCTAATATTCACCACAGATTTGATTTGCTGAAAAATAACAGTGGATTCCCGCCACTGTGGAGAGTCCCCGGCCCTCATGTTTTATAGTCTGGTTCTACAATAAGGCTGCAGCCAAGGTGGTTTGGAGGGCTTTCTTACATTAAAACTGGGCCAGGAGCACTTGGTTTCCGAATGAACTGAAGTCTAGTTCTTATGCCAGGGGCCATTATTCTTTACTGGGCAGGCTTTGATTCGCTTCAATTCAACACAGCAAGCTCGACCTGGCAGCTAAGCGCTATCGCAAAGAAGCAAAATGTTTGAAATAATGTCTCGTTTCTAAAATTGTGCTCCCAACTTTTAAGACTTGAGAGGGTCTAGTCAGATTCTGTCCCAACTGCTGATAAAAGAAATGCTGCTTTCTTTCCCATGATGGCATGGACTGTTGTTTCAAGGGCTATTCTGAAATGTTCTTCACGTGTTAGGACAGAAACAGAAAGAAAATTTTTGCTCTGAAACCCAAAATTTCTTTCCGAAACACAACTTAGGTCATTTGTTATTATTAAAGCTTTACCATGAATTCATTGTGGAATAAAATCCCACTGATCTGTGGAAAGTTTTTTTCATCTGAAGACACAGTCTTTGGACCAGGACTAGAGAAGAGGACTCTGTAGTCCTAGACCCCAACAGCACCTTTCCAGAAGCTGGGTGGGAAGTGTTGGCAGTTCGGGCTGCTCGGAAGGCCTGAGCCTTCTCCACAGAGACATGGCGCCCAGAGAGGACTAAAGACCAGGACTAGCACCAAAGAGGGTCTGTTCCAGGCTCTTCGGGCTGGAATGGACCTAAGATGTGAACAGCTCTCCAGAGCAAGAACCAGGCATTCTTCCTGGACACACAGCCCCTCTCCCCTGCAGCTCCCCACTCGGGCGTGCACAGAGGGGCCAGAAGATGCAGGGGGGCACAAGGCCATGAGCTGTGTTGAATGGCCTGCAACCCACCCTTAAACTGCTTCACACAGCTTCTGATTGGAAGCCCGAGGCCCGACAGTGGCACGGCGTTGATGCTGGGGCTTCAGGCCGTCTGCTCAGAGGATTGAGGAACAAATAGGATTTACTGACTGGTCCTGAGACACAGCAAGGAGGTAACTAAACCAGGATTAGGATTCCCAGCCTCTGGTTTCTACAACAGCTCACAAAAAGACCCTGCTTCTCTAGGTGTTTATTTAAAAAGACAAAACAAAACAAAACACGATTTCACTGTGAGGTAAATATGTAGAAAGTGTCACTTCCTTAATAATACCAAGTGGGAAGCGTTTTGTGTTCTAAATTCCCTGAGGCACACGACGCATGGAAAACAATAGCCAACCTTATTATAAAGTCTTTATTATTAAAACATTGCATTTCCCATCTGTAGTGATTTCTAGTCACAAAGTGTCTAAAACCCATTTCTCAATCGATTATGAACATGTTCAGAGTATTTACAAAGCACTTCATCTTGTATGAGCGAGCCTCCCCCAGAACGACGTTGTGAGCTAGGCTGGAACTTGGACTGTTTATTTTTCCCACTAATGGGGAAGGCAGAGAAATAGAATCTTTGGCATAGGTATCAGGTATTTGGGAAAATTAAGAAAAAAATCCAAGAAGGCCACTGATGAGAAACTCCTTTCATTCTAGACATTCTGTCCAAGACAGGGGAAGAAATGAAATTGGAGGATTTCTGCATTGCTTCAATTGGAGAAACAAGACAGAAGGACAGCTAAACACCACCAAAAAATCCTTGAAAGGGATTTCAGAAAGCATGACAAGTAGTATTTTATCCCACTTCATATACTTCTTCTTTCTTAACTAAGCAGCTTATCTCACTGGATCTAATTTCCTCTGAACATTGTTTTTTGATTACCTTTTAAAAAGACTAGAAATGAATCATTTTTATAATTCATTTATTTTTAAGTACATCTCTTTGTTTTATGCAAAAGTAGGGAGTTTAAAATAAAATCAGTGAACCGGTCCTTTTTTTTTTTTTTTTTTAAATTGAAATTACACATTACTGCCAGATAAATTTTCCTAGACAAGACTTTGATTAAAAAAATAAAATGTCAGTGGCTCCCCATTGCTTATTGACTAAACTTTAAAGTCCTTGGTCTAGCACTGAAGGCGCCAACATCTTACCTACCTCTTCAATCTTGCCTTAATTACTAAACTTGACAGACTCTCTGCGAGTCTTTGGTTCTCTAACATGTCACCTTGTCCCCCTAATCATAATAGCTCACCCAGCAGGAAGCGACCTTTCCCTCCTCTGAACTTCCACCGCACTCAGCTTACCACTCGCCAGGCATTCATCACCAGACTGCCTTATTTGTGTGCAAGTCTTATCTACCTTATTATGCTGAAAGCCCAAGACTATTTACACATGCACAGAATGTCTTTATCCATACCATTGTTTAGCATAGGAGCCACTAAAAAATCGGCTAAATGAAATATACTATGAAAATCTATCTGCAGAGTCTTTCTTTATAACGAATGATTTTATAATGCAAATAATCACACCCTAATTTGGTTTGCTTTTTTGTACACCTGATTTTCTTTAAATGATGCACAATTTGATTTATGCACGGTGTATGTTCTATGTAACCCATATTGGCTAGGAGCTCAGGTAACCTAGCAATTTATAAGGTGCTGTTTAGCTTCTACTTAGTTTATAATTTAAGTTGCAACAAAAGAGGTATTTGAAAAGTTTTACAATTAGGATCTAAAAGAAAGAGACAACCCGGCTGTATCAATAGTGCTATGCAAAGATAGAGCACAATCGATGAACCGAGTGACTCATTCAGTAGATTTTTCCCTTTGTTTTTCTATAATTTAATAACATTATTTGTACTGAGCCAGTAAGAAAAGCAAGTGATTTTGAGCAGCAGTAATCTAAAGTGGGTAAGATTTATAAGGCACGAATTCAGTTGCTAAGAGACAACTCTATTGCTTTATTTTTCTTCAATATTTCCCTCCTCTATGGAGAACTTCTTTTGGCTCAGAAGGAGCAGAAAGCGTGAAAAGAGGCACAGTGGTCCTTTGTTAATCTCAATAAGTTATACGAGGGTATAGTGCTTTCTGGTTTGTAAAAGGCTTTCACATACATTTCGCCCTTTGACATAAGAAGCAGAATTAAATACCAAATAAAAATGAAGAGTACCTAGTCTGCAATGAGTTTGCATGCTTAAGATCAAGGCTATTAGCGAATATTCAGGAAAAGTAAAAACTAAAGAAAAAAAAAGGTAAATGACTAGGATGTGTGGCGGTAAAAGAAGTAAGGTGAATTTTAAAAAACTGCAAATAAGGCTAGGGAAGGCAGTGGAGAAAATCTACAGAATTTTAGAAAGCTAAAGAAATTTGAAATTCGATTGACTATAGATTGAAAGGAGGGGATAATGCAAGCGATGAGCAAGTGTGGGAGACTAACAAAGGGAGAGCCCTGTGGTTTGGAAAGTGTCCCTTAATCGGCCTGCAGCGCTGCAGAACAGAAACCCAGAGAGGGAGCTTGAGAATACAGGAGAACCCTGCAGTGGAGACTGAACAAAACGCCGTCAGGGATTTCATCAGAAGCAAAATCCATTCATGGCACAGTCTGGCAAAGCTGGGGAGCTGGTAAAATACACTCAGGCACCTATGGAACAAAAGAAATATTTGAAGTTCAAAATAATTCATAGTGCTAGCCACAGCTATACACGTGTGCTTGAATTTATAAAGAGTCAGAAGTATAGATTAAAAAAAAATAATAATAATCTTTACCCTGAAAGAAGACATCAGTCTTAGAAGAACTCAGTAGAGGGTGATTTGGTTAAAGACAGGAGATATCATGAAATTCTTGAGTTCTTGTGATTAATTCTGAACTGCTCACTGCTTGGTAAGAAAAGATTAACGACCCATCTACTTAGCCTAGAAATGAACTGCTCATTCATTCCTGTGCCTATTTCCACTGCTTTGACTGCAGAGCTTACAAACAACCCCCAGATAGGAGCTCCTTACCCTTATTTGGGTTAAAGGTCATTCCTGTGCTTTCTTCAGCAAGACTTCTCACTTTTTTCAGCTCATAGCACACATCTAAGTGATAATATCTGGACAAAACACTGGGGCTTGGGCTGCCCAGGCCCTGATGGCAACCCAGAGGGCAGAAGAGATCTGTATCTTGACATACAACCCAAAGGCCACTGCACACCAGGTGGAAAATTTTCTATGAATATGCAGGGAGGAAAGTCACAAAATACAAAGAAAAAAATTAAAATATTTCCCCTAAATTGACTTTAAAATAATTTATATTTTAAAGACATCTGAAATAATAAAACATCAAAAATTAGGATGAGATTTTAGTTCCCACAATGATTTCAAAATACTTTGAGTTTTAAGCAATGAAGCACACTTTGGTCCTTCCAAAAGTTATTATAAAACTAGTTATGGGAGGTTTCTGCTTCCAGGAAGATGAGGTAAGTGTACTTTTCTTTACTACTCCAGCTAAGTATAGCAAAAATTCTGGACGGTCCACACAATGGGAGAAAATATTTGCAAATCATATTTCTGATAAGGGTTCAGTATCGAGAGTAAGAACACTTATAACTCAATAATAAGACGAAAAATAACCCAATTAAAAAACAGGCCAATGATTTGAATAGCCATTTTTCCATATATAAATGCCAATGAGCACGTAAAAAGGTGCTCGACATCACTAGTCATTAGGAAAATGCAAATCAAAACCACAATGAGATACCACTTCACACCCACAACCATGACTGTAATCTGAATGATAGACAATAACAAGCATTGTCGAGGATGTGGAGAAAATAGGGCCCTTCCCCCATCGCTGGTAGGAATGTAAGTGGTGTGGCTGCTTTGGAAAACAGTTGGACAGTTCCTCAAAAAATGAAACAAGGAGTTGCCATATGGCCAACAATTCAACTGCTAGATATATAAATAACCAAGAGAATTGAAAACAGGTTCACACGAAAGCACGTACACTAACATTCACAGAAGTATTAAGCCAAAAGTGTAAGCAAACCAAATGTCCATCAGTGGATAAATGGAAAAACAAAATGTGGAATATCTGTACAGTAGAATATTATTTGACAGTAAAAAGGAATGAAGCACCGAAACATGCTGCAACACAGACGAGCCTTGAAGACATTATACCAAGTGAAAGAAGCCAGACACAAAGACCATAAATTGTCTGAATCCATTCATAAGAAATGTTCAGAATAAGCAAACCCAAAGATACAGAGTCAGAGTTAACAGGATAAAAGGAAGGAATGGGAAGTGACTGCTATCGGATGTGGGGTTTCTTTAAATGTTTTACAATTAGACAGTGGGGATGATCTCGCAACTTTGTGACTGTGCCAAAAAAAAAAAAAAAAAATGCCAAGTAGAAAAAAGACTGGAGAAAAAGGAAACACAAAACCTGACAATATGCACAAAACAACTATAAGAAGACTTTGGTGGAGAGAGGAAGAGAGACTGGCTAGGAAACTCAGGACCAGAGGAATGACATGCTGGTTAACAAAGCCTGGGGTTTTGTTTGTTTGTTTATTTTTTGCCACGTATGTACTAGACTTGGAGTTGGAAAAAAAAAAAAAAGGGCAGCAACCTAGAAATATCAACAGGGAGACCAAAAAAAAAAAAAAAAAAATATATATATATATATATATATATATATTAGAGAGAGAGAGCTTGCCAGTGAAAGGACCAGCAAAGGGGCAGCCTAGCAAGATAGAAAACTCTCAGTTAATGACTGCCCTACTCCAGGCGAACACCACCCTTCCCTGCCAGCAAAGGCCAAATGGGGAGCCTCAGTTTCCATGCTGGGCTTTGAGAAGGTTCCATCCAAGTACCAGATAGAGAAAGAAGATGGAGCTGCAAAAGTACTCAAAGACACAATTGCTAAAGGTCCTCCAGATTTGGCAAGTGACATACCTACAGAGTTATAGAGAAGCAGAGTGCAGTCCAAATGGGACACACCAAAGAAATCTACACCATGACATATCATAATTAAATGTCTAAAAACTTAAGAAAATCATGAAAGCAGAAAAAGGACACCTTAACTAAATGGGAAAAATAGTTCAAATAATAGCTTTCTCATCAGAAATCATGGCAGCCGGAAGACAGTGATGCAGTATTTTTTAAGTACTAAAAAAAGAAAGAAAAAAAAGTCCTATCCCCAAAGAAAATGCCCTCCAGGAATGAAGGGAAATCAAGACTTCCTCAAATGAAGGGAAACTAAGAGAATCTGTTGCCAGAAGAACTAACCTAAAAGAATGGCTAGAGGAAGTTCTCTAATGAGAAAGGAATGCTAAAAGGAGGCCTGGAACATCAGGAAAAAAGACTACAGTAAGCAAATGATGGGACTATACATTCTTTTCAAGTGCCTGTGGAACATATACTAAAATAGACCATATCTTGGGCAATAAAGTGAATATCCATACATTAAAAAAAAAACCCTGAAATATATAGAGCGCATTCTCTAACCACAATGGAATCAAACTGGAAATCAGTAACAGAAAGATAACAGGAAAATCTCCAAACACTTGGAAGTAAACAATACATTTCTAAATAATCCATAGGTCAAAGAGTGAGTCCCAAGGGAAATAAAAAACTACACTGAACTGAGTGAAAATTAAAATACAACAAATCAAAATTTGTGGGACATAAAGCAGTGCAGAGAGAAATTTACAGCACTAACTGCAGACATCTAAAGTGGGGGAGGGAGAAGTATTAAAACAATAAAAACACCCATCTTGAGAATCTAGAAAAAGGAGAGCAGAAATAATCCTAAGCAAAAGGAAGAGAAAAATAAAGATAAGATCAAAAAAACAATGAAAGTGAAAACAGAAAAGCAATAGGGATAATTAATAAAATCAAAGCTGCTTTTCTGGAAGTATCAATAAAATGATGAGTCTGTAACAAAGGGGAAAAAAGAGAAAAGGCACAAAATCACCAATATCAGGAACAAAACAGGTGCTATCACGTCAGATACTACAGCCACCAAAGAGATGATAAGGGAGTAGTATGAACAACTCTACAGTCATATATTTGAACATTTAGATGAAATACAATAATTCCTCAAAAAAAATGCAAACTGCCACAATTTATCGAATATGAAAGAAATAATTTTAATATCCCACAACTATTGAAAAACGAAATTGAAAAATTTAAAACTTAAAGATTCCCCCCAAATCTCCAGATTCAGATGCTTTAGAGGACATAATTATACCAAATGTTTAAGAAAGAATTAACACCAATAATACATACACAATTTCTTCTAGAAAATAGAACAAGAAGCGACACTTATCAACTTGTTTTATAAGGCAAATATCAACTCTGTTACTAAAACCAGGCAAAGACAGTAAGGAAATTAAATAAAATTACAAACCAATGTCCCTCATGAATACAGACACAAAAATCTTCAACAAAACAATAAACAGAACTCAGCAATGTGAGTTTACACAACATTACTAAGTGAGGCTTATTCCATGGAAACAGACTAGAACAATATTTGAGAATGCATCAATGTAATTCACTGTATTAACAATTTAATTCACCGTATTAAAGAAAAAAATCTATATCAATTGATTCAGTGAAAGCATTTGATAAAATTCAACAGTCATTCATAATAGAATCTCTCACAAAAATGGAAATAGGAGGAAATGTCCTCAAACCGATACAACCAACATTTTACATCATAGTGATGAAAGACTGAATGCATTCCCCCTAAGATAAGGATGTTTGCTTCTACCACTATTGGAAGTCTGAGCCAGGGTGGAAAAGGAAATGAAAGGTATACAGACTGAAAAGGAAAAGGAAAAAAAACCAGCTTCCTTTGTATAGATGACAAATTGTCTACATAGAAAAGTCCAAGGAATTTATTTTAAAAACTCAACTTGTCCCTAATAACTGAGTTTAGCAAGGTCCCAGGGTACAAGATCAATATACAAAAATAAGTTACATAAATAGACTAGCAATGAACACATGCACACCAAAAATACAATACCATTTACCATTTTCCTCTTCCCCCAATTAAATACTTAAGTGTAAATCTAACAAAACATATATAGCACTTATATACTGAAAACTATACAATTCTGATGGAAGAAACCAAAGAAGATATAAATAAATGGACATACTGTGTTGACGGATGGGAAGACACAGTTATGATGTCAATTCCCCACAAATTGACCTACAGGTTTACTGCCACTCTTATCAAAATTACAGCAATTTATTTTATAAATGCAAATATTATTACTCTAAAATTTGCATGGAAAGGCAAAGGAACAATAGTAGCTTAAATAAGTTTGTAAAGAAAGGTGAGAATAATTAGTCTAACCAATTTAAATATTCAATTTACTACATAGCTTCAGAAATCAAGATGATGTGGTACTGGTAGAGAGACACATGGATCAAAGGAACAGAACAGAGAATCTAGAAACTGATTCACATAATATGTTCAACTGATTGTTGACAAAGGTAGACAAGCAATTCAATGGAGGAAAGGTAACTGGGTACCAGGCCGAGTAGACACCCGTAAGCAAAAAGCTAACCTTGATCTAAGTTTACATGCTTGATTCAGAAATTACCTCAAAAATGTATTATGGACTCAAATGTAAGACCTACAACTATGAAGCTTTTAGAAAAAAGTATGATAGAAAATCCTTGGGATCTTTGCTGGGCAAAGAGTCCTTATGTTTGACAACCAATGCCTGATCCATGAAAGGAAAGACTGATAAATTGGACTTCAACAAAATTAACGATGTTTCTTCTTCAAAAGACCCTGTGAGGAGGATGAAAAGAGAAGCTACAGACTGTGAGAAGAGATATACCGTCCACATATCCAATATTTTAGTAGCGAGAATATATAAGGACCATTTCAAAACTCAACTGTTAAGAAGCAAACAATCCACTTAGAACATAAGCAACACACACGAACAGAACATTTCACTGAAGATGCTCACGTAGCAAATCAGCATGTAAAGAGATGCTCAGCATCAAGGCTACGTGGTGTGTCACTGCTCATCTATCAGAGTGGCAAAAGTAAAAACGGTGACACCACCAAATGCTGGTAAGGATGTAGAGACACAGAATCACTCGTCCCTTGCTGGTGGGAATGGCCAGCCCCTAGCAAATGTCGTGGCGGTTTCTTAAAAAACTGTACACACACCTGCCATTCAACACAGCAACTGCACTTCTGGGCATTTATCCCAGGGAAATGTTTATGGCACTTTAATTTGTAAGCGTCAAAATGCAGAAAAAGATCCAATTGTTTTTCAGCAGGAAATGATCTGTAAATGTGGTACATCCATACTAGGGAACACGTCACAACAACAACACAAAATGAACTACCAACCTGTGCAACAACTGGACAAATCTGAGAGTTATGCTAAGTGAAAAAAATCAATGCAAAAAGATGTCTACTGTACAATTCCATTTATTTAGCACTTGTGATTTCACAAGATAACAGAGATGGAGAACAGGTGAGTGGTTGCTGGGGGTTAAGAAGGGGTGAGGGTGGAAGTAGATGTGACTTTAAGAAGGTGACATGAGGGATTCTGGTGGATGCAAATGTTCTGTATCTGGACTGCTTGTGTTAATGGCAATACTATGTTTATGATGCCGCACTATAGCTTGGCAAGATGTTACCCTGGGAAACTGGGTAAACCATGGTAAAGGGTACATGGGACCTTTGTATTACTTCTTATAACTCCATGCGAATCTGTAATTACCTCAAAATACAGTTAACTCCAAACAGAAAGTTTAACTGGCAAAATCACTAGTTACGAAAAATCTCAGGCTATAAAAGGATATCGCTCATTACAAAGTAGTGTTTTAAAAAAAGAATTGGATATTAGTATCTCAACTTCAAAAGAATTTAAGATTAATTTCAGGGACCATTACTAAGTCAGATATCAGTTATGAATTATAAGGATTTTCCAGGAAGAAAAAGAAAATAAAGATATAGACATATCTATCTGAAATCACCTCAGCTCTTAATAATTTTTAGTTTTAAGAAGGTATGAAGTTCCAAAAGAAATGCATTCCTTTAGCACTGACTTTTAAGACATGATCTGGACTCCTCAGGAAAAAAAAACAAAACAGCACTTTTAATCAAAGCAAGTAGCTTATTCTGGGTCCGAACTGTAATTAAGGGGAGACAGGTAGAGATGGAGGCGTTGAAGGGATCTGCACAGAGGGAAAGAGGCTGGGGGAAAAGAGGCTGGGGCGCAGGAGAGGGGCACCAGGACCTGGCACCGGCTCTCCAGCCAGGTCTCTCTTCATGCCTCATACAAATCCTCCTTCTGTCTCCTTTACCAACTTCAAGTACATCACATGACCTCTCTGCCACAATTTCCTCCTCCTCAAAAACAGAGATACTATTTTTCACCACCTATCAAACAGGATATTTGCAAGGATAAATATCTGTACAGCATGGAAATAGCTGAAAGAAATAGTCTCTGTAAATGTGGTTCATTTGAAACATTTAATTTAAGCCTATTTTATCGGAGAAAACATACATAATGGAAGATAATGATTTTGAAGGTGACTGGAGAAAGAGGAAGACAAAATGAATGAGATTTAAACAAAGTCAATATCCCAGTCTCTCTTCTAGTCGTCTTGAGGTTATCAGTGGAAAATTAGGTATTGCTAAAGACCTGTGGTATCCCAATCCAGGATCAAAACCACCTTAACAGGATGGATTTTCCACAGCAGACTTTAAAAAGTTATAAAAAGTAAACAATTAATAAACAAACAACTAAAATCTCACAAGAGTGAGAGTCCAGTAGGGGCCTAGGGGAGTGGTCATTATCACGACACTGAAAAATGTTAAAAGCACAGAAATAAGCAGTAACACTCTTAAATCTCATTTTACCTGAATTGCAGCACTAATTTAATTTTGTCTGGTATTTTAGTTACTCATTCAAGTCCGTCTGCCTCCACTTGAATCTAAGCTCTTTGATTGCAAAAATCACGATTCACACTCATCTTTATATGTCCCGTAATCCATAACTTTGCATGTAATTGGCACTCTGCAAACACTGAATCAACAAACGTGCACATGTATAATCCATTACTCCCAGTTTAAAGAAATACAGTCAAGGTGTTCCAAAATAGAGGTTGACCTCAGTCCTGCAACATATTGAACAAAGTTCTCATCAATTTCTCAATGTAAACTATGATAAATTAGGTGAATGGAAATTTTTACTGGTAATCTGAAAAACAGCTTTCAAAGAGACCAGGAAGCCCTGAATCTAGAACACCACCAGGTAAGAGACTGAGAAACTCGTGTGATTTTATATCAGACCAGGCATGACAGGTTGCTTTTTTTTTTTTTTTTTTTTTTTTTTTTTTTATTTTTTTATTTTTTATAGAGGCATGCTTTATTTATTTGTTTGCTGGTTTGTTTGTTTTGTTTATACATGCACTGGGTACAGTCAGAAGCGCGGGAGGGTGAGAGAATCCACCAGAGCCAGAGCGGGGAGCAGAGCAGGCAGAAGGACCGAAGTACACTGCTGAGGGGAGCAGCGGGCGGCAGGAGAGGTCTGCGCGCCATGTGGGACCCTCCTCTGGTGGCCGGGGAGCAGCCAGGGATCGAACCGGCGCCGCAGAGGCCGCGGGCAGCTTCGCAACCCAGCGCTCAACCGCTGCGCCACCGGGGAGGCCCATGACAGGTTGCTTTTTGTCAATCATTAGCCATTGGATTTAAAGAAAAAAAATTCAATTTTATAATCTTTACTCACCAGTGTCCAGTCTTGACTTGACATGCTGATACCTGGGGTTTTGTGGTATCCTTTTGGTCAGATACTAGGAAAAAAAAAAAAAATCACAATTTATTGGTTTAATATAATATGGACAAGAGACTGCAAAGTTGAAAGAGTGGTGCTTCTAAAAGTAGAACAAATGCTAAAATCTCATTGAATTTAAAGATGGACGATCCACTGTCCCCTCAATATAATACTCTTCTCTGCTGCATCTCCATGGGTGAAGATGGTTATCTTGTTTCTGTCAAAACACTTCCATATTTTGTCAAAATAATCTCACAGCACCATGTAATTAGGAAAACAGCTCTTAAAAATTATTTCTGACATTGAGCCAAAATTGGTCTCCCTTTAATTTCCACCCAGGCCAACTGTTGCAACTGAGAGTAAACCACTTCCCTCGGCCTCAAGAACTCCTTTAAAAGAACAAAAGGCTGCTTTCTTGTCCTTCTTTTTCATTTTATTCTTTGTATGATGGCATCTAGCCATCTCCTCTGGACACCTTCTAGATTTTATCTACATCTCCCCTAAAAAGTGGCGCGCAGACCCAGGCCTGGGCACAGATGCTGCCAGGCTCGCACCCGGTCTGGCATTGTCTCCACCGCTGGCCTGCAATCTAAAGTTTCACGCTTGACGTTATGATGGCATCTGTTCCTGGGCAGCTGGGGCACATCACTGGTTCATCACAGGGTAAGTTTATGGTCAGCAAAAACACCCACACCAAGTCCTCCCATCCTGTTCTCTGGTACTGAACTCTGAATCCAAGCACAAGACTTTTACCAGCTAAGTTTCAGTGACATTTGGCAAGCCATTAAGTGAGGGCCAAGCTAATAAATACAGACATTACAGAAATTAGCTTTCTCACGTTATTCTTTTTTTTTTTTTTCTGATCTACAAGTATGAAAAATGATGTGCTCGGTAACAGGTAGCTGTGGAATGTGAGGTTAAAACCAGGTAGTCAATACCCTTCCAGGTTCATCTTCTGCCACTCTCCTATCTGTTTCCATATTGAATTTGCACAGATGGTCCCCAAATGTCTACACTCATCCAGCTCTCCTGTCTTAGCAAATGTCTGCCCAGAAAGCCTTTCCCCAGCGGGTCCCTGGGCAAGTCTTCACTTCCTCTGTAAGCTGTCTCTGGCAGGACCAGGCACCTTCTTTGTCCTGGCTTGCAGCATATCACACCCCGTACCATTGATTACACCTTGAGCTTCTATCCTAGTCTATGACTTTCTTGAAAGGTAGGGACAGTAACTTACTCAAATTTGTATTCACCCAGGCTCCCAGTACGTGGCATGCCCACATATTGATATTCAGTCAATAAATGAATACCCAGAATGAGGACTGTATTCCTGTAACTACCTGCTTCCTTAGAAGAGAACATCAAAGCCCCCAAAATCTACATCACTTGTGCTTGAAAACCTCATATAATGTGTCCCATTGAGAGGACAGAAAAAGAAATATTTTATATAAAAATACTTTCAAATGACCCCTAAAACATAAGGCATTATAGACAACTGTGATGCCACACTAGCTGCTGGTCAGAGTTTTGGATTTCAGGAACCAGGAAGAAATTTTTAGACACCTACAGAGATTTATCGACTTTTAATTTTGCCAGGAAGGGCATAAAAAACAAAATCGAAGCAAAACATCACAACGACATCTGCTATTTCATAATAAAAAGGAAGAAAGAAAAAAATTGCAGACTAAAAAGGTCAATCCACCAGTGTTATTGTAAAACTCATGACATTGTCTGCATTTTTATTTCGCCCCAGGCAAGGACAACCGCAGCCGTAGATGTTTAGCTCTGGTCCCCAGCTATGTGTGTGCGGCCTGAGCTACTTTATCTTGGAAGGGTGCAAAGCTCCTATCCTCACCCCATCAGTGGCTCACTGTCTATACCAAGTAACTGACACAAAGTCCAACTACTTCCTTCACAAAGATGGAGAAGACTCATAAGTAGGAGGAGGAAAATACACAAAGCTTGAAAGATGGGGGCTTAGGATGAGTTCTCCAGAGGAACCCACAAGATGGCAAAGCAAAACAGAAACTGAAAAAGCAATCAAACAAAACAAAGGAAAACATGCGCCCAGTCAATCTAGAAGACCACCAGACAAACAACACGTGAAGGCGCATATCAGAACTTAAAGTTATCTCAGGCTAAGAGGTTTTCTTCTTTCCTTTCCTATTTTTTTTTCCCTGCACATTGTATTTTCATTTCTATATGCTATTTCCTGTTTTTACTTTTGTTTTGTTTTCCCCACTAGTTTCCTAGCAAACGCTTCTTTTGAAAAACTCCAGGCTGAGTTTCCGCTGAACCGAGGGGGATTTGTCCATACCTAAGCCAACATAGTTGAGAAGTGAGGGTGTCCCTGGGGAGCAGGTGTGGTGGCAGCAGAGTGATGGGGGGGGGGGAGTGTGGACAGCTGCAGCTGAGGGGCCCCTTTCCCACCCTCGTTTTCCCTTACATCGACTAATGAGAAATCCATATGGCACAGCAGAAAAATGTGCTATTTCTTTTGCATTCTGGTCCAACCTCTAGTTCCTGACTTTCTAGTATCCACGACAGTGCAAGACTATGAGTGTGCACCTCTCTGTTCCACGCACCACTAAGTTAGGGAACAGCCATGCTTTTTCCCTTCAAATTCTTGCTTTGGGGGTGACTACTGTTTCTTGACCTACTGACCAACTGGCTTGCTTTTTTTCCTCTCTCTCAATTACATAAACAGGATGGAATGGTGGAAAGTGAAAGAGCTGAGAAAAGAAGCGGTCTCAAGGACGACTATTCATCCATCCAACAAAGCCTTATTGAGGCCCGACCATTCATTCAGCTGACACTTACTGGGTGTCGACCAGGAGCAAGCCACTGTGCTGAGGACACGGGGGTAAAAACAACACCGTGCCTGCCATCCAGCTCTCGTGATACTTGGAAGAAAGACAAGGGAACAGACAGATGCTGCCTGTGTGATGAGCAGGTAGCGGGTGAGACGGGCACCTAATCCAGACCGGAGGAGTCAAGAGCTGTTTCATGAGGGGTGGCTTCTGAGCTGGATTCTCAGGGCCACGGAAGTTAGTCAAGCCAAAGAGAGGGTGGGAGGTACAGGGTTCCTCATAACTGGCAACCCTTCAGAGGGGCAACTTGGGGTTGAATGGGGCTGAAGAGGCAGGCCGGGGCACCTCATAAAAGGGTGTCCATGCTAAGAAGTCTGGATTATATCCTGTTCATCGCTGGTTCTCGAACAGAGGTGATTTTGCTCCCTCATCTCTGGGGGAAATCATTAGTATCTGAAGACATTTTAGGCTGTCAGAAGTGGGTGGAGGTGCTACTGGTATCTAGTGAGTAGAAGCCAGGGATGCTACTAAACATCCCACAAGCTGGGAAAGCCTGTCTTCTCCCTCAACAATTAGCTGGCCCCAAATGTCAATAATGTTGAACTTGAGAAACCCAAGTGTAGATGATAGGGAGTCACTGGAGATATTTAAGGAGGAGTGGCGGTATCAGATTTCTGTTTTAGAAAGATTACCCCGGCATCCCTATAATAGGATCATATCCAGGAATCAGGCACCGACAACAGTGAGGAGGCTGTTGTGTGAAGAGGATCTGTGAGCCTAAGAAAGTAGCAGTAGACATGAGGAAGACAATTTCAAGGAATCTTTGAGGTATACAATCTATGATTTAAAAGTGACTGGCATAATGGGGAACACCATTCCCCGGGAAAGGGACTTGAGGAGAAAGCACATATTGAGAAACACAAAGTTTTCAGTTTTGAGGCATGTTGAGTAGGAGGGGTCTGTGGGTTACCATAATGGAAGTGCTCAGCTGGCTATTAGGGCCTGGAGCTCATTAGCAGTATCTGGGTTAGAAAAGACAACATTTTGGAGTGGTCAGCATACAGGCAGCCTGGCAAGCCAGGGGAATAGACAAAATCACTCCCGGAGAGCATGTAGACTCAGAAGAAAAACCTCAGTGTTTAAACTTGGATGGAAGAAAGCACTGTGGATGACATTCACAAGAGGCCAGAAGAAAATGGCTTGAGAAAATTAGAATTTCAGGGAGAAGGAGATGGCCATGGCCAGTAGCAGTCGATGCTGTCAAGTTAAGGAACAAGGGGTCAGATGTGAACAAGCAAACACTGCAGGTTAAGTAAGATAACAACAGAAAAGTGAATTTGGATTGAGCAAACCAAGACAGTGCTGATGACCCTGGGGGAGGCAGTGACAATAAACTGACAGGAAAAGAAGCAAAAACAGCAGGTTGAGTTTGTGAGAGGGGAGGAAGGAAAGAGGAGGCCTGAAGCGAGGTGGTCTCTAGTTTCTCCCCCTCAAGAGTTACAATCTTAGGGCCTCCCCGGTGGCGCAGCGGTTGAGCGTTGGGTTGCGAAGCTGCCAGCGGCCTCTGCGGTGCCAGTTCGATCCCCGGCTGCTCCCCGGCCACTGGAGGAGGGTCCCACATGGTGCGCAGACCTCTCCTGCCGCCCGCTGCTCCCCTCAGCAGTGTACTTCGGTCCTTCTGCCTGCTCTGCTCCCTGCTCTGGCTCTGGTGAATTCTCTCGCCCTCCCGCGCTTCTGACTGTACCCAGTGCATGTATAAACAAAACAAACAAACAAATAAATAAATAAAACATGCCTCTATAAAAAAAAAAGAGTTACAATCTTACATTTCAAATAGGTCTTTCAAAGGGAACAATTTTTTAATAGGGAATTTTAATCTGGTCCAATTATACCGATCTGAAGTACCCATCCTACCCACCTATGTAGCAGCCTCCACTTCACCGGCAGGTACATGTGGTTGACTATTTTTCAAGATGGCTACAACAGAATTTCCCCTCCTGCTTACACTGGGGTGTTGATACTCCTCCTACTAAGGGGTGGGGCTTATGTTCCCACCCTTTGAATGTAGATGGGCCTGTGACTTCTGAGGCTAGATCATAAAAGGCAAAATAGGATTTCTACCTGGTTCTCTCAGTACTCTTGTTCTTGGAACACATGCTTGAGGAAGGCCAAGCCACATAGAAAAAGCCATTTGTAAGTGGTATGGCTGATAATGCCAGTTGAGGTCTCCGACAACGGATGCATCAACATCCATTCATGTGACTCAAGAAACCTTCAAGATAAGGCTTGCTGCAGTCTGTCTGCAAAACCCCATGAAAAATCCCCAAAAAAGAACCACCTGGCTGAGCCCAGTCAACCTCCGGAGCATGAGAGATAAAAAGGACTAGTGTTATTTCAAGCCACTAAATGTGGGGGTGATTCATTACAAATTAATATAGAATTGGGAACCCACCCACACTTTCCCCTTTCTAGCTAGGTTCTTTGGAAAAATAAAAAGTGGCACTGGGGAGCTGCACCTCATTCTTCAATCCACTGCAATGTGGTTACTATCTCCACCACTCTATGGTGGTTCCTACAGTAGTGAGCCAACATCAGGGTTCCCTCATTGCCAAAAATAATGGCCACTTTTCAGTCTAACTGACTCAAGCTTGTTGTACCATGTGACACTGCTGTGTAGCCCCACCTTGACCTCAGTTTCATCTCTCTCCTCTGATTCTCCACTGATACACTGCTCATTCCTCTGTCAACCACTCAAACACTGTGTTCCCCCATCTTTTCAATCTATAGGTTCTCTGTGCACTAACCACTTGGGTTTAATTCCATTGCTGAGTTTCTGATTTCCTCACAGAGACCTCTAGCCTTGACTTCTCTTTCCAGCTCAGACATATATTCATTTTTTTATTCAACATTTAGGGAACAACTAACTACTGTGTTACACAGTGGGACAATGGAGACAAGGTCTCTATCTCACTTTCCTGTTAGTATGTCAGAGATGAGGAAGCAAATAAAATAATTGGTAGAGCATGATCTACTGGGGAAAAATAGCATTTTGAAAGAATACATATAATTTGATTTCGCTTCTTTCCAAAACCTCAATAAAACATCACTAAAAGTATATTTGAGGACATGAAACTAAAAAAATTGAGAAGGGAAGTGACAGCAATAGATTTTGAAGCCTAGAGAGCAGATCAATAAGTGAAAATGGCTTGATGGACTCTAGAAAGTTGAGGGGAAAGTGAGAACAATTATTAAAAGCCCAAAGCCTCTCCAGAAGTGGAGAGTAAAAAAAAGTGCGCTGAAATAAGGATTGGTCAAAGGCTGACTGAATAGTTGGATCTCCAAATCCCTCTCCTTCTGTCCCATTGTAGAGTGGCCCCCCACCCCCAACCATGGCAGATACAGATTTATTCCCTGAAAGGGGTTTCTGGACTGAAGGTCTCCAGACACAGGGAATAGCAAAGACATCATTACTGACAATAAGGGTGTTAAGGTGAATGATATATGCTAACATGGAGACTTAGCCCCTAGGCTTAAGTCCTCCAGGAACTCAACTAGTCTTCTACTCTCAGGAAACTGGAGTTCTCTGGGAAAAATGACTAGCCTGAGAGAAAAGATGTGGATTTAGGAGGGAAAGTTTCTGAATCCTGACCTATTGCTCACCATCATTAATTAATTAAGCTCACCATCATCAATCCCTCCCAAATACCCAGAGATCCCAAGCACCTTTTTTCTGTCTCCTACTGGAAAACATAAATGAACAACATAGAATTCAATATTAGTCTGAGAACATTGCTATGACTAAAATTGTAGTGCCCAAAATCTGTATGTTGAAGTTGTAATTCCCAATGTGATTTTACTTGCAGATAGAACTTTTAGGAGGTAAGTAGGGTTAAATGAGACCATAAAGTCATAATCCCATAGGACTGGTGTTCTCATGAAAAGAGATATTAAAGAGTTCACTCCCTGTCCACACGCGCACACAGAAGGAAGTTATCATATGCGTATACAGCAAGAAGATGGTCTTCTGCAAGCCAGGAGAGGGCTCTCACCTGACCAAATCAGTCAGCATCTTAATTTTGAACTTCGCTGTCTCCAAAACTATAAGAAATCAATTTCTGTTGTTTGAGTCACTGTCTGGAGTATTTTGTTATAGCTGCCGAATATAAACATCTCCAAGAAAACAAAAAGAAAATAGCAATATGGAGGAAACTGAAGACTACACAGAGGGTAAAGTATTTTTAAACACTATTATTGGAGAAATGAAAACTCATATCCTTATATAGGAACATTTGTACAAGAATATTCATAGTAGTATCATTCATAACAGCTCCAAAGTGGAAAAGTCCATTAATAAAATAACAGATAAATAAAATATGTTATTTTTTTGCAAAGGAATAGTATTCAGTAATAAAAAAAGAATGAAGTACTGATATACAACATGGATGAACCTTTAAAACATTGTAAGTAATGTTTTATAATTGCATGATTCCAACTATGAGATGTAGCAAACAGGCTACATTATAGATTTCCTACATTATTTTTTAAAATGTCTATATAGTACAGAATAAAAATAAGAGAAAATAGGAACTCCAGGCAAAACAAAAAGCAATGAGAAAGGAAATGTAATCCTAATTAGCATTGTTTTGGCAACATTCACAAAAAAATACCAACAAAAACAAGCAGAACAATAGTTAAAAAAAAAGTTAGACAAAAGACACAGATATCTTATCAAAGAGGATATAAGGATGGAAATGATACAAAAAAAGATGTCAGACATTCAACTTTGGTATCCATCAGGGCAATGCAGGTTAAGACCATGCTAAGATGTCATTACACAGTTATTGAAGCAACCAAAAAAAATTATTGAAACACCAGATATGACCAAGAATGTGCAAAAATGGAATTGCTCTTACACTGGTCTTGGGAATGTAAAATGGCACAGCCACTTTAGAAAATAGTTTGGCAGTTTCTGAAAAAAACTAAATGCAAACTTACCATACAACTGTACCCCTCAGTATCTATCCCAAAGAAATGAAAATTAATGTCCACAGAAAGATCTACACCTAAAATTTCATATCTTTATTTATAATAGACTCAAACTAAAAACAATCAAAATATCCCACAATTGTTGGTCAACAACATCCATACCAGATTTTATTAATCAGTAATAAATACATTATTATTATTAAACATTATTAATCAGTAATAAAAAGGAATTAACTATTGCAATAGGCAACAACTTCAATGCATCTCAAGGTCATTATTCTGAGTGGAAAAAAATGCCAATCTCAGAGGTCACATATTGCACTGATTATGTTTATGTGCCATTCTCAAAATCACAAAATTACAGAAATGGAGAACATATTAGTGGTTGCCAGAAGTTAGAACAGCAAGGGGCAGGAACATGGATATGACTAGGAAGGGGTAGCACAAGGGAGATATTTGTGGTGACCATATAGTTCTATATCTACACACATGCAAATCTTCATTACATTAAATCAACACATGTGATAGAATACCCTAGAACTATGCATACATTGCACAAATGTCAATTTTCCAGTTTTGACATTGTATTCATAGAACATATAAGCATGGGGGAAAACTGGATGAAGGATGGACCCAATTTGTACTATTTTTGTAACTTTCTGTGAATCTATATTTCATTTTTTCTTAACATTTTATTTAAATTTTTAAATAAAACAGTGTTTTAAAGGTCATCAGAGTTCAAAACAGAGCGCTTAAGAATTAAAAACCTGATGACAAATGAAAAACTCAATAGGTTTGGAAGATGAATTAAATCTTGCAAAGAGATAAAGATGTGGAAGACAGAAGATAACATTTAAGAAAATCAGGCAAACGGTATAAAAGCAACATCAGAATAATAAATTTAAGAAAGAGAGGATGGAAATGATAATACAGAGAAAGTCAACAACAAAATAATCCAAGAAAATCCTACAGATGAGAAAGACCTGTGTTTGTGGAGACAGTGAACATAGACCCACAGTAAGAAATGTGTTCATGAAATGTTATAACACTAGGGACAAAAAGAAGATTCCACAAGTTTCCAGAAAGGGATAATCAAGTCACATGCAAAGGAACATGATGGCTTTGGACTCCACAGCAACGCTAGCTGCTAGAAGACCATGATATGACATTTTCAGTATGCTGATGATTTGCAGCTAAGACTTCTACACACACTAAAACTCTCACAAATAAGTGGGAAGGCAGAAAAACATTTTAGGCTTAAAATTTAAAAATACAATTCTCATGCACTCTTTCCCAAGAAACTCCAGGAAATTGTTTCACCAAAATAAGAGAATAAGTGTGATCTCTTCCTCTAGAACACTAACAAGGCATCCTCAACACGACCCTGAGACGACTCCTTCCTTCTCTTCCTCCCATATTCATTACCTCCCTAATGGCATCACACGCACAACTGACTAGCCCGAGCTGGGAAGTTCTTCATCACACTCTCACTCTCAAAGCTAATCATGAAGTCTTAATAATTTTATTACTTAAATATTTGTCCATTTGGTTCCTAGCTCCCCAGCCTTACTTTAGGTCTGAATTATAATAACCACCCAACCACTTCCCTATCTACAGGCCCGGCCTCCTGAACACCATCCTCCATGATGTGACTACAGCTATCTGGCTAAAATGCAAACCTGACCATGTCACCCCCTTAAAATTCCTCAAAAGCTTCTCAAAATCCAACCAGCAGGCAAGATAAACATGTGGCAGTCAAATTGCCACTCTCCACATCTGCCTCCCCCAGCTCCATGGTGACATCATAACATATCTAAAGACAGCCTCACCATTTTCTCAATGTAGTTCTCAGGCATTCACCATGAGATGTAACACGGCCTATTCAGTATGAGGGCCCTCTGGGTTCTCTAAAAGGAACTGTCAGGCCTCCCTGGTGGCGCAAGGGGTTAAGACACAACCTATGAAGCTATCCAATGCCTCACCAACAGGAGTTCGATCCCTGGCTGGCTGGCCAAGGAGCTACACACATGGCACAGCAGACCTCTCCTGACTCACCCTCTGCTCCCCTTAGCAGTGTATTTCGTCAGGCTGCCTGTTCTGCTCCCACTCTGTCTCTGGTGAGTCCTCTCATCCCCTGCACCTCTGGCCTGTACCCCAGCTCTTGTATGAATAAATAAATCTTTTTTAAAAAAAAAAAGCACTGTCCACTCCCCAGTTTCCCACCTCCATATCTGTGGTCATGTTCCCTCTAGCTGGGATGCCCCCTCACTGGGCTAATGGTCTTACCATTTCAGGCCCCCTCCAGGGATCTTCTCTCCCTCAGTTAAGTCCTAACTTTCTTCTGTGCTATTTTTAACATCTTGTCCCCCAACCACATTATCCTCAAATTCTGTTGCCAAGTCCCCCTCCTGAGATTGAACTGATCAAGGCCCGGCCTCACCTGTTTGTATGTCTGGCCCCCGCAGCAGGGCAGGAATGCCAACAAACATTGGCTGACACTAAATGACCACAGACGCTACTGGACACTGGAGTGAAACAGACAAGAAAGTAAAGGGCCTGTGGGGAGGGGGATACACAGAGTGTCCTATTTTGCTTCCTTTTCCAGATAGCCTGGTCTGCTCGGCCCTGCTCTTCCTGTCTCCCCCCAATGCGAAATGATGGCGCCTTTGATTGTTACTTTCCGTGCTGGGGCTTCATGGGTGGTTGACTTATGCTTTGGAACTGCCACTCCTAGACGGCAAGCCCTTTGAGGGGAGGGGCGGTGTCTTTGTGCACTTGCTCTTCTCGGCGGCAAAGCCCAGCGCCCGGCGAGCACGCGCAGGCCCAGGCTCCGCGACCCCCGGCGCCCCGCCTCCTCCCGCCGACCCTCCTCACGCCGCGCTTCCCGCCTTCCGGCGGCGGAAGTGCCGGCGCTCGGCCCTCCCACGTGGAGCCTTTCCGGTGCTCCCGCCCCTCCGGCTCTGCGGCCGGGACCTGGCCCTCACCTCAGGATTCCCAATGTGCCTCCGGACAGACATATTGGCTCCAACCGACCACGCTCGGGGTTCTAGCCTCACCGGCGGCCTCTAACCCTAGCTTCCTACCCCCACAGCCTCGCTCGGCCGCCTCCCTGCAACCGCTTCTCCGATTGGCTCGTCGTTCCCGGCCAGCCAATGGCGGCCCCTTTTACTGCCTCGTGGCGGGGTCAAGGGAGAGCGAGGCGCAGCTCAATGGTTGCTAAGGGCAACGCGGGACGCCGGCAGCGGTGGCCTTTTGTGCCCTGCGGGACCCGGCGGGGTCCAGCCGGAGCGCGGGAAGAGGGGCGCGGGGGCGGGGCTGCGCGGGGGCGGCAGCGCAGAGTTGGGGACCAAGGGGGAGAAACGAGGGGGCTTAGGGGGAGCAACCAGTGCTTCTGGCAAATGTGGGAGCCCAAATACCCAACTAGGCACTCTCCCCGCCCCCCACACCCCTTTATGAGCAATTTAACCAAACATCTGGGCTGTTTTTTCCACAATGGGGAAAAGATATGGGACGGGGTTGTTCAGCAGGAATGGGAATCAGTAGCTTATTATTTTCAGGTTAAGTTAATATGCAAATTGTGCAAAATAACATGCGTAAATACAGTAATTATTGTTGCTTTAAAAGCTTTTCGCTAGCTAGAGAACGACAGCCTTAATTGCAAAGCGCACACACCATTCTGTAGTTCATCATTCATTTAACAAATATTTAATAAGCACCTTATGAGAAAAGCTGCAGTGGGTTTTGTGGAGGATGGGAGGATGACTAAGACCCAGTCCCGTTGTCATGGAAACCATTGTGACTCCTGCCACCAGCCACCACCTGTTCTTATTCCAGATCTGAAAATTAAGTCCTAGCACCTTTACAA
Source organism: Talpa europaea (assembly GCF_964194135.1). NCBI lineage: Eukaryota > Metazoa > Chordata > Mammalia > Eulipotyphla > Talpidae > Talpa > Talpa europaea. The sequence goes on from NC_140069.1 coordinate 135,005,899, forward strand.
AACAATCACACACACAGTTTGACTTGGCTCCAAAATGTCCCACCAAATCCATCAAAATTATTATTTCCTTTTACATGGGAGGAACAACACAGTAACCCTTTGTCCTTTGCTCTAAGTTGTTTTTCCAGGAATGGAGAAAGGTTACCCTGAGCTGTTCCATACCCACTGGTTCCCAGCTTGTGAATGATAGCACACAGCTGAGCTACCGCAGAGTCTGTGCAGATGACCATTGAACAACGTGACCTCACTAGGCCCCAGTCCTCTCAGACACTTACACACCCTACTTTAGGGCCACCACACCTTGAATTGTGATGTCACTGACAGCTGCTTGACCTCCAGGTTTTTCAACAACCCCAGCTGTCTCTTGCATTTTCATGCCTTCTGTGTTTGACTTAACTTGCCTATTGTTCTCTAGTCCTTCAACCTCCCTAAAATCCTGTTTCTTATCCCCCCTCTAGAATAAGAGTTGGGACTACAAAGAAGGGGGGGGCTAAGGAGGAGGAGATACTTTTCTACAAGCTTTTGCAAAGCGATCAGAAGCTTCTAGATACAATATTACTTAGGCCTGTGTGCTTACCTGATGTAATGTGGGGGTGGGGGTGGGGGTGGGGGTGGGGTGGGTGATAGACACTGAGTAAAATAAATAGGAGAAAGGGAAAAAGAGAGGGCAACAATAAGGGACTAAACTAAAAGAGGGTGTGAAAGAGGGGGAAGGGCGATTTGAAGACATTTGCAGGTAAAATTAATTGATATATATGAGAAGAGGTAAGAGGTGCAAGGATTAGGAAGGCATTGAGGATGGTTATAAATTTTCTAACTTAGTCCCAATATAAAAATTAGGTAAATGGCACAAAAGGCTAATTCATAGAACATTTGATAAACACAGGCAGAACTATCCAACTAATAATGCAAGAAATATAATACACCTAGATCCTGTTTGTTTTTTCAACTGACAAGCAGACACAGGCTTTTTATTCTCTCTCTCTCTTTTTTTTTTTTTTTTTTTTGGTGATAATGCTTTGTCGGATAATGATTCCCGAAACAAGTGTGAGCTTATATTGCGAATGTGATTATAAAAAAATATGTGACCATTTTGGAAAGTAATCTGAGAGTGGGTGTCAACAAACCCTTAAATTTTAATTTTCTAAAAGTTCCTCCTAAGAATATAATCAGAGGCTCAAAATGTTTACTACAATCTTATTTATTTAAAATGATGAAAAATTGAAACAATCTAATTGATCATCTGTTTAAAAATGATAATAAATGATAGCCTACCCATAAAAACAACATTATGGAACCATTAAGAAGTACATTTGAAGAAATAATTAAGGCAATGGAGAACTGTTCCTGAAACAGTAAATGAAAAGAGCTGTAAACAAATTTTTATTTATTATAATCCTGATTTGTGGAGAAAAACATATCTCTACAGGAAAAATGTATTTAAAATGTAAACCATCTCTGGATTATGGACTGTAGTTATTTGTTTTATTTTTTTTTATACATTTGTGTATTCTACAGATTTTTTCCAGTGACTGTGAATTAATTTTATACTTTAATAAAAACATTCTCTCCCTAAGAAACAAAAAGCCTGATTCCGACTTCAGTCTGTAAATTGTCGATGGCCTTTGTCTGGGCTGATTTAGAGCAGCCTTGAAGTCTGTGTAATTCCTCCGTGTGAAGTGCCCCGCTCTCCCATTCTTGGCAGTAAAAGACTCTCCAGACACTTGAGCGAGATCCTTGCAATCAGAGTGGTGATTGCTAAGAGGTTCGAGCTTTGTTCGGAAGAGAAGAAGTTCTGATTCTTTTCTTTAAAAGTTCCTACTTCCACTGATTAATCTTATTTTTCACGAAGTTAGAAGTGCTCTTATGAACTTCCATTTGTTTGATGTCTTCCTTTTAACCCTGTATATGTTCCAAAAAGCTTTTAGTCTCTGCAGACTTGGTGGGAACCCCCCATAGGTAAGCGTGGCTGCTTTAAGGATAGTTCGTGTTTTAGGTGCTCCTGAGCTTGGTTGGTCCTCGCCCATCAGCCTCCCCACCCAGGGAATTGGATAGGCATTTAGGTTTTAGGTGTCAAGCAGTCTTGTCCTTTTCAGCCTACAACTTTCTCCCTCTCCATCTTAGAGCCATCTTCCACCTAGCCTCACCCGGTCCAACGAACTTGCCATCCCTCACCCCTAAGCTGACTTCCTGACCAGAGGACAGCACCCTCCCTTCATACCTGTCTCCTAAGATTGCATCTCAGTTGTGGGCCTTGGCGCCCTTCCTTCACCTTCATTTCTAAATGGCATGCATTTCCTGATGCTTAAGGAAACAATTTCTGCCCAATCCAGTCCAGGCCTAGAGTCCCTCTCTGTGTCCCCAGCAATGGACTCACACCCCTAGTCATGAACCCACAGGCCCATGGGTGCCACTCTGTGATAATGTTCTTGCAATCCTGGGAAAAATTTAGTGTCATTGTATCTAGGGTGGAATGTGACCAAGGGAGGGACACTTGCCTTCACAGGAAGGGCTGACACTGGCCCACCTGCAACTTAGGCCAGAGTTAAGGAACTTTCCTGCACCGGAAGACCTCAGCTGTCCCTGCAGCCTCACTCAGGGGTATAATACCTGCCTCTCAGGATTGTTGTGGGGCCATTACAGGTGACACGGCTTTCTGGTGAAACAAGGAAATAAGCCTCATCGTTCCTCACCTGATTAACTTGACATTCCCACATGTGCAGTTTGGCAGCTACTTCTGAGGCACAGGAGACTCCCCGCTGTGGTAGGACGGGTGCATGATGTCCACCCCGAGGGAGATTTGAGACTTCTACCATCTTTGATCAAGCCCAGGGCATTTGTGGTCACATGCTACACTCTGCTTCTGGCTTGGGATTTGCATAGAACCACACTCTGCCACAGACCCAGGAGGACTTTCAGGAGCCAATCTGGGTCTTAGCTGGTCTGCCCAAGGGATGGGGGAGGGGTCAATGTTGAGAAGTGACTGTGTCCACCTGGGCACTCTGCACAGCGCAAGAGCCCTGTGCCCTGAACAGGCTGGTAAATGTGATTCAGGTGTGTCAGATGTCCACCTTTCTCAAGAGAGGAAACCTAGGCTTTCGCATGAAATCTACAGGCCACTAGTTTGCAAGCCCTGTGCTAGACTCCACAAATATCATTCCGGTCTTTCATGGTTTTTAAATAATTAAGAACATACCATGGTAAAAATAAACATTAGTGGGAGTTCTGCTTCCATTTAGGTTTTAGAAAACTATAAAGAATATCACTCTTATCCTAAGATGGTGAAAAAAAAATCTACAGTCATAGGTTTTCTTAAGTCCTTCAGAGGATTAAGGAAACCTCTTAACCAAATTCTAAAAAGTGACATACCAAGAAGAGAAAGGACATGCAAACTGCTTCACCTTTGGCAGAGCACTGGAGAAAAGGTGCCTGCCACAGAGTGGATGAGAAGAAATCAGCTAAGTGTTCCACTAATTCCTAAAGGTTGAGTTGGGGCTCATTGATCAGTTTAGAGTAACTGGGAGGCTGTGATGGTTAATTTTATGTGTCAGCTGAACTAGGCACAATATCCAGGTCAACTAATATTCTGGGTGTTTCTGTGAAGGCAATTTTCAGATGAGATTAACTTTAAAAATTAGTAGACTTTGAGGAAGGGAGATTACCCTCCATCAAGTGGGTGGGCCTTATCCAACTTGTTGAAGACCTTAAGAAAAAAAGACAGACTTCCTTTGAGGAAGAGGAGGTTCTCTGCCAGCAGACTGCCAACTGTAGACTAGCTGCTTAAGTCTTAAAAGATCAATGATTTAGATACACGCATTTCTCTGGAGAACCCTGACTAATACAGAGCCCCCAATTCAAGGGGAGTTTGCATTCCCTTGCAAGATCTCCATGGGTGCCCACTGGGTGCTCAAAGAAATATTGGGGACAGGACAGCATCCCGGAAAAAGCCCCCGGTGGTCGTGGTACATTGTAGGGAGTGACGGACTGCTGCTGGTCTCCATCAACTGACTCTTCTCTCATTAAAGCACAAAGGCATTAAGCCTGGGGGTGGAGGGGGGCATCAGATTCTCCTACACCAATGGTGAGAAGAGCAGTAGAAGCCAAACCTATTTGCATCTGGGGCCAGGCAAGGACCTATCCTGCTCACCCTCAGATCCCAGCAAACCTCTGTGGCTTCAGGGGCAAGTGTAGAAGCAAAAGCTGTTAGTCCTGGGGATGGGTAAGGTGAGGGTGAGACTGGGTTCTTGGGTTCAAGAACCTGCACCAACGTAAAGCAGAGGTGGACAGCCACTGGGAGGGAATCAGGAAACTCTCGCCTGCCCGGGGCCACTGTAGGGTAGGAGGGCATTTTTACACCCTCCAGCTGCTAGTGTGGATGCCTAGGCCTGAGGGGTGTGGTGTGGGGCATGAGAGCTTTGATTATGGACACCTGGGCCCAAAGAGCACAGGCTCATACCTGTGCCTAGAGGAGGGGATAAAGGCAGCAGGGGCAGCGTGGCGAGGAGCGCCACTCTGAGGCGAGACCAGGAGACAGAAAGCTAGAGAAAAGCTAGAATAAGAGAACAAAGATTCATGGGGGTTGGGGAGTTTGGTTGCTGCCAGGAGGCCCTTGCCTGCCTGGTCTGGCTGCTGCTCGGCCTGGCTCTCCGGGCCGCCAAAGATACAGGTAGTTTGGCTACCATGGCGGAGAGCAGAGGAGAAGGCAAGGAACGCTGAAAGGGTCCGACCCTGGGAGCAGACACACAGATGGTGGCTGATACTGGACCAGAGGATCAAGGGCTACCTCTCCCTCCACCACAGGCCAGCGATTACAGAAAGGTAAGAGCTGGAGAGAAACTTCTTGGTATTGCAAATGGGCCAGGGCTGTTGAAAACCAATGGTAGAGCAGGAATCCTGAGAAAAGCTCTCCAGGAACCCACTCCCCATGTTAACCACAAAGTAATGGCACTGTCTGGTGCACTGCAGATAGTGCTAGCAACAGTTAAACCAGCTCAACTATTGATTAGCTGAACTCAACTTCCCATAAGAATAGCCTAATAGTAGCCTAGTAGAAGCAGAGGCATAACTGTTTCCAGGCATAAGTACTATTTACTCCAGTCTCTACTGGCTTCTACACATAATGTCCCACATTCAATAACAAATTATGACAACTGAAAAAGAAGAGACAAATGAGAGATGAGAAAGGCTTTTCATTAAGATAAAGCATGACAGAACCAGATCTGAGAAATAAAGATCTACAAGACAGACACTTCTGGGTAACAGGTTAAAGATATTGTGGAAAAGGTATAAAACATATATGAAAGTATGGGAAATTTTGGCAGATGGATGGGAAACAGTAAAAAGGAAATATGAGAGATTGAAAAAATGCATTGTCAAAGATGAAGAATTCTTGTTATAGGATCATTTGGTCAAAATTAATAAAGATAACAAACTACAGATCCAAGAAGCTCAGAGAACCTCAAGCAGCATAAATACAGCCAACACACACACACAAAATCAAATAAAATCCCCCTTTCTATTTATCAGAACCAATCTGCTAAAAATCAGAGTTTCTTTCAAGAGAACATCTGAAAGGCAGCCCGAGGAAAGAAGGAAATATTTACTAGCTAGAAGAAGAAAGGGGTGACAGCAAATGTCTTATCAATAAGTATAGAACAATGGGGGGATTTTTTTTTTAAGTGCGGGAGGGGAAAAAGACTCAACTAGAATTCTAGATTAGGTGCAAATATCTTTTAAAAATTGAGATGACGTAGACTTTTTCAGACTAATAGAAACCAAATGAGTTCAATCTCTGTAAACCATATTAAATGAAATGTAAAGGAATTTCTTTGGCAGGGAAAGTAGGATACGAGTGGAAATTTGGACATATGCAAAGGAAGGAAGAGCAATAAAGTGATAAAAATGAGAGTAAATACAAAAGACATTTTCCTTTTTATTTTTATTTCAAAGGAAAATTATAAAAAGTAGCAATGTATTATGGGATTTATAATACATAAAATGAAAATGTATGACAATAGTACCACAGAGATTGTGAGAAGTAGAGATGTACTATTGTCAAGTTCTCAAACTATATATCAACATTATATAATTTCAAGGTACACTATAATAAGTTCAGGATCTATATAGCAAACCATAGAGCAACCACTTAAAAAAGTCATAACTAATAAGCCAATAATGGGGATAAAATAGATTGATAAAAATAGTTAATCTAAAGATGGCTGGAAAAAAAAGAATAAGGACTAAGTGGGACAAATAGAAAATGAATAGTAAGACATTAGGTTTATATCCAACCATATCAATAATTAAATATAAATGATTCAATATATAATTAAATATAAATGATTAAATATATAATTAAATATAAATGTTTAAATATAATTGATTGAATAATTAAATATAAATGATCTAATTTACTGACCTCAGCTCAAATCTTGCCTGCTGCCTGTTTTGGTAAAATAAGTTTTATTGGAATAAGTCACGCCCATTAATGTATATAATGTCTATGGTTTCTTTCTCAGTGCAATGGTAGAGTTGAGCAGTTGCAAGGAAGGCTTGCAAAGACTAAAATAATTTCTATTTGGTCCTTTATAGCAAAAGTTTGCCAACCTTTTGTATAAACAACCAAATTAAAAGGCAATGATTGTCAGATTGGTCAAAGAAAGTCAATTTTTTGTTATCTATAAGAAATATACTTTCAGTATAAAAATACCAATTGATTAAAAATAAATGGATGATTAAAAATAAATGGATTAAAAAATGACACCAAGCAAACAGTAATCAAAAGAAAGCAGTCCTAGGAGAGGAAAGTCTTATGGAAACTGGATATCCACAGACAAAACAATGACTATGAATCTCTCACCAAATACAAAATGAACTCAAAATAAACAAAAACCTAAGTATAAACTCTAAAATTCCTAAACGTATTAAGTGAAATGTAAAGTGTATCTTGGAGACAATGGAATTGGCAGTGATTTCTTAAATACGACACCAAAAGCTTAGGCAACAAATGAAAAAAATAATAAATTGCACTTTATCAAAATTAAAAACATTTGTGCTTTCAAGGACACTATCAAGAGAATGAAAAGATAGCTCATGCACTGGGGAAAATCCTATGCAAATCATATATCTCATATAAAATTTTTTAAACCACATCTGCAAACCACATATCTGATAAGGGGTTAGTATTTAGAATATGGGAAGAACTTCTAAAATTCTGCAACCACCACCAAAAAAACACAATTCAAAAATAAGCAAAGGATTTGAATTGTTCTTTTTGCCAAAGAAGATATAAAAAAGGTCAGTAAGCACATGGAAATATGCTCCATAACATTAGTCTTCAGAGAAATGAAAATCAAAACTACAATGAGATAACGATTTATACCCAATAGGATGGCTATTATTAAATAAGTAGGGCCTCCCCGGTGGTGCAACGGGTTAAGACAAAACCTATGAAGCTGTCCACAGCCACTGCAGCATGAGTTTGAACCCCAGCCAGGGAGCTACCCACATGGCACAGCAGACCTCTCCTGACTCGCTCGCTGCTCCCCTCAGCGGTGTGCTTCGGTCAGTCTGCCTGTTCTGTTCCCCACTCTGTCTCTGGTGAATTCTCTCACCCTCCACATCTCTGGTCTGTACCCCAGCTCTTGTATGCATAAAAAAATAAATCTTTAAAAAAAGTAAAAATAAATAAGTAAATAAATAACAGAAAGCAAGTGTTGGTGAGGATATGGAGAAACTGAAACGCTGTGCTTTGCTGTTGGGAATGTAAAATGTGCAATTCCTATGCAAAAACAGTTTGGTGGTTCCACAAATACATAAACATAGAATTACTATGTGACTCAGCAACCTACTCCTAGATATACACTCAAAAGAACTGAAAACAGGGACTCAAACAGATCCTTATGCCCCAATTTTTATAGAATATTATTCACACTAACTAAAAGGTGGAAACAACCCAAGTGTCCCTAGACTGATGAATGGATAAACAAAATATGGTATGTACTTTAAAATATTTAAAATGGTAAACTTCATGTTATGTGTATTTTACCACCATGAAAATAAAACAAAAGCTGAACTGGCTATATATATTAATTTTAGATGAAGTAGACTTCAGTACACTTAAGCGATCCCTTCCTGCCCCCCCTCCCAACAGCTTATGGTCAAAGTTCATATCCAGACACACAAGACCCTTGAAAGTCGGTCCTTGCCAACCATTCCAGCAGCATCTCTTACCAGAGTAAGGGATTAGCCATTCTGAAATACAGAATGGTGTCAACTATGTTATGTTGTGTCTTGCCTCTGACTTTTTTGAGCCTGCTGGTTCTTCTGCTTGGGAAGTCCTTTACTCACTCTTCACTTTTCCTTAGGGATAAAGATGGAAATTACTTCTTTCTCGGACCCTTCCCTAACTAGTCCCAACCCCCATCCCAGACTTCAAGGAGCTGCTCTTTCCTCCACAGCTCCTTGGGTCTTCCATGCTGTGTTGTGACAAGTGATTTCCTTTCCTGCCTCCTCCACTATTCCCGAGTTCCTTGAGATCCAGGATACTAGATCTCATGCTTTATATGCCTAGTGCCTGGTATGGTGGCTGGCATAGTACACAATAAATATTTGTCCAGTGAGTGGAATTCTGTAACAGTGCTCATGAAAGCACTTAGAAGAACCCAAAGACGGATGTCTCCCTCTTTATCACACTGGTCATTTTCAACTTTTTCCCCTATTGTCTGGTTTATCTGTACACGAGGCACCATGTTAAAGCATCCCCCTAACTGATAAATAATATTATCCTGTGAGTGTTAAACTAGTGAAAGCCACACTCAAGGGATGTGAATAAATGTCTGCAAATGTCATCCTAGGAAACAGGATGTAGCAGCGCCTGGAAATCTAATCAAGGCATGACGGAATGCGGAGGAGAGCTGTAACCTAATCAATGGCCTTAACAGCTGAAGAAAGAATATGTGAGCAGAAGGGGGGTGGTCTGTAGGGAGTGCTGAAAAGTAGAGCCAAGGAACAAACATTTGTCATTATGTCTCCAGCCCTGTCAAGGGAAAGAGTTGTTTTTTGACCATTAGACACAAATATGCAGTCCACCGTTCATCCCTATGGATACTAAGAACTCATCCAATTCCTTTCCTTTGTTCTGATTTCATGCTCACAAACAACCTCTTGATTGTAATTTGGCTTTCCATGTAGATTTTCCAACGGGAGAGAATGCGCTGACCAGTCAACATGAACATCTGGTCCACTTGGCAACGAGTGTCCTCTTTGTATATGAATGTATTGGTGTTCTGGTTTATACATCAGTCAGTTCCTACACCCCAGGGGCAGCAGAGGTGCTCATTCTCCCAGCCCTCACTGAGACAGCCAGCGAGGTCCCGTTCCCTTTGTTTGCACCCTCACTCCAGCCGAGGACAAAGTGTCACGAGTCAGCCATAGCTCCTCTAGGTTTGAGCACATCTTGCTTTGGACTTTTATCTTCCTTGTGGAGGAAAAGGGTTTTCGACCCACATTGGTGCTGATGGGCAGGGTCTTGCCTCCAACTTTCTCTCCTCTTCAGAAATCTGTTCCCTGCTAATGATACAGTTCTCATCTTCCTATACTGCATTTCCTTGTGTTTATTTACTTTAGTAATCATTTCCAAAGGTTAGGTTTAAGAAAAATACTCAGAGAATATGGTTAGAGACTAGATGGGTCTGACCAGAGCTCGGAAAGGAATGGAAGAAGGAAGAGACCAGCATTTACCTGGTTGAGCTAGTCTTGCTCAAACGGATACTTGGATAGTTTCAATAGGCCCTAAGACCTCAGCTAATGACTTTGGTAGTCCAATGGGTGTTCTGTGGGGTGCTCTGTCTCAAAGATTGCTTTGAGTTCTGGGGAGCATTAGGGGCTACATTGATGGGATTGCTGATAGGCAATGCCAAATGGACCTTGAGTATTTTGGAGAGAGGCCTTGAGTATGTTTTCAGACTAAAAGGAAGATTTACAGAACGGAGAGGGAAAAAAGATGGTGTTGGTGAACTCTAAGACAAAAAAAAAAAAAAAAACCCACACAAATGTGTAATTAAATGGAATTGTTTCCTAAATTTTGAGTTGTTTACTGCTGGCTGACTGCTAGTGCATAGAAATATAACTGATTTAGGAATAGAAATTCAACTGATCTTGTAGCCTGCAATCTTGCTGAACTCACATTTGTTAGAGCTAATAGTATGTGTGTGTGTGTGTGTGTGTGTGTTTATTCTTTAGAATTTGCTATATACAACATCATGACATCTACAAATATAGTGTTTTTTTTTTAATTTTTTCCTTTCCAATCTAGATATCTTTTTTTTTTCTTGTTTAATCTCCCTGGCTAGAACCGCCAATACAATATTGAATAGAAATATCAAGAGCAGAAAACTTTGTCTTGTTCCTGAACTTAGGCAGGGAAGCTTTCAGTCATTCACTATTACTTTGTCAGCTGTGGGGTTTTGTAGCTACACATGTCAAATTGAAGACTTTCCTTCTATTTATAGCTTCTTGAGGTTTCTTTTTTTTTTTAAATAGGGGTGTTTGTCAAATGCTTTTTTTTTGTCTATTGACATGATAAGTGGTATTGTGATTTATTCTATTAACATTACTACTTTGATTTTCATATGTTGAACCAACCATGCATTCTAGTCATAGTATATACTCCTCATATGTTGCTAGATTCAGTTTCTGATATTTTATTGAGGATTTTGTGTCTATATTCATAAGCAATATTGGTATTAGTTTTAATTTCTTGTAATATTTGGTTTTGGTGTCAGAAATAGCTGCCTTGTAGAATGAAGTGGGAAATATACCTTTTTCATCTGTCTTTTGCCACAGTTTGTGAATTATAGTAATTAAAAAAAAATATTTGGTAGAATTCACTGGGGAGCCATCTTATTCTGGCTTTTTTGTGCAGGATGTTTGATTATTTCAAAGTCGTGATTAACTCAATCAAGGTTTTGATTAATTCACTCTCTTTGGTATAGGTCTATTCAATTATTTTTTCTTGAGTCAGTTTGATAATTTATGTCTTTCTAGTAATTTGTGCCTTTCATCAAATGTATTGGCCTCTGATTGTTCACAGACTTTCCTTACCAACCTTTTTTGTTTCTATTAGATCACAAGTGCGATCCCCTCTTTCGTTCCTGATTTTAATAATTTGAATATTCTTTATTTTCTTTATCAGTCTAGTTAACATTTTGTCAATTTTTTTGAACTTCTCAAATAATCAGCTTTTTTAAAAAGATTTATTTATTTGTTTGTTTGTTTGTTTATTTTATTTATACAAGCACTGGGTACAGTCAGAAGCATGGCAGGGTGAGAGAATTCACCAGAGCCAGAGCGGGGAGCAGAGCAGGCAGAAGGACCAAAGTACACTGCTGAGGGGAGCAGCGGGTGGCAGGAGAGGTCTGCGCGCCATGTGGGACCCTCCTCTGGTGGCCTGGGAGCAGCCGGGGATCGAACCGGTGCTACAGAGGGTGCGGGCTTCGCAGCCCAGCGCTCAACTGCTGCGCCACTGGGGAGGTCGACAAAGAATCAACTTCTAGTTTCACAATTTTCTCTATTGTTTTTTATTCTCTGTTTCATTTATTTCAGCTTTACTCTTTACTACTTTTGCTTTGTGTTTGTTTTGGGTTAAGATTGTTCTTCTTTGCTAGTTTCTTAATATAGGAGTTACATTATTGAAATGAAAACTTTCTTTCTAAATACCACTATTTACAGCTATACATTTTCACAAGAGCACTGCATTCATTGCATCCCATAAGGTTTGGTATATTGTGTTTTTATTTTCCTTCATTTTAAAGTATTTGTTAAGTTCTCATGTGACATTTTCTTTGCCTGGTGGATATTTAAGAATGTGTCATTTAATTTCTGAGGATTTGTTAATTCTCCAAATCTTCTTTGCTTAGCAATTCCTAATTTCAGTCTATTTTGGTCTGGGAACACAATTTGTATGATTTCAGTCTTTTAAAATTTATTAAGATTTGTTCTATGATATAACTTATAGTCTATCTTGGGGAAAGTTCCATGTACACTTAAAAGGATGTATATTCTGATATTGTTGGATAGTGTGTTCTATAGCTGTCATATTAAGTTGGTAAATAGTGTTAAGTCTTCTATTTCCTTGCTTAATCTATTTGTTTTGCCCATTATTGAAAGTGGGTTAGTGAAGTTTCCAACTACTATTGTTGGTTGATGGTATCTCTGAGATTCTTTAAATTTTCCTTCATTCTTTTGTCTTCCTGTCCCTCAGACTGAATAATTCAACTAAACTATTTCAAGTTTGCAAATTATTTCTTCTGCCTACTCAAATCTGTTTTAGAGTCCCTCTAGTGATTTTTTAAAATTTCTATAATTTCCAACTACATAATTTCTGTTTTTTAAAAATACATAGTATCTATCTTTTTACTGATATTTTATATTTGACAAGACATTATTATCATACTTTAGTTTTTTAGACATGGTTCCCTTTCATTCTTTGAACATTTTTATAGTAGTGAATTTAAATCTTTTTCCTTTCAATCCAATGTCTGGGCTTTCTCAGGGAGTTTCCACTGATTGTTTTTTCTCCCTGTGTATTAACCATATGTTCTTATTTTCACGTCTCATAATTTTTGTTGAAATTGATCATTTAAAATAATTAACTATGGTAATCTGAAATTCATACTGGCAATCTGGCTCTCCCCTCCTCAGGGTGTGCTGTTGTTTTCTGGCTTAGTGACTTTTCTGAACAAATTCAAAGTTTGTGCTTTTTGTTACATATAATCTTTGAAGTCTCTGCTCTGCTAGCTTCGTGGCCAGCTATAATAGGACAGATATTTCCTGAAATTATTGGAACCAATAAGACATCTCCCAGTCCTTGTAAGGGAGTTCAGTGTGTTTTGGGGAACTTTTGCAACACTCAGCTAAACGGCTGAAAATTCTTCCCTAACCCTCACTTCCTGCTTGCACAGAAGCTCAAGGTTAGTACAAGTGAGTTCTTAAGGTCTTTGCTGACTCTGCACATACCCTTTGACATGAATGAAGTCCCACATACACATGTGGCCTTCTAGATTCCCACAAATATGTAAATATTTTAAAAGTCCCTAGGGAAATTTCATTCCCAGATTTTCCCCTGAAGCTTTTTGGTTAGTCTATTATGTGCCCTGATTATTAACCACTGACTCAGGTGTGAGTTTAAACAATTATCTCTAATTGTTTTTGACAAATGTCCTGGGGTAAGTGTGTTTGTGTTTTTTTTTTTTTTTTTTGCACTGGATGAATCCTGAGCCAGTCAAATAAAGCCAGTTTGCAAGTGGAGTTTTCTAGCAAGTAGGGGCTTCCCGATAGGTCAGATAATGATGATTCTTTATGAATAGGGCTTTGAAGGAGCTCCAACTCTATTCTACCCCTCTGTGGCTGCCAGGATGCTGGTTTTCACTGTAATTGTGGGTTGTTGGTTTTCGAGACTACTATGAAGTCGGAAAGGGGTGCATGGGAATAAGGCAAGTTAAATTGTCACAAAACATAGGTCTTACTGAGATTCCACTGTTTTGGGGTGTTTGGTTGTTTTTTTTTTTTTTTTAAACAAGTGCTCTTCAGATTTCTATAAGCCTTTGTGTAAACTCTGGGAAAAGTTGGTTCTGATTTTTGCCAGTTTTTTCATTGCTTTTATGGAAGAGAGGATTTGGAGGTTCTTAGTTTACTATTTTTGCTAACATAATTCAATAGTAGTAATTTCTTGGTAATGGGTATGTAGTGTTTTATTTTGTAGTTTGGTTTGTCTGTACTTTCTAATTTTCCATAATATGTATGTGATAGGGCTGCACTAAGTTGTTTATATAAAGAAAAAGAAATCTAAAGCCCATGAAGATTTAGTTGCCAACTCAGTGAATTTGGTTATTTAGATTAGGGATCATAAGTTAAGAACTTTATGTTCATTTAACTCTTCCTTATTGTTTTGGTCAGTTATCATTGTCAATTTACCTCTAATACTAGAAATAAAGTCTTTAAAAGGAGTCTGCCCCAGAGAATGGTGTGGTGATTGTAGCTCTCCTGTTTGTTTTGAGAGAGAGAACTCCTTGGGACAGAGAGTCATTGTTAGAGTGATCACATGTCCTCCTTTTCTTTGGATAATCCCAGTTTATACCTGTTGTCAAAGTGTAATAATTAATAGCACCCACTTGTTGCACTCTCAAAAGTGTTCTAGTTTGGATGATACATTTTATGACCACCCCAATAATTGACTGCAGCAGGAGAAAAAGCCAGCAGATGACTCTGAATACTGCCAGGACAGAAAACATGGGGAGCCAATCTGGTACCAAAAATGGAACTGGGGATAAACAACTGAAAGATTTGTGTGTGACTCGCCAACATAAGCATAGAGATTTCCACACAGTTTTTCAGATATCTCTTGGATCCCCATCTTAAGTGACTTCTTAATTCAAGCTGATTCCTACTGAGTTACAAAGCATTCACTAGATCCTTCTCTCACCTGTTTCTAGCTAGTAGAGCAATTCAGGCCCACTTTCTGCAGACATTTCTTATTTGGGGAGAGTCCCTGGGGAGAGCAGTCATTCTCTGTTTGCGCTTCTTGAGCCAACATATAGCTTGGGGTTCGTGGTGCCCAGCTAGTTGGTGAAGGAAATCTTGTACCATGGCCCTCCTGGTGTGGGTAGCCTGGCTGAAGCTTCTTTGGAAGTGCAGGAAAAGAGACGCAAGTTGAACAGCAAAAACCTAGGTAAGTAATCAGGTTTGGAAGCACAGAAGCTGAATTCTACTGCCTAGAAAGCAAGAGCAGGTTCCTGGGATTCAGAGTGGCTGTTAATTACAAAAGCTGGCTGTGGCGAAGAGCCACCTCTGGATGCCTTTGATTTAAGGGTACACAGTGCCTTTCACAGATTCTTGAGTTTTTTGGCGAGGTGTATCAGTCAGGAATTCTCCTTGTTTGGGGCAAATACCTGGTTGTCGCTCATTGAGAAAATACAAGAAATCCCAGAATTCATTGTGATTGCCACTGCAATGTAAACCCTTTCTACGAAAGGAATCTTGTCAACAAAGTAGTCAGGAAGCAACAGTGCTGACGTCATCCAAATGTCCACTCTGACGATCACAACAATCGCCAGGGCATGGCCTAAGGTGTTGATAAAGCAGAGCTGGTGATTAGGCGTGGGGCAAGTTGGCAGGTGGGGCTAAACCATTTGCATAATGTTAACTCATCTGGACAAGATTCAGCTGGAGGGAGAATTGTTTAAAAGGTATTCTTAGAGGGGGGCCTCCCCGGTGGCGCAGCGGTTGAGCGCTGGGTTGCGAAGCTGCCGGCGGCCTCTGCAGTGCCGGTTCGATCCCCGGCTGCTCCCCGGCCACCGGAGGAGGGTCCCACATGGCGCGCAGACCTCCCCTGCCGCCCGCTGCTCCCCTCAGCAGTGTACTTCGGTCCTTCTGCCTGCTCTGCTCCCCGCTCTGGCTCTGGTGAATTCTCTCACCCTCCCGTGCTTCTGACTGTACCCAGTGCATGTATAAACAAAGAAACAAACAAATAAATAAATAAAAAAACATGCCTCTATAAAAAAAAAAAAAGGTATTCTTAGAGTAGCTACAAAATTGTCTGCCTCATGCTTTTTTCTCATATGTTCCGTTACTATATTGTATATCATCAGTTGATTTTCATGTCAGCCAATCTCTGTTATTGGGATAAACTCCTCTTGGTCATGATGGTTTATCACTTTTATGTATTGCTGCATTCAATTTATTAACATTTTGTCTGTTTATATATATCTATGTTTGTGTTTATATATATATATATATTTTTTTTTTTTTTTCTCCCTCAGGAGGGATAGTGGCCTAGAGTTTTTCTTGTAATGTATTTGGTTTCAGTATCAGGGTATTTCTGGTCTCATAAAATGAGTTGGAAAGTGTTCCCTCTATTTTCTGAACATTTATGGAAGCTTGGTATGATTTCTTTCTTAAATGTTTAACACAAACCACTGGAAACCATCTGGACCTCTAGTTTTCCTTGTGGGAATTTTTTCTTATATTCCACTTTTACTGAGTTGTAGTGTACATACAGTAAAATGCCTCAATTTTAAGCATACAATTTCATGAATTTTGACAAATGTATGTATTCATGTAGCCATACCTATGATCAAGTTCGTTACCCTTAAATGCCTCCCTATACCCCAGTCCAAGTAATACACATTTTCCTTGTCCTAGGCTATCCCTGATCTGCTTTCGGTCCCTATAGATTAGATTGACATTTTCTAGAATGTCATTTAAATAAAATCTTAGGGCACAGCTGTTATTCATCATTCTGCTTTTTGAGATTTATTTCATTTTTATTGCTGAGTATGGATATACCATAATTTATGTATCTATTCACCTGTCATTGACATTTGGGTTGTTTTTAGATTTTAACTATTATGAGAAAAGCTGCTGTGAATATTCATGTACAAACGTGTATATACAATTGCTAGGTCATAGAATAAGGGTATTTTCAACTTTTTAACGAATTGCCAAACTTTTTAAAAATGGTTGTCCGTTTCACATTCCTACCCACAATTTAGGAGCTCCAGTTTCTCCACATTTTCTCCAGCACTTAGAACTATGAATTTTTAAAATTGTAATCCAGTGGGTCTGTAGTGGTAAATTATTGTACTTTTAGTATGCCTTTCCCTGATGAGTAATTATATTGTATATCTTTTCATATGCTGATTGGCTAATTATATATCTTATTTTGTGAAGATGTTTTCAAATCCTTGGTTCAGTTTAAAATTGGGTAGTTTGTTTTCTTGAGTTGTAAGGAAGTTGTATGCTTTGTAGAAAATCTCTATTCTGGATACAAAGCCTTTGGTATTTGTGTTGTGAATATTTGCTTTTGGGGGTTGTCAATTGTTGTAAATTATATTTTTCAAGTATTTTTCCCCATTTCATCTGGGTTGTGAAATTTATTACATAAAATTCCTCATAATATTATTTTATCTTTTTAATGTCTATAGAATCTGTGGTGATTAAACCTTTCCATTCTTGGTAGAGATGTGTGTTCTTTACTCATGGAATAATCTAAGTAAGGGTTTCTCAGTTTTGTTGATCCTTTCTAAGAAGATATCCTTTAACTTTGTTAATTACTTGATTATCTCTTTTCTCTTTTGTTACTTTATGAGCTTTCATTTTCTCATTCTAGTTTAAGATGGAAGCTTCAATCCTTGGCTTCAAATATTTCTCTTTTCCACAGGGTATACATTTCCCTATAAGCACCACCTTGGCTACAACCAAGAAATTGTAACATTTTGTTACCATTCACTTGAAAATATTTACTCATTCCCTTGTCATTTTAACTTTGATCCATGTATGATTTATGTTTGTTGTTTAATTTCCCTATCTTTGGGGTTATAGACATGACCATATGGGAAGAAAGTTAAACTCCCCCCATTGATATTTGATTTAGTGTTAAATATCTTTGCTCCTTATTTACTGCCAGCCTGTGTTTGTTCCTCCTGCAGCATCCTCATAAAGGTCACCATCCTCGGGCCCTGAAGCTCATGCGCTCTCTTGCTGTCTTTTTTTTTTTTTAATGACACTTTAATGAAAAGGAGCTTTAATACAATTAGTAAACAACACAGGAAAGGGAAAGAATATAGTTTCTAAATCAAAAAAGGACCCAAAGTTACCCATCCCCTTGGGTAAAAGTCTACCCAAACAGGATTGGCCCAAAGCAAGGGCCCCCAAGCCTGCCACAAGTCTAAAGCACCTTCCAGTGGGGACCCACAGAAAAGGATCAGAAACAACCAGACAAGTCTGGAAGGAAAAGAGCAAAATCAAAATCCAGATAAGAGCTGCCATTGTCACCTCCCCACATGTCTCTCACCCACATCTGTTTCAACCAGTCCTCAACCGAAAGGCAAGTGCAGTTTCTAAGGTCTCTCTGCTCCATGTGCCTCCTCCAGGTCTTCTTCTGGCTCTCCATCCTGCTTCCTTCCTTCTCCAGTCTCTTCTGCAGCTTCTTCTCTTCTCTTTAGCTCCGCCCTCCTTTGGGTGGTACAGGAAACCTGGAACCTCCCCCTTTCCTGGGGATCACCCTATTTCATATGTACATCAACAGGATGTGTGTAGGTCATCAGCATTTACCTGAGAAACATAGACTAGTGACTTAACAACCAGTGGTAATAAGCTAAGCTAATAGGTCAAGGTCGTTGTTTCTGTTTAAAGCGGGATGGACTGTCACCCTCACTTTCATTTTAAATTGATGCTGCATAAACCCTCAACATTGTCATCATTCTTTTCCTAAGTAAAAGAATGTTTGTTTCTTTTTTAATTGCAGATTATAAATCCAGAAGTCTTATTTAGGAAAGTGGAAAAATAATATTTCCGTTTAGAAGGAAGAAAGGAAAAGAGAATGAAACCTAAAATCTAGAAATTAAGGCAAGCATGCCTGTGCTTAACTCCAGAAAACATGCAAAATATACATTCTTTTTTTTTTTTTTTGGTGTGTAAAAGCTTTTTATTTATTTATTCATTTTATTATTTAAATTTTATTTTTATATTCTATGTGGGAACCTCTTTCAACTCTTACCCTTTTTAAATGATTGTACACTCACTATTCATTCTCTTTTTATTCTGGACTTTCTCCCAGAGAGAGCAATCCTCCCCAGCACTCACTTTGGGACTACTGCTTCTATGTGAGTAATTAATGTGACTTCTACCAAAGGGTTCCTGTCATATTGATATCCAAACATAAAACTGGAGCATCTCCATACCATGATGGAATTCCTATAACAGGGGTTTTACTGAGTTTTAATTTATTGCCTTTGCAGTCAGGTAATATACTTTGTATGATTTCCATCCTTTTACATTTATTGAAATCGTTCTATGGCCCAATATATAGTTTATGGTGAGGAAAATTCAACTTAACTGATACCTAGATTTCAGCCCATGATACCCTGACTACACAACCCATTAAGGTTCCTATGTTAACCATGTTAGCCTGCGAAGCCAAGCCAGACTTCTAATGTACAGAATGTGAACTAATACAGGGATGCTATTTTAAGTCACCACAAAGCTAGATAAAGAAGAAATAGAACACCTAAACAGACCAATTACAAGCATTGAAATTGAAATAGCAACCAAAATCCTCCCCCAAAATAAAAGCCCTGAACCAGATGGCTTCACAAATGAATTCTACCAAAGGTTCAGAAATGAACTAGTGCCTATCCTACACAAACTCAAAAATTTGAGAAAGAAGGAATACTGCAAAGTACATTTTATGAAGCCAACATAATACTAATACCAAAACCAAAAAAAGATAACACAAAAGAGAAAACTATAAAAAAAAATCAAATGCCTAGGAATAAATCTAACAAAGGAGGTTTCTTTCTTATACAAAGAAAATTATAAAACATTGTTAAAAGAAATAGAAGACACAAAGAAATGGAAAGACATCCCCTGTTCATGGATTAGAAGAACTAACATTATTAAAATGGTCATCCTACTGAAAGCAATTTATAGATTCAATGCAATCCCAATAAAAATCTCAATGGCATTCTTCAAACAAATATAACAAATATTGATGAAATTCATATGGAGGCAAAAAAAACATCAAAAAGCCAAAACTCACCTGATTGAAAAGGAGAATGGAGTCATCACTCTCCCAGACTTCAAACTATACTACAAAGCCATATTAAATATAACAGTATGGTACTGGAACAAAAACAGACACACAGACTAATGGAATCAAATAGAAAACCCAGAAATAAAGCCACAAATATATGAATAACTAATCTTTGACAAAGGAGCAAAGAATATGCAATGGAACAAGGACAGTTTGTTCAATAAATGATGCTGAGAAAAACTGGACCACCACATGCAAAAAAAATGAAACTAGATTACTACTTTACATCACGCACAAAAAAACCCCTCAAAATGGATAAAAGAATTGAATGTAAGACCTGAAACCATAAAATATATAGAATAAAATATAGGCAAAACATCTCATGACATATAACTTAGTAACATCTTCAAAGACTCATCCCCCAAAGCAAAGAAAATGAAGGAAAAGACAAACAGCTGGGATTACATCAAACTAAACAGCTTCTGTACAGCAAAAGAGACATTAACTAAAACAAAGAGACAGCCTACTGACTGGGAGAAAATTTTTGCACTCCATACAATTGATAAGGGGCTGATCACAGATATCTACAAAGAGCTCACACATTTCAACAAAAACAAAGTAAACAATCCAGTCAAAAATGGGCAGAAGAAGAGACACTTCTCCAAAGAGGAAATGCAATTGGCCAATAGGTATATAAAAAATGCTCAACATCATTTATAATTGGAAATACAAATCAAAATCACAAAGAGATACCACATCACACCAGTGAGAATGGCACATATTAAACTAGCAACAACAAATGTTGGAGAGGATGTGGAGAAAAAGGAACTCTTCTACACTGCTGGTAGGAATGCAAATTGGTCCAATCACTATGGAAAGTTGTGTGGAGGTTTCTGAAACTACTAAAAAATAGAGTTACCATATGACCCATATATAGAAGAAAATATAGGCACTCTATCCAAAGGACACAAAAACATTAGTTCAGAAGGATACCTGCACCCCTTTATTGCAGCACTATTTACAATAGGTAAGATATGGAAACAACCCAAATGCCCAAAAATAGATGACTAGATCAAGGAGATGTGTTATATATACACAGTGGACTACTATTCAGTAATCAAAAAAGATAAATTCATGCCATTTGCAGCCACTTGGATGGAGCTGGAAGGGATTATGATCAGTGAAATAAGTCAGAAGGAAAAAAAAATATCGGATGGTTTCACTTATAGGAAGAATATAGGGGAAACAAATAGGGATCAGGAAAAAATTAATAAATAAAAACCAACAATTAACAGGTAACTATAAATTAAGAGAC
The DNA here is from genome assembly GCF_964194135.1 of Talpa europaea. Classification (NCBI taxonomy): domain Eukaryota; kingdom Metazoa; phylum Chordata; class Mammalia; order Eulipotyphla; family Talpidae; genus Talpa; species Talpa europaea. The sequence continues at coordinate 135,026,805 of NC_140069.1, forward strand.
ATTCCGCATGGAGGAGGGAGGGAGAGGGATTAAAACAGGGAAGGGAAGAGCACAAGGAACTATGGGTGACCCGAGAACAATGGGGTTCACCTCTGTGCAGGCAAAAATCCATATATAACTTTTGACTATTTCAAAGATAAACTACTAATAGCTAGTCTTACTAATAACATAAAGAGTCAACACTATTTTGTATATTTTGTGTATTATATACTGTATTCTTCTAATAAAAGAAGAAAGCCAATTATAAGGAGGAAGGGAAAATACATTTATAGTATTGAACTACTTATTGACACCACAAATGTACATCATCTGTTTACAAGAAAATTACTGCATAAGTGGACCCATGTGATTCAAACCCATGTTCTTCAAGGGTCAGCTATAGATTCTTTTCTTTGGCCTTAAGTTAGCTTCCAATCAAAATGAACTTTCTAGGGCCTCCCGGGTGGCGCAGCGGTTGAGCGCTGGGCTGCAAAGCTGCCCGCAGCCTCTGCAGCGCCAGTTCAATCCCCGGCTGCCAGCGAGGGTCCCACATGGCGTGCAGACCTCTCCTGCCGCGCCCACTGCTCCCCTCAGCAGTGTACTTCGGTCCTTCTGCCTGTTCTGCTCCCCGCTCTGGCTCTGGTGAATTCTCTCACCCTCTCATGCTTTTGACTACCCAGTGCTTGTATAAATAAAATAAAAATAAATCTTAAAAAAAAATGAACTTTCCAAAGCTACTTAGGTCAGTTCCTTTTCTCCCCACAAACTTAATTGTGTTTATATCACACAGTTATAATCCAGTTAGATTTATTGTTACTCTTACATTCCATCCTAGGATTCCTCCAACATCCTTGTTAATCTACATCTATAATTACCTTATAACTATTATTGTCTTATAGTAGTAAATCTTGAAATCAGATCATGTGTTCTTTCAAATTGTTTGACTATTCTGGGCCTCCCTGGTGGCGCAGCGGTTGAGCCCTGGGTTGCAAAGCTGCCCGGCAACCTCTGCAACGCAGGTTCGATCCCCATCCCAGGTGAGGGTCCCACATGGCGCGAAGACCTCTCCTGCTACCTGCTGCTCCCCTCAGCAGTGTACTTTGTCACTATGCCTATTCTACTCTCCGCTCTGGCTCTGGTGAATTCTCACCCTCTGATGTACCCGCGCCTCTGACTGTACCTGTATAAATAAATAAATCTTTAAAAAAAGCATTGTTTGACTATTCTAATTCTTTTTGACTTCACATGTGAGTTTTAGAATAAGCTAATTGAAATCTACAAAAAAAGTTAACTGAGATCTTGATTGAGGTTGCACTAAGTCTACAGACCATATTTTGTAGAATAAACGTCTTTATAGTCTTGCATCTTCCAATCCATAAGCATGTTATCTTTCTATTTGTTTAGATTAAAAAAAAAACTTTCATCAACATTTTTAGGTTTCCACATACAGATCTTACACATATGTTGTTAGATTTATACCTAAGTGCTTTTGGGAGGGTTGCTGATGTTTTGAATTACATTGTTCTGTTTTAATTTCAGGTTCTAATTGTTCATTTATTGCACAGAAACATAATTGACTTCTGTATACCAGCGGTGTATCTTGTAACCTTGCTAAACCCATGTATTAGTTCTTAAAATGTTCAAGAACAATATTGAATATAAATAGTAAAGAGGATACCCTTGACTTGTTCCAGATTTTAGAAGGAACACATTCAATTTCTCACACTTAGGTATATGATGTTAGGGGGCCTTGTAGATACTGTTCATTAGGTCTAAGAAGCTTCCTTCTATTTCTGGTTTCTTGAGGATTTTTTATTGTGAATCAGTGTTGAATGTGGTTACAACTTTTTCTGTGTCTACTAATAGTCATGATTTATTCATTTAGTCTATTAATAGGGTGAATCATACTGATTTTTCCCCAACTTTATTGAGATGTTATTGACCTAATATTTTCAAGTTTAAGTGTGATGGTTAGATACATTGTAAAATAGTTGCCACAATGGTGAGGTAACATCTCCATCCCTTCACATAATTATAACTCATGTGTGTGTCTAATCCCTTAAAACTTCAAATGTATGACACAGTATTGATAATTATAGCCACCATTATATTGATTATTGAATGTTGATCCAGTCTTGCAGTCATAAAATGAGCCCACTTAGTACTTATCTTTTTTTACATATTGATGAATTCAACTTGCTAATATTTTCATTGGGATTTTTGTGCCTAATTCATGAGAGAGATTAGTCTATAATTTTCTTTTCTTGTGATGCCTTTGTCTGGTAGTGTGGTGTCAAAAAATAAGTTGCAAAGTGTTCCTTTTGTATTTTGTGTAATAGAGTATACAGAGTATTATTTCCTGCTTAAATATTTAATAGAAATCACAGTGAAGTCCTCTTTACATAGACTTTTGGGGGGATTTTTAATTATAAATTTAATTTCTTTAGTAGAGATAGGATTATCAGAACTATTCTTTCCTTCTACAGTGAGTTTTGATAATGGGGGGTTAGAGATCTGTTATTGTTATTCTTTTAATATCAATGAGAGCTCTTCTTTTATTCCTACTATTAGTAATTTTCATCTTTTCTCTTTTTTCTTGATCCATCATACTAATGTTTCATTCTTAAGAGAGGGAGTATTCAGGGATCACCAGTGTGCCTAAAAAAAATCATGGTGGTCAATGAACTAAGCACTGGCCCAGAGATATATGAGTTTTGTTTTTTTTTTTTAAATGATTTTTATTTTTATTTATACAGGAGCTGGGGTACAGCCCAGAGTTGCAGGAGGGTGAGAGGATTCACCAGAGACAGAGTGGGGAACAGAACAGGCAGATGGACCAAAGGCACTGCTGAGGGGAGCAGCGGGCGAGACAGGAGAGGTCTGCTGCGCCATGTGGGTATCTCCCTGGCCAGCCGGGAATCGAACCGGCGCTGCAGAGTCTGTGGACAGCTTCACAGCGTGATGCTCAACCCACTGCGCCATCGGGGAGGCCCGATATATGAGATTTTTGACTCAATGAAAACTGAATTTCTTGGTATCAGGAAGACTAGTTCTATTGATCCTCTAGGGATGTCTATAGCCAGGTGGCTGGTCAATTTATGTTCAAGCATCATTCCTTGACAACCTGAGATACTTTAGTTGCACCAAAAGGCACATCTCTTTACACATAGGTCTGGAATACTTGCATAGTAAGGGATTAATTAATGATTCAAGGTCCTGGGATCTTGCTTAAAAGCTCATTCTTCGAGATAGTTTTTAAAAATTGGTTCTTAGGGAACATTGATAAATAAATCTGTAGCCATAGTTATCAGGAGAAAAAGACAAATTACCAATATCAGGAATGAAAGAAAGGATGTCATTACAACTCCCACAGACATTAAAAGGATAATAACATGTAAGGGGGGAAAAAAAGCTTGCCAATGAATTTGAAAATGATACAGAAAAGCAAAGCTCACTCAAGGGGAAATAGGTAACCTGAATAGTTCTATTTCTATAAAAACAACTGAATATATAGGTTAAAAATCTCTCTCCCTCACAAAATAAATTAACCAACAATGAGTCTCACCAACTCAAGATAGTTTCACTGATGAATTCCACCAACAATTTAAGGGAGAAAAATACTAATTCTCTATAAATTTTGCCAGAAAATAGAAGAGAAAGAAACACTTCCCAACTGACCTGGTAAAGTCTTCATTATTTTGATAACAGAACTGGACAAAGACATAATAAGAAAAGAAAACCAATATTTTTCATGAACATAGTCACAACAATTCTTAACAGAAGTTTAGCAAATCAAACCCAAATCAGATCATATATTCTCAGTATTTACTTGAGACCCATGTCTGCCCAAACCCTTGTATTTGAAACAACCCGAATGTCCATCTACAGATGACTAGATCAAAGGATAATGAATATAGTGGAGTCTACATAATGGGATACTATTCAATAAAAAAGGAACAAAGTATCAAAACACAGGACTGGATCTCAAAATCATCATATTGAGTGAAAGAGGTCATTCAAAAAGAGTGCATGTTGCACAGCTCCACGTATATAAACTTCTAGAAAAGTCTAACCTATAGTGAGTGAAACTTGATCAGTGATTGCTCAGGATGGCTAGGAGGAGCTGGGGGAAGGGAAAGATAAACAGATTACAAAGCAGTGGGAGGAAATTTGGGGGGTGATGGATTATGGTGATATTTCATTTCAGGGGTCTATCACATGACAAAATTTGTGAAATGATATACTTTAAATATTTGTAGCTTATTGTACATCAGTAATATCCCCAATGAAGCTGTTTAAAACTCACACACAAAAGAAGAGAAAAATAGAAAAGAAAAAAAGAGGGAGGGTGAGGAAAACCTTGAACTACACTTGATCTCTGGCAGTCCTCTACCTCTGGCTCACCCACTTGCCTCGTTATTCTTGAATTTCTTAGTGCCTTAATCCTCCCTCATTTTGACTCTATCTTGGCTTTTATTTCCTATCGCTGTGTCAGCAGTTCAAGGGGGACAAACTTGGAGTATTTTCCCTTCTTAAGCCCCTGTTTTGTTCTTAGTTTGTCTTCCGTCATTTGCAAAACTAAGACCATTTCTGGAGCAACAGTTTTTGTTCCCTTTATGGTCCTGTACATATAGCCACTGTCCCCATAGACTGAGGCCCTTGCACTGCTGCTCTACAAAATCAAAAACTTGATGGTAGCAAGAATTGGCAATCTGTTTATATTTTTGTGTCTCCTTGAGTTTTTAGCCTCAAAAGTCCATCCTTGGATTACAGAAACAAGAAGACAGTCTCACCTCTGAAGATGGTCCAAACTCTTACATCCAAGACTTTGGACACCATCTCTTTTTTTGGGGGGGGGGGGTGTAGAGAAAAGGAGGGAGAAGACCTCTTGTCCTTCCTATTCAATTTTCTTTCTTTTTCCAGGAATCATTTTAACCAATTCCACAGCCTCCAGCTGCTTCATCTTGAGAGCAGAGTGCTACACTAATAGCAGGCAGTCCTCCCAATGCAATTTATGGCTTCACAGCTCTGAAAATTACAGTCATTTACAGTTTCTCCATTAGTGCCCTGACCCCATCCAGCTATGTCTGCATGTTTTTGGTTCCTGATGTCTAAAGCTTCTTGTTGCTTTACTACCTGATCTCTCCGAGCTGAAAATGTTCCTTTTCCATTTCCTGGGAGCCTTCTGATCTACATGCCTGCTCAATATTAAAAGCTTAGGGTCACCTTTGTTGTTGTTTTCTGTTCTTGCATTTGCTAATTCTTCCATTACAAACTTGTAGTTTTCCTGAGTTCTTTCTCCACTAGGGAGAGATGATCAGTGAATTCTTACTCATCCCAAAGTCCTGTTACTTAAACTATTCTGTCCACCTCTCTTTTATGAACTGGGTCATTTGGCTTGGGGGGTTGATTTACTTACTTTATTGGTTTGCTTATTATTTACATAACTATATAGTTTTGGGAGGACAACTTCACCCCTCCATATCTGCATATGCTACACTTACCCTGCACCAAAGCTCCAGTGCACATACCCTTCCCTCCCCCAACCCCGCCACCCTCCCAGAGCTGGATAACTGTTTAAAATCTCTCCCACCATCAGTCCAAGACTAATGTCAAATCCAGGCATGGCTTCTGGGACTGCCTTTCTGAAAGTCTTACCCATTTATCTACTGGTCTCTAGCAGGCTTAAACTCAGCAGTCACTCAAGGCAAGTCAGGGACACTTTAGTAGGGTTGTTCTTAAACTTTAGTGTGCACAGTGATCACGTGGAGGGTTTGTTGAAGTGTAAATTGCTGGACTCCATCTCCAGAGTTGTAATTCTAAGAGTACAGGGATTGACCAGGTGATGCTGGTCATGGGACCGGCATGAGAAATACTGATTCAGTCCATTGTGAGCAAGTGTTTATGGGCCTCCTGGTATATTATCCCACTGCCCCTATTCTACTTCCCCTTGTTGGCTACAATTGTTAGCTCCCTAGCTCTCTGTCATGTGCATCCCGGGTTGTGTTCCCCAATTTCCCATTACTTTAAGCCTATTTGACTTATCTTGTTGGCTCTTGTTCCAGGAAACCCCTCCTTTGGCTCCAGCCTCCTGGGGTTCTATGTTGAGTACCAAAACCCTTAGCCACTTTGCAGGGCATGTCCTTACCCACTTTTACCAAGTCCTAACGTGGCCTCTTTGTTGTCATTGGCCAAAGCGTTTCTCTTCACTCATTGCCTTGCCTTGAAACTAGCCAATATCTGTGAGTTTTGTGCCATAAGCTTTGGACTTCTCTCTCTCAAATCAGCCACCTTAAGTTAATATCAGAGGCACCAAGGAGAATCCCTGAACTTATTTTGATTATTATTTCTCTATCAGAGACTCTCTGAGAGCACCCTATGGGACAGGGTGTAGGAAAAAAGACAAGCATATCCCAGTTTCTGCCCCAAACAAATTTCTGGTCCCCCTCTATTAAATCTCTTGAGTGAGCGATCACCCATCCGCACCTAGAAACAATAAAGTAATGTCCTTTTTTCCTGTTTTCATTTTTCAAAGCTGTTAAATCCATATTTGTCCTGTTAAGTACATTTCTTTTACATAGTCTAGTCTGGTTTCTAAGATTTCAACTAAGGAGTACCTTTTTCCTTCTGTCTCCCTTAAGCCCCTGTTATTTTCCTATTTGCCATTTCTAAACTAAGACTGTCTCCAGGGCAACAGTCTGCTGCTTACCAGTGTGTCCTCAGCTCTTGCCCCCCTTGGTGAAGGCCCCACCATTCTCTATGTGCAAATTGGATTTCTAGAACCTAGTGCTCCAGGTACAGGTTGATAGGTTTGTTTTTCCTTTTTCTTTTTTTGGCCTTTGGGTTTGTAATTATTTAATTTCTTTATCCACCTCAGACCAAAAATCTATAGTGCCAATTTAATTCTCCCATTCCACTCCACCCCCACCCCCCCGCTTGTTTCTTGTCATCTAAATCCACCATGATAGTCAACATTATTGATTTAGACTTCCGGAAGCCCCCGGCCTAGGAGAGGCTGGAGTGGCAGTGTCCTCAGATAGCCTGTGGTCAGGCTATTGAAGTCCTGCTGATTATCCTGAGCTGGTCTTTTTTAAAAATTGAGATATAATTGACATATAATATTGAGTAAGTTTAAGGCACACTTGTAGGTTTGATCCATTTCTATATGATTACGCAGTAGCACTAGCTAATCCCTCTATCTTTCATGTCGTCCCAGAATGTATGAAGGGAGGGACCCATCCTGTCCGTCACCGGTTCCCAGTTCCTCAGAATGACGTGCTGGGTGCTAATGTTTTTTTCTGCCTTGTGATGAAAAAAAAAGAAATAATAAGAACAAGTGCCAGCTAATGGTCTTTTCTGGGAAAGGGCTGTCATTTCCATTTTGTCTTTCTCACTTTTCTGGTGTTAAAATGTCTTTTTATTTTTATGACCCTTTGTTGATCTTCTACATTTTATTAAACCTGTGAACTCAAAACCACTAGGCTCTATCTCTCTTCTCCACCAATTTTCAAACTAAAAGCTGGCTTGCAAGAGCTCGTTATTTGGAGATGAACTTCCCCTGACCCCAGAAATGAATCTGCCTCTCCGAGAACACTAGTTTTCTTCTCCTACCAAGAGACACTAATTTAGACCCCGAGCCAGGGCAGGATCCCATACTTTCCACATGAGATGTTACCGAGGAATGCAGCTGTTCTTAGGGTTTGTGTGAACCTTGGTCCCTAATGCATATACTTACAGCAATCCTGCCAACCCCTCCAGATGTTAGCCCTGTTCTCAAACCCCAAATCCTTCAATTCTGAATCCTTGCCTGGTTTCCTCTTCTGGCAAAGTGTCTGGATACTGTAAAAATCCCAAGAATATCCCTTATCCCCAGCCCTTATTCCTTAAGGAAATACTTCTCAAAATTTCCCACCAAAGCATTTCTAATGGCAAAGAAGATTGAATTCACATGAGTGAGAGGCAGCCTCAAAAAATAGTTGCAAGCAAGAAATTTGCATTGTATCTCCAAAATTTAAACAATCTTTGCATTCTACGTCATGATACATTCCTACTTGTAGTAATATAAAAGTGTTTGTCATTACTGACCATCTAGCAAATTGACCTGGTCCTACAAAAGTGCAGGTGCTGCTTGGATTCAGTGCCATGAGGGTTTCAGTCACCCGAGTGCCCCAGGGCCAGCAGGGAAAGGTCTAACCCACCCACAGCTTGATCTGAAAAGCCCTTCTCGTCCTTGTCAATATCCTATGCCATTCCCCTCAAGGCACTACACAAATCCCCTACAAGCCTGATCTTACCTCTATCTTTTTTCTACAAATGATCTTCTATTTTGACAATGAAAGGATCCTCTTTGGATGGCATCTTCCTTAGCTCCTCACCATCCATCTCAGACAATGTTGGTGTGTGCATGTGCCTTAGCTTGTGCTGCCATAACCAATATCACAGACTGGGTGGCTTAACAGCAGTTTATTCTTGTGGTTCTGAAGGGTGGGAATTCCAAGATGAAGGTGCAGGCAGACCTAATATCTGGTGAGGGCCTCTTTCTTGTGTAAATACCCAGTATCAGAGTAATTGATTCAGATAGTAAGAATACATGCATAAGAAATAGCTTAACTGTTTTCCAAAGAGGTTATTTCACTTTGCATTCTCATCAACAATGTGTGAGTGTTTCAGTTGTTCTATATCCTTGCTGACACTTGGTAATATCAATATTTTGACTTTTAGTCACTTTATTGGGTCCGAATAGTATTTCATGAATTTTACTTTATTTCCCTAATGATGAATGATGTTAAGTGTTTTTTCGTGTGCTTGTCTGCCATTCATATCTTCTTTGGTGAAGATATATGTGTGTTCAAATCTCTTGTGCATTTTGAATTTTTTTTTTGTCTACTTATTGAGTTGTAGGATTCTTTATATGTAGTAGATGTATACGTATGGTACATATACATTGCAGATATGCCATATATAGGATATATGTTATATGTTTTTAGGTTACATGTATAGTATGAATACTTTTAAGTCTGTGACTATCCTTTTAATTTTGAATACAATGTGTTTTGAGAAAAAAAGGTTTTGATTTTGATGAAGTGCAATTTCATCATTTTTCTGGTTATATTTTATATTTCTAGGTCCTAGTTAAGAAATCTTTGCCTAACCAAAGCCCACAAGGACTTTTCTTCTAGAACTATTATAATTAGAGCACTTAACAGCATAGTCAAGATGTTCTTTAATGTTTTTAATGTAGCCTATGATTCATTTTGAATTACATTTTGTAAATAATGTGAGGTAACAATCCAGGTCCTCCCTCACCCCCACCCCTACGTGTGTGTGTGTGTGTGTGTGTGTGTGTGTATGTGTATGAATCTCCAATAGTTCCAGGACTATTTTCCAAAAATATTATCCTTTCACTACTGAATTGTCCTGGCAAATTTGTTGAAAATCACATGGTGATACATGTGGTCTATTTCTAGACTCTCTACTCTGTTACATTGCTCTACATACCTATTTTTACACCTACATCATCTTGAGTAATCATTATATAGCTTTATGGTAAGTCCTGAAATAAGATAGTCTCATTCTCTGCCTTGTTCCTTATTTAAAAATTGTTTTGGGGCCTTCCCAGTGGCGCAGCGGTTGAGAGCTGGGTTGCGAAGCTGCCCGCAGACTCTGCAGCACTGGTTCGATCCCCAGCTGCTCCCCAGCCACCGGAGGGGGGTCCCACATGGTGCGCAGACCTCTCCTGCCGCCTGCTGCTCCCTCAGCGGTGTACTTCGGTCCTTCTGCCTGCTCTGCTCCCCGCTCTGGCTCTGGTGAATTCTCTCACCGCCCCCCACATTTCTGACTGTACCCAGTGCTTGTATAAATAAATAAATCTTTAAAAAAAATAAAAATTGTTTTGGCTATTCTAAGTCCTTTGCATTTGCGTATAAACTTTGGAGTGAACTTGCTATTTTCTATAAAATGTCTGCTCAGATTTTCATTTTGATTGCATCAAATCTATAAATCAATTTGGAGAGAACTATTTTAACAAAATCGCGTCTTCTAATCCATGAATATAGCTATTTAACTCTTTAATCTTTCTCAGTAATAACTTTCAATGTACACGTCTTGTAATATTTTAACTTATTCCCAAGTAGTTCATGTTTTTGGATGTTGCTAATATTATTTAAAAATTCAATTTCTTATTGTTCATTGATAGTAGATACACATCGATTTTGTGTATTAGCCTTGTAATTTATAATCTTACTGAACTCACTTCTTGGTACTGGTAGTTTTATGTAGATTCTTTAGGATTCTCAACATACACAATGATGTTGTATATTAAAAGAGGCAGTTTTAATCACTTCTTTTTAATATGTATGACATTTATTTTCTTGCATTATTTTGTTGAATAGGATCTCCAGGAGGATGCTAAATAGAAATGTAGACAGCAGACCTCTTTGCCTATTCCATATATTAGGAGGGAGGGGAATAAGAATAATGTTAGTTGGAAGTTTTTCATAGATGTCCTTTTTTGGGTTGAGGCAGTTTCCTTCTACTCTTGGTTTGCTGAATTTTTTAAGAATGGGGTTTAAGGGCCTCCCCGGTGGTACAGTGGTTGAGCGCTGGGTTGCGAAGCTGCCCACAGACTCTGAAGCACTGGTTCCATCCCCGGTCACCGGGTAAGGGTCCCACATGGCTCGCAGACCTCTCCTGCCGCCCACTGTTCCCCTTGGCAATGTACTTCGTCAGTCTGCCTGCTGTGCTCCCCGCTGTGACTCTGGTGAATTTTCTCACCCACCCGCGCTTCTGACTGTACACAGTGCTTGTATAAATAAACAAATAAATCTTAAAAAAAAAAAAAAGAATGGGGTTTGAATTTTGCCAAATGCTTTTTGCATTTATTGAGGTATTTGTTAAAGTTTGTTAATGTGGTGAGTTACATTGATTTTTGAGTGTTAAAACATTTTTACATTCCTGGGATAAACCCCAGTTATTCATGATGTGTCATTCTCTTATATACTGTTAGATTCAATTTACAAAAAATTTGTTCAGAATTTCTGCATCTATGTTCATGAGGATTTTGATATATAGTTTTTGGTTAATGTCTTTGTCTGGTTTTAGCAACAAAATAATGACTTCTTAAAGGGACTTCCAAAATGTCCCCTTCTCTTATATTTCTATAATCTTTTATAAAACTATGATTATTTTTTCTTGAACCAGTGAAGTTACCTAGACTTGAAATTTCCTTTGTGAGAAGATTTTTTAAAATAAAGAGTCTAATGTATTTGGTAGATGTAGAGATATTCAGTTTCTTTTTTAAGTGAGCTTTGGTCATTTTTATTTTTCAAGGAATTTATTTCATTGAAATTGTTGGATTTATTGGCAAAACATTGTCCATAATATTCCCCCTTTATCCATTTAATATCTAATATCCATTTAATATCTCCTTTTTTATTTCTGATATTATAAATTTCACATTCTTCTTCTTTTCCTTGATTACTCTGACTAGAGCTTTATTAACTTTATTGATCCTTTCAAAGAATTAGCTTTTATTTTTATTGATTTTCTCTATTTTCTGTTTTCTATTTCATTGATTTTGTGATTTATTATTTTGCACTGTATTTATTTTGGATTTACTCTGGTTTTTGTTTTTAGTTTCTTAAGGTGAAAAATTAGATTTTTGATCGAGACATTTCTACTTGTTTAATAAAATCATTTATTGTTAAACATTTCCTTCTAAGCACAGTTTTGGCTATATTCCAGAAATTTTGATATGTTTTCTTTTTATTTCCATTCAGTTAAAATATTTAATAATTTCTCTTGTGACATGTTATTTGAACTATGGACTATTTAAAAGTATTCTGTTTAATTTCTGAATATTTGGGGATTTTCATGTCTTTTTGTTATTGCCTTATTAATTCCATTGTGGTTAGAGAGTATATGTCATATGAATTCAATCCTTTTATATTAGTGAGACCTGTTTTGTGATCTAGAATATGATCCATTTTGGCGAACTTTCCATGTTCAGTTGAAAGACTATGAATTCTACTTTCATTATGTGGCATTACTTTAAATGACAATTAGTTCAAGTTGATTGATAGTGTTCAAAGGTTTCATATTCTGATTTTGCCTATTTCTTGTATAAATTATTGAGGGAGAAGTATTAAAATCCCCAGTTATAATGAATTGCCCCTTTTTTCATTGTGAAATTCTTTATCTATGATAATATTGCTTATATAAAAAGTCTTACGTAAAAATTGGCGTATACATAAGACAACTTCATTTTTATATGAAACTTTCTTGGTATACATATTTTTAAATAAATAACCAAGAGACATACTTTGCATGCCATATAATTCACTTATTTAAAATATACATCAGTTGCTCCTAGTTTATCCAGAGTTGTGTAATCATCATCATCACAATCAATATTTCCCACCCAAAATCCTATACTCATTAGCAGTCACACCTATTCCTTCCTTAACTTTTTCCTCAACCCTAGACAACCAGAATATGTACTCTACTTAGCACAGAGAGTACTTTACTTTCTGTCTCTATAGGATTTGCTTATTCTGGACAGTCTGTAGAAATAGAATCATGTGGTTTGTGAGCTCTGGTTCTGGTTTATTTCACTTACCATAATGTTTTCAAGTTGATTCATGTTATATCACATGATAGTATTTCAATCCTTTTTATTGCTGAATAATGTTTCATTGTATGCATATGCTACATTTTATTTAACCACCCATCAGTTAATGGACATTTGGGATACTTGTGTGAAGTCAGTGGATTTGTATTGAAGGTCTTGGCACTATGTTTTGGGATAGAGACAGTAGGAATGAGGTAGAGTGGATACGAAAGGAAAGCAAATCCTTCTATGGTTCTTGAACCACTATCTTTTTCTTCCTTTTTTGAAAATGAACCAGCTAAAAATGATGAGTAAATCAAGGATCTGACTTTATTCATAGCCCAGTCTCCCCAATTTAATACCTTGTTACATTCCCTACTGTTCAGACCACAGAAGGGAAAGTCTCTGAAATATCAGCATAAGTTCAATGAAAACTTTTCAAATAAATAATTTCATTCAACTGAAGAATTTCCAGCAGATGAAAGAGCATAGTTTGGCATCCAGGACACCCGCACCAGTCTGTCTTTTAGCTGCTACCAAAAACAAGGGAATGTTTCATTTGGAAGTGTTCCTAGTTCTTATTTTAAGGTAAAACTTTACTCTTATGCAAACTTTAGGGTTTCTAATATTATCTCAAAGTTAACTGTGGAAACCACTGATCCTACAATGTAGAAAACAAGGGCCAGCACAGTGCTATCTGGTAGACCCAGACCAGGGACATCTGAATTTGATTTTTACTGTACCTTTGGTGCTAAAGACTCCTGCTTCCTATACAGCTGGTGCCGACACAGTGAAGAAAGAGAAATTATCTCACAGGCCTGGGAGAATGAGACTCTCCAGGAGAGCTATGAGTAGAGTTGGAGTCCCACAGAGCACAACAGAGCCTTGCCCAGCAGCCCTTGTGATAAACCAAAGACTGCAATTTCCCATGGTGGAGAAAGGAGGAAGGGGGGGGAGGGGCTGTGCATTCTTTCAACAGCAGCAGCTGATAAGGGGTATAATAAGAAGTTTTAAATCCGGGTTTTACAACTCATCCTTGCTCTTCTTGGCTGGTTCAGACTCACTCTCTTCGCCCCTTATCTGGACTATACCAATAGCTTCCAAAACCAATGCCGCCTCTTTCCAGGGCCTTATTTTCCTCCAGTCCTTCTCCCCAATATGGAAAGACATCACTTTATACCCTACTCTCCCTTAAGTCATAAACGCCATGTTTACTTATAGTGGTGGGAAATATAAACTGAAAATATCCCTCCGGCTACCCCTCCACTTTCTCTCCCTCGTTGCTTGCATTTGTGGCCAGACAGGAAACAAGTGAGGGAATCTAAGGATTTAAGGGAATAGAGATTAAAGATAACTTTTTCCTAAAGGCATTCAACTTTTAATTTAAAACAAAAGACAATCAAAAAGCCTCCAATAAATCTCCCTGCAGGCCAAAGTTTTCTTTTGGCTGTCAACTTCCCACACCTGGATCTTTCCTGGCATTTTTCACACATATACAAATATATCAGCAGTGCAAATACACATATAGATATTTAGATATGTGGTACATGGATGTTTTTATGTAATTAGCATTATATATGTAGCTATGAATTTTGCTTTTTCATATACAGTGAGAAGCTTTACATGTGATATGGCCTCATAACCAATACTCTGTAGATGGACATATGTAGCTTGTTTTCAATTAAAACATTTTCCCCAAACAATGCAGCATTGTTTATTCCTGGATACATGTAAGGGAGTATACACATAGGATAAATTTGCCAAAATGGAATCTGGGGGTCAATTTTGATAGCTGTTGCCAAAATGCCCTCCAAAAAAAGTTGTATCTATTTAACTCTAGCAACAGTGTTCCTCTGTTTCATTTTCAACTTTTTTTTTTTCCTGCATATGTCTCATTAGTTATTCCCATCAGAATAGCTGCCCTCATTTCACTGGTCCAGAGTGGACTACCCACAGAAAGTTTCTCTACTCTGTTTATTGAAGAGCGGGAGGAACATAAATATGTTTTGCCTACATATAAACTTAATGGCCTGTGGCAAAGAATGTAGACTTTTAAGCAGCGTTCCATGTCGTTTGGCTTGAGAAACACTGTGTTAGTGTGCTAGACTGCTGGCATGGGTTTGGAGGGAAAAGGTGGGCCTTCTTGGGCTAAGTCTGCCAAGTTGGACAACAGCCTCGGCTGCCTAGCCCTTCCCTCTTGCTCAATGCACCTATCTTCAAGTCTGTGCCCAAATGCTTCTCTTCTCTAGGGAGGGACCGGAGTCTGGGGGATGGAAATATGCCTTCCCCTCCTGGAGTCTTGATTACCCCAGTTCCACTCCTGGGTGAGGCTGGGTCACCCCACCATAAACTTCAGTCACCTCTTCCCCACTCCTCCATGCTCTCATATCATCTTAGTGAAAGTCTTGCTCTTTTGCCCAATGTCCGAGGCCCCCATTTTTGTGCCAGAAACAGAAGAATGCTTGAAATTATGAGGAAACTCGAACTATCAGTGGTTCTAAGAAATAGAGATTTCAGCAGTGAAAGATTTGCTGACAAAATATTTATACAGAAATTAGGTAATTTTTGCTCTGGTTCTAGCAACTCGTTCTTGCCTCTGTCATCTGACCTCTAATGCCATCTTGTTTTCCTAGATCTCTGGGGACTCCCATAGACCTTTGTTCACAGCTGCATTGTTCCTCTATCACATTGCTTGCTATCAGTTTATGTGTTACCTCTGCACTGGATTGAGGCTATTGAAGTTCTTAACAACAAGAACAATAGCAGTAATCTAGTGCTTCCTATGTGCCAGGTACTCTTCTAGATGCTTTACCCATAGTAACTCATTTAGACCACTCACACCTTTTGCAATTTCTTGGTATCGGCACCCTTTGAACATTCTGTAGGGACACTTTTAATTTCTATTTCTTTTCCCATATATCCAGAAAGGGTTTTTAAAAATCTTATTATTGGTTTACATCAGTCCCTTAGCATAACTATTCATAACATACAATAAGAACAGATTATAAGAATAGATTATACAGAATAATTGCAGGATTGTCTTCTCATTCAAGGCAGTTATTTGACCTTCTATATCATTCATTTAAATTAGAACACTATTTCTATCCACTAAAGTCAAAGAGCTATGTGTTTTCTCTTAAAAAAATAAATTAACCCTGTAAAAATGAATTGTTCTTAAAAATGATCTGTGATTTTTTCAAATATTACTTTATTTCAATAAACCTTTTCAATGAATGAACTTGAACAGATAAACCTGGGTTCAAATCCTGGTTCCCAACGTACCCACTCTGCAGCTTTGGGCAAGCTCCATCCTGGACAGCCTCAGTTTTCTCATTGGTAACATTAGGATAGTAATAGTTCTTTTACAAGTAGATCTAGCATCAGAATTAATATGATGCAGGAGTCTGACCTAGAGTCTGGCACATAGTGAGCAACAAATGTGTGCTTCATTCATTCTTATCATCATTATAAAACACTAGATTGGCACAAGGGACTCAGAAATGAGTAAGAATCTGTCCCTGTCCTCAAGGAATTCAGTAATGTGGTAGGAGAGACAAGATTAATAGCAAACATCATCAAAGTAACGATGATAAGGGCAACTGTTGAAGTGTGTAAAAGGGCTGAGATGGCCCAGAGGAGGGAGTGATTATTCCTGTAGGAAGGCTTCAGGGAAGGTTTGCAAGAGGATATAATAACTAAGTTGAGTCTTGAGAAATTATTTTCTTAGGAAGCCAAGTGGGGAAGAATATAGGTAGGAGGAGAAAAGAATGTAGCAAAAGGGAAGAGGGACGTGGTGTTTCAGGGGTAATTACAAGGAGTTAATGTTTGGTCAGATTATGTAGTTTTGAGGGTGGTAAGGGAGAAAATTCTAGAGGAAAGCAAGGACCAGCTTTTGAATTGTTTTTCATGCCAAGCCAAAAAAGTTGAATTTAGCATTGCCAACATCGAGTCAGCAAAGAGTTCTAAAAAGCAAAGAGAAGTAATCATATTGGCATTTTAGAAAAAAATCACCTTGGCAGGTGTGTGAGTGATGGGTGAGACAGATGTGATGGTGGGAGCTGGACACCAATTAGGAGGTAGTAGTCCACGTGAGAAATAGTGAGGCCTACACCAGGGAGTGAGAATGAAAGGGGGCAAGATGAATGCTAGAGTCACTTGGGAGGTAACTTGACAAGGAGAGGGAACTAGGGCCCTTGTTGGGATCTGCAGCCGAGACTGCTGGATCCTTAGCCTCATTCCTTTATGCCACACGCGTTAGTGACTGTGCACGGGAGCCTGGAGCACATGGCAATGCTATTAACCAGACAGAATATAGGAGGAAGCACACTCTCTGGGAAAGACACGTCAGTTTCTAGCGCGGACAGGAGATAGAAAAAGAGTAGTGAATTAAATTTAGCCCTTGCTGAGTAAGAAATGTGTGTGGGCCTTCATGTCAAGGTGAACTGAAGACAGGTGAATATGTGGTCCTGGAGTTTGGAGTAGAGGCTTGGGGGGGAGATAGAGATTTGGGGGCCTTTAGGGTACCTATGAATTTCAGACAATGGCTCAACTAGGAAGAATCACTAAAGATTTCTCTATAGTTAAAAACATCAAAACATCCCTACTTTTCCTTTAGTTTCCTCACATGGAAGTACTCCGATTAGACGGTATACAATTAATTGTATTCTTCATTCCATTGCTCGCCCTTCGCGAAGACGCGGCCTGCCATTTCACACCCTTTGCGATAGGTGGCGCTGACGCCCGGCAGGGAGAAGGCGGCAGCACATGTTGGGCGAGGCGCAGAGGTGGCGACGCTCTAGCCCAAAGCTGGGTAGTCGGTGGCTCCGTCGGGTCGTCCCTGGGGACTGGGGTCAGGCCAGAAGAAGCGCATGCGCCCCTGGTTTCCCCCAACATGGAGTCTTGTACCCCTGGTCTTACCTGAACCAGGTAAGAGGCGGCTCCTCACCCTTCCAGCCCAGCTGAAGGATGGGTCTGGCCGCCTGGACGTGTCCGGATAGTGGGTGTGCGCCTCGCGCCAATCCTGGGGGCCAAGCCTGGAGTGCTGGTGGCCCGGGAGGGCGTGAGGTGATGCTGAGGCGTTCAGGGGTACGCTGGGGTTTGTGGGTGGCCACACGCGGTGTGTGCGCCCCTGGCGGGCCACTTGGGTGAGACTGTCACTCACCACCTCCCAGAACCTTGGGGTCAGTGGAGAACCCCCAAGTCACCCAACCTTCGCAGCAGGCTTGACTCCCCTCTCGCCCCGACCCCACAATGTTCAGCGTGCAGCTGGCCAGGAGCCCCGGCAGGGAGTCCAGAGGCTGCGCGGTCCCTCTGGGGGGAAGCGTGGTGGTGAGGACCGAGGGCCTCAGGGCCCTAATGTGGTGGGGTGGGGCAGCGGGTGGCACGTGGGGCGCTGCTGGGGTTCATTCAGTGGGAGCTGAAACAGCAAGTTGGGGGTGACGCCAAGCAAATGCTGTGGGACCCGCTTTGGGGTGTGGGCGCTGGAGGCCCTGGGTGGGGGTGGGGGGAGGCCAGCTGAAGAAGGTGTGAGGTGATGATAACCATCAAGGAAAAGCGAAACACCTGCTCGTTGGTTGCCTCACCCAGGCTGGAAGAATGATGTGGAAAGTAGTTTGGAAAAAAAAAAAAAAAGGATTGAGTCGTGTGCGGTCGTCCTTTCTTCCCCAGGCGCCTAGGAAATTGCTTGTCTGTCTGAAAGAAAGTAACTGTTTCCTTAGAAAATCGTGGTGAGCGAAAGATGAGATAATAAAACCTGAAAGGGTAAAGGGCTAGAAAATGTGAGATGTGACTTTGTTTCCAATCCTTCAACGTAATTATCTGTGTAAGTGGAGGAGATGCTCTCGGTGTGCAACTGTGGGATTAATACCAGTGTAATGAAGGCTCCGTGGGGTGTGGCCAGTAATGCAGAGGGTGACTTGATGGAGACAGTCATCTCTCCATCGTGTAGGTTCATTTAATCTAGTTAGTGTCTTATCCCACCTGGACTTTTTGCAATGGGAAACTTACCCAAAAATGAACCTGAGGAAGAAAGATACCAGTCACTTTTGGAATATGTTGGTTACATTTGGATGAGAGGGAAGTTGATGTGATTGTATTGACAGTTTCTTCCATTTGTCTTGCCCTTCACATAAAGCAGCATGTTGGACAAAGACCTCTGAGACCAACCTGGGGGTGTATTTCACCCCGCAATAGAGGCGTTGCCTTGACCAAGTCCCAGTACCGCTCTGAGCCATAGTTTCTATGAGATGGAAAATGACCTTGAAGGTTATTCTGCAGTCACATATCCAGAGCTTGCATACCTGCCACTGAGTTACCCAGCCCCTGGTGACAGGGAACTTATCACATCCCAAAATGACTGAGCCACCCAGTCTTGAGACAGCCCCGACCCTTAGAAAGTTCTTTATGTTGAATCGACATCTGTTTCTCTACAACTTGCACTCGTTGGAGCCATACAGAACAAAATGTCTAATGCTGCTTCCACAAATATTTGAGGACTGCTAACACATTTCCTTCTTCCACTCACTCCACAAGGCTTCTTTTCTTCCAACTAAACATGCTCCGTTATTTTAAACAGGGAGGCAGTGTGGGGTAGTGGAAAGAACGCCAGCTTTGGAGCCAGACACATCTGCGTTCAGTTCCCAGCCCCTTCACATACTAATACTTCATGCTCTGAGCTGCTGTATCTTTCTCTGAAAAATGTCGATGGAAGTACTCATCTAGTTGAGTTATTATGAGGATTAGGGATAAATTGGGTGAAGATCCATGCTACAGTAGGAGCTTAAACATGAGAGCTGTTGTACCTTCAAGTGACATAATTTGCAATGCAGTCTGGTTGATGTTCTCTGAACAAGTTCCTGTTTGTTGATAGGTCTCTTAATTTCTGCTCTGTAGAACAGATAAAAATGCCTTTGCTGAGGTCTAACTAACAGAATCGAGTAGAATTAGCTTATTCTGGGTGTTTTTCTAATTACAATCTCCTATGGCTTTGGGAGCATTATCGCAATGACTCACTGTCAACTTTTAAAAACCAAAAACTGCATTGCAGATTATGTCAAATCTCTAACACACATTGCCATTCAATCAGCTTTCTCCCAATTTGAACTTTTTAGTTTATTTGAATCTATATTTATGGCTTTTGAAAGTGGCATTCCCAGATCTGTACTAGTGTCTCCATAAATACCCGTGTATTTCTCACATTCTGGGTCTCAAATCGCGGTTATAAAAATACGATTATTGAACTCATGGTTCCAGCCCTGTGGGTCTCATCTTGCTGTTGTACATCATCTAGCTAATAAATGCAGAGCGCTCTATGCAAATTTTTGCACAAATCTGAGGTCTTATTATGTGGGACTATCTTAGAATTGGAATGTGACAGGAATGTGTGATAAGCTACCCGTTGAGGAAATACACTGCTGCATGCGATGTCGGTCAAGTGTGCAGCCTGTATCCGAGAGCTGAAAGGGTGTACTGAGAGCAAGCCAGAGGCAGACTTTAGATTTATGTACGGTTACATGTTTTCTCAGGCGTTCCAAGTGTTTTATACCTTGGACCAGATTCTCCCCCGGTGGAGGAAGCTGCTATGTGGAAGAAAGTCAGGCACATTTAGAAAATCCATTAACTCTTTGGCTCCTGGGGCATTATCCACTAGCATTTTCTCCCTCGACTGTTGAAAGCAAATACCTGGCTCTAGCTAAGCTGACCCCTCGTAGTATCCTCTGTGTTTTTCAAACTGTTTCTGGGCTGGAGGGTCCTCTAAACGAAGCCGTTCTCTGCTAACCCAGTTCTTGGTTTCAAATCTATCTCAACCTCAATCCCTTCTCCAAGGAGATTTTTCCTAGTGGCTCTGTCAAGGAGGGTTTCTCTCGAGTGTTAGTATTCCTCAGGTCTTCAAGAGCTCCCCTTGGACACTGCCTCCCCCCTCGCAAGGGCCTCTGGTCCTGCCTGCCCATTTGTTTCATGTGGGCCGACATGTCCATGGCTTTCAGAACCAGATCCTTTGCGCACACACAGTCCGTTACGTACAAAATCGCTTTCACCTTAGATGCTGGTGCCTCAGGCCTAGTGAGTGCAGAGCTGTTTGCAAGACTCATAGGTTCCATTGACAATAAATGTGAAAATACGTATAACGCAAAGGTTGTTCTTGTCGTTAGTTGAAATAGAAATGTCTTTACTTCATTGAAAGGACCTATTTAAGTTTTTGCTAATTTATTCAGTTCTTGAAAGGTGGCAGTGGTTAGTTTAAATAGGTAATCCTCCACTTATAAAAAGACTCATTAAAATTTTGTGAAGTAACCAATTTAGGCCATAAAGAATTTAATTCCATCCGTGGCTTCTCGTTTTCTTTAGGAAAAATTCCAAACTCCTTAGGATGAAATAGGCTTTCTAGCCTTTTTTTTTTTTGCCTGTCTGCACCCCAGCCCAAAAGACTTGCAGCTTCGCCCAAGGTTGTGCGGTCCTGAGCCTCTAGTGCTTTGCAAGTGCCCTCGCCTCTGGTTGGAATGCGCTTTGTCTCTCTGGTAAATGTCTATTCATCATTCAAGACAACCCTTCCCCCCTCCCCTTAATTACTTCCTCCCCTGTGTGCCCTCAAATTCTTGTACTTATTCATGCAGTATTTATTAGGGGCCAGCTTTGTGGCCGGCACGGTGGCGGGCTCTGGGGACACAAAAGGTGAATAATACTTGGGCCCGGTCTTTGAGGTCCTTACACACTAGGGCGGTGGGGGTGGGGGGAGCCTACCGATCATAAGAAATTAAAGGGAAATTTGGAGCAGCGTCAGTTTTTGTCTGTCTTTCCCACCCTATGACCAGCATCTTTCTGTAAGGCGGGTACCTTCCCCATTCGCTGTCAGAACACTGTAGGTGCCAATAGGTGCTAAATAAACATTTGTTTCGTGGCTCCACGTATCGGACCAGTAGAAGTTACCCTGGATCGTGCCACCTGCTTTGATGACACACCTGTTTTCCAAAGTCTGGTCGGCGATCCTCGGCTCCCGGCCGCGGTGTGCGATGCCGGGCGGGTGCGGCTGAACCCGCTTTTTGCGAACCGTGCCGGCCTGCGCGGGGCTGCGGCCGTAGGCGAGGCCTGCAGCGCCCCCGCTGGACGCGGCCGGCACTGCTTGGGCTGCCTGGGCGGCCGCGCGTTCCTCCGAATTTCGATTCCAAGCCAGAAAAAGGAGCGATTCTCTACACTTTTCTTGTCAAAGGCACGATGGATGTCTCGGAAAGGACGGTGGAGGAAGAAATCCCTTCCCCTTCCCAGTACTCCCGGGGTCCTTGCACTGTGGTTCACGCCTGCATGAATGCAGGGGGGGTGTCGTCTCTCCTTGGGGTGCGGGTTCCCCCCTGCGCGGGTGGGCTCTTGGCCCCGCGCGGGCCCGGGCGTGCGGCCCGCGCCTGCTGCCGCGCAGGGGCCGTGCTCGTGCCGCGCGGCCGGCCGGCGGGAGCCCAGACTTCCCAAAAGTTTTGCCTTTTTGGCCTCACGACGGCGGCCCCACGACGCTGCGGGTCAGCCTGGGGGTCTGACCGGCCGGGCGCCGCGTTCCCGGGCGCTTAGTTGTGGCTCTGGGGGTTCGGCTGTGGCGGCCGGGGTGCGGGCGTGCGGGACCGCGGTCCGAGGCGCGCTCCGCTCAGACCCCGCGCCCACTGCTCGGGGTCCGGCCGCCGCCTCGGGCTGGGGTGGGGAGGCCGTGGAAAGTCTGGGGGTGTGCTGGGACCTCACGGGGCGGCCGTGGGCAGTCTGGGGGTGTGCTGGGACCTCACGGGGCGGCCGTGGGCAGTCTGGGGGTGTGCTGGGACCTCGCGGGGCGGCCGTGGGCAGTCTGGGGGTGTGCTGGGACCTCGCGGGGCGGCCGTGGGCAGTCAGGGGGTGTGCTGGGACCTCGCGGGGAGGCCGTGGGCAGTCAGGGGGTGTGCTGGGACCTCGCGGGGAGGCCGTGGGCAGTCTGGGGGTGTGCTGGGACCTCGCGGGGAGGCCGTGGGCAGTCAGGGGGTGTGCTGGGACCTCGGGGAGGCCGTGGGCAGTCTGGGGGTGTGCTGGGACCTCGCGGGGCGGCCGTGGGCAGTCTGGGGGTGTGCTGGGACCTCGCGGGGCGGCCGTGGGCAATCTGGGGGTGTGCTGGGACCTCGCGGGGAGGCCATGGGCAATCTGGGGGTGTGCTGGGACCTCAGGGGGAGGCCGTGGGCATTTTGGGGGGATGTGCTGGGACCTCGCGGGGCGGCCGTGGGCATTCTGGGGGGATGTGCTGGGACCTCAGGGGGAGGCCGTGGGCAGTCTGGGGGGTGTGCTGGGACCTCAGGGGGAGGCCGTGGGCAGTCTGGGGGGTGTGCTGGGACCTCAGGGGGTCTGGCTTTTTTCCTGCGGCAACTCGCCAGGGCAGGGTTTCTGCAGCACCTGGGCCTCGGAGTTGGGGGGGGGTCCCGAGTTGGGCAGCTGTGTGCTGGTGGGCATGGACACCCCTGAAGGTGCCCGCTGGAGGAGTTGCGGCAAAGAGGGGCGCCCCTGCCCCACAGCGGCTGCAGGGCTGCAGGGCTGCAGGGGGGGGGTGCGGGGAGGGGTGGCGACTGCGGCAGGAGGGGCACTGCGGCGAGGTGGGCGGGTCAGGGGCGGGGCCCGGGTGGGCTCTAAAAGTCGGTGCCCACTGGCTCTGCGCTGCCGCGGCGACGAGCATCCTCGCGCACCTCCGCCGGCGGCGCCTCCTCTGCGGCAGCCGCGCCTCGGCCGTGCCGCAGCGCCCGCCCGCCCGCCCGCCGCTCTCTGCTGCCGCGGCCGGCGCCCTCGCGGCCGCCCCGTGCTGCGCTGCCCGGCCTCGCGCCGCGGGCCCGTGCTCGGTGCGTGCGGACGGCATGGGATAGGACCCGCCATGGTGCGCCGAGATCGCCTCCGCAGGTGGGTGCGCGGCCGCGCGGGGGTGTGGCAGCCGGGGCGGCTCCGCGCTGGGCGCGGGCTCGGCGGCCGCGGTGCCCCGGCGGGAGCTCGGACTCCGCCGCGGAGGAGACCCCCGCGGGGTGGGGGTGCCGTCTCGGGGAGGTGTGCAGTAAAATGGTCAGAACTCGGGGTCTCCCGGACTCGGAATTTCCAGACCCAGGTATTGTTTGGATAGGATTTAGGATTTTTAGACCCCGGCGTCGTCCTGCCACAATTTAGGAATTACGGAGCCGAGTTTCACCTTGGTGTGATTTAGGATCTTCATGCCCAAATATCTCCCTGGCGCGATACAGGTTTCTAGACCCCGCATCGCATTGGTGCAATTTAGGGTTTCAAGACCTGGGTATTGCGGGGCGGTGGCGCAGATTTAGGATTTCTAGATCCGGGGATTGCCCTGCAGCAATTTAGGGTTTGAAGACCCTTGAATCACCGTGGCGTGAGTTACCTATCGCGAAGGTGTAACTAGAGCCCGCAGTCCCCTATTGCCGAGGCTTAAGTATTTTTGAGATTTCAGTAGCAATCCAAGCGAGAATGGCATTGTGACCAGACTGTCATAATGTTACACATGAATTGATTGTATTGGTGTATGACTAGTTTTTAGTCTCGTGGCGATACCGTAAAGTGGATTGGTTCGGTGGTATAAAAAAGTGTTTTTCTTTCCTATTTACAAGACGAAGAAATCAAGGCTCAGAAAGGTTGATTGATTTCCAGAAGCTTTGTTACTGGGGTTTGCTAAATTTACTCGACTCATGGCTCATCAAATAATGGAGATTTTGGTAAAAAATATTTAATCTGTTTGCCTACTGATTGCCAGATTGCTGCCTTATTAAAAAAAAAAACCTTAAATGTCATTAGGGACATTTTTAATGAGGTAATTAGGACAGAAAACGGTTTCCTGAGGGATTGCCGCCTTGCTTTCTTAGAGTAAAAGAGAAGGAAGACGCGGAGGGTGGGGTGTCTCCGAGCAGAGTGTGTACGCTGTTCCCCAGCCTGGAAGGGTGGGGGGAGCCACTTTTGCTTGCTCCTTTACTGGCCCCTCCCTGGCTCTCTGCTGAGTCATTGCAGATACCCCGCCGCTGGAGCCCGCGAATGAATGAGAAGCCTGGGGAGCACGGAGTGATGAAATGGCATGGTGAAAATGTGTGAGCTGACATACAGCACAGAGCTCTGAGAAAATAATGCGTTTTTCATCCCATTTTACAGAGATACTGGGGTGTAGCCAGCTACGGTTGTGGGGTAACAATTTTGATAATATGATCATGTCGGGGTACTTTTTAAAATCATTTTTGATATCTTGAAGGTAGAGCCAAATCATCTGGTCTGTCTTATGGAGGCGTACTTTGGAGGAAGGAAAAAAGACTGCGGTAGAAAAAAAATAGGCAAGGCTGCTGAGATTCCTTAAGGGATATTGTTATCTTAACACTGTGGGGGTGTGGGTTTGAGAGTTATAAGAAATTTTTTGTGTGTGTGTGACTTGTGTTAATTTGTGATGGGTAGGATTGTGGCCAGGTTATGGAGAGAACTTCCATCTTTCCCTGGTGACCATCAGGACTCATAAGCTAGAAAGAAGGAACTGTTTCTAATTCTTATTTAGCACTTGACTTTGTGGATAAATTTGACCTGGACCTTTGAAGTCCTGGACAAGGGAGGGTTGGGTGTGCAAACACGTTTTTCCTAAAGACACAATTCCCAGATGGTGGGTATGAGATCTGCCTTATTTTTGGGGGGTGTAGGGGGAGTCCTAAGAAATTAAATAAATGGGCAGAGTCTGCTAAGAGAAGCAGAAATACAATCTGTTGCCCTAACCCCTCAAGAAATTAGAAATTCAGGGTCACGACAAAGCTTCCTATGTGGAAAATACATTGTACTTGCTTCTTTTACAGACTCCGCCCTGAGCAGTTTCTCAGCAAAATGCAGATAGTGGTACAACATGGGACTTCACTTGGGCCAGAGGGTTGATAAATATTTTAAAAATCAAGAGCAGCATTCTGCTTAAGGGCATGTTACTAAATAAATATGGTCTTAAAAAAATTCCTGGTTAAAGAAAAATTTATAAATATTTTACTGATGGGGACTGGCAAGTAGGTGATAAAAGTTTTTAGAGTGAAGATGAAGTAATTTTCTTCCTTAGGAAAACCTTGCTGAAAGTCCCGAGAAGGTACATAATACTTCAGTAACTTTCCTTTGACTTTTCGTAAAAACCTCTTTAGCACATGGGGAGGGGGCTGAGCAGTTAAAGTGGGATAAGCGAGGGGAAGTTTACAGATTAACATATTTTTTTCTCTTAAAATTAGAATGGCAAGCAGGTATGGTGTTGCCGTAGCAGGCAGAGGCGCACTGTCTTCTTTCATGTTCATTTCGAGGGCAAGGTAGTGGCCACATGGCATGGAAACTGCTACCCTAGGATACCAGTGAGGGACTCAAGGAAGTATGGACAGTGTCACCTGATGGCTTACCCTAGTCTCTGATTTTCCCACAGGATGAGGGAGTGGTGGGTCCAGGTGGGGTTACTGGCTGTGCCCCTGCTTGCGGCCTACCTGCACATCCCACCCCCCCAGCTTTCCCCTGCTCTTCACTCCTGGAAGTCGTCAGGCAAATTTTTCACCTACAAGGGACTGCGCATCTTCTACCAAGGTAAGAGCGGGAACTTCCTGTGCATATAGGTCTTAACAGTTCCACTGAGGCTCTTGTTTTGTGTCCATTGGGCTCTGTTGCCTCTCAGCGATGGAGGGGAGAAACCACATTTTCTATACCACGTGCTTGATAGCACAGAAATTTAAAGAAAACTTCTGGAAGGGTGGGGGTGGTAGAATTGAGATTCTAGTCTCTATGGAACGCTCGTATTATTTTTCCCTCTAGACTGATCTTACTGATACTGGTTTCCTCTTTTGAGCGCCTCTAGTGTCAGGAAACAGAAACACTGGATAGAGCTGTTGTGTCACACACACACACACACACACACACCCATCCCTGATTTCATTTTACTGTTTAATATAAAATTTGTTATTTGTATAACTTTATGTGCTCAAAACTTTATACCTTTGTATGCATTAATTTGCTAATGATAAGTACTGTTCTGATTGTTACTTATTAATTACCATGTGCTAGGCATTGAATTATATTTTCAGCTTTCGTTATTTCATTTACTTTTTACAACAGTGCTTGGAGATAGGTGCCACTGACCTTCTTTTATAGGTGAAACTGAGAAACAAGATTGAAAGAGTTCTTTTGAGCGGGGGTCAAGAGCAATAACGAAAAATGTTTGTCATAAACCGTTTTTCATTATTGCTCCTGACCGCCTCTCATTTGCTATATTCAATTAGGTAAGTATACGGCTTTATTTATATTGGTCATTTAGATTGTCTCTAATTTTTCAGTGTTTATCAAAGGGAAATTTTGATGCATGTGTTAATTTTTTCCTTGTGTTTTCAAGCTATACTTTTAGTTAACAGAATTTTATTTGCATGACTTCTCAACTGAGACTTCTAGGCTTAAGTATATTACATATTACTAGAATTGCTTCTAATTATAAACTATTTTTACAAGACATTCAAATTCTCACACCACTGGCAGTATATGAATGTGTTAGCTTTAATTTACTACTATTAACAAGGCATTTTACTGTTTAAATACTATATATAAAAGATGTTTATGCATTAAGAAATGTCCATGTTGATATTAACTTTTTTATAGTTGCTAGAATTTTACAATAGTTTGAGTATCATGCTTGTGATAGTGGATTGGGTATCCTGCGGGAATAGGTGCTAAACAAATAGTATCAAGTAAGGTGCTCATCAGTTAATATTTAGAGAGTTTTGTGAGGCCATTAACAATGAGATACATGGAAGGGATGACGCCAAGAGAAATAAATTAGGAGAAAGACAAATGCAGGATGGTCTCACGCGTGGGATACAGAGAAACCAAACAAAGGGACATTGAAAAGCAAACCAGTGATAAACCTTTGACATCTGACTGCAGAACTGAGGCAACCAGAGGGGAGGAGGGTGCAGGGGTGAAGATGGAGGAGGAAGGGGCCCAGTGGAACATGGTGGAGGATTATTGGGGAACTGGGGACGTGCAGGGTGTGAAAACATACATTTGTAGAGGTTTAAAACGAATCCTCAAAGCAGATATGATGTAAACTAAACTTCAATAAACATAATTTTAGGGGGGAAAGCAGTAAGATATAAATAATTTGATGCTTGTGACTATATTTTTTACTATAAAAATTTGCATATTAATACAGAACAAAGGAAGAATTGGGGAAATACTTTTTAAAGACCTAGGTCAAATACTTGAAAGGGCATTCAGGTATTTTCACATCAAGTGTGCTATTTACAATTTTCTAATATACAGATTAAAAGGGGAAAATACCTATTTTTACCTATAGCAATAAGCTTGCATTTTTAAAAAGATATATTTTAATTAGTTTGGGCATGGTTTCTTATTCTTTATATCAGGTTACTTAATTTTAATGTCATGTTATAGGGAGCTTAACTGAGCCTTCTGCTTCTTCCCAGACTCCGTGGGTGTGGTTGGAAGTCCGGAGATAGTTGTGCTCCTACATGGGTTTCCGACATCCAGCTATGATTGGTACAAGGTAATGAAATCGGATTTCTGAGTCCTACTAGGTTTTTAAAAGTCCCAAATCAAGGATTTTGTTATTAGCACTGGAAGGCTTCAGCGTATTTGGATTGCTTAATAAAATAAGATTAAATATAGAACTGTTTCTCATTTACTCTGAGGAAGTAAAAAAAAACTCTGGCAGTATGGGAAGGCTCATTGCCAAGTTAAAAATGCTGGAGTTCCTCCCTCAAGAGAGATTGTTAGAAATGAAGCACTTTCCAAGAGGATCGTCTGAGGGCCTGTGGTAGTATCATCAAGTTTTCCCTCTATTGACATCTGTTAAGCCGAGATAGGGATGAAACTCCTGTACTGCTGGAGGTCAGAAAGGGAGGGGCAGGATCAGAAAGTCCAAATCATACCTTTCTTTCTTATAGATTTGGGAAGGTCTGACCCTGAGATTTCACCGAGTGATTGCCCTCGACTTTTTAGGCTTTGGCTTCAGTGACAAACCGGTAAGCAGCGTGTTGAGGGGCGGGAGTGCACTAGGACGGAAAGGTCAGTGACAGATCTGCACTCACGACTTCACTCTGGGCGCTCTTTCTCTTAGAGACCTCATCACTACTCCATATTCGAGCAGGCCAGCATCGTGGAGGCACTTTTGCGGCATCTGGGGCTCCAGAACCGCAGGATCAACCTTTTGTCTCACGACTATGGCGATATCGTTGCCCAGGAGCTGCTCTATAGGTCAGTGGAGACACAGACTTCTGTACTTTCCCAGTGTCACTAGGTTTCAGACTCTGGGAAAAGTTCTTTTTCTGGGTTCTTTCTAACCCTTTCCCTCCTGGGAATTTGTCGTCAGCTGCTACATTAAGTCCGCTCAGTTAGATGTATTTTCCTCCCATTTCTAGGTTCAAGCAGAATCGATCTGGTCGGCTTACCATAAAGAGTCTCTGTCTGTCTAATGGAGGTAATTGCTTTGGCGGTGGGTGGAAAGTGAGGTGTGGCCTGGCAGGGCTGTGTTTAGATATCACAGTGACATCTAAATGGTAATCTGATGTTATGGCAAGCTGACACAATTAAATGAGGGATCTTTACCTTTTTTGTGCCAAGAACGACTTTGGTGGTTTGATGCGATTTATTGACCCTTTCTCAGAATGTTTTTAAATATAGAAAAAGAAATAGGATTACAAAGCAATTTAATTATATTGACTATAGTTAATAAAAAGCATTTACAGTAATATGTGCTGGGTTTTTTAATGCATCACATAGCAAGATCTAGTGGTGGGTCTAGTAACAACTAGGATGAGGAGCAGTGAGGAGTGTACATGCTATTTCTCAGTACCTGCAACAGCTGCAGAGGGTCATTACTGCAAGTAGGTGCTGTGAAGCCACAGGTGCTTCTAATACTATTGTGATTTGTTTTTTAAACTTGTAATTGAGGTAGAACCAAGTCTCAATTAGAAATTAATAGCCTTGATTAGACTTTTTGGAGAGACATGTGTCTTTTCCTTTGTGTGCCACTGGGCCTGGTTTCTAAGTCCACGATTATCCAACTGTCCCCTGAATACCTTAAGGGCAGATCAGGAGAAGAATCTGTTCATCTATTACTAATGCTCATGGCTCTCTCTCATGGACCCCAGAGAAAAGGGAAATCTCTAGGGTTGTTTGTGTTGTTTTTTTTTTTTTTTTTTTAAAAACCTACACTTAAATCTCTGGTTTCTTTTGCCACCTGAATCATAACAACACTTTGTGTTCTAAGGAATGGGAGGAAATGCTCAGGGGACCGATCTATCGCCTAGTCGTCAGCATTATGGACAGCCAAGCATATTATCAGGAAAGCAGGTCCCAGTGGGATGTAATTTGACCTGTTAAATACAGAATTCCCTAGAGACACAATTAGATGACTCTACTAAGTTTCTCTAATTCTGATTTTGGCAGTAAAGGCCCCAAAGTGATAGTGAATAGGATGAAAAATTTCTGATAATCGGCCCGTTTGGTCTAACTTGTTGACAAATGTATAACGTAAATCTCTTCTCCTACAGGGATATTTCCTGAGACTCACCGTCCTCTCCTTCTCCAAAAGGTTGGCTACTCCACTGACTAGGTCTTTCATTTCTAAGATTAATACATAAATATTGCTGGGACCTTTACATAAAGGCCATATCATCTATAATGGACCTCTCATAAATTTAAAGCAGTTAATTTTTCCCCTCTTATGAAAATAAAGCCATAGAGATGGCACCCTAGATATACCCTTATTTCTGACAAGAGATCAATAGATATCTGGAGAAATAGTTTTGTGTCATCAGCAGGGTTTTTGAACAAACTGGGACCCTAAAGTTGAATATCTCAGTTAAAAGTCTTAAGAGGTTTAGTAAAATGTAAAAATGTAATCTTACTGCCAGTTAAAATAGGTGTGTGTCTTCCATGAGAGAAGAATGTGGGAAGGTAGAACAGAACTAGAAGTGAAGTCAGCGACCAAACCAATTTTGTAGAAGATTTGGCTAAACTCCATTTTTAGTTGCTAGTATAAAATATTTGGTCCTGGTTAGTTTCTTCGTTCTCTGGATTGATTTTTACTTATTTGCCCACAGCTTCTCAAAGATGGAGGCGTGCTGTCACCCATCCTCACTCGATTGATGAATTTCTTTGTATTCTCTCGAGGGTAAGTCATTATCAAAAACTAATTCACCATATCCTGGTGACAAAGTCTTAAAAACAAAAAAAGTTCCTGCCATTAAAATTCATAGTCAAATCCTAGGGTTTGAAGCAAAGGTGTTGGCCATTTGCCAGGGAAGTAGTAGAAGGAATTCAAGAATCAGTTATGGGTCAGACTGCATGACCTCTGAGGTTCCAGTCATATTTGACATTCTGAATTCTTCTCACACTTATCTTTCTGCTTTTTTGGACTTTCAGTCTCACCCCAGTCTTTGGGCCATACACCCGGCCCTCTGAGAGTGAGCTGTGGGACATGTGGGCAGGGATACGCAACAATGATGGGAACTTAGTCATCGACAGGTAAGAAATAATCCTTTGATTTGGTTTTCAGAGAGGCTCTTTTTGAAAAGTGGGCAAAGATGTGCGATTTCTTGTTCTATTCCTTCCTGACATGCCAAAAAAATCATGCTCTACACTTTCTAAGGAGCTGGAAATCATTTTGCTTTGACATATGTTGCAAAATTATATTTTCAAGTTGTTATATTTTTAAGTTGACTGTTGAACGTTTAAAAACTAGCCTGTATCTGTCATAAATGGAACTGGCAAGTTCTACCTTCCCACTTCTAACTCCTTATTCCCCTCAAGATACATTATTTAAAAAAAAAACACTTTTTTGGGGGCCTCCCTGGTGGCATAGGGGGTTAATAAGTCTCAGCACAATGAAGCTATTGGCAGCTACTGCAGCACAAGTTCTATCCCCGGCCAGGGAGCTAACCCACATATGGCACAGCAGACCTCTCCTGTCTCACCCGCTGCTACCCTCAGTATATCTCAGTAGATCCTCCTGTTCTGCTCCTCTCTCTCTGGTGAATCTTCTCACACACACCCACTTCCCGCCACACCTCTGTCCTATACCCCAGTTCTTAGATGCATAGATAAATCTTTTAAAAAAAAAAATTTCTCTTTAAAACTGTAAATAATCATTTCAAAGAGGTTCACAAAAAATAACTGTCCTGGAGATGTCAGGCAGAATTATTAGGACATCTCTAAAGTCCTAAATGTGGGTTTAAGTTCTAAAATGTGGGTATCTTTCACTGTAGGAAAAGGAATTTTCCATTTTATCTGTGGTCAGATGAAATAGAGAGAATGGAGTTTTGTGCTTATAAACCTCTACACTGAGAATATGTATTACACCTTTTCAGCCTCAGATCTAGTTAGCAGGTGGAGCCACAGTTGGAACCTTAGACCCCGGCTTTAGTCACCTACAATTCAAACTAACTACCAGCCTTCTAGATCTTATTCCTTGCTTAACAAGCACAAAGCAGCATCAATTATTAGGCTGATAGCAGGCATGATCACTGCCATAACTACATGATGGGGGTCAACAGAAATGGGTAAGTGGGCCATTTCCAGTAATATCTAGATTAAGAAAACATACTGTGCTCTTATGGCTCCTTCAGGGTTTAGTATCCCTGTAACAATAAAAGAAGTTTTTCTTCTGCTGACTATGTGTCCCTCATAGTCTCTTACAGTACATCAATCAAAGGAAGAAGTTTAGAAGACGCTGGGTGGGAGCTCTTGCCTCTGTAACTATTCCCAGTGAGTATTTTTATGTTACATCTTGATTAAGGGAAAACAGAGGGACTATGGGGTTAAAATAATTGTCAGATTTAGCAAAGAAAAAAAAGGATACCCAGCTAAAGTTGAATTTTAAGGAATAAGTGTGTAATATTTGGGACATAATTGTAATCATCTGAAATTCAAGTTTAACTGGGTGTCCTTTAGTTAATCTGGAAACCCTGTTTACAACATCTGGAACACCAGTGATATGTGTTGCAAAGTATACAGAATATTGAGAGATTATTGCAAGGGTAGTTGGTATCACTCACTCTGAGGGGCTGCCACATTAAATGCTGAATTTCTGGATCAAAAGGCTTTTCAGATTACTAATCAAGAGGCTGCCCATTTGTCTCTTCATTCTCATGGTTTTGAAAAAATCAGTGCAGTACTCTCACACATAATAGTTAATGCTCAGGAAATTACTGGTTGATTTTAAAATGCCAAGGGTCAATTATAACTGAAGAAAGAGACTTTTAAAATGACATCCTGAATTTAGAGGAAGCGGTGCTTAGTCCTTTTGGTCCAGGGCACAAAAGACCTGGGAGGGACTGAAGGGTTATATATAGGAGAAAATGACCCAAATGGATTACATTTTTTACTTATTCCTGGACCTTCCTTATAACCTACTTACTGAAAGAAGCTAGGTTGTCTGTCATTAAAAAATCCTTCTTTTGGGAAGGGTTGAATAGGTATGAGAGCTAGTAGTAATTCATTCCTCTCTATTTCCTAGTTCATTTTATCTATGGGCCCTTGGATCCCGTGAATCCCTATCCAGAGTTTTTGGAGCTGTACAGGTGAGTCTCCCTTGGGGGGGGGGGGTCTTTGTTTCGTTAGTGGTGAACAACACTGTTGTTCTAGCCACTGTATCTGACCTCACTGATGTTCATCCAGGCAACATAATAAGTTGAATCGGGGAATCTTACGCTTATGTAATATCAAGATAGTCAGTTATACACTATCTTGATTCGTATAACCTGTTTTCACTGTTGTAGCTACTACATATTCCTAGGTGTACAGGTAAGAAAAAGATACCATGTGAACCAAGGAATGGAGGTGGATGTATTTTAAGAAATGCTTGCTTTAATCTGATTGTAACATGCCAACTCATTGACCTCAGTTGAGCAGACTGCAAGGAGAGACTGAGAAAAGCTCACTGTGGAAAAGTGCCTTCTCTTGGTGATTATTTTCTCTAGGTACTCGGAAGGTGTCGGAATATGAAATCTTGACTGTCACGTAAGAATGTTCCATACCTTCACATGGCCTAGCAGAAACAACCCAGTAGTCACTAGCTTACATTTTAAACAGAATACCCTTTCTCATCTTCTCAGGTTAAGGAAGGTCTTTTCTTAACTTGCTTTGACAGTGAGTTGTTCGATGCTTCATGTTACTCTAAGGAGCTGGAAATCATTTTGCTTTGACATATGTTGCAAAATTATATTTTCAAGTTGTTATATTTTTAAGTTGACTGTTGAATTATGAACGTTTAAAAACTAGCCTATATCTGTCATAAATGGAACTGGCAAGTTTATCTGCCTAAGATACAATTCCATGGTAGAAGGTGAATAAGGTCTTTGTTGGTTCCTTCCAGTGTGGTATGTCTACAGGGGCATTTACTGGGGCTGCCCACTGGCTTACATCCCTCCCCCTCCCTCCAGCCTCAAGTTCACCTCCATGCTGTTCTCTTCCACTAGGAAAACGCTGCCGCGGTCCACAGTGTCGATTCTGGATGACCACATTAGCCACTATCCACAGCTAGAGGATCCCATGGGCTTCTTGAATGCATATATGGGCTTCATCAACTCCTTCTGAGCTGGAAAGAGTAGTTTCCCTGTATTACCTCCCCTACTCCCTTATCTGTTGTATATTCCACTTAGGAAGAAATGCCCAAGAGAGGTCCTGGCCCCAAACACTATTCTCTCACAAGTCCACCTGACTTATATTGGTGAACATGTAGTTAAAAAAAAGCCAGCAAAGCTCCGACAAAGGGTGACCTAATAGTCTACACCCCATTCCTTTGACATCTGATCAAGCATATAGACTTGCCTTTGTCTTTGTGTTATTAGGAAATTCTGATGGGCACGTTACTGATGCAGAAAGGTAGACATTCTTTTGCATAAAAGATTTTTAACATTTCTATGGGCCTTTCTGAAATATTTAAAAATGCTGATTTCTGGCCCATCCCAAATTGGAATCACATAAAGAATGAGGAAAGGGTGCCTCCTTACCTCTCCTTTGATTGGCTCCAAGGGCACATGCTGCTTTTTAAAGTTCTTTAATACAGCTTCAAGTGAGAGTCTCCCTTGTCATAATTTTGGATTTAGTTTCATCAGCTGCTTCTAACTATAGACATTTTGTTAGTTTAAATAATGTAGTATTCTGAGTATGCTTTAAGGCTATTAACCTACAACATTATATATATTTTTTATAAGGCTACTAAACCAGCAGACACTTATTCTGGCAGAACAGTGAACTTTCTTAAACATGCTAAATTTCTGAATAAATCAAACTAAATCCAAATTATTTGCAGAATTTCCTAAAATCACAGGACATTAAGGACCAATAGTATCTGTGCCAGAGATTTACTGTTATTAGCTGGGAAGACCAATTCTAACAGCAAATAACAGTCTGACTTCTTCATACCTCAGTGCTTAGAAGCATGTCCCTCCTGAGCTGGAGGGGAGGGGATCGTTGTATAGTCCAAGTTTCCATGCTGAATGTACATTGACTCCTTTTATGATGACTGCTTAATTTCTCATTGGTTAACCCAAAGAGGCTTCCTGTAGCTCAGCAATTCCTGTACTTCACAGACAGGAAAGTTCCAGAAACTTTTTAGAAAAAAATTCTGAAAGATCTATAAGCATATGGTGCTGAATACTTTTTTTTAAGCCACAATTTCATTGTCTTAGTCAAAACAGGATTATTAAGTGATTATTTTAAATTCTTTTTTTTATTAGCAACTTCAACAACTGAAACTGGAATAAGTGTTTATTTTCTATTAATAAAAATGAATTTTCACAAAAGTGGACTCTGGCTTCCCCTCCCCCACCACCCCTCTGGGATAAAACTTTTCCAACATTGCTAGGAGCTTTCAGAGACACATAAAATTAAAGCATGTAATGAAGTTAAGCAGCTGGGGTATAGAATAGTATTTGCTTTTCAAGAGCACTCAAAGCTGTACTATCATACCAATGATGACCAAGTGTAATTAAAAGAAAAAAAGGGAGGGGGAAGAGACATGCAGAAGGACAGACATTTGCTTGATCTGCTGGCTCAGGGCCAAACATTTAATTTGCTTCTCCAAAGTCATTAATCTTTAAAAGTATGATTCTGGGAAATTCATGCCACTAGCCTAAAAGCCCACTGATAGTGACGTGTACACCAACTTCACCTTGCCCAGTAAAAACTTAACCAACAGAAGCCAAGATAACATCTACAGGTGTTCCCTCTTTGCTTCTGACAGTCACTTGCATGGTCACTCCATCTGCTAAGGCCAGCCTGGACCTCACCAATAAATCATAGCCACCTCTGTATACACCTGAGGAAAAAGTGACGAAAGCCATATTAAGAATTCAAAACATGCGCTGAATAACGAGATTTATCATACTCCACCTGCATCTCCTTTCTGTGACCATAGAGATTTGTATTTATAGTAGGAGTTGAATCCTACATATAAAGTCTAAATAAGCTTTGATTTTCCATGCTATCAGGGGTATAAAAGGTAATACTGATTTGGAGTACTCAAATTGGGGATGTAATCGCAGAGATTTAGTTAAGTTTTTTTTTTAGGCCAAATATATACCTAAAAGAGCAAATTTTAAAAGCCAAAGCAAATTTTGACAGTGATTAAGATTATAACCAATGTAAATGGGACAGTGGGACAGGAGCAGGGCACTAAATTTTGCAACAAAATAAAGGGGAAATCTGATGGAAGTTGCTTACCTGCAAGATAGAGGGAATGGGAATTCTTGTTCTCAGGTACTTTGTCTGACCTCTCACATGGTTGCATGCCCAGAAATGTGATGATGTTGTTGACAGCTTCTGTGTTGAGAAGATTGATATACATATCAGAAAAGGTCAGTGTAGGGATATGCCTCTGCTGGGAGTGGAGGTGGCTAGTGTGGGAGTGAGGGAGGTTACTGGACTAGAACTAGTCCAATTGGATGATGAGGACAAGGGTGTTAGTCTTTTAAGTGAAATGATTTATAAAGTACTTAAAAGAACAGGACATTTTTCTGGAATAACAGATACGCCTATTAGCTTTTATACTGCTGCTAGGCAATACATTGATAGTAAAATTGTTCTCACCTTCAAGAGTTTTGGTGGAACTGAGGGCAAAGGTCTCTTCTTTCTCAAAGGTATCTCCCACCTCTTCCCAAGCAGCAGCAAAGTTAGGCTTCAGTACTTTCTGAATGTGATCAGACACAGTCACTTCAAGATCTTCCAGCTAGTGGGTAACAAGCAGGGGTAAGTAAATGAAAGTTCTTTTAGTATAGAACAAAGGAGTTAATTAGTGTGATGATCATTAAGTGCTTTTGCAAGCACTTAGGAAAAACTACCAAACCACAAAACTTATACTACTATTAAGTTCTGTGGTCTGGATAAATTTAATGATGCAGGCCTTAGCAAAAACCTAGGAAAATAGGGCATCTGGCAAGAGCCAATTTCAGGTAACATATATAGCCCTGGGGTACAAAGTAGTCACGTGGTCATACCTCACCACCTAATTCAAGCCATACAGGGCTTATTTAGCATTCCCTAATGGGTTGATACAAATCAACCTGTTTTTTAACTTCCCTATATTCTGTGAAGGTTTTTCAACCCATAATATGGCTTTAGCCATATTATTTTAGCTAACTAAAAACTGAACAAAACCCCCCCAGACCCAATACTTAAATTGACCCATCTTAATGAAAATCATGTAGATATTTTTCTTTCTTAATTATCCCTA
Organism: Talpa europaea; assembly: GCF_964194135.1. NCBI lineage: Eukaryota > Metazoa > Chordata > Mammalia > Eulipotyphla > Talpidae > Talpa > Talpa europaea. Next base: position 135,064,109 of record NC_140069.1, read on the forward strand.
TAATAAAGACATTAAAAAGGGTGAGTTTTGACCTCAACTCTTTTTAGCATGACATAGGCCCAATACTGAGGAAGATTTGTTCAGGTCCTCAGTTGTAATCTGCTTGAGAAGCATAATGCCCCCATGAGTTCATGTCAGATGTCCTAAAAAAAAGTTCTCTCCATGAAAAAGTCACTCAATGGTGTAAGAGTATCAAAGTGAGTCTCTGTGCAGGGGAGACTTACCACGTATTCATCATCATAACCCTCCTCAGCTGGAACCCCAGTGTCAGGGTCGCAGTCCCGAACAGTAAACTTCATAGTGCAGCTAAATGTGCTTGCAACTAGAAGAGAGAGCAGACAAGCCTGTGTCAGTGGGCAGTGCAAGCAGAGTTTCCATCAGTAATGCAGGAGATCCACTCTGCACTTGGCACTGTGTTCAATATTGTCAAATGAAACGCAGAGGCTCTGGTTTCTAGGGTAATGCTTCTCAAAGCACTCGCTAAGTATGATTGTAAAAGTAATCGCCACTGTGGATTAGACTAGTACAGAAAAGATAGCATGGGCACAACTCTGTTTTTGTATTCATATAAAGCAAACAGAGGAAATGCTTTTGGCAGTTTTTTTCCTATGCCTGTGAAATGAGTTTATGTATTGAAAAATGTAAGAAACACTACTTTAGGAGCTGACAAGCAAAAAATCCATCAGCAAATACAATCTTTAGATTGTGGGCTGACAGCGGGTGTTCAGATCACCAAAAGAAACTTAGTTAACTTGCAACCTACAGTGAGTAGGTCAGTAATGAGATTCTAGTATTGGTTGAGTCAGTGTCATAAAGTGGAAAAAATGGGCAATTATGTTTTAAGATGACTGGTAGAAATGAAATGGAAAGAAGGGGCACATTTTGGAATGTGAAGTCTTCATGACAATAGCATCTTCTGAACTCTCTGAAGAGGATTTATTAAGCATGGATGAGGAAAAGAAATTTAGGCTCTAATCCATGGTCTTAAAAGGCCTATATGCTCAAAAAATAATAAAAATGAGGGAACTGAGTTATTAAGGAGGATAAAAAAGCTGAGGTAAGGATAGATTCAGATGTAAAGCCATATATGATGGTTTGGGTTCTAAGACTGTTCACTCTTAACTTTATATTCCCTCTATCCATCTAAACATGTAAAAGGTGTTAATACCTGTTGACATTACATGTAAAGGTGTAAACTAATGTGCCAGATCCTTAGATATAAAAAGATGGCTGGCACATAACTGTATTTCCAAGAGCTGGCTGTCTAGCAGCTAAGTAAGAGTGAGTGTGCATGACCTACCTATATACTTACATTAAAGAACCTATGGCACTGCCATAGGCTTAATAGAGGCCACAGTTTTAATAGGGGCCTGTGTGGGGGTGCACACTTAACAGCACGGGACCATCTTAAAACTTTAAAAAAGGATGTAATAGTTTATTTGGATCTCAAACAATGTGAAAGAACTTTATAGCAAGCAGAAGCGAACAAGCCAAAGGAAGAGGACAGAAAGGCCAAAGGGGGAGCTGGAAACAGTAAGAGTTACATGCCCATGTGCAAGTAATAAGAGAATTTATTTAGGAACAAATTGAAATACTTTGTATTTCAAATGAAGAAGACTAGATATTTTCCAGAAGTTTCTGGAAATGAGACAGTCAAGAGACTGAACCATGGGACTGATAAGACCACCTAGTGAAAGCCAACATGGGGGAATCCTATGAAGAACAGCTCAGAACTTAGAGCAAATGAGCTGAATGGAGTGTGCTGAAAACAGATGAGGGTTCACCTATTTAGGAAAATGTACTTACCAAGACTGCAATATCTGTTTCAGTGCTATAGGGGGTATGGCTAAATTAAGATAGGGTTTCCTGCAGGAGAAAGGGAGAAGAAAGAAGGAAGTGAAAGTTAATACAATCCCAGAATGGGTCAGTTGAGGTGTTTTGGTTTGTTTAATGAAGAGAAATGGCATTTAGTAGGGAGAGTGGTCATGATCAAATAAGAATGGAGAGGCAGGATAGATATTAAGTGATAGATTATATGAACCCGAGTTTGGTTTTGACTAAGCAGAAGGACATAGGCAAGTGGGAAGAAAAATGAGGAGAAATAATGAGGAGCAATCGTAGATGTCACAGACTAGGGCAAACTGATTGAATTTAATGTATAAAACAGGTACTTGAGTGTAAACGTGATACAGATTAAGGAAACAGGAATGATATTAGTAGAAATTTTGGGGGCAAATTTTTAACTGAATAGTTTGGTTGATGAGACAAGAGGTTACAGGGAATCTGCAGTAGCACCAGTAGGGGAGGGCTATTCATGGTATCCGAGAGAAAACGGCTAGCTTGGGCAATGAGAAAACCTGGTAAAAGGGGCCTTTTCATGGCAAGAGAACAAAACTGAATCCATTGCCATGATATAAAAATGAGAGCTTCATGACATAGCATGGTAAAAAACCAAAGGAAGTAAGAGGAGAATGCCCTGAACATTAACAGTGTTCTTAGAAATGAGGCTTATTTTGTATTAACTGAAAATGAGAATGGTGCTGGAACTAGATAAGGAGAGAGATGTGTGAATCAGACTGGCATGCAGGATGCACAGCGTAGAAGATGGCAGGATGGGAAATTAGGTAGCTCTCACCCACTGGAGGGGAGGCTATGACTAAATAAGAAATAGGCTTATTAGGAGCTTCCAGAAAGTGTTGTTGGAATAAAGAACTGGACATGGTCAATAGGGCAAAGATTAGAAAGAGGGTAAAAGGGGTGAATCTGAAACATCAGCTGATGTTGCAGCAGTCCATACAGGTCTGGACCCAGCGGAGAAGGAGTGGATCCAGTGCAGGGTGGAGGAAATCCAGGAATAAGACAGCCGTGAGTGCCAAAAAGTGAGGAGTGTGTGCTTACCAGGAAAGAGGGTTAAAGCAATGGGAGAGCTTGGCCTGTGGCAAGAGGGATACTGAAGAACAGGTGGTTTTCTAGGACTGATGTGTGTTAGGGGAGGGGAGGGGTAAACTAGGTGGGAAAGGAAAAAAGGTACAGAAAAACAAGATTAAAATTGTCCTGAGATGAAAAGGAGTCACTAAGGAATGACAGACAGGAACTGACAGGATAAGATGCATTCCTGGGCCATCCTACTCATGATGGAGTAAGAAAGAAAAGAGACTAAAGGCAAAGAACAGGAAATGACCTTAGGATGGACGGCTATAAAGCGGGGCAGGTGTGGAATCAGATCTAGAATGGGAATCCTATCAGAGCTCAAAGCGGATCTATTTGGTCACATGTTATATATAAAGACTTGCAATGAGGATTATATAGAAATGGGAGGAGCAAGGATTCAAGTACAAATTGTCAGTACACTAGCTCTTGATGCAATAATTTGGGTGACAGGAAAGTTTATGAGGAATCCTATTATGAATGCTGATAAAAAGCTATTGCTCACATCTTTTGAGATAAGACTTGGCTTACTAGAGGGTGTTTGTCCAGAGAGTAGAATATTTTATTAGATGGGTAATGGGTGAAGATGATGAGGAAAGTACATCTGAAGAGAAGTTTCTGCACCTTTCTGTTGATATCACAGGTGAAAGAATGCCTGACAAGGAGGGATATAGGTTATTGCATAGTGGCCCATCAAAGCTGGCTGCCCTTAGAAGTTATCGGCTATGTGAAGGTTGGCTGAAAGTGGCATTTTCTAGGGCAAATGGTATGAAGATATCATGGAGGGAGAAAGAAAAGAAGATGGATGCTAAACCTGAAAGTGGAGAGATGGCAGGATGGATTTAAGCTGGTGTGCAGACTAGAAAGTGTGGGTAGGGAAGGGCATCAGAGAGGCCAGGATGAGGAACAGTGGGAAACAGCAGGTGCATATTAAGTGGAGAGAGATGAGTTAAGCTAGGTTACACCTGAAGGAGGACAGAGAATGGCAAGAGGAAGGGGCTAAATAAGAATCGGTGTTATGAGGAGTGTCCTGGGGGAGGTCCACGTGAATGATATGTGAAACAAGTATGACCAATAGAAGGAAAGGTTAAAAAGTCAAATAAACAGGATGGATCTGAGCCATGGTCAGTGATGAGATTCCTATGAAAACCTGGAGTGATTGAGAGTGCAGTTGTATTTAGAGTGAAGGAGACAAGATGAAAAAAATATACTGAGTCCATGAGAAATGGTCTAAAGGATGGTAGCTGGAAAAAACAACTGTGTGTATAACACCGATGTTTTTCTAGGATCAACCAAGGAAAGAGTGGGAAAGCCCAGTGAGGAGATGGGGCTGTTTCAAGATTGGCAGGTACTGACTGGCAGGAGGAAGGTGGCACCACACTTGTGCCAGGTATGGTGGTTAGAGGAGAGATGATGCAGTGGAGTATGACAGTGGAGCAGCATGGGCTGCTGGGATGAGGACTGGAGCTTCTCAGAATGGGAATCCTCTAAGGCCTTGGAGATGGGTCTATATGGTCAAATGGCCTTAATGCAGGATTTTGAAAAAGCAGTAGATGCAATGGGAGAAGAACAGGGCCTGAAAAATAAAGACAAGTTTTGGTGGGAAGTGTTAATTGGAGAGTTAAAAGGGGTTGGACTAGATGAACACTGAATAAAGCCAGGGCAGCAATCTTAAAGACACGAGGATTAATTTTTGAGCTCTTGTAGCACGGCTGATGTAGGAAAGGAGTGACTAGAGGTCATGGTGGGAACCCAAATCTAGAGTAAAACTTCATTTGGTATTTCCATGTACAGACGGTTGATGAAATTATAGGATAATTAAGCCATGGGAGGGCAAACCACCAATGAGAGGAAGTGCACACCACGCAGTGTCTCATTAAGGTCACTTGTAGAATTTACTCTGTCATGTGAAGATTTTCTGGAAATGAGAAACAGCAACTGGGGAGAGAATCTGGCTAAGAAGTGTTGCTCAGAGGAGACCAAGTCCACTGGAGAAGAGTGTAGACAACACCTGAAAGGGAGGCTGAAGAAAGGTAGCATTTTGGGGAGCAGGGGGCAAGACAGGTAACAAGGGAAGAGCAACACTGCAGCCAACCCTAGATTAAAAGGTCATTTGAGAATGGCAGGTATTAACTGCAGGGAGAAGGCCAAAAAAGTGGAAGATGAGCTAGAGCTAAGGACACCGTCTAGACTAGAGGCTCTGAGTAGGAGCACGCTGATAACACAACCACACACAGAGCAAAGATCCCCAGAATGGGAGAGCCTGTCAGAGGTAGGAATGAGTCTAAACTGGTAAAATTTGTTGGGCCTGAGTCAAGACTGCAGTGAATAGTAGGGAAAGAAAGACAGGCCTGGGAAGGAATGGTAGTCAAAAGTAGATTCACTCTTGATGCCTTGCTTGGAAAATTTTAAAGGGCTTTGATGGAGGGGTACATTTAGAGCAATGCTTCCATAAAGGTCCCTATCAGCAGCACCTAGGAATTTGTTAGAAATATAAATTTTTGAGCCCCACCAGACCTACTGCATCAGAAATGTGGGGTGTGACCCAGCAGTTTGCATTCTAACAAAATGCAGTTTGAAAACTGCTTTAGACAAAGGTAGATTTAGAGTGATTCTGATGAAAAGCCTTTGCTAGCAGCTTCTTGTATTAGGACTAACTGAAAATTTGAAGTAGTTGAGTCGACTTGTGTGGAAGGGTAGCAGATGAGGAGGGACAGGCTAGTCAGGGAAGGGCACACGAGTCAGGCAAGAGCAGGGAACCCATGGGTGGCAAATGCAAGAATGCTGGGGCAGGGACACAGGACCTTTGGGCAGGAGAGTGATTTTATGTTGATTCAGGTCACAACCACTGGAAGAGAGGAGAGAGAAAGTGGCTAAATAATGACCGAAGTTATAAGGGGGACTGTTCACGGAGCTTGGTGGAGGGAATTGGAGTGAGAGGCTCTGTAGGATGAACCTGAAATCTGTCCACAAAGTCTGGACAGTGAGTGCTGAATATGAGGTGTTTGTGACAGTCTGGAAGTGTTTACTGAATCTGTAGGAATCTCTAAAGTGATGGAGGAATGCTGAATATTAGTTTTTATAATGCAAAATAAGAAAAATGAGTAAAATAGCAAAGTTAAAATTGCTGCCAGATAAGAAGGTATTTAATATCAACATAGTAACGGGAGGAGTATGGCATCAAACGTGGGCCAGAGGTTATGATGGAAAAGTAAAAAGACAGGTTGGATGCTATGGAAGGTAACAGCCTGTGTAAAGAGCAGGAAAATGGTCTTGAGGGAGGTGAGGAGTGGAGCAAACCTCACAAAGGCCACGCATTCATCACGATGGAAGGTTAAGATAGACCAGTCGTGTCCAAAGGGCAGTTATAAAGAAAGCCATGTTAGAGGGATGTTAAAGATATATTCAGGGATTAAGGAAACAAGTAAGGAATGTGTAAGAAACATTAGCAAGGAAGAAAGCAAAAGGTGGAGGTTAGAAACAAAATAAGGAGAGGGGCTGTGTGAACGAGGCTAGGGTGCAGAACATACCATGTAGAAAAACAATATGGAGGCATTTTAAAGAGGGCTAAATGGGAACATTAGAAAGTGGGATTTGAAGATTTGTCAGAGTTGTATATCAACAAAGGGAGAGTGGGCATAAATGAAATGAAGAACTGGGGTTTGAGGTTTCTCTGTTGGAAACAATGTGAGGGAGTATGGACAATACAGTGAAAGGAAAGAGACAGGATAAGTGGGATGGATAGGAAAGACAGGCCAGCGGCAGGAATCCTGACAGTCTGCGCTGCGCCTGGTGCAAATGGACAGCAGTGAATGTTGGGCCCAGGGGAGATGGCGGTGGGCTGAGCAGTGAGTACCAGTGTGGGCGCCTGGGTAAGCCAGGCACCCGGATAAGAGTGTGAAGTAGATAAGCAGAATTAGTAGACTGGCTCTTAATGGCATGGATAGAAATTTAATTAGAAACTTGGTTAATAGGACAGTTTAAGGGAGTTTGATTAAGATGAATTCTCCTGAAATAATACTGCTACTAACCTTAAAATACACCAGTATTGAAAAAGGTAGGGAACCCGGGCTAGTGGTTTGTCTGTAAAGATTATTTGTATTCTTTCAGAGTTACTGGGGATCATGAGAAAGTAATAAACCTCAGGAGAAAAAGGCTTTCTCCATTGCTATGATTTAGTGACGGTGGCTGAAATGGCTACTTAGTATATGGCGGAGCATAATGAAGTAAGAAAGAAGGGATGGGAGCACTGCATGGATCAGAGAAGGGTTCTGAGTAGCCAGAATGGTAAAAAGACAAAGTATGGCTTAAAAAGACCTGAAAGGGGGAATTGGTCAGGTCTCTATAGACCCTAAATGGTTAAAATGTTTGGTTGTTAGAGATTGTAATGAGTGGTGTCTACAATGAAATAGAAAAGGCCTGCATATGATTAGAAGTCAGAGTAAACTAGGTCTTGAAGTCTTGATGGGGGAGAAATTAGGAATATTATATGTATATTTTAAACCCTCAAAGATGGAATTACATGTTATTTATGGATATATATTAAAATTATAAAAATACATATGAGATTATGTGCCAAAATGATGTAGTGATTTTCTTTTAGGGCAGAGTAGGTAAATGATTCTAAAGTAGCACAAAGAAGTCTCAGTCATATGTGCCACACTTTAGTTCTTTTAAAAATATCAAATACAGATACAGTTAATATATGAGGAAGTGGAGTAGTGGGTATATGACTTTGGGGGGTGGATGGAAAAACTGAATTACTTAGTTGATATGAAAGATTAGAGAGGAAGATTAGGATGAATCTTGATAAAGTCATTAACAGCACTCCAAAAGACATTGGTTGTCCAACTGGAGCGTGTGGGTGGGTAGTTTATCTGGTAAGAGGATGATCTCTATTTGATAAGAAGAGAGTATCATTGAGGGCATATACCTCAAGAGAAGAATGTACCCATCACCAGATTAAAGAATCTAAACATATTGTAGATGTTAATACTAATGACAGCAAATAATCAAAGGAAATCAGGAAGAACTTGCTGGAATATGTTAAAGTTTGCTCAGAAATTAAAGTATCATGTTAGAACTGGCTGCAAATGACAGGAACTGTTGAGGTATGTATTTTTAAAAAAGAGAGAGAAAAGGGAAAATTTGAGAAAATTTGAGGCTGAAATCCCAGTAAGGAGAGGGAGTATCGAATCGAGGCTGTGTTGCAGAATATGCAGTTTGCAAAATATTCAACAAGGAAAGGGCATCCGGGGCCCAGGGAGAACACCGAAAGAAGCCAGAAGTGGAAGCTCAGGGAAGAGTTGTGTGTTAAGCCAGATACCATCAGTGGAGGAGAGAGGCAAGAATGTGGCCAAATTTTAGAATAGGGAGTATGTTGTGTATGTTGTGTTGTTGCCAAGAAAGCTATGTTGCAAGGATCTGAAGCAGTCGGTGCAGGCTGACCTAGAGGTTAGAGAGGGGATACACGCGATGGACTTAAAATGGGTCACAGCAGAAATCCTAAGCAAGTCCAGACTGAATGGAGGGTGGAGACGGATTTACTACAAAGGGTAGAATACAGAAAGACAGAAAGTAGAAGAAGGCAGGCTTGTAATGTTGAATGTCCAAATGTACATATCCAGAAGAGACTATTACAGTCCCGGGAATGATACAGCTTAAAGAAGGGATGTTGGAGGAAATGTAGGAAGATTGCAGTAAGAGGAGAAAGGGGGTAAAAAGGGGGACTAGAAGAGCAATATTCAAGTTGCTAGCAGGTAGAAAGACATTTGAATTGTCAACAGACACTGGTGGGAGAAATGGCTGTTGTTCCACACTGGGACAAAGATCATGGTGGAATAAAATGGAAATAGGGTGGCCAGCAGCAACAAGGCATTGCGTGAAGTAGATAGCCGTTCTGAGTAGATGGAATGGCAACGCCTGATGGATCAGGTGTGAATGAAAGAAACACAGCAGTGTCACATGTCAGAATGTGTGTACAACTGGGGAGGATCCAGGGCCTGAAAAAGAATAGGAGTTGGGAAGGCTGGCTCTTGTAGTCTGAGTGAGAAATTTATAACTAAAGTGACTGCTTCCTATGGAAGGGTAAAAGGTAATTAAACTCTGATATCAAGCCATTGGTGGAAACCTTAAAAACATCACCACTCAACTTTTCGAAGGTGTAGGTGCTTTTTCTGTTGAACAAATGAGTGTATTTGAAGAGTGGTTGGGATCACGGTGAGGTAAACCTTAAAAGAACAGTTCTACAGTCTTCGATAATAATGGAGTCAGTGGGTGTAAGAATGTTTAAGATCTGGCAAGGCGAATATTTAAAGAGGATTATGGCCCATAAGTATAGTGTTATATTTTCTGAGAAGTTAAGGAATCGTGTTAAGACTGGATGAATGTAACAGAGCAACTGAAAAGAGCACTTTAAAAAAAAAAAGGCAGAAAGGGGACGGGAGAAGGTGCTGGACGGAGAGGGGATGCAGGATCTAGCTGGGTTTGGATATGGAGGTGGCAGGTATCACTGAGACCAGCCATGTGCTCACATTATTTAAATACTGATTACCATAAATGTTTTTATCTATATATCACCATGTGTTTTGGAAACTTGGTATAGTAAGTCAGCATTTTTGTGCTAGCAAAAGCAGGCTGCACACAAATCTGTTTGGGTAGTGTATGCTTGCTGTAGTCACAGCTCTTCTACAGATAGGTCTGCTTCCTGTGTGCAAGGCTTTAAAACGTGGGCGTTACTCCTGTTACCTTCTCTACAAAATGTGTGGAACAACTCAAGCAACTCACCAATTGGTAAGTAAAAGTTTCCAAAAAGTTCCTTATTTATACACGTTATTTAAGAAATGTATATGCATTTCTTATTTATCTTGATCACAGTTACTGTCCCTTGCAGTGTGAGAGGAGAATGCAGCCACAGAATTATGGCATGGGACCATTTTCTACTATATGTGAACATGAACACTAAGGAATTATATGTTTGAAATGATGTAATTCTTGAAAATGATTACGTTATCAGAAATACTAAAAAGGATTTATGACTGTTTTTGTAATGGCTGAGAAAAAATGTGGGATTTTTTTTAAAGGGAGATGAGTAGGAAAGCAAAATTTACTTGTAGATGGCAAAAAGAGATTTGGAACTATAATTTTATCTAGTGGCATATAGAAAACTATAGATTATATAAAGAAGTTAAAAAGTGCTGTATGGAGTAGATATTTCAGAGTAACTAGAGTGAAAACTGAGTGAAATAGCTTTAGGGTGAGGAGACACACAAATACAAGGGTAGGAGAAGTAGTTCATGTATCAAGGAAATGGACATCGGACCGAACACGGCAAGAGTGAGGCAGGACGGACGCAGGTCAGGAGACCGCTGTTGCCACAGACGGGATGTTACAGAGTCCAGTGGACAGATTCAGTTGTGCATTTAATACAGTTCCAGACAAAGGATAGAAAAAGGTTAAGAAGTAGAGAGGAATTCAGGGGCCATGAAATGGAACTGAGTAGTACATATCTGATCTGTAGGCTTCTCACGTCCTTAGAGGATGGTGCTGGAAAAATTATGGATGGGAGCCAGAAGCAATAAGGGGTTTTAATATGGCAGAGAGAAAGATGGGTAGGAGTGGTATGGTCAACTTACGGCAGTATGTAAATCTGACAAAAATAAAATATTAAAAAAAAAAAGAAATATTGATGAAATGAGATAGAAACAAAGCTAAGAAGGAGGGGGTTCAGAGTATGTACATTTTTTCATAGCTGAGTTCATGATGGTTAGGCTTCCACACAGTGATTCTTCCCGGGGTGGGGGGGGGGTGGTTTTCACCCGAGGGGGGGCTGTGGGCATGGGCCCCAGGGAGGCCTGTCAGCACATCTGAGGGAGGAGCAGTGCTCTGCTCAGGACAAAACCAAACCAAAAAACCTCAAAAAGAAAACACAAAAACACGCCTGAAAGATGCTGCTGACAGGCCGCCCTGGGGGTCATGCACCTCGGGGGAGAATCACTGGGTGGAAGGGGGGTTCAGGTGGGCAGAGGGAGGGGCGAAGCAAGAGCGATGAGCTGAGCTGGGGCGGATGGAGGATGAGAGTCGAGACTGTGAGACGTGGGGACCCAGGACCAGGCAGACAGCGAGCAAATGGATGTAGCCGAGAAGGCAGGGGCGGGGTGGGGGTGGGGCGCAGCATCATTGGGTGGGAGTGGAGTCCACTTGGTGGTCCAGGAGCAGAGGACGCTTCAGGAGGGAGGCTGAGGTGGGAGAGCTGGGTGAAAAGAAGATGGGCTGTGAAGGCTGTGAGCACAGAGCAGAGAGGGGTGTCCGTGTCTTGGAAGGAAGTTCGGAGGGGGTGAGACGACACTCAAGAGGAGCGTCTGGGAGAAAGGACTGCAAGGAGGGAGGAGAAAATAATGTGCAAAAAGCATACCCAGAGCTCTGTGCAGGTAGAGACTGCAGGTGAGGGGTCTAGGTGCGGGCAGAAGGCACGTGGGCTGTGGTGAAAGGAAAAAAGGAAGAGGAAGAGGCTCCCAAGTGCTGTGTCATAGGGTGTGATACAAAAGGGTCTGAATGTAACATGAAAGTCTCAGGGAGTGACGCTGTCAAGGCGAGAAGGAGCCACAACCTGGGTCCACAAAGGCAAGAATATGGGTGTTGCGTGGGTAGTGCAGATTCAGTACAGTAAGTCTGAGGCAAAGATGACTGCGCTGGGTTAAGGGGTACGTGGGGATCAAGAGGGGAGCTTGAAGCAGAGAAGACGGCTAAGTCCAGGGAATGACATGGTGCCGGCTGAAAGCCTGCTGCCTGACTCAAGGAGGACAGTCTTTCCTGCGTGCACTGTGGATTAGCAGGGGAGGAGAGACTGAAATCAAGTCCAGAAGGTGGGAGAGTAGATGAGTGAGGGGTGGGGTGGATTACCAGGCCCCAGGAAGGAGAAACAGAAGTGATGGAGACCAGGGAAAGAGGCGAGGAGGAAATGATGGGCATGGGTACTCTGGGCAGAGACTCCACTTAAAGGAAGGTCAGCAGGGCAAAGCTGAGGAAGAGAACTTAGGAGGGAGGGGGCGGTCAGTGTCAGCAGGAGGATCAGATCAGCAGGAGCCAATGGTTTGGGAGAGAACTTGGCAGGAGAGAAGATGAACAGAGCTTGAGCTGAGAGGTCATAGGAGGGAGCACACACCTGTGGAGCAGGGGCGGGAACAGGATGAGGGAGAGGGAGTGGCAGACATAAAGAAGGGGCAGAGCAGGGCCATAGATATTGCCACAGTGTCAGAATCATAACTTGTGGGGTGCAAGAGTGATTTGGAGGGGGACATGAGCAGAATGATATAGTGAGTTTGGGAGTTGGGCCATGTGGAGTGTCAAAGTAAATAAACATGGGGGGCAGTGTGGTGGTTCCCAGAGGAGAGGGCCGGGCCATGCAGAGCGGGTGTGCCGCGATCCAGGGGGAAGTGTGGGGGCAAGCAGAGGAAGGCTTGAGGGGAGAGCGAGGCCAGGGGGTCAGGCTGGGCTTCCACACAGTGATTCTCCCCGGGGTGGGGGGGGGTGGTTTTCACCCGAGGGGGGGCTGTGGGCATGGGCCCCAGGGAGGCCTGTCAGCACATCTGAGGGAGGAGCAGTGCTCTGCTCAGGACAAAACCAAACCAAAAAACCTCAAAAAGAAAACACAAAAACACGCCTGAAAGATGCTGCTGACAGGCCGCCCTGGGGGTCATGCACCTCGGGGGAGAATCACTGGGTGGAAGGGGGTTCAGTTGGGCAGAGGGAGGGGAGAAGCAAGAGCGATGAGCTGAGCTGGGGCGGATGGAGGATGAGAGTCGAGACTGTGAGACGTGGGGACCCAGGACCAGGCAGACAGCGAGCAAATGGATGTAGCCGAGAAGGCGGGGGGCGGGGTGGGGGTGGAGTCCACTTGGTGGCCCTGGAGCGGAGGACACTTTAGGAGGGAGGCTGAGGTGGCAGCAAGAGCGAAAGGAAGTTGTGCGCCTGTGAGCAGAGAGCAGCGCTAGGACATCCACGCCAGGAGGAGGGCGCTGGGCAGGGAGGACACTGAGCGGCCGTGCCGGAAGGAGGCGAGAGCCGGAGGGGGCGGCGGTGGACGGCAGCCCCTGGGCTCCATGCAGCTGGGAATGGATGGTTTAAGGAGAGGGGTTGCCAGTGTGGGGACACAGGGGTGACAGGGCAAACACGCCGCAGTGAAAGCAAGAAGGTAGGAGGCCCAGAGGAAGAGGGTCCCCAAGCGGGTGTCAGAAGGGGACCCAAGGGATGTGAACGTGAAGGCTCGCAGGGGCGATGTTGGCAGGGGCCGGGGAGCCAGAGTCTGGGTCATGAGCAGGGCGGCGGGGCAGCTTGTGCAGGTCGGCACAGCAAGTGAAGGCGAGGGTGAGGGGCTGAGCGGTGCGGGGGCATCAGGAAGGGAGTGCAGGCAGAACAGCTGCTGGGGCCTGCTGGACGATTAAGACGGTGGCCGAAGGAATATGAGTTAGGACGGTTCCTTTGCTCTCTAGGCTGTAGTCAGCACTGTAGGAGAGGTGGTGAGAACAGGTGAGAAGTATCCAACAGGTAGAGAAGTCTGGCGAGGAGAAGGTGGTACAGTAGGGAGGAGGCCATGGACCCGCTGGCTGAGCAGCTCTTTGTGAAGAGCCGGAATGTAGCTGCCTACTGGAGGCAGCAATAGAGGGAGTGGACTTGGGTAATCCAGGAACTTTGCTCTCAAATGCGGGCTGAAGGCATCAGAAGCCCCACCATGGGGAAAGAGGCATCATGGGTAAGGCAAGTGAGAAATGGGAGGGGTGGCCCAGGTGAGGAAGGAGAGGAGGGGCAGCTCGCAACCTGGAGTTGGCCCTGTCCGGGAAGAGTCTGGGAAGAATGTCACTGCAAAACAATGAAAGGTCAGAGGGAAGCCCTGTCTTCTTTGAAACAGAGGCCCCAGAACAGTGGGGTCCTTATGACTGCACCGTGGTAACAGTGTACTTCAGTGCAGGGTGCGGATGGAAGGTGGCAGGCTGGGAAGGCAACGTGAAGCAGAAGGCAAGATGGTACCCGAAGTGGGTCCCAGGGCACCAGGTGGTTGGAGTCGGATGGGATTGAATGAGGACGCAGAGGGAGTCTGGGAGATGAGATCAGGAGAAAAGAGAGCAGGGGTTACCCTGATTGAATCCACAACCACTGTGGAAAGACAGCTGGGGCAGCCCTGAAAAGGGGGTACTCGGGGTATGAATGTGGCCCGGTGGCCTGCAAATGGACAGAAGCACTGAGGAGGGGGGAAGCTTCTAAGCTAGTGAGAGTCTCGTGTGGGTGGCCCAGGGCGCCACGCACAGCAGAGGAGAGGCCGGCAGCCCTTCCGCCTGGGGACGCGGCAGGCCTTGGGGCAGGTGGGATGGCAGGCAGTGTGGAGGCCTGTGGTCAAGGCAGAGCACAGCTGAACAGAGATGCCATGATGAGGGCATGTGAAGTCCTGGGGCCTCAGGCAAAAGTAGAGAAAAGGGCAGTGTTGCATGTTACCCCCGCCGGGACTCAGGAGGGACTCGTGTGGATGGAGTCTGGGGCATGAGAGCAGATATACACAGAAATGGTGGTGATGGGACTGGGAACTGTGGTAGAGGTGACATTTTGTAAGGATCGGGGATCACAGCTTCTGGTTTTTCAGGGGGACTGAAAGGGAGGGGGAGGCTCAAGTACCCTGGGGCTATGTCACAGGGAGGGAAGGGAGCTCTAAAGCCAGCAACTGTCTAGTACAAGACGTCGGTGGGCAGAAAAGGAGTACACAGGAGAGCGCAAGGCCAGGGTGGTGGGACGGGAGGGGAGGGAGCTCTTGTTGTGGAGGCGTGGATGCTGTAGACACAGAGGAGGCAGAGCAGAAAGGGAGACAGTGAGGCAGTCTCAACTCTGTGCTTGTCATGAGGGTTGTGGGACTAAGCGGGGTGGGGGCAAAGTGGGGATCTAGACGGTCTCAGCCAGAGATGGGAGAAGGGAAGGGTCATGGCCAAGGGAGACGCAAGGAGCAAGAGCAGAAGGAATGACAGCAAGAGCAGCTTTCAGGAAAGGCAGTGGCAGAACTGTGGCGGGACCAGATGAGTGAGGGCCAGCGGTTTTGGGAGAGAACTCGGCAGGGTAAGGAGCTGGACAGAGCATGAGCTGAGAGACAGGAGGGAGCACACACCTGTGCAGCAGGGATGACCACTAGGAGCATGGAGAGGCGGGGGGCCCAGCAAAGAGGCACTTTCCCTGGGCCCAGAAGGAGAGGGAGAGGTGTGCCTGAGAAAGGTCACAGGAGGGCTGTCAAGATGGGGCCTTGATGCAGCTGATGGCTGGCAGGCTGTGTTCTAGAGACTGACAGGGTGATGGGAGGTAATCGGGGAAGGGCTCTGCGGGGACCGTGTGTCACTGTCTGGGGGGGGGAAGCTAGGGAGAGGGACAGTGACAGGCGCTAAGGAGGACAGAGGAGGACCAAATGTTGTCACCACGCCTGAAAGTCATACAGTGGGAGGAGGAGTTTGGGTGGGAGTTTGAAAGAACAGGCTCTAGTGCACAGAGGGTTTGGGGCACGTGGGGTGGAAAGGGTATACACGTGGGGGGCAGTGTGGTGGTTCCCAGAGGAGAGGGCCGGGCCATGCAGAGCGGGTGTGCCGCGATCCAGGGGGAAGTGTGGGGGCAAGCAGAGGAAGGCTAGAGGCCTGAGGGGAGAGCGAGGCCAGGGGGTCAGGCTGGGCTTCCACACAGTGATTCTCTCCGGGGTGGGGGGGGGTGGTTTTCACCCAAGGGGGGGCTGTGGGCATGGGCCCCAGGGAGGCCTGTCAGCACATCTGAGGGAGGAGCAGTGCTCTGCTCAGGACAAAACCAAACCAAAAAAACCTTAAAAAGAAAACACAAAAACACGCCTGAAAGATGCTGCTGACAGGCCGCCCTGGGGGTCATGCACCTCGGGGGAGAATCACTGGGTGGAAGGGGGTTCAGCTGGGCAGAGGGAGGGGAGAAGCAAGAGCGATGAGCTGAGCTGGGGCGGATGGACGATGAGAGTCGAGACTGTGAGACGTGGGGACCCAGGACCAGGTAGACAGCGAGCAAATGGATGTAGCCGAGAAGGCGGGGGGTGGGGCAGGGTGGGGTGGGGCGCAGCATCATTGGGTGGGAGTGGAGTCCACTTGGTGGTCCAGGAGCAGAGGACGCTTGAGGAGGGAGGCTGAGGTGGGAGAGCTGGGTGAAAAGAACATGGGCTGTAAGGATGTGAGCACAGAGCAGAGAGGGGTGTCCGTGTCTTGGAAGGAAGGGTGGAGGGGGTGAGACGAGGCTCAAGGGGAGCATCTGGGAGAGAGGACGGCAAGGAGGAGCAGAAACTGGGGAAGTATGGTGAAGAATGCTAAGGAAGAAGTGAATGTGGAACACCCCGTCACTTTGCCCTGAAAAGTAAGCCAAGGGAGTGTGGATGCTCACCCCGGAAGAGGTACATAGTGTGGGCAAGGCTAACAGGTAACTTGGGACAGGTGATCTGAATCCCAGAAAGGATGAGGTTGTAGGGGAACAGCCCCTTGAAACAACCCTATCTTTGAAAAAGGGCATGGCAAGACAATGAAAAGTCAGAGAAATAAAAGCTGTCTCCAAAACGGTAGGGTGCTGACAGTCGATTCAGTCCACGGATTTAGTGCTATGGGCAGGTCAAAGGGCAGAGGTCAAGAACCACACCACCGATAGTCCCAGGGCTCCAGGTGGCAGAGGAAGTTGGACAGGATTTTTAAGGAGAAGCAGAGGGTGTCCAGAAGATGAGCGTGGGAGAAAAGAGGGAAAACGGGCCAAGCCAGCCTGACCCAGTGGGGAGAGAAACGGTGCTCAGACAACCCTGAGAAGAGGGTCCCCGGGGTGCAAGTTGGGTCATGGGAGTTGATGGGGAAAGCAAGGGACAGGTAGCAACCAAGGGGAGTGAGCCCTGGGGTAGTGAAGGCCCCGCTGTGGATGTGTAAAGGGAGCATCACGGAAAAGCGGCAGTGGCCGAGGAGCTCCCTATCTGGGGACACCGGCAGACCCTCAGTGGGAGGGTAGGTGGCATGAGGGGTGTAAAGGTGACAAGGTACAGCCAAAATGCTCTTGTAGGGCATCTGAAGACCCGAGGTCTTGGAGAAAGAAAGGAAATGGGCCACAGTGACGGAGGTCACAGCAAGGACGTGGGCAGCGTTGCTCATCAGCACTGGCCTGCAGAGAGACCACGGTGGTCACTCAGGGACTGGATGGGCGCGTGTGGAGGGAGTCCAGGGTGTGCCCAGCAAGTATGCTTAGAAGCGGTGGAGCAGCAGGCAGGACGAAAGGCAGAGGTAACATTCTGCAACTATCAGAAAGGGTGTCTTGACTTAAAGTTAGAGTGAAGAGGACGGGAGGTCAGACATACAAGGCTAACGTGAAGGGAGCCTACAGGGAAGGCAGTGGCAGGTCCTAAAGATTGACAACTCATGCTTTCAGGAAAGAACGTGGCCTAGCCAGGGAGACAGAGCAGGAGCTGAGACAGGTCACAGGAGGGAGCACACACCTGTGGAGCAGGGGTGACCGTGGGACTCAGTCCCAGTTAGGAGCGTGGAGCAGTGTAGGCCAGAAGAGGCAGGAGGGAGAGGTGTGCCTGAAGGAGGGTCACAGGAGGGCCGTCAAGACGGGGCCTTGATGCACCTGATGGCTGGCAGGGTGTGTTCCAGAGACTGGCAGGGTGAAGGGGGCACCTGGGGAGGACGGAGAGGAGTGTGGCAGGGACAGGCTGGACTTGAGCAAAAGGAGCGCACGGAAGCAGCAAGCGGCACCGCGGGAACACTGGCAATCTCGGGGGTGCCGACGTGGCAGGGCAGGTGGCCGGGGCCAGCAGCCTAGAGGAGCAGCAGGGGGAGGGAAGGAGAGCAGGAGGGATGGCAGGGAAGAGGCGGTGTCCTACACCTTGACTGCGGTGGCCGGGCTGTGGCAGCACTTTGGATCCGCCAGGCGGGGAGGGGGCGGAAGAGGCGGGCCAGGTGGGGGACTGGGGGGAGCGGCCGACTGGGAGAACAGGAGGGGAGGGCTGGGTCGGGAACGGTGGGCAGGGGCGGGGTGGGGAGAGATGAGCGGGCTGGGATGAGATGGCCGAGAACCCTCTCCTTTACCTGAGCATGAACTGAACTCGTACAAGTCCCCTGTGGGGGTGATGGCGACAGGCTGAGGAGAGGGTCGGGAGGACCAGAGTCCACCCCAATGAGGCGGCGAGAGTAGCTGTGGGAAGGGTCTGCTTGGCAGCAATGCAGAGGGCCCTGAGGACCACATGGGCGGGGCTCTACGGTGGGGTGGGGGTGGGGGGCGGACCCAGGAGAGGGACTAGGCAGCGCCAGAAAGACCACAGTAGGAACAGGGATAGTGTCACAATGTCTGAGAGTCAGAGAGAGTGGGGGTGGGGGTTTGGGTTCTAATGCTGAGAGGGTTTGGGGCCTAATGCAGAGAGGGTCTGGGGCATGTGGGGTGGAAAGGGTATACACGTGGGGGGCAGCGTGGTGGTTCCCAGAGGAGAGGGCCGGGCCATGCAGAGCGGGTGTGCCGCGATCCAGGGGGAAGTGTGGGGGCAAGCAGAGGAAGGCTAGAGGCCTGAGGGGAGAGCGAGGCCAGGGGGTCAGCTGGGCTTCCACACAGTGATTCTCCCCGGGGTGGGGGGGGTGGTTTTCACCCAAGGGGGGGCTGTGGGCATGGGCCCCAGGGAGGCCTGTCAGCACATCTGAGGGAGGAGCAGTGCTCTGCTCAGGACAAAACCAAACCAAAAAACCTCAAAAAGAAAACACAAAAACACGCCTGAAAGATGCTGCTGACAGGCCGCCCTGGGGGTCATGCACCTTGGGGGAGAATCACTGGGTGGAAGGGGGTTCAGCTGGGCAGAGGGAGGGGAGAAGCAAGAGCGATGAGCTGAGCTGGGGCGGATGGACGATGAGAGTCGAGACTGTGAGACGTGGGGACCCAGGACCAGGCAGACAGCGAGCAAATGGATGTAGCCGAGAAGGCAGGGGCGGGGTGGGCGTGGGGCGCAGCATCATTGGGTGGGAGTGGAGTCCACTAGGTGGCCCTGAGCAGTGGACAATTGAGGAAAGAGGCAGAGATGGGAGAGGTTGGCGCGGCAAACAAAAGGAAAATGGTCGCATGATGTGAGCCCAGAATGGGTGATGGGGAGAGACCTGGCCGAAAGGAAGGAAGCGGAGCGAAGGTGGGCAGGTGGCAGGACGGCGCTCTGCAGGGGAAGCTGGGTGTTATGGTCTCAGGGGAGGGGTTAGCAGCAAGTTGATCAAAGAGATGGCAGAGAGGAATGTGATTTTCTTAAAGGAAAAATGTAGGAGAACCGACAAATAAGCTCCCTGAGAGCTTTGCCAGAATAACATGAAACCGAAAGGTACAAATGGAAGAAAGTTCACAGGAAGCAGTGTGGGAAGCCGGGAGGAAGCCACAGCCTGGCAGCATGGGACGGAGCAGGGTAGGTAGAGCAGATTCAATATTCTGTGTCTGAAACAACCAGGACGTTGTTGGCTAAACTAGGGCTCAGTATGAGGAAGGGCACAGACATCTAGAAGGCCACGCATTCCAGCCATATGTTTGAGATTGTAGTTGAAACACTGTCAGGAGGCTCTGGGAGGACATGTTCTCTGCTATGACAGCAGGAAAGAAGGCAGCTGGAGAGAAGGTGAAATGATGCCCAAGGGGTAGATCACACGAGAAGTGCTGGCCAGGTGGAGAGAACAGACAAAAACATCGGCTAGGTAGAGAGAGCAGCTCAGGCACTTCCAGCTCAGGAGGGCTTGTGGGGAAGATGGGAAATTGCATCAAGACAAGTTGGCAAGGACTGGGGAAGGAATGGATTTGGGAATTCGCAAAAGCAGGCCAAAGGTGTGAGGACACCTGCTGTGGAGAAAGAGCACACCCAAGGGTAAAGCAACCTCGGGATTTGGGGGAAGGTAGGTGGAGGCCAGGATGATGAGGTGGCTGGGGCGGGGCGTGGTGGCAGCTCTGGCAGCACTGCTAAGAAAGTCATGGCAAGATGATGAAGGTCTAGACAGAAGAAAATGGTATCTCCAAAATGGTGAACCCAGAAAGGTGGGGTGCCCAGGGAAGACTCAGACAACAGAGATTCCGTGGGGCAGGCTGTGTGTGGAGGGCGGACAGAGGTACGTAGGCGCAGGGTGAAGAACCAGACCACCGAGTCTTCCCCAGGGGAAGGCAGGATGGAGGGAGAGGAGGCAGAGGCCTCTGGAAGTTCAGAGCAGCGAAGAGCAGAGGACAGGCCAGCCCTGGTCCAGCCACATGGTGGAGAGACAGTGGGGCGGCAGGCAGCCCAGAGGGGTCGTCGGGGTTGAGGTGGTCAGGGGAGGAGGTGGGAAGAGGAAGAACAGGCAGCACGAGAGAGGGATGGAGCCTGTAGGGCTCAGCACCAGCGGGTGAGGGGTGCCACTGGCAAGTGGGATGGCCCGCAGAGCATGTCTGCGATTCGAGGAGGCAATAGAGGCGGCGGGTGCGGCGTGGAGGCAGGTGGCAGCGGGCGAGCACAGCAGAGGCCAGGGCAGCTGTAGCGCAGGCCTCATGAGGAAGGGGGGCAAGCGCCACAGTGCCGGGCAGCGCTGCACATTGCCGTGGAATCTCAGGGACTGCGTGCAGGCAGCGGACACGCTGAGGAGTGGTCAGCGTGCGTAGGGACCAGAGCAGAGGTGACGTTTCTCAAGGGGCAAGAATGTGAGCTGCTGCCGTCCGCGGGTTGGAGAGAGGCTGCGTGGGGGGCTCCGGGGTGGGGCGGGCATGTGCACGGTGCAGCAGGGTCATAGGTGGGATGCGTGCCACAGGCCCAGTGCAGAGCAGTGTGAGCAGGAGAGGGGAAGAGGGGGAGGGGCAGAGGGGGAAAGGCAGGGGGGAAGGCGGGGTGGGGAGGGTGGTTGTTCCAGTGGTCACCAGGCGAGGCCGAAAAGGAGGTGAAGGAAGGGGACTAAATCTGCTTGTAGGTGCCGTGAGGGAAAGTGACCAAGAGGGCAAGAAGGCAAAGGGGGAGTGTGGATGGTCTCAGCCAGGAGCGGAAAGGTAAGACCACAGGCAGGGCCTCAGATGCATCCCAGGGCTCAGCGAGGGGAAGGAAAGGCGTGGCGACCAGTGAGGAGGAAGAGGCAGTGGAGGGGAACTGGGTATTAAGTCCTGTGGAGAAATACTGGACTTATAGGTGACAGGAAGGTCAGATGGGACAGGGTTAAAAAAAAAGGGGGGGGGGAGCCTAAAGGGAAGTCAGTGGCCATCATCAGTGGCAGGACCTGATCTGTGGTTTCGGGAAGGAAGCGGCGCGGCGAGGTGGCGGACAGAGCGCGCGCGGTGAGAGCAGGTCCCCGGAGGAAGCAGCTCTTATGGAAAAGGACCACCCCGGGCGGCAGTCACAGGCATCAGGGAGGCTGGCGACGCTGGACCCTAGAGAGGGGCAGGCCCTCTTCCTGGCCAGAGGAGGAAAGAAGGAAAAGGAGCAGCGGGACTGGAGTCCTGGGGGAGGATGCCAAAAGGCGCCTGGTCCAGGAGGATGGGGGGGCACTTCCCAGAGCCAGGCGCGGTGCCGGCAGACACACAGGGCAGGATGGGGAGGACCACGGGCTCAGGAGACAGGCTGGACGGCAGTAGGGTGGCATGGAGGGGGGGGGGCGGAGTGAGGATACCAGAAGTGCCAGGAAGAAGCACATCCTAGAGTCCAGGCCCACTGCCTGGAGCAGCAAGCCCGTGAGAAGGGAGAAAGACCAGGAAAGGGGACAAGCAGCGGGCAGGGAGCAGCGGCACTTCATGGTAGTGTGTAGCAAGGGTGGAACTTTTTGGCCAGGCTCTTTACTACGGATCCGGCGGGTTTAGGGTGGGAGGCGGGGATTGGGTGGGGGTTGGGCATGGGTTGGGGGTGGGGGTCGGGTTTAACTGGGAGAATGGGAGGGTAGGGTTGGGATCCATGGGTTGGGGATGGGGTGGGGTGGGGGGAGATGAGCCAAGCTCCAGGCACTGAAAACGATCTTTTCTAACTGATGTTGTAGACGGAGACACACGCTGTGGGGTGATGGCCCAGGTTAAGGAGCGGGAGGGGAGGACCACTGAATCCACCCAGAGGTGCTACAGGAAAGGTAGACGGAACGCGGAGGGCCTGGAGGCCATGTAGGCAAGGCTCCGGGGGTGACGGTGTCTCAGATCTGGCAGCAGAAGTGGTACCTAAGGGAGGAAGACTGCGGCAAGCGCGAGAAAGACCATAGCAGGACCACGGATAGTGTGATGATGCCTGAGAGTTAGAGGGCGGGGGCAGGAGGGGCTTTTAAGGGGGACGGAGAAGAACAATAGTCTAATGCAGAGGGGGGGTTGGGGCATGTGGGGTGGAAAGGGTATACACGTGGGGGGCAGCGTGGTGGTTCCCAGAGGAGAGGGCCGGGCCATGCAGAGCGGGTGTGCCGCGATCCAGGGGGAAGTGTGGGGGCAAGCAGAGGAAGGCTAGAGGCCTGAGGGGAGAGCGAGGCCAGGGGGTCAGCTGGGCTTCCACACAGTGATTCTCCCCGGGGTGGGGGGGGTGGTTTTCACCCGAGGGGGGCTGTGGGCATGGGCCCCAGGGAGGCCTGTCAGCACATCTGAGGGAGGAGCAGTGCTCTGCTCAGGACAAAACCAAACCAAAAAACCTCAAAAAGAAAACACAAAAACACGCCTGAAAGATGCTGCTGACAGGCCGCCCTGGGGGTCATGCACCTCGGGGGAGAATCACTGGGTGGAAGGGGGTTCAGCTGGGCAGAGGGAGGGGAGAAGCAAGAGCTGTGAGCTGAGTTGGGGCGGATGGAGGATGAGAGTCGAGACTGTGAGACGTGGGGACCCAGGACCAGGCAGACAGCGAGCAAATGGATGTAGCCGAGAAGGCGGGGGGCGGGGCGGGGCGGGGTGGGGCGCAGCATCATTGGGTGGGAGTGGAGTCCACTTGGTGGTCCAGGAGCAGAGGACGCTTGAGGAGGGAGGCTGAGGTGGGAGAGCTGGGTGAAAAGAACATGGGCTGTAAGGATGTGAGCACAGAGCAGAGAGGGGTGTCCATGTCTTGGAAGGAGGGCGGAGGGGGTGAGACGAGGCTCAAGGGGAGCGTCTGGGAGAGAGGACGGCAAGGAGGGAGAAGGAGGTGCAAAAGGCAGCACCAAGAGCTCTGGGCAGGTGGAGACTGAGTGTGTGGCAGGGTCATGGTGCCGGGTCCAGAGGGACGGCACAAGGCAAGAGTGCTGTGGAGAAGGGAAACACTTGAAGAATCAGAGGAAGAGGCTCCTGAGAAGTGTGTCAGAGAAGTGCTCCACCCAGGGGCCTGAATGGAAACAGACTCACAGGGGCAGTGATGGTGGGGACCAGGAGGAGACCACAGCAGAGACGGGCGGGTAGAGCGCAGATTCAGCACAGTGTGTCTGAAGCAGAGATGGCTGAATTAGATCGAGTTCTTGGTGCGACTCAAGAAGGGAGCTCGCAGCAGAGATGACTACCGAGCCCCGCTCGGTGAGCACGGACAGTAGCTGGAAGCACAGCAGGTGACTGAGGAGGACAGTGGAGAAGCAGAGCAGGAGAGATGAAGGGAAGTGTCCCAGGAGATGGGGGATCAGGAGAGCAATGCTGACTAGGTAAGGGGGTGGGGTCAAAAAGCTGGTTGGGGGTGTACGAGAGGGTGCTGGCGCAGAAGCAGGGTCTTAGAGCTGAGAATGGGGAGAAAAGACAGAGGGAGGGGTCAAGCCAGGTTCATTCTGCTTGGTGTGGACAGAATGAAAGAGGGTGTCTGGCTGACATGAGTAGGTAGTCCTCAGGGTTTTTGCTGGTCAGGAGAGGCATGGGAAAAGCAGGGATAGGGGCATGGACAGCAGAAGAGAGGTTCATAAAGCAAGTGGCTCAGAAAAGCAGAGGAGATGCGCAGAGCCGCCACCCCGGGAACATTACAGATCTAGGGACCAGGAGGGTGCAGTGTGGAGAACAGACAAGAGAGGCTGCTCGGGGCAGAGCAGAGTGTTTGAAGTCCCAGGGCCTCCGGAGGTGAAAGAAGGGTCACGGTGCCTGGGGCGAGAGAGGGAATGGGGCAGCGCTGCGCACGGATGCAGACCCCATACAGAGACCGCTGACGTCTCCACAGGGACCTGGGATGACTCGTCATCATGTGGATGGGGTCCAGTGAGTGGGTGGAAATATGCTTAGAAATGGGGGTCAGCAGGCAGGAATGACATTGACAACCATCGGGGATGAAGTTTCTGCTCTTCCAGGGGGACTGGAAAGGATGGTCCCAAGTGCAGCAGTAAAATTCCACACAGGGAGCGAGTTGGGACTCCCAGACCAGTAGGATTTCATAGGTTTAGTCTGAGATGTAGGATGGGCAGCCAGGACCACGGAGGAGATCAAAAGGTGGGTGGCAGGCCTGTTTGGTGGGCTAATTTCAGGGAGACTTGATGTGGTGGACTGCAGAGGAAACGGGGTGGGCGGCTCGGAGAGTGAGAGCACGGGTTACGGGTGCTGCTGGTGCAGTGCAGGTGTGGCCAAGAGGGAAGGAGCGCAAAGGTTGGGTCTGACCAGGAGGGGGGTGGGGGTGGGGCAAGTCACAGCTCTCTGGGCAGAAATGCAAGCAGTGGAGGTCAGGGCAGGAAGGACGAGGTGGGACTGACTGAAGTCCTGTGGGCAGAGTCTTGATTTAAAGAAGGGCTGAGGAAGGAAGATGAGACCAGGCAAGACCAAAGGAAAGTTAGTAAAGAGAAGGCAGTAGCTAGAGTTAGCACAAGGACGGAACGAGTGACAGCAGAGTGTTTCTGGAGAGAATGTGGCACAGCCAGGCAGTGGAAGAGCATGCGCTGTGAGACCAGGAGGAGCACATCCCCTGTGGAGAAGGGATGATGGTATGTGACTGCATGACAGGCATGAGGATGCTTGGAGGTGACTGGGCCCTAGAGAAGAGGCGGCACTCACGGAGAAAGGGAAGTAAGGCTCTGAGAGAGGGAAAGTCATGTGAGGGACTGTGAAAATGGCGCCTTGATGCAGCATGATGGTGGGGCCACCTCCCAGAGTCAAACAAGGTGATGGAGGAGCCCCGGCAGGGATGGAGGTGGCTGCACTGTGGAAGGGGGATGAGATGGTCACCTATGGGGTAGCAGAGTGGGAATTCGAGCAGGTGTCAGAGGCGCCAGCAGGGAGAGAAGCGAGAGCAGCGGGAGCCTGGGGGAGGCACGGGGGGCAGGAAGCGGCTAGCAGTGTGGCAGGGAGTAGTGGGACTTTCACCTCTTTGAGTGTTTTGACAAGAACAGAACTTCATTCAGGCTCGTTACTGTGGATCTGGCTGGATGGGGCAGGGGTGGAGACTTCGTGAGTTGGTTTGACTGGGAGAGCAGGAGGGCGAGGTTAGGGTCAGTGGTGGGCGTGGAGTGGGGGAGATGAGCCGGCTGACCATCACCGACAGACTGAGTTTGTGGAACAGTTAATGCACGTCTGCTGCTGGCGTACTGGCTACAGATTGAGGAGAGGGTGGGGAACCACTGAATTTACCCAAAGCATGCAAAAAGAATAGCTGCAGAAAAGGTGGGGTGCAGAGGTCTGGTTGGCAGGAAGGCAGAGGGCAGTGAGGATCATAACTGTGAGGCTCGGGAGGCAGCTGGAGTCACTCTCTGAGAGGCAGGGTGACTAGAGAACGGGCACGGGCAGGCACTGGGAGTTATCACAGTGCATGACAGCCCCAGGGTGGGGCAGGAGGGTCTGGGTGGCGCTGAAGGAACAGTGCTCTAGGAGAGGTGTTCCGCCGGGGAAGAGCAGGCCATGGCATCTGGAAATGTGGGCAAGATCAAAGAGTCGAGAGGCTCGGGAAATGCACCACACCAAGAAAGGGATGGCAGAGAGCACAAAGGAGTTGTGGATGTGAGGAATTCAGTAACTTTACCTCCATAGTGGGTCAGGGGTGTGAGGAAGCCCACCCTAAAGAAATAACGTGGTGTAGGTAAGGCAAGCAAGGCTCGAGGAGAGGTGATGTGAGCTCCAAGGAGCACGAAGTATCAGAGAGCAGACCCTTGAAAGTGTGGGGGACAACTTTGTCATTGAAGGAAGGTGGTAGGAAGATAAAATGTCAGAAAGAAGCAAAGACAGCCTAAAAAACTAGGGTACTTAGGGGTGAGTTCAGAGGGAGATGGAGCCAGTGGAGCGCATTGGGGATGAAAAGCTGGCCTGGCAGGGGCATAAGGGACAGGAGGCAAGGACACGTGGGTCACATGGCTCCAGAAGGCCTGGGAAGTAGTACAGGGTGCTGAAGAGGAAGCAGGGGTATATGGAGGATGAGCACATAGGAGATGGGGGTGGGGCTGAGCTGGGTTCATTTGCACTCAGCATGGACAGAGAGAAACTGGGACCCACGTCAGCTCTGAGAAGGTAGGCCTCGGGGTGGTGTTGGATCAGGGGAGTCCGCAGCAGTGGGCATGAAGAGGTGAGAGAAGTTCAACTATGTGGGTGTCAAGGTGGGTGGTTAAAGAGGGGCACTGCTTGCCGACTTCCAAAGGGGAGAAGTTGCCGGATCCTAGGGCGTAGGAGGCGTTGCTATGTGTGGTGTAGCGGTCAGGTGGGAGAGGCAGAGCATAGCAGACAAAGCAGAGCTGATATGCAATAGCCTGAATGTTTAAGGGCTCAAGGGTAGGATAAGGTGAGCCCGAAATGGCTGAGGAGATACACAAGGAACAGGGCGGTCTTGCTCATGAGCAGAGAACCATGGGCAAGTCACCTCTGGGACTCAGGGGGACTCGTGGATGGAGTCCAAGGCGTGGGCGCAGATATGCTTAGACATGGCGGTGGGGAGGCAGGAGCCAACGCGGAGGTGTCATTTTGTGACTATTAGGGAGTGGATACTCTGGTCTTTCAGCGGGGCTGGAAAGGCTGAGGGTGTCTATCAGGGGTGGAGAAACTGCACAAAGGAAAGGCGGGAGGGAAGTAGCTTCTCCCGACACAGTGGAGTGTGCTGTGTCTAATCCGGCGATTACATAGGCAGAAAAAGGTGACAGGAGGAAAGATCAAGAGGTGGTGGGGCAGATGTGGGCGGCTCCAGGTCAGGGAGGCCTGATCTGGTGGGCATCAGGAGAGGGAAGGCAGAACGAGGTTTAGAACGAGTGAGGGGTATTAAATCCCAAGTGGGTGTTGTGAGGAGCAAGTGACCGAGAGGGTAGAGATCCAAGGGCAGACTTGGATGGTTTCAACTAGGAGCTGGAAGGCACAGGGCAGAGGTCGCAGGTAGAGGTGTCAAATGGGGCCTTGATTCAACATGATGGTGGGGTTGCCTCCTAGCCAGAGGGGGCAGGGTGCATCCCAGGGCTTGTGGAAGGAGACCTGGAGGGAGGGGATGCCGGGGGAGGAGAAGAGCAGCAGTAGGATGGGCTATAACTCCCACAGATAGAGTCCTACGGGAAGGGCAGAGAGGAAGGTCAGTTGGGGCAGGCCAAGGGGAAGGGATCTAAAGCGGAGGCTAGACAGTCAGCCAAGGGCTGAACGAGTGGCAGGACTGTGTAAGGAGAGGTGTGGCATAGTGAGGGGATAGAAAGAGCTTGAGCTATGAGAGGTCGTCACAGGAGGGCGCCCATCGATGGACGTGATGACTGCACATAACTCAGTGGCAGGCAGGACGGAGCTCTGAGATGCTTGGGTCCTGGCGACGGCACTGGATCTCCTTGGGGGAAGGAGAAGATGGGAAGAAAAGGTATCCCCTGAGGAAAGGTCACAGGTAGAGACGTCAAATGGGGCTTTGATTCGACATGATGGTGGGGTCGCCCCCCAGACAGGCGAGGTAATGGGAGGCAACCAGGGGAAAACGGAGAGTGGAACATTGTGGAAGGAGAGAGTCTGGAAATCAGCAGGGAACCCGGAGAAGAAGAAGGTGGCGGAAGGAGAATCCTGAAAAAGAGCAGAAGTGCTGCCTGCCAGGAGGGTGTGCAGCGCGTCTGGGCCAGCCCCATAACTGGGCTTTGGGACAGGGAGCATGAACAGAAAGGGCAGCTTGCAGTGGGAGAGGGGGGTTGTGCCCCACAGCCTTGAATGTTGCAGCAAGGGTAGCCTCGTTGCTGTGGTTCGGATGGCTGGAGAACAAGGTTGCCAGACAGGTGTGGGTCTGGTTGGACAGGCTGTAGAGAAGGACGGGTGAGGGCAGCGGGTTGGGGACAGTGTGCAGACATGAACCAAGCTCCGGGCACACAGAAAACCATCTTTGAGCACAGAGACTGATTCCAGACATCCAGGGTCAAGGGTGAGGACAGGGTGGGAGGACCACTGACTCCACCTAGAGAGGACAGGAGGGCAGTCACAGGAAAAGTGGACCAAAAAAAATCTGGTTGGCAGGAATGCAGGGGGCCTGGGGGGGCCCGTGTCACTGTCTGAGAGGAGGGGGGGTAGCCTAGGGAGAGGGAGAGTGACAGGCGCTAAGGAGGACAGAGGAGGACCAAATGTCGTCACCATGTCTGAAAGTCATACAGTGGGAGGAGGGGTTTGGGTGGGAGTTTGAAAGAACAGGCTCTAGTGCAGAGAGGGTCTGGGGCACGTGGGGTGGAAAGGGTATACACGTGGGGGCAGTGTGGTGGTTCGCGAGAAAGACCATAGCAGGACCATAGATAGTGTGATGATGCCTGAGAGTTAGAGGGCGGGGGCAGGAGGGGCTTTTAAGGGGGACGGAGAAGATCAATACTCTAATGCAGAGTGGGGGTTGGGGCATGTGGGGTGGAAAGGGTATACACGTGGGGGGCAGTGTGGTGGTTCCCAGAGGAGAGGGCCAGGCCATGCAGAGCGGGTGTGCCGCGATCCAGGGGGAAGTGTGGGGGCAAGCAGAGGAAGGCTAGAGGCTTGAGGGGAGAGCGAGGCCAGGGGGTCAGCTGGGCTTCCACACAGTGATTCTCCCCGGGGTGGGGGGGGGTGGTTTTCACCCGAGGGGGGCTGTGGGCATGGGCCCCAGGGAGGCCTGTCAGCACATCTGAGGGAGGAGCAGTGCTCTGCTCAGGACAAAACCAAACCAAAAAACCTCAAAAAGAAAACACAAAAACACGCCTGAAAGATGCTGCTGACAGGCCGCCCTGGGGGTCATGCACCTCGGGGGAGAATCACTGGGTGGAAGGGGGTTCAGCTGGGCGGGGAGGGGGAGAAGCAAGAGCTGTGAGCTGAGTTGGGGCGGATGGAGGATGAGAGTCGAGACTGTGAGACGTGGGGACCCAGGACCAGGCAGACAGCGAGCAAATGGATGTAGCCGAGAAGGCGGGGGGCGGGGTGGGGGTGGGGCGCAGCATCATTGGGTGGGAGTGGAGTCCACTTGGTGGTCCAGGAGCAGAGGACGCTTGAGGAGGGAGGCTGAGGTGGGAGAGCTGGGTGAAAAGAACATGGGCTGTAAGGATGTGAGCACAGAGCAGAGGGGGTGTCCGTGTCTTGGAAGGAGGGCGGAGGGGGTGAGATGAGGCTCAAGGGGAGCGTCTGGCAAAGTGTGGATCACGAAGGAGGGAGAAGCAGCGAAGAAAGCAGGATTCAGGCTTTATGTAGGTGGAGACGGAGTATGATATTCTCCTGTGTGTGACTGGCAGGCTGGGGACAAGTGGGAGGGCAGAAGAGCTGTCGTGAAAGGAAAAAGTGGGAGTCCTAGAGGAAGCCGCCACCTGAGAAGTGAGTCGGAGCAGGTGTGCTCAGGGGAGGCGCAGAGGCTCTCGGGGAGCGGCAGTGGCAGGGGCGAGGAAACTTAGGCTGAGTTCACAGACAGGAGGGTGCAGTACAGAGTGTGAAGGAGAGAGGGCCGTAACGGGTGCGCCTCGGCTGGGGGAGCAAGCAGGGAGCACGCACCAAAGACGACAGACGGCAGAACCCAGCAGGGTGATCACAAATGGTAGCTGAGAGAGGTCCCGGGGTCACATAGGTCAGCTCCTTGCTCTGTGTGCAGCAGAGACTCGGCAGAGGAGAAGATGAAATGGAAGGCAGTGGGGAGTGTGGTAGGAGAGGAGGGCCAGTGGGCAACGGGCAGAAAATGACGTCTTACGGTTCGACCAGATCTACTTATGGAGAGGACAGGGAGCTGCAGCAGGGCAAGCCAGGGATAGCAAAGCAGGCCCAACCTGGAGCAGGTGCGCCTAAGTCAGGAGCTTTGCCCCTAAGTGGGCTAAGGTCACGACGAAGGCAGGGAGGGTGCAGGTCAGGCAAGCCAGGCAGGAGGCGGCCAGAGGGAAGGTGTTAGAGGAAATGCCCCTTTCGACACTGGATGCAGCCTTGTCAGTCAAGAAGGGCCTGGCAAATGAAAGATCTAAAAGCTGCAAAGAGAATCTTTGGCAGACTCGTGAGCCGTGAAAGGTAGGGTGCATCAGGGTGGACACGGACAGGGGATGGACAGTGTAGCATGCTGGGGATGAAGCTGGCAATAGGGGGAGGAGAAAGGCATAAGGAGCATGAGGGAAGGCCATCGCTGTCGTGGCCCGTGGCTCCAGGTGGCAGGGGAAGGAGAACAGGATATGGGAGAGGAGGCAGAGGGTCTCTGGACGATGAGTGGAGAAAAGACAGGGTGGGCCAAGTCAGTTCTCTGGTGTCGTGTGCACAAAGACAGGGAGCAGCCTTGAGAAAGTGGTGCGCAGAGCTGGTGAGTCAGGGAGCCAATGGGACAAGGGACAGCGGGCACTGAAAAGGAGAGACGCTTCTGAAGCAGCACTGGGCTCAGGAGGGTGGGCGCCAGCAACAGCTGAGGCTGTGCGCGGAATTCCCTGGGGATGGTGGCAGATGGAGAGGCAGGGCAGCATTTGTGCTGGGGTGGAGGGTCCGGGGGTAGAGGTAGAGCAGCTGAGAAGAGCAAAGTGGAGATGGGATAACCTGGACATAAAGACCTGGAGCCTCAGGAGAAAGTGGGGGAAGAGCCACAGTGACTGGGGAGAGAGGGGCAAAGGGGGTGACACACAGACATGGACTCCACACAGAAGCCACAGGCAGGTCACCCTAGCCACTGGGGACCACTCATGTGGATGGAGTCCAGATGTGGGTAGCAGATATGCTTGGAAGAGGTGCAGTCAGAAGGTCCAAACATCGTGGTACACGGACTTCAGTTCTTCCAGGGAGGCTGGAGAGGGTGGGGGCCTAGCGTGCAGTGAAGAAGAGGAAGCAGGGGCTCAAGGGTCTAGACTGAATACAGCACTGAGTAAAGGCGCACAGAAGCAGCAAGGGCTGGAGGGAGGACATGCTCTGGGGAGGTACAGCAGCTCTCGTTTGGGGAGGCTTGTCCCAGCGGACAACAGAGGAGACGAGGCGGAATGGGATGGAGAGAAGGGCGCTGTGCGGGCCCAGGAGGGAAGGGAAGGGCGTGCGTGTCCAGTGCAGCCTGCGGGTACAGTCACCTTCCAAGATGGGCAGGGCGATGGGGAGCACTCAGGGAAGATGGAGCGTGGAATCTGGGGGTCGACAGACAGGCTGGACAGCTATAGGGGGAGCATGGAGAAGACGCAGGTGGCAGCACAGGAGTCCTGACAGATCTCAGAGCCGGTGAGGGAAGGTGAGGGAAGGCCAGAGCGTTAGGGCCAGCCACCGCGGGCAGCGGGGGCCGGGGCGGCGGGGGGGGGGGGGGAGGAAGGAAAGAGGGTGGTTACCAGTGGGTGGGAAATGGTTGTGCAGCGTTGAATGCTGTGACTAGGGGAGAGCTTTTGAGTCAGGCTCTTTACCACAGATGCAGGGGGAAGCATGGAAGCAGGGGCAGGGTTGGAATAGGGTGTGGGGTAGGGTGGGGTTGGATTGGATGGTTTGCATAGGAGGGTTGGGTTGTACCTGTTAGGGGTAGGGTGGGGAAACATGAGTCAGTTCATCATCGCCAAGAGAAAACCCTTTCCTTTACCAGAGCATAGGGAGCAAATACACACACCTAGGGACGGGTGACGACTACCGGCTGGGGAGAGGGCGGAGCACCGATTCCACGCAGAACAGATGGAGAGTAGCTGCAGGACAAGTAGATAATGATGGTCTGGTTGGCAGGAATGCAGAGGGCCTTGGGGGACCCGTGTCCCTGTCTGAGAGGAGGGGGGGTAGCCTAGGGAGAGGGAGAGTGACAGGCGCTAAGGAGGACAGAGGAGGACCAAATGTCGTCACCATGTCTGAAAGTCATACAGTGGGAGGAGGGGTTTGGGTGGGAGTTTGAAAGAACAGGCTCTAGTGCAGAGAGGGTCTGGGGCACGTGGGTGGAAAGGGTATACACGTGGGGGCAGTGTGGTGGTTCGCGAGAAAGACCATAGCAGGACCACGGATAGTGTGATGATGCCTGAGAGTTAGAGGGCGGGGGCAGGAGGGGCTTTTAAGGGGGACGGAGAAGAACAATACTCTAATGCAGAGTGGGGGTTGGGGCATGTGGGGTATCCAAGGGTATACACGTGGGGGGCAGTGTGGTGGTTCCCAGAGGAGAGGGCCGGGCCATGCAGAGCGGGTGTGCCGCGATCCAGGGGGAAGTGTGGGGGCAAGCAGAGGAAGGCTAGAGGCCTGAGGGGAGAGCAGGCCAGGGGGTCAGCTGGGCTTCCACACAGTGATTCTCCCCGGGGTGGGGGGGGGGTGGTTTTCACCCGAGGGGGGGCTGTGGGCATGGGCCCCAGGGAGGCCTGTCAGCACATCTGAGGGAGGAGCAGTGCTCTGCTCAGGACAAAACCAAACCAAAAAACCTCAAAAAGAAAACACAAAAACACGCCTGAAAGATGCTGCTGACAGGCCGCCCTGGGGGTCATGCACCTCGGGGGAGAATCACTGGGTGGAAGGGGGGTTCAGCTGGGCAGAGGGAGGGGGGGAAGCAAGAGCTGTGAGCTGAGCTGGGGCGGATGGAGGATGAGAGTCGAGACTGTGAGACGTGGGGACCCAGGACCAGGCAGACAGCGAGCAAATGGATGTAGCCGAGAAGGCGGGGGGGCGGGGTGGGGGTGGAGTCCACTTGGTGGCCCTGGAGCGGAGGACACTTTAGGAGGGAGGCTGAGGTGGCAGCAAGAGCGAAAGGAAGTTGTGCGCCTGTGAGCAGAGAGCAGCGCTAGGACATCCACGCCAGGAGGAGGGCGCTGGGCAGGGAGGACACTGAGCGGCCGTGCCGGAAGGAGGCGAGGGCCGGAGGGGGCGGCGGTGGACGGCAGCCCCTGGGCTCCATGCAGCTGGGAATGGATGGTTTAAGGAGAGGGGTTGCCAGTGTGGGGACACAGGGGTGACAGGGCAAACACGCCGCAGTGAAAGCAAGAAGGTAGGAGGCCCAGAGGAAGAGGGTCCCCAAGCGGGTGTCAGAAGGGGACCCAAGGGATGTGAACGTGAAGGCTCGCAGGGGCGATGTTGGCAGGGGCCGGGGAGCCAGAGTCTGGGTCATGAGCAGGGCGGCGGGGCAGCGTGTGAAGGGGAGGACGAGGGGCTGAGCAGTGCAGGGGCATCAGGATGGAGCGCAGGCAGGATGGCTGCTGGGGCCTGCTGGATGAGCGCAGCTAGAAGGTGACAGTATGGGGGGGCTCAGGTGGGACAGCGGAGCAGCAGCAGCACAGGTGAGAAGTGAAGGGGCCCGGGGCAGGTCAGGTGGCAGCTGGCACCGCCAGGAGCCTATGGTAGTAGGATGGGATGCTGCAGAGAAGGCAGAGGGTGTCGGGGAGAGATGAGCAAGGGAAAAGAGGATGGACTGAGCCAGTGGCCATCTGTACCCATGTGGGGAAGGAAGAATGACCCCAGGCCACCCTGTGAAAGGGGTTCTGGGGCTGAAGGTGGGTCAGAGGAATTTTGGGGACAAAAAATGAGTGCAGGAGGCACGGGCAAGAAGCGAGAAGCTCAAGAACTAGCAACCGTCTCAGGGTGGGTGGGTGAAGGGGACCTGGCAGGGCAGAGGGGAGAGTCCTGGTGTGGGGACGCGAGAGCTTAGCGGGAGGAGGGCTGGCGCGTGTCGTGTGCGGGTCAGCCGTAGAGGCAGAGCAGCGCTGAACAGAGCTGACGCCCAGGCCCGAGGCGAGTGGGGCGAGGGCCACGGTGACTGGGGCGAGGGGGAGGAAGTGGGCGGCACTGCACATTGACACGGGTGGTCACATGGACGGAGTCTTGGGGGTGGGTAGCAGGTATGCTTAGAAAGGGCGAGGAACCTCCCAGAAAAAATGCAGAGCTGTTGTTTCATGAGGATCAAGGATGTGTATTTCTATTCCTTCGGGGGGCTGGAAAAGGGAGGGAGTCCCGCATCCAGGCAAAGTGCGCGGGTGATGGGAAGAAAGGGCAACTCCCAGGCTGCGGTGTCACGGGTCTAGTGCAAGAGTCACAGACGGAGAGATCAAGTGGGGGTGGCCAGGCACGCAGGGGGGTGGCGGGAAGATCCAGTTCACCGGGTGGACCTCACAGGTGGCAACACAGAGGATGGCAAGAGTGATGTCAGACTGCAAGCGGTGCTGCCAAGAGGGACAGCGTAAACATGGGGTTGGGGCAGTCTCAGCCAGGGGCAGAGGGCAGTGGGAAGGAGAAATGGGAGCACCGTGGACGAGGAGAAGGAAGAGGCAGGACTGGCTGTAGGTCAGTGGGCAGGATGTTGATTTAAAGTGAGGGCAAAGAGGAGGAAAGGCAGTGGACAGAGTCATGGAAGGACGAGAGGAGAGCCAGCCGCAGTCAGGGGAGACAACTGGCCTGGGAAGGAAATGGACAGAGCAGGAGCTGAGACAGGTCACAGGAGGGAGCACACACCTGTGGAGCAGGGGTGACCGTGGGACTCAGTCCCAGTTAGGAGCGTGGAGCAGTGTAGGCCAGAAGAGGCAGGAGGGAGAGGTGTGCCTGAAGGAGGGTCACAGGAGGGCCGTCAAGACGGGGCCTTGATGCACCTGATGGCTGGCAGGGTGTGTTCCAGAGACTGGCAGGGTGAAGGGGGCACCTGGGGAGGACGGAGAGGAGTGTGGCAGGGACGGCTGGACTTGAGCAAAAGGAGCGCACGGAAGCAGCAAGCGGCACCGCGGGAACACTGGCAATCTCGGGGGTGCCGACGTGGCAGGGCAGGTGGCCGGGGCCAGCAGCCTAGAGGAGCAGCAGGGGGAGGGAAGGAGAGCAGGAGGGATGGCAGGGAAGAGGCGGTGTCCTACACCTTGACTGCGGTGGCCGGGCTGTGGCAGCACTTTGGATCCGCCAGGCGGGGAGGGGGCGGAAGAGGCGGGCCAGGTGGGGGACTGGGGGGAGCGGCCGACTGGGAGAACAGGAGGGGAGGGCTGGGTCGGGAACGGTGGGCAGGGGCGGGGTGGGGAGAGATGAGCGGGCTGGGATGAGATGGCCGAGAACCCTCTCCTTTACCTGAGCATGAACTGAACTCGTACAAGTCCCCTGTGGGGGTGATGGCGACAGGCTGAGGAGAGGGTCGGGAGGACCAGAGTCCACCCCAATGAGGCGGCGAGAGTAGCTGTGGGAAGGGTCTGCTTGGCAGCAATGCAGAGGGCCCTGAGGACCACATGGGCGGGGCTCTACGGTGGGGTGGGGGTGGGGGGCGGACCCAGGAGAGGGACTAGGCAGCGCCAGAAAGACCACAGTAGGAACAGGGATAGTGTCACAATGTCTGAGAGTCAGAGAGAGTGGGGGTGGGGGTTTGGGTTCTAATGCAGAGAGGGTCTGGGGCATGTGGGGTGGAAAGGGTATACACGTGGGGGGCAGCGTGGTGGTTCCCAGAGGAGAGGGCCGGGCCATGCAGAGCGGGTGTGCCGCGATCCAGGGGCAAGTGTGGGGGCAAGCAGAGGAAGGCTAGAGGCTTGAGGGGAGAGCGAGGCCAGGGGGTCAGCTGGGCTTCCACACAGTGATTCTCCCCGGGGTGGGGGGGGGTGGTTTTCACCCAAGGGGGGGCTGTGGGCATGGGCCCCAGGGAGGCCTGTCAGCACATCTGAGGGAGGAGCAGTGCTCTGCTCAGGACAAAACCAAACCAAAAAACCTCAAAAAGAAAACACAAAAACACGCCTGAAAGATGCTGCTGACAGGCCGCCCTGGGGGTCATGCACCTCGGGGGAGAATCACTGGGTGGAAGGGGGTTCAGCTGGGCGGGGAGGGGGAGAAGCAAGAGCTGTGAGCTGAGTTGGGGCGGATGGAGGATGAGAGTCGAGACTGTGAGACGTGGGGACCCAGGACCAGGCAGACAGCGAGCAAATGGATGTAGCCGAGAAGGCGGGGGGCGGGGTGGGGGTGGGGCGCAGCATCATTGGGTGGGAGTGGAGTCCACTTGGTGGTCCAGGAGCAGAGGACACTTGAGGAGGGAGAAGTCAGTTTGGCATGCAGGTGAAAGGTGGTTTGGGGTGTGGTAACAGAAAGCAGGGAGAGAGTATCTTCCCTGAAAGGAAGGGCCAGATGTGATGGAGGGGACAGGCTAGGTCATCTCGGAGAGCGCGGACACCAGGGTGGGAGGAAAAGCAGTAATGGGGTGGGCCGTGTCTGAGTGTGATGGGGAGAGGGTGGGGTGGGGAGGCTCAGGATGTGAGGGTGGGCAAAAAACACCAGCGCCCAGTGCAAGGAAGAAGGTAGGAGTGTCAGAGCCAGATGGTCCAGAAGGGATGCATCAGAACAGGGTAAGAAGGAACGTGAATGAACATGAAAGCTCACGGGGTGACCCTGGCCGGGGTTAGGCGGAAACCGTAGTCTAAGTCCCAGGGACATGACAGGGTGGGTGCACAGTGTGTGTGGATGCAAGACAGTGTGTGAGGTGATCATGGAAGTGGTTTGAGCAATGAGGGGGATGGGGAGGGCGGGGAGGGCAGAGCAATGCGGACTGCCGAGTCCAGCTGGACCGTCACAGACAGACGGTGAAAGCGTGGCCGGTGGCTCAGGCAGGACAGTTCTTTGCTATTCACACAGCAGAGCATAGCACAGCTGAGAAGGGGCCCAGAGGCAAATGATGTAGCAGTGTGGGATGGCTGGGAGCCTGTGGCAGAGGAGGTGGTGGGGAGGTAGGATGTGGTGGTAAGGAGGAAGCGGAGGGTGTCTGGAAGAGGTGAGTGGGAGGAAAGATGGAGGATGAACTGCAACCACTGTGGAAAGACAGTGTCTTAGGCTACCCTAAGAAGGTTGTCCGACGGGCGTGAGTTCGTTTAGGGGAGTCCATGGGAAGAGAGGCACAGGGGCACAAAGTGGGGAGCTAAGTTTGTGATCTTGCAAGTGTTCACCAGAGAAAAGTCAGTATGGCCTCATGCTCCCAGTTTGGCAGGTCAGCAGATCCTAGGCAACGTGAGGGGGTAACATTTGTGATGGAGGTGAGAGGTGAGGAACAGAGAGAACAGTAGAAAGTGTGTTGTGTCTATATGGGAAGCACACTCTTCTATGTGGAGATAAGCTGTCCAATATTTGTGAGGAGAGACCACTGAATAGCCAGTTATTAATTATGGGCAGTACATTCAATCAGTTGCATCTGAATGAAATGTATTTAGTTCCGGCCTATCTGCAAACTACAGAGAGTGACATAGTGTTTATGTGTTTAATGTTTTTCCAATGGAAATGAGCAGAGAAAAAATGGAAGAAGTATTGAAAATGAAAATGGAATCAAGGTACCTGTACAGGTATTAAATCACTCACAGAATTATTGAAGAATGTCATTGTGATTACAATCCCTAGATGTGTTAAACTTGATCACGGTAATGAAATCAAGTGGGAGAAGTATATTTACAAGATCGTCAGGGAAATTGGTAGCTGCCTAAAGACTCATTTTCAGGTAATCACTTCAAAATGGGTAGATTCAGGAGAATAAATTGCAATGCAGAGATAAATTCATAAAATGTGGCCTAAAGGGAGAGCACAGGCCATACTCCTTGAGACACCTGTACTTCGGTGAGCAGCGGTGCCAGTGTGCCGAGAGGACGGGGGTTCTGAGTAGTGAGCAGTCAAGGAAGAAGGTCACGCATGCTGACAGCTGAATCCATCTAAAGGTCAGACACAATGTAAAACAAGCCTGGGTAGTACAGACAACGTGGTTTTTCTAAGATGGAAAGAGGAAATGAGTAGATATACCATGTTTACACTGTGGAAATAAAGGTGGAAATAAAGATACCCACAATCTTTATGGTATGGATGAAGGTGTGAAAAGAGCACATCAAAGAGGATAAAAAGACAGGTTAAAATAAAAGACAGGTTAAAATAAGTATAAAGAGAATGTTATAAATTTTAGTACGCTTAAGGAAAAGGCAGATTGGTTACAAAATGAATGAGCAAGTCAAAAAGAAGGTGTCAAATTAGAAATCTTGGTTAATGTTGTAATGGGTCAGATGGAGGAGGAGTGATTTAAGGCTAGACTGATTCAAATTCTGGTATAAAAGCAGGGGAGCTGGGGGTTAAATAGTTATGTTCTACCAGTCCTGCTTGTTTTGGTATTTGAATAAATTTCAGATTATGTGCTCATTAGCTTAGAAGAATTCGAGTTTTATCAAGGGTCATTAATATGGATCCCACTGAGTGGCTCCAGTAAGTCAAAGTAAAAAACTCTGAGATCAATTCTACTTAACTGAAGTTTATATATAGAATGATTTAATGTAGAATGGCAGGTGCTAATATGGTTTATATTGCACGACAACAGAATAGCTACAGAGAAGAGTTCAGTCCATCAGAAGCCAATGGTAACTTAAGATGGAACTAAGGAAGTATAGATAACAAGCTGAGAAATGAAGTCCTCATGAAAGAATTATGAAGAGTTATATGGGGCAGCAGCCCTAATGAAAAACAGAAAAGAAACTCATTACAATATATGTGCTATTAAACTTGATCATAGTATGGATATTTTCCTTTGAAGACTTTTTGAGTGAGTACCTTAAATTTGTTGAAGTGGTTTGAGATAAGAAATAATGATGCACTAAGGCCTGATAGTCCAGTAATGAAGCAGTAGAGGGATTAGAGTGATCCTGAATAGGTCATTGAACAAAAAGGATTACAGAGTAAAACGGATTACAGAGTTCCAAAGTGGAAAAATTTGGTAAATGTTGCATATATAATATACATCATTACTAGTGCAACAAATATTCAGCGGAAAGAAAGCTGTGGAATGAGAAAGGATGCCAAGAAAGAATATGGCCTAGAAGGCTTTTCTAAAGATGTTTGAGTATAGGAGTAATTATCAAAGGACAGAAGATAGTAAGTGGAACTAACTGGATTGAGCCTTATGAGGGTCACTTACTACTCTTTCCACAAATTGTCCGTGATTTGAAGGGAGGAGTTAAGGTAATGTCTTGATGTTGTCTCAAAGGAATGTTTTTTCAGATGATTTTGTACACTTACAAGAGTGAGTGGGGAAGTTAAAGATACAAGAAAGTTATGTTAATTGCTAGAACAACTTGTTGGAGGAGGATGGAGGATGTGTCTTCTAAACGGTAGAAGACTTGATTTTAAAGAGGACAAAAAGAAAGTCGGTAGTTTCAAAATGGAAATAGTAATAGCTTCCATCTATTGAGTATTTCCTACGTGTCTGGCACCATTTCATTACATGCTAAGAAATTCAAAAAGGCTTATGGAAATCAAATAATTTGTCCAAGATTACAAAGTCAATATGTAGCAAGTTAAAATCCAAATCCCAATTTGTCTTCAAAACCTGTATTCCTTTCTTTCATGCTATACAGTTTTCACGTTGAAGACACAATCTATCATTTTTATATTCTTCTGTGATTATAAGGAAAATTTATTTTCTGAGATAAGTAGAGGTGATGTATAGATCTTCAAGTGATTGGTAGAAGTTGAAATACTTGTGATGGGAAAAAGGAGGGGTGAATACAGAATTCCTACCCCGAACTCTGCCCTGGTACTTTACGCTGGTCACTGTACAGCTGAGACAGTGAATTGGCCATGCATTTAAAATTTCAGAATTTCTGACAAAGACTAAAGAATAGAAAGGAGTTTTTAAGCAGGTAGAGGATGAATCAAATATAAATTGGCTACTAACAAAATTTTAAAAGTCTTAAATGTTGAGACAAAATTCCCTTTCTTTTCTCCAAGACACAGTCACAAGAATTTATAACTAAGTTTTTAGCACCAATCAGCAAATCGTTTAACAGAAAACTCTTCAGATGCCAATTTAATCAAGAGTCCGTAGCCAGCAGACCAAAGGGTAGAACCTCTGGGCTAATTTGTAAGATCTATGTTTTTAAAAGAAATTAACTCCTTAGTCAAGAAAACCTCCCTCTACTTCCTCCCTTGGTAGAAATGTTGTTTTCTGTTGTTTTCTCTTGTACTGTATGTAATTTCTGTAATTTCAATATTGTTGGTTTATGTATTTTGATGTTGTAAAATTGTATTCAGTGTATTCTGGTAAGACCACTCCCTGGGGTGTGAGGCACCTGAGTTACCAGTTATCCAAGTGAATCTGGGAAAATGGGAGGAGCTAGTATTCTCAATTGGGAAGAGCTTGATATTTCAATGGGTTCAGCATTTTGCTTCCCTCTAAAATTAAGTGCTGAAGTCATGGCATCTCTTAAAAAAATAGAAGCTTACTAAGAAGTACAATAGGGAGGGGAATTTTGAAACAAAAAGATTTGGCTACTGGGTTAAAAATGACAAAGTGCAGAGTACCCAAGAATGAGGATAGAAGCCACGGCTAGATTAAGACTGGGCCCACATACTGGTTTAGAACAAGGGTGGGGGGAAAACGAGCATATTTTAAGAGTATATAGCCCACTTAATTATTGGCTGGTGGACTTAATACAGATCCAACCAGAGGGAAACAGACCAGGAAAGAACGTGAAGCTAAAAGTAAATGGAAATTAGAAACCTCATAAAAGGGTAAAGGGGGTAATTAAAGATTGAAGGCGAGGGCCTAATGCTATGAGAAAAATTGGAGGTCACATAGGAAAGTGCCTTCCTACCCAGGGAGTCATGGGCCCAGGGTGGCTGCAGAATAGAAGCGCAGGTCCACCCAGGGCCAGAGGGAACAACCTGGGATTCAGACCCAGCACCGGTGCCAACTTGAATCTACCTCGTGCTAGAGTGAGTAGCCTGGTCTATCATCCAACACAGGTTGAGCTTGGGCAGGAACTCCCCAAACCAACATCTCAAAGGGGAGTTAGGAGAGGGGCAAAAAGAAGGCATGTTAAGCCCCAAATGTAACTGAATGATGACCAGGGATAACTATTTTACTAGTACTTTTACGATTTCTTGTAACTCTGTAACTTCCCCAATATTTGTTAAGTTTGTTAACGCTCATCTGTTTTCTCCTGTACTAGTAGTAAAAATTGTTTTTCCTGTACTGGTAATAAAATTGTTCAGAATATAAATATTCTACGTGTGCTTATTTTTGTAAACCCCTGGCAACAGTTGTGAATACTCTGCAGAGAATATGGGAAGAGAACTCAGGTGAGAAAATGGGGAAAAGAAATCAAGTACAAGTACTTGACATTCACAAGCTACATGTCAGAAAGCCTCAAATGCAGCTATTGTGCTAGGCACTGATACTCCCTCACAGGGCTCCCACAAACCCTGCCCTCACAAAGACCGCCCAGGTAAAGAAGCAAATCAACAAGCAACTATAAATCAGAGACACTATGGGGGGGGGGTGCAACTGTATGGGGAATATAACCAAAATGAAAATGCATACATTGTGCGAAAATGAAAAATGATGTAAGAATTATATAAAATAAAATATTAAAAAAAAAAGAAGCAAATTACAAAGCCTTTCTCAACTGTGGGTATACAAATGTTGAGTAAGCCACTCATCACGCTGAGACATATGCTCTGCTCGTGCTATAGAAATGTCAAAAATGGTATTTTTTAAGTGCCATGGATCTACTAAATAAAATACCTTTAAAATGCCCTGGAAAAAAAACATCAGGAAGAAAGAGACCATGATCATTACAGGAAATACAAGTATACGACCTCTCACTCTGGCAACACAAAGCCTTAGTTCCTTTTGAGCTACTACTGTATACTTTCACTTTCTCTTTTAAGATAATGTCCAGTGAATTTTACTCAGATTTAGTTATAAAATTAACATTTCTGTAATAACTAATTTTATAAATATAAATGAAAATATAAATAGAGCATCATTATCATGACATTCAATTTTAGAAAAGAACCATATTCCTGAACCCCAAACATTTGTTCCAGTACTTTTAAGATCTCAAGTGATAATGCATTCTTAACTGTGTAAGTTAACTCTTCCCTCCTCTGGGTTAGTACCTGCTGTCGCATCATCATCAGGCAAACGAACAAGAGTGTAACATATTCCTGGTTGATTGTAAGTCAGGCTGGGGATGGGGATACAACACAGCACTTCATAGGAATCAGATGGTTCCACCTGCACTGTCACTTTCTCCAGCAGCTGGTCGTTGAGAGTATTGGTACAGTCAAACTGAAAAAAGTCAGCAAGCAGAAAAATCAGGAAGGAAAAGAACTGTTTTCTAGTAGGTGCTTCTTTCTATTCATAACCCACAATTCAGTTCTGGAGCCTCCTGTAACTTCCCTCTATAAAACAGCACTGCCAGTCTCCTAAGTCTGTCATTGAGGCAACAGTGATACAGTGAGATCTTTTTGTTATATTTTTCATCAATTATTTTCTCTTTCCTGAGATCTAGTTCTACCAAACAAGATGGTAGAAGTCTGATAGTTGTCGAGAATC
Organism: Talpa europaea; assembly: GCF_964194135.1. NCBI lineage: Eukaryota > Metazoa > Chordata > Mammalia > Eulipotyphla > Talpidae > Talpa > Talpa europaea. The sequence continues at coordinate 135,106,527 of NC_140069.1, forward strand.
AAATGGAAATCCAAGTTCTTGGAACAACCTACTTAATTTATCCTGATGTTAAGTGATGATTATTTTTATATCCTTTCAGAATTAGTTTTATATCCTCCAATATTTTAACCATCAAAAGCTACCAATCATATGAAGACATCGCTATAGCTACAGAGTTAGGAAAAAACCAAAATGCTGCTAAGTTAGTTCCCTATAAAGGGATGAGAAGCACAAGCTAAAAGGTAATCAAATCACTGACTCCCATTATATGAAGGCCCTGCAGGAGCCAGTGACGGCACATCTCTCACCTGGAACACAATGTGATTTGTAAACATATGCTTGACACAACGCACAAAATACTCTGTCTCTGCTTCTGTAAGTTGAACAGGCTCAGAAGACTTGAACAAGGGTCCTAGATTCATAAACTCAGGAATGGCGGCCAATTGTTCTATCAAGGAAAAAGGAAAGAAGTTAGAAAGTAAAATAAGAAAAACATTTCTCTGGATGTTTAAAATGTTTTAAGATTCCGTAGCCTTACTAATAGTTGAACATGCAATCAATGTGTCCCTGAGTTTTAGTAAAATCATCTTTAAAGTAAGAGTCTATATATGGGATTACTAAAAATAAATAAGAAAATTAATTCCTAATTTCTTAGAGATTGCAGAACTTGTTAAACAAGAATCAGAGTAAGAACAACATCCCAGTTAGTAAGTCAGCAATCAGAAAGACCCATGGACTCTGCAGAGAGGAGGTGATAAGTATTGGATGGTCTCACATATGTGGAATATAGAGAAACAGAACAAAGGGTCGAGAAAAAGTTAAGACTCGCAGGCTGACCATAGATCGCAGCGAGGAAGGGGGATTGAGGGGGTCACATCAGGGGAGGGAAGAACACAAGGGAATATGGTGATGGTTCTTGGGTGATTTGGTGGTGGGAGAACTATGAGGACTACAACAATAAAAAATAAAAAATTTCAAAAAAAAAAAAAAAGACACATGGACTCTAGACAGCCCCTGCAAGGGGTAACCTATGACAATACATTGTATATAGTAACAATATAATGACAATATCATGTATATAAGCCAAACAGATTTCATGTACTGAGAATCAAATGGAATAAAAGCAGTGAAACACATTTACACTTATAATGCCTACAGCACAAGACTATTACACCTGCCCATCAAAACATACCTTGGAAAATGTCTTGCCTGGAAGGAGCCAACTTCTCAGGCTTAGTAGTCACAAGTGTGATTTCTACAAAGACAGATGTGAGCAATCAAGTGAGCTTCCCTTCTACTATTTTATTTTTATTATTATTTTTTATTTATACAAGAGCTGGGGTAAAGGCCAGATGTGTGGGAGGGTGACAGGATCCACCAGAGATACAGCGGGGAGTAGAACAGGCAGACTGATGAATACACCGCTGAGGGGAGCAGAGGGCGAGACAGTAGAGGTCTGCTGCGCCATGTGGGACCCTTGCTGGCCAGCCGGGATTGAACCTGCACTGCAGAGACTGTGAACAGCTTCAAAGTGCAGGACTCAACCACCTGCACCAGCAGGGAGGCCCTCCCTTCCACTATTAAGCTAAAAATGCAGACGGAAAGGGATACGTGCCAAAACTCCTAGCAGATATATGTGGAGTAATCGCTGTATCATACCAACAGGTTTTCTGTCACATATTTGGGAGGGGACTCAAAATGCATCAACTGAGCATAAAGTTTGTGAGATTATAACGCCCTCCCAATTATAGAATTCGCTTTAAATGGACCAGGACATATTAAAAAAAGAATTACTCGTAATTGGAAGAACAACTCATGGAACAAATCTGATGATTCAAATAGGAAAAATTACTTGTATCAACAGAAAAACTAAAAATGTTGAAAGTTAGGGCCTCCCCGGTGGCGCAGCGGTTGAGCGCTGGGCTGTGAAGCTGCCGGCAGGCTCTGCAGCGCTGGTTCGATCCCCAGCCACCAGCGAGGGTCCCACATGGCACGCAGACCTCTCCTGCCGCGCCCACTGCTCCCCTCAGCAGTGTACTTCATCAGTCTACCTGTTCTGCTCCCCACTCTGGCTCTACTGGATTCTCTCACCCTCCCACACTTCTGACTGTACCCAGTGCTTGTATAAATAAATAAAATCTTTTAAAAAAAATGTTGAAAGTTAAGCATGTTGAATGTTGAAATTTTCATTCACAGTTCTAACCATTAAACACTGATTCCTTTTTTTAAAGTTAGATATTCTTTCGGAATATGTTTTATGACCTTGTCCCATACATTCTTTCAAGAAAACTCCAATAGCAAAATTAACTAAGAACTTGCCAATTTCAAAAAAATAAAAAAAGGAGGTGACTGTACAACTACAACTACAAATGCTGCAACACTTAGCACACAAAAAACAATAAATTTCAATCTAGGTCACATTCTATAGTCTTGCTTTTGTACCAAAAGTAGGGAAAAAGTTTAAGCCCAAATATAAAAATAGCATCCATTTTAGTTTTAAGAGACATAGACATAAGGGGTGACAAACAAAAACATTAGCGAAAATATGCTAGGTAGTGTATTTCACTGGTATAAAACTACTCATGAATAAACAAGAGATAAACATTCCCATTACCTGCTTTCTGTTCAAAGACAGGCGCCATAGCAAGAGGAACTGATTTCATGTCAAAGGGTTTTTCTGAAGGCTCCAGTGTGTACTGGTGTAAGGCTTTTTCCATGCCTGGTACCGAGACTGTCAGACCTATAAAACAGGGAAATCTTGGTATTGTAACTTCCTGTCAATCCTAGGATTCAGGTAGGACTTGATCTGTAATATTGACCTAGGCTTTTTGAAGGAAGAGAAAAACATAACCACAGGCCTTATAACCTAACTAATTAAAAACAGGTTTTATTTTATAAAACTGCCTTATGTTTTCATCCAAGGAAGCATGGGAGCAGAGCATAAAAATTTTCAACAAAGTGGAAGTACCTTGCAGAGAAGAAAGCAACTTAGCCATGTGGGAACAATGATAACTTAAGAAGGGGGAAAAGGGAAACTATGCAGAGGAGCTCACGGACAATGAAGAACAGGCAGTATATTTTGGCCCTTACATACTTTTGAACTGAAGTGCATTCAAAAACAAAAACCAAGTAAATATTCTGCTTATGAGTTCAGTTCGTATTCAAAACATCACAAGATAGGCTACCAAGACCCCATGTGAGGAACATAAGTGTATCTCTCTACGTTCTGTGCTGTCACTGACCATTGAAGATATATGTAGCATTCAGGGCCATCTGCCTCTGCTGTAGCACATTCAGATAGAAGGTAGCTCTGTCCCGCACCTCATCATCAGTATCCATCATACACCTGTCCGGGACAGAGATCAGGTATGTCACAGCAGCCTAGAGATTTCCAACAGACTAGCCAGCCTACCTAAAGGACCAATTCAGGCTATCTGACCCGACTCCACCTTTATAAAACTATCAATAGCTTAAAATTTCCACAAATCTTGGGTTTGTTTTGAATTAGTAAAGAAGCAGTATTATAATTCAGAAGTACTATGTAAATAAGCATTAACATAATGAGGAAGAACACAGTAACATGAGAGAGGAGTTTGGAGTCTGCAATCTGTAAACACATGACCCTGGTAAAGGCTCAGACTTCTTCATAATTAAGAAATAGAAATATTTTGCTTTCCAAGGATACTGAAGCATTCAGAATTCAGACACTGTAACTACTCAGTCGGCAATCTGTTTTATTTAAACCAGCCACCCTTGGGCTTGTCATTTTTCTGCTTCAGTTACAAGAGGTAATCACAGAGTGTTTGCTAAGGCGAGTCTCCTCATCAAGTCGGGAGAAATGGAGACCGTGAAAAGCTGATACACAGTGACTACATGCTCCAGTGACTTACGGTGACACTGGCCCCTCTTATACAAACTGAGGCAAATGTGTTTAACTCCCTTTCTCAAAGTCATACAAGAAAAACTCAAAGTCAAATTTTACATATAGTTGGCACACACACAATTACTGCAAAGAGGTAAAAAATGCCATTTGCCTCTGACTTGCTCCAGCAGCTCTACTGTTAGACCCTGGAGTGCATTTTGATATGGACAATGAAGAATTTCCTATTCAGCCATATGGAGTTTTTATTTTAAAATAAGAAGAAAGAGAGGAAAGAAAAAGACATTACCTCTGTAAGAGTACAAGGATGCTTGGGAGGAGATTCTCATTCTGAGCCCCAAATTTAGCCAAAGCACTCACAGCAGCTATAATGAAACATCAAATGAGACAACATATAAATAGTGATTTCTCGGAGTTAAACAATAATCACCTCCCCTCCCCAAAATCAGAGTGGCTTCCCCACATTAGTGGGAAGAAGCGCTCTTTTTTTTTTTTTTCCATTGTGTTTCCTGATCTAGCTTTGATCCGTGTAAGCATAACCAGAATTCTTTAGGCCCAACAGAAAATCCTCTTTGCATTAAGGGGAAAAATCAAGTATCTCCTCATGTCTTCCATGAGCTCTCCTCCACCCTAACCATACGGATTGGATATATAACCAACCTCTAATCTCAAATGACCAGCCCAACTATTAAAAAGAAACTCCATTATTAAAATTCACTTCATTCAATAAAGATTTACTGCTCACCTAACTTTTGTCAGGAATTCTGCTAGCTGCTGTGGTTAAAAAGTTAAAACACAAAGCCCTAGATCCCAACGAGTTGTACTGTAGTGGGGAAGACATGCAAGAGGTAATTACGACATAGCCTAGTCTGTAATGGTCTTCTATAACCAGGACTACATGTGAATAGAGAGAAAATAACTTAAATCAGAATTAGTAGAGAAGACACTTATAGCTTGAGGTAAAGTTTGAAGAATAAGCTGGGCTACCCAGAGGGAATGGGCAGGAAGAGAGAGTAACAAGTCCAGAAAAGAGAGCACAGTCAAGCACTGGACCCAGACACAGCTGAGTGCATATGAAGCTCATGACTTGTGCTGGAGACGCAGAGGAGATAACATGGTAATGGTTTAATCTCAAAATTATTAAAGGATGTTAAATACAGGATAAGTCTGTGTATTTGAAAGGCCATTTTTATGGCAGAGTGTGAAGAACAGACTGAAGATACCGGATACGACTAGAGTCAGATGAGCCGGGCATCTGAAATGGATGAGAGCTTCAAGTAGCACCATGAAAAGAGAAAAAAGAATGAAGAATATTAAGGAAACAGAATTGCTAGAACATTGCCAAAGGACAGATGGGGGTTATTAAGCTGCATGTTTGTCCTCACAACTGATTGGATGATAAAGGTGAGGACTTCAGTGTGGGTTAGCTTGAATTCCTCACTGAACATGCAGTGCCTCAGCCATATATGCTGGGCACACAAGTGCAGAAAGGGACGTGTCTGCAAGGTCACAGCATGTCAATGGAGCCTTGAAAATGACCACCAGGAAGAAAACAACTCCCTAGGGAAAACTTATTTTTAAGGACTGGGGTAGGAAAAGGAGTTCTATAAATGAGGCAGAGAAGTGATGAAAACATGCAGGCTTCTGTGTACACTGAGGTGAGAGAGTTTCATGAAGGGTTTTGTGAACAGGACATCAAACTGACTGAGTGGTGAATAAAGATAAAAACATTAAAAGTGTCTAACTTGATTTTCTAACTAGCCTACAGGTAATTTAAAAAATAGTATCAGAACATTTTAAAGAGAGCACTAGATTGTAGAGAAAATGGAAAATAAATTCGTGGAGGCAGCTAGCTGGTAACTGGCTACTTGGAGTTTATCTAACAGGGAAAACATAACTAGTAGCTAGTGAGAGACAATGAAGCAAAGGAGGCTCACACAGGTGAGATCACCTAACTTGTTAAGGGCGAGGAATGATTACAGACAAGTGAAAACAAATTCCTAAAACCTGGTTAAAAGGTCACTTAAAAACATATGGACAGATGCACACACACAAATGCCCCCTGCATTATGGCTGTAGCTGATGATGTCACCAGGTGTTCCTGTCACCTCAAAGCAAGGGGCATTTGCCTCTAACACATGGCAGGAGTCAGGGTAGAAGAGTCCACAAGCAAACCTCACAACTTCACTTTTCCATTTCATTGCTAGCCCCTGGAGTCAAGTATGCAAGAGACCAGCAGTCACAGCATGACCAGCGCGCCCTCCACTCACCAGCCCTCACAGCCTCATTCTCCAACACGACCCTATTAAAAATGAAGCGGATGTATTTGGAGGGGACAGGTGTCCTCGGGCCCTCTTTGCCCAGCAAGTGTAGAATCTTAGTAGCCAGAACAGTGTGTTCACAGTCCTCGATGAATTCACACAGGTGGGCGAGGCCCGCTTCCTTGCTCTCGGGGTTCTCCTCCACAATGCTGATGATGCAGTCCACGATGGCCCGCTTGTATTCGAAGCCTCCCTGAGAAAGAGGAGACTGCTGTTCACTCTGAGGACACTTCTGAAGGAGGTGTTTACACACCAAGTTGCATGCTTATGGTATTCAGATTTCATTTCCCACCTCTTAAAGAGATAAAAGGTTTTTTTTCCCCTCCAAAGTGGGAAAGCCGATGCAACTGCATGTTTAGAAATGGTAAGACAGCAACTAGAATGAAGCATACTATCTGACAACCATCCTGAGAAAATCTGCTTAAAATACCATGGTACTTATTGAGAACCACAGGCGTTTAGGACAACTTCTGTGATTAACAAGCAGTCTACCTACATCGTCTCGGAGCATGTTGGAGAGGAAGGCCATCATGACGCCGTGCTTCCGGGGGTATTTCTGGCAGAGAGCACTGATTGCCTGTACGACCACCACCTGTAAAAAAACGCAGAGAGACCATGCATCTTTATAACGTTAGCTGCTGAAGCATGCTTTCCCTCTCATTTGCCACCAATGAAGAAGGTGCTGATATAGTCACCTAAGATGACAAAATGGTACTTTATGAAAGATAAGCAAGGCTAGCTCAGGGAAAATTTATAAAACCAATGTACAATCAAGTTCATTCAAGAGACCCTATTCCTTTGCTCCAAGCAAATAAGCACATAAATTTCTTAAACTGAACATTAAAGATAGCAAGTTGTAACAGACTGATTTCTACAGGACTTACTTCACAAAATGGTTTCTAAGGGAATTTGACCACAACTCTAAAGACAGGGTGAAGAAGTGAGGCAGGTGCGAGATTGTACCATACTTGCAAGCGAACAAGCAAGCCTTTCACAATTCCATGGATGCCAGTAGAAAACATGAGATTTGAGATCAGAGATGAAAACGTAAATTGTTCACAGTAATAGCAGTAGCTTGAGTATCAGTATTTGGAAGCCAGATTCCTGAGCCCCAAATCCCACAGGGCAATGTGAAAGGGCCAGGAAGGCGGCATCATAGAAGAATCCTGAGGTGTAGAATATTTTACAACTTGAATATTTTACAATGGTCAGTGAACACGATTGTCCTCTGTTCTAAGGGAAGCATTATCTTTACTAGAGGGACAGTAAGCAGATTTACTGTGTTCTCTAGAGGGAGCACTAGTTGTATTTCCAGGGCTGTATAGAAACCTGCTCTTTAGAGGGAGACACTATCTTTTAAGCCTGGAAGATCCCGTAGTTTGCAAAGGGCGCAAAGATCCTGTAGTTTGCAAAGGGATAGTGGGAAACCAAAGGCAGTTAGTGCAGCATTTGCCAGATGTGCAGAAATGCAAGCAGCTCATGGAGAATTGGGAATTCTATCCCAACAGCCAGACAGTTCCAAATCTATGCACATCATTTCACAGCACAGAATACACAGGAAGAGGGCCAGGTGTTTTTTTTAATGCAGCAATGATACCCAAACCTGACAAAGATACACAAATAGAGTATTTACAACAATAAATTTGTGAATATGAGAAAGGAAAAAGACAAATATCAGATGGTCTCATTCAGATGTGGAACAGAGAGAAACAATACAAAGAGCCAGACAACACCAAACCACAATAAGCCCTAGAAATGACTGCAGAACTAAGAGTACCAAATGGGAGGAGAAGGTGAGGAAATTAGGCAGGAGGGGGCACAATGGACTATGGTGGAAGAACATACATCTGAAGAGGTGTGAGCCCGTATTTCTGAATCAACTGGTCTTGTAAACTATTATTACCTCCAAAATATCATAAAATAAAAAATTCTAAGTAATAAGTAACAGATGCCAATGCTACTATAGTAAGAAAACACACCATTGATGAAATGGAATTTATACCAAGAATGCAAGAATGGTTCAACATTAGAAAATTAATACAATTTGTAATATTAAAGATTCTAAGGAGAATGATGACTGCATCCATTAAGTGCTGGAAAAAGGTTTTGATAAATGCCAATATTTATTTCTAACTAAAATTCATAAAGAAGTAAAATAGGAATGAATACTTCCATTTTACACACATCCCTCAATCTTACTGCCAGCATATTATTTAATGGGGAATTCCAAGACGTTCTCACTAAGGTCAGAAACAATATAAGAATACCACTACCTCTACCATTATTTAACATTCCCAATGCAAACAGACAGAAAATAGAGGAATAACAATTGGAAAATAAATTACAAAACTCTTTATTTACAAAGGATGTGACAGTATACCTGGAAACCACCGTGAACCAATAATAAAACTGAAAACAATGTTACCAGGTAGAAGATATAAAGATAACATGCACAAATAATACTATTCTTATGCATGATTGATGACTAGTTAGAGGATATAGTGGGTGAAAAAAATCATTAAGGAAAAGCATTTAAAAACCATTCAAAACTAATATAATACAAAGTATTATTGAAAAGCACAAAAGTGACTTGAACAAATTAAAAGGCTTCCCTTGTTTTTCGTTAGGATGTCTCAACATCATTCATATACCTGTTCTCCCCTAAATAAACATAAATTTTATGTGACCCCAATAAAAATGCCAACACAATCTTTTCTTCTTTCACTTAAATTACTTGCAAGTCAATGAGATTTTTTAACGAAGCTGACCAAGTTAATACAAAAAAATTAATGAAGAAAAATAAATATGTAGAATTATCTAGGAAGACAATAATAAAAAGCAATGAAAGGGGACTAACAGATTTTAATACATGCTACAAAGCTTCTATCTTTAAAATACTGTGGATTGGGGCCTCCCTGGTAGTGCCAGCGCTTAAGACACAATCTATGAAGCTATTCTCAGCCACTGCAGCACGAGTTCAATCCCCGGCCAGGGAGCTACCTACATGGCACAGCAGACCTCTCCTGATTCACCCGCTCCTCCCCTCAGCAGTGTATTTCACTCAGTCTTCCTGTTCAGTCCCCCATTCTGTCCCTGGTGAATCCTCCCACCCCCATACCTCTGTCTCTAAATCCACCTGTACCCCAGTTCTTGTATGCATAAATAAATAAATCTTAAAAAATATATAAAATAAAATACTGTGGATTGATGTAAGAATAAAGACAATAATAGAACAGAAGGTTCAGAAATAGACCCAAGTCCTTACGAATCTTCAGTACATAAAGATGACACTACATAAAGATGACATCTCAACTCACTGGGGCAAAAAAAAAAAATCATTTTAAATAAAAATTTCAGAGGCAACTGGATAGTCATTGTAAAAGGATAAAATTATATCTATTTCTCGCACCATACATAACAATAAAACCCGATGGATCAGAGGTCTAAATGTAAAACACGGAACTGCACATGTAATAGAAGAAAAGAGGAATGAATTCTTATTCATGATTTGGATTCAATAATCTGAAGGGAAAGACTTTCTAACTCTTACTTAAAAGTAATAAAACTGTAATAAAACAAGATTAACCAACTTGGCTACATAAAAATAAACTTTGGCATGACAAAGACTTAGTCAAGAGACAAAAAACAAACTGGGAAATTTATTGTAATATATTTTACTAACACCCCGAACATACAAAAATCTTTCAATTACTGAGTAAACAAAAGACCAACAATCCTATAGAAAATAGGAAAAAGACATTAATAAAGGTACTAAATGACCCTTAAAAGATTAAAATATGCTTAAGTATCCTCATAATAAGAAAAACACAAAACTAAAAACTACGTTGAGATACCCTTTCTCACCTACCATGGGCAAAACTTCAAAATACAATATAAATTCTATTGGGGAGACTATGAGGAAACTGTCACTCTTATACACTGCTAGTAAAATTTGGTATTCTCCTCAAAACTACATATTTATTTACTCTTCAACCAGGCATATAGACTTGTAGGAATTTACCGAGGGTATACCTCCAAGATACACAAAACATATGCACAAGATTATCTACTGTAGCAGGATTGGTAAATGCAAAATATTGCAAGCAGCTGAAATGTCCACGCACAGATCTGTTCAATAAAATATACTACAAAATGACCTTCATAAATCTCGCATAGTGTTTCAAAAGATTCAAAATATCCACTTGAATGTACAGGCTAAGTTTGTTTTAAAAGTCTAGATATACATTAAGTAAACAGTAAGTAATATTTCTTAACTGAGAAATAAAAAGGAATAAGATCTACTTTAATTTCTCTAAAATTTATTGATCTTTTGCTTTTTGCTGTCACATTCTCACCAGTTCTATTTAACTCTGTACTGAAGTCCTAGCCATTTTAATAAGACAAGAAAAAAAAAAGGCATTGGATAGGAAATCAGCAATTAAAACTGTCTATTCACTGATATGATAGATCATCCTAAGGAACATATACAACAACTATTAGAATGAGCTACAAATCATGGGAAAGCTTTTAAGAAGTATTTTTAACATACTAGTAGCAAACAATGAAATAGAAATTTTAATGAAAGAATTTTTAGAAGTATAAAATATTTAGATAGAAATTTAACAAGAAGACATGCAAGACATCTAGACTGAACGCCACAAAACATTATTCAGAGAAATTAAAGATGACCTAAATAAAAGGAGAGGTATGCCGAATTCATGGCGAAAATGTCATGTATCCCCAAACTAATTTGGGAAGATTCAACCCCACTCATAATCCTAGTAGGCTTTGTTTTATAAAAATTATTACTTGGTTCTAAACTTTATATGGAAATGCAAAGAAATCAGAATATTCAAAATGAAGGACAATGATGGAAACCACCCTACTTGACATTTAAGAGGGACCATAAAGCTACATCAATCAATAGTGTGGTATTGGCATAGGACTGACAAATTGATCAGTGGAATATAAGGAGCCCAGAAACACCCTACAATTATATTGTTATCTGTTTTTCAGACAATGCCAAAGCACTCCAATGATGAAAGGAAGTCTTTTCAAGAAATTGTGGTGGGATGACTGAACATCACTATGAAAAGAGACAACTTATTGCATACAAATAATTCAAATTGAATCATAGACCAAAATGTGAAAACTAAATTCATAAAATATTTAGAATAAAACAGGAAAATATATTTATGACTTGGAGGTAGACAAAAATTTCTTAGACAAGGACACAGAAAGTGCTAATAGAGAAAGAAAAAAATTGATAAATTAGACTTACTAAAAAATGTAAAGCTTCTGCTCATGAAAAGACACTGTTAAGAGGCAAGCCACAGACTTGATCATATTTCAACTCTCACCTTGAACTCATCTGAAATTTCAGACACAAAAGAAGATATCTGCTTCATGAGCCTGTCCACGCTGCTCTCACTGCCTGTCTTGAGGAGTGTAGTAATGGCCAAGGTGGCAATGCTCCTGTTTGAGTCGGTGATCAAGTTTTCTAAGTCCAGATTGCAGGCAGTGACAGCAGAAGGGTGTTTCATAGCCACCTGGTGGGAGGACAAGGAAAAAAAATTAAGCAAATTGCTACTGATGAAGGACAGGACTTTAAAAAACAAAGTAGAAATTGGAAATTTTAATTAAGGTTAGTAACTTTTTAAATTCTAAATGGGACAACACAGGTTAAAACTAATTGTTTCAAGAACATTCCAATTAACAAAATACAATGTATCTCATTTGATAAATGATTACCTGCCTTAGTATAGCACAGCACTTTCTCTTCTAGGTTTCTATAACTTTGAGAACAATATCACAGTCTGTATTTTATTACAGTTGACCTCTTTTTCCAGTAGTTCATGGGTACGAGTGTATCTATTCTACTACATGTTAGGATCTCTAATAATGGGATTTAGCGTGGCAAACATTGCTCAACAAAGATTAGTAACTTGACACTTAAACACTTATGTAAATACAAATTTCATCAAGCAAACACAAACCAAACTGGATTACTCATGGTTACTAAAACGTGTCTGTCATTCTCCAGCTTCTTTGCTTTTAATTTTTTTCATGTCTTTGATATCCCAGTATTTAGATTATAGAACCCTTATCCACAATTTAAAATATCTGAAAACTCAGCAAAGTACACAATTATAATGAAGGAAGTATAAATGAAGGAATAAAATACAATTCAAATTGTTCTTCTATGACTTCTAATCTTTCCTCTAATTATTCATACAATTTATAATTGATCACATACTGTTTTATGACAAGTATCCTATACATTAAACTTGTATAATTTTTAAGATTTATTCTGTTTTTGTATGATAGACCTATGCTGTTAACTGATAGCCACATGTGACTAAATATTTGAAATGTGGATAGTCCAAATTATGATATTCTGTAAATATATATACTGGATGCCACACAGTATGAAAAATATATATTTAATAGTTTTATATTGATGTAACATTTCATATATACCAGGGCAAATAAAATTTGTTAGAATTAATTTCACCTTAAAATATTGTAAACATAATTACCTTAAAATTTGAAATTACATATACAACACACGTTGTCAGCACTGCTCAAAGTGATAGTCACTAAACATGTATGACTACTGAACACAGGAAATGTGACTGAGGAGCTGAATTTTAATTTTAGTATATTTTTAAATTGAGGTTCAATTGATATATAACACATTAGTTTTAGGTGTACAACATAATGATTCATGATTTGTATATATTGTAAATGATCACCATATGTAGAAACACCATATGTGTCACCATACACGGTCACAAGACATTTTTCTGTTGTGATGAGAACTTTTTAAGATCTACTCTCTTAACTTCTCTGAAGAGGAAATGCAAATGGCCAACAGGCATATGAAAAAATGTTCAACATCACTTGTAATCAGGGAAATGCAAATCAAAACTACCATGAGATACCATCTCACACCAGTGAGAATGGCACATATTAAAAAAACTAGCAACAACATATGTTGGCGAGGGTGTGGAGAAAAAAGAACTCTTCTGCACTGTTGGTAGGAGTGCAAACTGGTCCAACCACTATGGAGAGCTGTGTGGAGATTTCTGGACCTACTAAACAAAGAGCTCCCATATGATCCAGCAATTCCACTCCTAGGTATTTACCCAAAGGACACAGAAACATCAATTCCAAAGAGCACCTGCACCCCTATGTTTATAGCAGCACTATTTACAATAGCTAAGCTTTGGAAACAGCCCAAATGCCCAAAAATAGATGACTGGATCAAGAAGATGTGGTACATATACACCATGGAATATTACTCAGCATTCAAAAAAGATAAACACATGCAATTTGCAGCAACATGGATGGCGCTGGAAGGGATCATGCTCAGCGAAATAAGCCAGAAAGAAAAAGAAAAATACCGGATGGTCTCACTCATAGCAGGAATCTAGAAAACTTAAATAAGGGACCAGGAAAATGAATAACTGTAAGAAAGTGAAAATCAGGCCTCCCCGGTGGCACACCGGTTGAGCGCTGGGTTGCGAAGCTGCCCACAGCCTCTGCAGCGGCGGTTCGATCCCCGGCTGCTCCCTGGCCACCGGAGGAGGGTCCCACATGGCGCACAGACCTCTCCTGCCGCCCGCTGCTCCCCTCAGCAGTGTATTTCATCAGTCTGCCTGTTCTGTTCCCCGCTCTGGCTCTGGTGAATCCTCTCACCCTCCCGCGCTTCTGACTGTACCCAGTGCTTGTATAAATAAATAAACAAATCTTTAAAAAAAAAAAAAAAGTGAAAATCAAAATCAACAAAAAACTATGAACCAGAGACACTTTTTGGGGTGTGGGGGGCGGGAGGGGAGGGATTGGGGTCAGAATGGGGGTGTTGCAATTTTATGGGGATATTAAAAAAAAAGATCTACTCTCTTAGCAAGTTTCAAATACACAATATAGTATTATTATTATTATTATTTTTAGATTTATTTATACATACAAGCACTGGGTACAGTCAGAAGCGCGGGAGGGTGAGAGAATTCACCAGAGCCAGAGCGGGGAGCAGAGCAGGCAGAAGGACCGAAGTACACTGCTGAGGGGAGCAGCGGGCGGCAGGAGAGGTCTGCGCACCACGTGGGACCCTCCTCTGGTGGCCGGGGAGCAGCTGGGGATCGAACCGGCGCTGCAGAGGCTGCAGGCAGCTTCGCAACCCGGCGCTCAACCGCTGCACCACCAGGGAGGCCCAGAAATTTAACATTTTATTTATTTATTTATTTATTTATTTATTTATTTATTTATTTATTTTATAGTTCTCTATTTTTTTTTTAAAGATTTATTTATTTGTTTATGCAAGCACTGGGGTACAGTCAGAAGCACGGGAGGGTGAGAGAATTCACCAGAGCCAGAGTGGGGAACAGAACAGACAGACTGACGAAGTATACTGCTGAGGGGAGCAGCGGGCGGCAGGAGAGGTCTGCGTGCCATGTGGGACCCTCGTCCGGCGGCAGGGGATCGAACCAGCGCTGCAGAGGCTGCGGGCAGCTTCGCAACCCAGCGTTCAACCGCTGCACCACGGGGGAGGCCCCATAATATAGTATTATTAACTACAGCCCCCCCCCATAGTTGTACATGACTGTACATTACCTCCCCACAGCATATTTTTGTAACAAAAAGTCTGTACCTTTTGACTCCCTTCACCCATTTGCTAACCCCTCCACCTCCAGCAACTACACGTTATCTATGAGCTTGCTTTTTCAGGGGAGTCTTTTTTTTTTTAAGCTTCCACATGTGGGATTGTATGGTATTTGTCTTTCTCTGTCTGACTTATTTCACTTAGCATAATGCCCTCAATATCCATCCATGTTGTTGCAAATGGTAAGGTTTAGCTTTTTTATAGCTGAATATTCTACTGCATGTATACCACCTTTTCTTTATTCATCAATGGACACTTAGATTGTTTCCATTTCTTAGCTACTATAAATAATGCTTCAGTGAACATGGGTGAGCATGAGTTTTTTCAAGCTATTGTTTTTTTTTTTCTCCCTGCCAGAAATACCCAGAAATGGAATTGCTGGGTTATATGGTAATTCCATTTTTAACTTTTTGCGGAACCTCCATACTGATTTTCCATAGTGGTTGTACCAATTTACATTCCCATCAACAGGGCACAAGGGTTCCCATTTCTCCACATCCTTGCCAACACTTGTTATTTCTTGCATTTTTTGGTAATAGCCATTCTAACAGATCTCATTGTGATTTTGATTTGCATTTTCCTGATGATTAGTGTAGTGATACTGAGCATTTTTTCCTACCTGTTGGCCACCTATATATCTTATTTGGGACAAGGTCTCTATTCAGATCCTCTGCCCTTTTTCAACCAGATTGTTTTTTATCCATTAAGGTGTGTGAGTTCTTTATATAATTTTTAGTATTAACACCCTTATCAGATATATGATTGGCAAATTTCTTTCATTCTGTAGGCTGCCTTTTCATTGTGTTGATAGTTCCTGTCCTGGGTAGAAACTTTTTAGTTTGATACAGTCAAACTTTTGTTCTTGCTGCTTTTGTTTTTGGTGTCAAATCCATAAAACCTTTTCCCAGACCAATATCAAGGAGCTAACTGCCTTATGTCTTAAGGCTTTGGGTCTTATATTCAAGTCTTTAATTCATTTTGAATTAATTTTTGTGCATGGTGTTAAAACAGTAGTCCAGTTTTACCAATACTGTTTGCTGAGGAGTCTGTCCTCTCCTCATTGTATATTCTTGGTTCCTTTGTTATGAATTAATTGACCATATGTGTGGGGTTATGTGTGGACTCGCTATTCTGTTCCATTGACCTGTGTGTCTGTTTTTATACCAGTGCTTTACTGTGTTGGTTACTATCGTTCTGTAATATAGTTTGAAATTAAAGTAAATAATCCAGCTTTATTTGTTCTCAAAATTGCTTTGGCAGTTCCTTTGTGGTTCCATACAAAGTTTAGGGTTATTTCTTCTTAATTTTAATTAACTTAAATAGAAATAGACACTTATGAGGAATGGCCATCATACTGGACAGTGTAGCTCTTGACTTAAAAGTGCTTACAAGTTAGAAATGAAGTTGAATAATAGTAAAAATGACCACAACTAAGACCACAAATACAAGAGAGGTATTACAGAAATGAAGCCCATAAATTGTATCTACTAACCTTAGTGATAAAGTCAAATACTCCAAATTTAATGTTTCATATCTAAACACTGTTATAAGTCAATACTTAGAAATGGATACCTACCTTGTTCAAAGTTCTCACAGCTGCATATCTCAGAGCTGGCTTAGGAGAGCTACAGAAAAGTTGAAGAACTAGGAAAGAAAATAGATCACTGCCTATAACTCATTTCATTAAATAGTAAATACATGAAAACATAGTATACATAAAAGAATTATATTTAAAATATGCATTCGATCACAGCATCAAAAATTCGCATGAAAAATGTATCTTCAAAAAATAGAAATGCACTTTTTGTTGAGCTATAAAAATTTTCAATAAAGCAGTTTATTATTTTTTCTTAATGATTATACCACTAATACTTAAATATAAATGGTAGAAATATTTATACTTATAAGAGCAAATGGGCTTTGTAAACATTAGGAACCAGAGGCATTAAAGTTACTTGTCTTGTAAGTAAAAAAATTTTAATGTTTTATATGGGGAAATGGTAACCAGAAAAAAAAATTTTAAAAAGCTAAAGTAAATCTACATTATCAGAATGCAAAGTCTATCTATACACAGAGCTAAGGTTCAAAAATCACTCTTGCTATCTATGCTGCAGACCTACGGAATTTAAACAAAAACATAAGAATATAAGCAAAAGCCAGATCTCAAATAAACAACGAACCTGAAACAGCAGGTGCCAGCTCCCTTGCAGTACAGTTAGGAAGATGGATGATAGCTGAAGCAGCTTCATAAATAACCATTTCATGTTTATTTCTCAAGCAGCTTTCAATGAAATCAAAGAGTGGACTTTCATGGCTGCCAATAAATATACATAGGCCATCACTTAGATATCAGGAAAAAAACAGACGCAATGTGTACAGTGGTTAAAACCACAGACAGATTGAGAAGCTCTTTTGGAATTATGGATGAATGTCTTCTGAAAAATCCACTCCTCCATAATAGCAATGTGAACACCAGAAAAAATTGTCAGAATCAACTTTTTCATCACTTTAGGAGTTAAAGGCTTGCAACAATCCTATGAATGTTTATTCAAGAAAAAGAGCTGAATCTTTCTAAAGACTGTAAGCTTTCTGATGTTTTAACTTGCTCTTTTACCATCCCTCTTCCCAGTTTCATGGTAGACTTGGAAACCAGCATTCTCAGAACCACAGTAGCTTGGAAAGCCAGCAAGCGAACAGCCAGGGAGCAGGCAGAAGGGTGTAGAGCTCCCTAAAAGTTTTACCCTAAGAGAATTATCACCATTTGACCTTACTGGTGCTTTCTAGACAAGTCCCATTCATGAAACTAATTTTTATTTCATCTGACTTAAAGATTCAAAATGAAGAAAGCCCTAGCCCCAGGGAGTTTGTTCCTCCAAATCAGTGGCAATTATTTAAAGGTGCAGTCACCAGAGGCAATAATTCCAGTTGCAGCAAACAAGAGGCTGGCTCAAAAACGTAAAAGGAAAATCTGAGGACTAAGATGTCTATAGGCAACTTTGACTACTTCTGACTTATTCCTGGGGATCTTTTAAACTATCATGAGCGTGTAAAAAGTCTGTGCAAGTGCCAGGAAAGACCAGACAGAGCACAATTTTTTGGCTATGTTTGACTTCCAGAGTCTGCCCAAACAGCAAGTGAAGTGTAAGGCAGATTGCAAACCACCAGAACACGGAAAGCATGACCCAACTCACAAAAAAACGCTGCAAAAGCATGGAAGACATATTAGTTTAAAGCATTTAAGAAAATTTATTATTTAACAATTCAGCTAACCAAGCAGACTTCAGGGGTCACACATGACAATGACTAACAACTAAAGAATTAGTCCCAGAAAGTCACCAAACAAATGACAACAAATAGCAACAGTAACAAATTCTGAGAATGCGGGAGGGGAAATCTGATTACCAGAATTACCAGATCTTATTAAATAACCATTTTGACAAAAAATTATGACACACAAGTACTATAGCCCAGACTTAGGGGGAAAAAAGGAGTCCACAGAAATTATTCCTGAGGAAGCCCAGATGTTTTCAAAGACAAAAATCAACTAATATAAATATGGTCAAAGAAAAGGAAACCATGTATAAAGAATTAAAGCAAAGTATAACAATCATGCCTCACCAAGCAGAAACTGTCAATAAAGTGACAGAAATGTTTTTTTAAAAAGAACAAAATAGAGGGCCTCCCCGGTGGCGCAGCGGTTGAGCGCTGGGTTGCGAAGCTGCCCGCGGCCTCTGCGGCGCCGGTTCGATCCCTGGCTGCTCCCCGGCCACCAGAGGAGGGTCCCACATGGCGCGCAGACCTCTCCTGCCGCCCGCTGCTCCCCTCAGCAGTGTACTTCGGTCCTTCTGCCTGCTCTGCTCCCCGCTCTGGCTCTGGTGATTCTCTCACCCTCCCGCGCTTCTGACTGTACCCAGTGCATGTATAAACCAAACAAACAAATAATAAATAAATAAATAAATAAGACAAGACATGCCTCTAGAAAATTTAAAAAAAAAAAAAAAAAAAAAAATGTTAAAAAAAAAAAGAACAAAATAGAGGGGACTCCCTAGTGGTGCAAGGAGTTAATAAGCACAGCACTATGAAGCAACCCGTAGCCTCTGCAGCACAAGTTCGATCCCCAGCCGGCCAGGGAGAAACCCACATGGCGCAGCAGACCTCTCCTGACTCGCCGGCTGCTCCCCTCAGCAGTGTACCTCAGTCAATCTGTCTGTTTTGTTCCCCACTCTGTCTCTGGTGACTCCTCTCAGCCCCCTGCACCTCTGGCCTGTACCCCCCTGCTCCTGTATGCATAAATAAATAAATCTTTTTTTTAAAAAAGGGAACAAAATAGAATTCTAGATTTGAAAAGCAGTGTAACTGGAATGAAAAATTCACAAGAGTACTTCAAAAGCAGATTTGCATTAGCAGCAGAAAGGACAAGGCCTTGGAGATCTGCAGAATATAATCAAATGTACCAACATTTGTATAATAGGAGCCCCGGAAGGAAAAGTGAGAGAGAGAAGACAAAGGGGCAAAGGGAATATTTAAAGAAACACAGTCAGGCTTTGCTTAATGACAGGTGCCTCTTCCGAGAACTGTGTTATCAGGCAATTTCACTGTTGCGCAGATGTCAGAGAGTGCGATTACACAAACCTAGAGGGAACTGCCCATGACACACTCAGTCTACACAGTATGCCCTACTGGGATCATAGGTGGTATGTCCTTGACAAAAATTTTGCTGATTGACACATGACTGTCATGGCCAAAAACCTCCCAAATTTGATGAAAAATATTAATCCAGGCACCCAAGAAGCTCAACTAATCCCAAGCAAGATACCACAGTCAAACCGCTGAAAACATAAGACAGAGAGAAAATCTTAACAGCAGTTAGATGAAAAACCACTTGTTTTCCAGGGGAGCGTCAATACAATGAATGACTAACTGCAGGTGAAACAATGGGAGAGAGAAGGCCCTAGAATGCCAGATTCAAGATGCTGAAATAAAAAGTCAAGAACTCTTTATCCCAGCAAAACTAGACTTCAAAAATGAAGGTTTAAATTCATTCCCAGATAAGCAGTGACTAAGAGAATGCATTGCAAATGATGCAATTTACAAAAAAATATTAAAGGATGTTCTTTAGAGAGAAAGATTGGCTTCCCACAGTAACATGAATAACTAAGGAGAAATAAAAAACATTATAAATGGCTAAATATGTGAGCTGATGTAAAAGAGTATGTCGATTTTTTCCTCTTAATTACTTTAAAGGACATAAAATTATAACACTATATTACTGGATTTATAACATATGTAATATACATGAAAATAATAGACCAAATAAACATGTGACTGCTTAACAATATTGAAATTTCAAAGAACATGATATATATGCATTTATTTAGATCATACTATAACATTTCATAACTTTCTGTGTAAAGATGTACATAATTGTTGGTAGATTTATTCCTAAGGCTTTGATTATAATACAATAATAGATGGAAGCATTTTTTCCAAATTTGTAGCTTTGATGGGCTGCTGGAATATGGACATAAAATTGATTTTGGATATTAACCTATCTAGCAACCTTGGTAAATTCACATTTTTGTTCTAATATATAATTTTAACATCTTCTATATACACAATCATGTCCTCTGCAAAGATAGTTTTATATCCTCTTTCAAATCTTTAGATATTTTTTCCTGACTTACTGCACCAAGCTGGACATACAGTAATGTTACTAAAAAGGATGATTAGCAGACATCCTGGTCTTATTACTATCTCAGGGGAAAACCACTTACAGTTCACTGTAAGTATAAAGTTTACTGGAGATTTTCTTGCACATTACCAGAATATTAATGTACCTTTATACTCCTGCTTTAAAAGAATTTAATCATGAATTGCCATTGAAATTTTATCAACTGCTTTTTTCTTGTATCCATTAAGGCATTAAGTATTTTATGCTTTAAGGCCTCCCTGGTGGCACAAGGGGTTAAGCACCCCACTATGAAGCAATCCACAGCCTCTGAGTTTGATCCCCAGCCAGCCAGAGAGTGCCCCACATGGCGAAGCAGACCTCTCCTGTCTCACCTGCTGCTCTCCTCAGCAGTGTATGTCAGTCAGTCTGCCTGTTCTGTTCCCCACTCTGTCTCTGGTGAATCCTCACCCCCCGCATCTCTGGCCTGTACCTCAGATCTTGTATGCATAAATAAAACAAATCTTAAAAAAAAAATTTCATGCTTTAGTTCTCAAATGAGGTATGGTTTTTTGAATGGTAGATTAATCTTGCACTGGTAGAATATGCACTGATAAATACTTGCTCACTATTTCTTCATGTCTTTTTTTGTTTCTATCTCTCATGACTGTCTATAAATTCAATGATGTGTCAAGTGACAGTTTACTTAATATTTATCTATAGTTCTTTGAGACTTTTTTCTTTAATTTGGTCTCTGTGTTCTTTAAATTGTTTTCTTTTAGTTTATCTTCAAATTTACTGACTCTAAATTTACTGACTCTAAATTTACAGCCATCTCCAATCTGTGGCTAAGCCCATCCAGCAAATTATCCAATTCAGTTAATTATTATACATGGGGCAGGTAGAATGTGTCCCTGCTCAAAAATTTTTTCCATGCCTTTATCCATGGAAGCATAGAATGAGTATGTTACACTATGTGACACAGATCAACCCCAGCCTGGATGTTGGGACTTTATTAGCAAGCCTCCAAAATTGCATATGCCAATTCTTTGTATTAAGTGTCTTTAAATATCTGTCTCTTGGGTTATGCTTATCTGGCTGGATTTTGACTGATATAAAACTTTTAAACTCAAGAGTTTTTCTTCTGTTCCTTTCTATACTTTCCATTTCTCCTATTCATTAACAATTTTTCATTAAAGTCTAACAAATTTATAACAGATGCTTTGGAAACTTTTGACAATTTTGATGTCATGGTCAGTTTCTACTGATTGCTTTTTCTCTTAACTACTGATCATATTTCTTTGCACTTCTAGCAAATCTCACCCAGTATAGCTTCTGTCTGGTAGATATCAACTTTTTTCCTTTTTCTGTCTGCTTTTTACCACTCACCATACTTTAAAATAGCTGTGAGTTTTTTCTTGTTTGGGAAGGCCAAGTTTTCCACTAATGGTATAATCATTATTTGTAGGAAGGCTAATTTGACCAAACTACTCCACCAGTACTAGGTAGGAAACTCACCTAAATGTTTACTATTTCATTTTACCTTTCCATTGACACTATTTTCCCTAGGTTTTTTTTTTTTTTTAGTAGTTACTGAAGATATTACAATATTCACCTTTATATTATCAAAGTCTATGATAAATAATGTAATGCTACTTTACAAATTTGTGGTTCTATTATCTCCCTAATGCATTTTTTTTTAAGATTTATTTTATTTATTTATACAAGCACTGGGTACAGTCAGAAGCGCGGGAGGGTGAGAGAATTCACCAGAGCCAGAGTGGGGAACAGAACAGGCAGACTTGACGAAACACACTGCTGAGGGGAGCAGCGGGCGCAGCAGGAGAGGTCTGTCGCGCCATGTGGGACCCACGCTGGCGGCCAGGGATTGAACCGGCGCTGCAGAGGCTGCAGGCAGCTTTGCAGCCCAGCACTCAACCACTGCGCCACCAGGGGAGGCCCTCCCTAATGCACTTTAAATAAAGAAATCATTGAATGCAGTACTTCAGCATTCTTTTTTTATTTTTATTTTTTAAGATTTATTTATTTATTTATACAAGCACTGGGTACAGTCAGAAGCCGCAGGAGGGTGAGAGAATTCACCAGAGCCAGAGCAGGGAACAGAACAGGCAGAAGAACTGAAGCACACTGCTGAGGGGAGCAGCGGGCAGCAGGAGAGGTCTGGGCACCATGTGGGACCCTTGCCCAGCGGCCGGGGATCAAACCGCCGCTGCAAGGGCTGCAGGCAGCTTCGCAGCCCAGTGCTCAACCACTGCACCACCAGGGGAGGCCCAGCATTCTTTTTTTAAATAGAAAAGATTATTAGTGCCATGTCTAGCATTCACATTTAATTATTATATATCCTGTGACCTGTAAGTATTTTCTGTTCAATTAGCAGTTTGTTATTGGATTATTGCCAATAATAATCTATCAGACATATACCAGAGCATACATTAGAGTTTTAAAAAGTAAGTGTGTTACTTGGAATCCAATGTTTGTTTTAATTGTGAAAACATCAAATCCATGTCAAATCAGCTCTACCCAAAAAATATTCATAAAGAAAATAAACTCTGCAGTGTATTAACCAGCAAATGGAAAAATTCTTGGGATTAGGTCAAGACACTTACCCCTCTTCGTTTTCTTTTAGTAAGCGACTGGCAATTCGGATCAGCATGCAGTAGGCAAATTGTGATTTCAGACCAGATTTAGTAAATTTATTCAGCATCTTAGACACAGCAAGGCGATCATTCTTTTTAAGATGATATAGGACTCCCAATGCATGGTACTAAAGAACATGAAAAAGAAGGCAATATACAGAACGCTGAGTAGAAGGCAGACAAAATGTACAGCAAAACAGAACTGCATAGATTTCTAATAAAAAGATACCATGTCAAATGTATACAAACATAAGTATTTTTTCACATACAGCCAAGACTCTTTAAGGATGAGTTTCTAATTGACCCCTAAATGTTGTAAATTCAGATTGGACAAGTATCAAAGAGGTGACAACCAATCTGCATATGATTCTAGCAGGTTCAACATCACTTGCTACAACCTTAATTCAAAGGCTCTCAGTCCAAAGCTTCACCAGAGCTAAAGGTCTGTTTTAGTGGCTTTAAGTCAACTCCAGCCATGTTAGTTGTTACAGGATTAATCCGCTAAAGTAGGCTTAAGGAGTATAATTATCATGGCACTTTGTGCAGAAACACAATGATCGGAGTTAGGAGGGTGAGAATATTTCCCAAGGGAAAAATTACTACTCTATTTCTTCATAACAGAATATGTTACCACAAGCAGCTATAAACACTGAGAGGGGAAAAATAAGTACCCTCTCAAATACAAATGGGGTACTTTATATAAAATTGCCAGTTAAGAAATTAATCTTGTTCCTTTTAATAAGGAATCGGCTAATGAATATCCAAAGATCTCTCCAACAAAATGATTTTAAAGGTCACAAAGTAAAAATTACTTTTCAGTTTTTATGTCTAGTATAATCAAGACTGTAAATGTGGAATTGGACCTCTTTCACAAATTATTTTTCAAATAAATGGCTAAATGCATTGTGAAAACTTCTGGAATAAACATCTCAAACTGCCACTGAATAGAACAATCTTTCCCAAATATTCTTAGAGGGGATCATCTAGATTCTACAGACACTAGTAGGCCTGTGACAGTAATCATAATTAGTGGGGTAATAGGCACTAGTAGGTTGCTCAATATGCCAAAGAATTTTCCTTAATTAATGCTGATCTGGGAATCAATAAATAAATTGACCCTAAAACATTGACTTAAAGATTATCATAAGAACATAACCTTGTGTGAAAAAAATGACAGTACCTGGACCATAATATTATCACTTGAAGCAGCTTCTTGGGCCTCATTGACCCATCGCTTAACCACATCATAGCTTATCTTCATCATGTGCTAAATACAGAAAAAATTGAGAACAGATAATGCATGGTCACCAGAAGTTTAGAAACATTAGTTTTATTGAAACCCACTAACAGATATTTGCAAAAGAAACAACTAATGCTGTGGCTTTATAAGTTTATTTCACATCTGAGGCAACTAATAAACCAGAAATACTTTCTCCAAGATCCCTTTGCAAATGTAAATACCTGTTTGGGGGGAGGTATGTAAAGAAGTAGTGAGAAGGAAAAGACAGGAAGACAGGGATGGAGAGTTAATAGACTGGTATCTAAATAATGTTAACATTATAGGTCTTCCAGGAAACTCACCTGGAAGAAAAAAAAAAAGAGTACCAATATATATATATATACACACCCAGCTGTAAAACTGGACCAATTATACTCCAGAACCAAGAACTCTAATAATTTAGATTATCTACCCCAGTCACACATTAACAATCAATTTTAATCAAATACATTGTGATACACTGTAATGAATAAATTTTAGTTTGGTGGAAAACATATTACTAAAAGAAAGACCACTTCTGGGGAGGAAATTTAAAAGTAGGACAAGAGACTTTTAATTGAAGGACACAACTATAGACACAGGGCATCAGTAAAAAGCAGAGGACAAAGAGCAAGAGATAGAAACCTAGGTCATACAGGAAGATTTAAAGAAAAAGCTCAACCCTCAGTTTCTTCCCTGTCCCCCACCCCTACTGTGTGTACAACAGAATATTCTGATTACCAAATCTTTTCAAACATGAAAATGTCACGATTTTAACTTCCTGTTCAGATAAAGTAATACAGATGTATACATTTTTTAAATGTCTCAAGTATGAGTAGAAAAACAGTGATTGTTTTTCCGACTAGAAACTGTATCATGCACAGGAGCCAGCTACTTGATCACTTACTAAGGAAGAGACCAGGGCTGAACTGGATACACTGGACACTTTATCCACAATGGCCTGCTTCATGTATCTTTCAATGGCCTGCAACATTGTTCCCTAGAAATATCCATAAAGAAAAAAGCTATTGAAGCAACATTTTCATGCAAAATGACCATTTCAAAATAATTTACATAAAGTCTTATTTGTTTCAGTGCAAATATTTACAATGCATTAAAAAGACTATCATATAATAATCACATCCCATAAGGCAAAACCACGACGACAACCAAGCACAAGCTTCAAGGAAGAACACACAAGAGTTTATGTAAGAAAGAAAAATAACTGTTAAAATAAATTGTCTCAACATAGAGAATCCCCATCTGGGGGAAATAAACAGTATAGACAACCAATCAGGGATGTTATAAAAGAAACCACTACACAGGGATAGAAGCAGATTTTGAAGTCCTGAAGTTACTTCTACATGAAGGGCATGTATTTTATGTTTCCCAGAGAGTCCCGTAAATCAAATATAATCCGATTATTTTAGAAATATTAGAAATCAAATGTGGAATAACATACTCAGCCCTCAATATAAAATTCTCTGAAAATAAAGTTCCTTTTCACTTGAGATGGAAAAGTCCAGCAATGGGAAGGTGATATCAGATGTGTAAACAGACCAAGATCAAAGGACGAAGTCTTATTGCCAGCCATGGCATCGTCCATTCTTAAGCTATCAATTAAATGTTAAACGCATAACAAAATAGATGAGCAGCAAAAAATATGAAACCATTTTTAAATTATTATTAAACCATTTCTATTACTCCTTTTAGGATCCAGATTTACACTGTTCAATCTTCAAAACGATAAAATTACAAATATATACATAAAACATATCCAAGCATAAATAGAACTAAAATATGATTCAATTTGCTTGGCAATGCAAATGTCCTTGGTTTTTAAATGCCATTCATTTTAACCTTTCCTACTCAAGAGTCCTGAGAAAGGGACAGCCTCACATATAGTACAGCCTCACCCCTTCGGATGCAGCAGACTAAGTCAAGGTTAAATACATGACTCAGACCTAGGTTGCTGGGTAACAGCTAACCAGATTCTCTCTTAAATATTTGAGGAAGGGGACTTGAGTCCGGTAAGTAACGGATCGTAATAATGAATATCTGAGAAATCTTGCCACTGAGTTCCACAGAGGTGCTCTATTGCATGGTCTGGCACCTGCTTTTAAGCTGTACATCAAATTTTGAAAAATCTACATCCTGTAAAAGTTATTTTTAAAGCTAAATTTGAATGGGCTTTTGTTCCTGCAAGCAATGAGCCCTGGCTATGACGAAAGTCCATGGGGTGAACACAGAAAAATAGACTAATTAAAATACACAAAAGGACGCAATAATCTGAAGGAAAAAAGCCTGGAGCCATAAAGTGGTCACGTGGTCACGTTTCTCTCCTGTTGAAGAGTCACAAGGTTAGACCAGGGAATCCTGCAAGTTTTACATGGCCACTACAACGTCCCCTTTGAGATCCCACAGTAAAACAAAAACAACTTACATCAGTGATTCTGCAGAGCGCCCTTATGGCTGGGCCTCGGTACACGTCTTCCTTTCCAGTCATGTCCTTAGTCAGACTAAGAAAAAGCAAATCAGTTAATGTGAGAGCAGTTAGAGTAAATCTTATCCCCTGTCAAGGCCACCCCTAGCTAATTCCAACTGTCCCATTATCTTTTTTTTTAAGATTTATTTATTTTATACAAGCACTTGGTATAGTCAGAAGCGCAGGAGGGTGAGAGAATTCACCAGAGCCAGAGCGGGGAACAGAAAAGACAGACTGACGAAATACACTGCTGAGGGGAGCAGCGGGCACAGCAGGAGAGGTCTGCGCGCCATGTGGGACCCTTGCTGGCAGCCGGGAATCAAACCAGCGCAGCAGAGGCTGCGGGCAGCTTCGCAGCCCAGAGCTCAACCGCTGCGCCACCAGGGGAGGCCCCCCATAATTATCTTAATGCAGCTATTGATCAATGAACATCTACTATCTTCTTTGTATAAATATTAAAACTATAGGGCAAAAGACCATCCCGATTCTAAAGATATAACAATGAGCAGAACAAAGTCTTTGCTTCCAAGAAGCTTATATTCTAGTAGAGTTAATTGTCACCAGAATAAAATATATAATTTCAAAAACTTAATTGATACAAAAATAGACAATGATAGAGCCCTAGACCCTAATTTAAAAAACTCATCAGACTAAACATATCCTAAAAGAAACAGGCGAAAATGACAAACTCATGAGCTCTCTCTCAGGTATGGCTTCCTAAAATGACAACTGTCAATGCCTTCATATCCTATGAACTTCAAAAATAGGCAGAGGGATGTGTAATGGGCAACAGAATTTCCTGTTCATACTTTAAAGAGTTTTTATTTTATTCACCCTTTTGCCCTCTCTTGTCATCTGTGCATTTATACTACCCCCAAACTATTTCTATTTTGTCAATTTTAAAAATAATTCATTCACATGAGTACATTTTAAGAATATTACAAAATGTAAAGTGTAAGTCTCCTCTTACGTAACTTAGTATGTAGTGTCACTCAACTAAAGACAACCATTGTAGATAGATAGCATCACTTAAATTTTCTTAAGGAATTTTAACACATATTTACAACCAGAGACTTATTAAAAGGCAAGTCAATGGCTCTCTAGTCTTGTGGCACCTTTCTTTTTACTTCATTTGAGAATCTTTCCATATCTGCAGATAGTCTTAAAATTTTTAGATATTTATCTATATATTCTTATATATCTAAAATAGCTTTTTAATATTGGCACCAGTTTCCACTGTTAGGGTGTACATAATTTATTATGCAGGTTCTTTCACAAATATTTGCATTTATCCCATAAGATAAAAAATTGAAGCCTGACAAGTTTTGTTCTTATAAGGCCTCTCCTGTAGGTTCATAGATGGCATGCAGGCAGTCATGGACAATATATAAGCAAAGAGATGTGGCTCTGTTCCAATAAAACTTTATTTACAAAATGAGGCAGCAGTTTTTTGGCCACGGGTCAGTTTGGCAACTGCTCAGTACTGTACTTCTGTCTTAGCTTGTGCTGCCCTGACACTATGTATAGGAATGTCAAGGAATGTGCTTGGGGGTGTCCCTCTGCGAGGGGATAGGGAAATGAATAGAGAAAATTAACACACAGAATTTTCCTGGAGTGGGTTACTGCCATAGGCAACTGCTTATTTAATGCCTGTGGCAGTTAAATGAGGAGCCCTATGACATACATCTCAGAGCCAGAGTAAAAAACTTAACTCTTAGCCCCTGCCTGAGAATTAACCCTCCAGTATGAACGCCCCCGTTTTTTTAAACCGAGTGGTAATTTATATACAATAAAAATGCATAGCTTAAGTGTTCAGTTGGGTGAGTTCGGTAACTGCGATCACCTCTGTAATCTCCACCCATAGTAAAATACTAAATGTCTCCATCACCTCAAAAAATTCCTTTGTGCCCACTTTCAAACAGTTTCCTCACCCATTAGACTTCAGTTTTCTCTCACCTTAGATAAGTCTGGGCAAGTTTTAGCATGTATATGAAAAGAATCATCCCGAATGTCTTCTTTTGTGTCAGCTTTCTGTTATTCCAACATAATGTTTAAGAAGTTTATCCCTGTTGTTATCTGAGTCAGCACTGTTCCTTTTTATTGCCGAGTAGTAGTCCACAGATTTGTTTTTCTACTTTGTTAATGTTATCACCAAAGCTACTACGAAATGTTTGGACAGTGTTTTCTTGACCACATAATTACATTGTTCTTGGGTAAATAGCCAGCAATGAAATTACCAGTTGCAAGGTGGGTATATGTTTAACTTTATAAGAAGCTGCTAGGCTTTTTCCAAGGCACTCAGAACATTCTACATTCAAACCGAAAATGTTGAAGAGTTTTAACTATTGCACAGCTTGGTATAGGAGCAGGCCCTGGTCTCATCTGGCTTGTTTTAACCATACTCTAATGGTATGAATGATATCCCATTGAGGTTTTGTTTCCCCGCGACTAATAATTATTAAGAACCTTTCCATGGGCTTACTGGTTGTTCATACTCTTCTGTGAAATATCTGCCGTCAGGTTTTAATATCCCGTTTCTTACCAAGCTACACAACTGTGTAACAGTTTTCCATTCTTGCTATAACAAATGACAAGTGGTGGCTTAAAACAACAAAAAATTATCTTACTGTTCTGTGGGTTACAAGTCCAACAAATACCTCACTAGGCTAAAATCACTGTCAGCTGGGTTGCATTCATCTCACAGACGAAACGCATTATCCCATCTCAAGACCCACCCCCACCTCCAAAATTTCAACACATTATAGCACCAACTCAAAGTCCAAAAACTCCAAGTCACACTGCAGGGAAAATGGAGTTAACCAGGCTCTTTTTTGCCTTTTGCCACTGGCCTCTAAGGCTGCCACCTGCGGCCTTGCTTTCCTCCAGGATTTCATGGCCCACACGTGGTACTGTGTTGTGAGGGGGCGCCTGGGAGCATGAGCACAGGGCACACTGCCTGTAATCATGGACACCCACCCAAGAAGCTGAAGGGCATGAGCCCAGCGCACCTGTAAGTACCGGCACCGGGGCGAGAACACGGAGATCACTAAGAGCGAGAGAGGCCAGAGGTTACTCGGGAGATGCAGGGGCTGGGGGAGTTGATTGCATGCCTGCCTCCCTGCCTGTTGGTCTGCCTAAGTGCATTAAAGGCCTGTCAAATGTACGAGGGCTCCAATATTCCTTCATTTGCTCGCACGAATCCACAATGAGCCTGCGTGCCTGCCCTGCTCCTGACTGCCCCGACACCCACCCACTCAAAAGTCCCAGTCTTACCAAGTGATCTAAACAAGGCATGGGTGAGACTCTGGGTATAATCTATCTAGAAAATAAATTCTTGCTCCCAAAATACAAACTGGGGACTACCACAGGATAGCAGTTACAGAATCCCCATTCAAAAGAAAGAAAATTGAAGGGAAAAAAGTCACTAAGCAATTTTGAAGTCCAGCCAGGCACAGTAGAAATGGTTCAAGTCCTGGGCAGAAATTTCTATAGTTCTCAGCTCCACCCTGCACCTCTGCCCTCACAGCCAAATTATGAGCTTGCTCCTCTGTCCTTAGGGCCAAACTTCCTTTCACAAAGCAGTACAGACTTAAAGTCTTAGTTTCCTGCCCGTAGAAATTTCAGGTTCTGACAGCCTTTCACCGCCCCCCGCCCACCCAGCCCAGTCTGGTAATGTTTCCGCTGAAATGACTCTCAGGACCCTTGAGGAGTGGCTGGGGACTCCAGCAGACAACAAACAACAGTCCTCCCTAGGTAATCCCATCTCTAGTTGTGGCTTCTGCTTGGATGCTGAGGGAGTCTACCCAGTCACACCCTTGTGTCTTCAGTGCTGTTCTGAGTGAATAAACTGACCTCTTGCTCTTTCTAAGGTTTTAGCAAAAGGCGGTATAGTGACTCCTGTAACTTTTTCCCCAGAGCATGCTTTCCAAACAGTGAAGCTCTTGATGGTAGTGTCCGCTGCCATTTTGAGCAGCTGAGAATTTTTAAAATCGGGAACTCCTGGTTCTTGTTTACAGGTCTCTCCTCAAGTCACTCCCCTACTCTCAAATTTTACAAGTAGCAAAAACAGACCAGGTCACATCGCGACACTGCTTGGAAAGTTCTTCAGTTAAAATCCAAGTTCACTGCTTATAAATACTACTTTCACGTAACTGTAACAAGTCCACCCAGTTTTCTGACACAACAGAACAAGGGTCCAAGAGTCCCCCTTTCCTCCAGTCTCTAACATTCCCCTCACTTTCTTCTGTACTCTCCCCAGCCTCAATGTCCACATTTCTCCCAAAACTGTTTGCCACAATGAGTGTCCTGAGGTGATGTTTTCTCTAACCTGCCCCCCACTTCCTTCCGAGTCCAGTACTCATTAGTATCTAATGTCTGTTCAAGGCAATGAAGGCTTTTCTGTTGTGTGCCTCAAAATTCCCTTAGCATTTGCTCATTGCCTGATTTACAAAGCAATTTCCACCTTTTTAAGTATGTTACAGCAGCACCCAATTTCCAGGTACAAATCTGTAGGGTTTTTTTTTTTTGCCAGCTTTACTGAGAATTAATATGTAACACAGTAAGGTTGAGGCATACAGTGTATTGATTTGATGCACAAATATTGCAAAATGTGTTCACTTTCCATTTGCTGCTGTAACAAATTTCCATAAACCTAGAGGCTTAAGACCACATTTCTTTATCTTAAATGTCTGTAAATGACAAATCCAACAGAGGTCTCGCTAGACTAAAATCAAGATGTCAGCGGGGGGGGGGGGGCCCTCCCTGGTGGCGCAGGGGTTAAGACGCAACCCACGAAGCAATCCGCAGCCACCGCAGCAGAAGTTCGATTCCCGACCGGCCAGGGAGAAACCCACACGGTGGGACAGACCTCTTCTGTCTCGCCCGCTGCTCCCCTCAGCAGTGTACTTCGGTCCGTCTGCCTGTTCTATTCCCCACTCTGTCTCTGGTGAATCCTCTCACACACACACCCCCCCCCCCGTGCATCTCTGGCCTGTACCCCAATTCTTGTAGAAAAATAAATAAATCTTAAAAAAAAAAAAGATGTCAGCAGGGTCATATTCCTTTCTGGAGGATGTAGGAGTGAATAATTTTCTTACCTTTTTCAACTTCTAGAGGCCACCCTGGGCTCACGGTCCCCTCCACCTATCTCCAAATCCACCAACAACACTTCTCTCTGTTCCTGCTTCCGCCATCACATCTCTTTACTGACCCTTCTCTGTTGCCCTCTTCCACTTTTAAAGACTCCTATCTTTATATTGGGCCCACCTGGAAAATCCAGGCTCCCTCCTCTGCTGAACAGCAACTTTACTACCCGATACTCACAGGTTCCAGCAATTAGGACAGGGCGATGGGGCAGGAGGATAATATTATGCTGCCTACAATAGCTACGAAAGTCAACTAGAAAATGTACTTAAAATGATCTAGAAGCAAACCATAACCAAGATGTCCTAACAGGACTCAGGGAAGTATAAACAGCTAAACAAACAAACACCTTCAATTAGTACCTGACTAATCTATTTTTAATGTTTCCAATATTTGATGAATCCAGCAATCTAAGTGAAGATTTTCTGTTTCTTGGCAGGCACCGTTAGCTAATTCAAAACCCATTTTTAACTCCTTCTCCATTGTCTGTCCCTAATACTTGGACAATAAAAGCTAAATACTCACTTTCCTGGCCTCCTAAGGATAGTCATATAACACCACTCTGCCAAATGAAATCTAAAAGTTGCCTTGGGAAAAGCTATTGCATACCTGATAAAAGAGGCAGATGGCGCTGGCCTTTCCTGGCCCCCTTCCCAGCACCCCTCCCACCTTGAATGGTAGATTGCCAGTAATTTAGGCATCTATTTTGCAAAAATGTGAGGATGTCCAAAAGAATTCAAGAGATGCTAGTCCCAGAGCTGTTAAGCTACTGAACCAACACCAGTTACACGATGCCTATTTTCATTTCAGTGACTATTTGCATCTGGCTATGTTGTTTTCAGCTGAAAACGTTACCAATTGAAATTACATTCAACACAACTGCTAGTTAAACAGAAGTCCCCTCCTCCAGAATTTGTTTTGCCATACAAATACCAGATTCACCTGAGTTATAATTAATAATTAAAGTAGCAACTTTTTAAGAAATAACATTTGCTATATATTTTAGAACTCAAGTTATACATACTCATTCTAGGATATTTGGGAATTATCACAATTTTAAAGAAAACAGTAACAATCCAAACACCCAGAGAAAACCTCCTGTAATGTATCAGTGTATTTCCATCCATATATTTTTATGCACATATGAAAATTAAAGGTATTTAAAGTGATAATATGTTGAATACAGACTTGGATACAACTCCCATTGAACACTGTATTGAGATTTTTAAAAGATTAAAATATTTCATGATTATAACATGGTTAACTAAATAATTATAACAATGACAAGTCTTTATCCTTTTTTTAGTGTAGACAGTATTGTAAAGAACATCATTTTATACAAATCTTTCTGTGCTGAATATTTTGAGCACAGATCTATAGATGAGGTATTAATGGGTGAAAGGGATAAACCCTTTCAAATATTCCACAAATACTGCCAAGTACTTTGCGGAAAAAATGAATCTATTTATTTTTCTACCCTCCTTTTCCAAGAATGTCAGTCTCCCTTGCAAGTATTGGCTGCTGTACCTTTTTTGCCAATTTGGTGGGTAAAAACATTGTAATTCATTTTTGAATTTTTAATTTGCACTTTTGGCTACTAGTGAGAAGAACTATTTAAAGATTTTTAGATTCTTTACATTGGTTATTTTAGGAATTATCACTTGGAAAATTTTAAGTATATGAATTCTTCACATACGATAAATGCTAGCCTCTTGATGTATTGCAAGTATTTTATTGCAGTTTATTATTTTCTTCTTAGTTTTGTTTATGTATCTTTATGAGCATTTTAAAATGTAACCACTATTCTTTGTGATGTCTTTCTTTGCTTTATCAGGTAAGGATAGTTTTCACGAAATAATAATCACATTTAAGAAAAGAAAAACTCAAGATATTATATTCTTTTAAAATCCTATTGAATTTTCAAAAAAGTAACTTTAATATAGAAATAAAACAATAAATATGCTACTAAATATATAAAGAGCCCACCATAGGTTTTGACCATTCACATACCTGCTTGTGACAATTATCACATCTTCAGAGATGTTAGCCATTTCTTTGATGGTAAGGTAACACATTCTTCTCAATGTTTGCTGAAAAATTATTTATAAAATGCAACAGATTATTCAAAAGAAAATGAGTTTTTAACTACTTGAATAATCCAGAGACATATTTAGAAAGTTAATCTTTAAGTTTCTCATCTACCCAAGAATTTTTTTACTATCTAGATGAAAAAATACGCAGAATACTACTATTTCCTAAACATAAGTTACTGATTCACTGACACTGGAAAACACCCAGATGAAAACTCAAAAGTTTAGCTATTATATAGGTCTCCCGCAGAGAGATGCAAACTTGGGACTCTGACAGCGTGAGTAGAAAGACATAGGTTTCTAACACGCTGAAGTCTTGTCCTGGAAAATATAATTTTTGGAAAATATATTTTTAAATCTTTTTTTTAAAAAAAAGGATTGGAAAGATGTGCAAACTGCATTTTTCCTTAGTTCCATAAGTACAGATAATGAACTTTAAAGTATTATGATTGTGTAACTAACTTCCAATTTCAATGATCAAGTTTCTAGATGGATAGCTGGATGCAAAATAATTGTTAACAGTAATAAAGCTTCTTTATCCTTCCCTCCTCATATACTATGGGCAATGGTACCTCTTGCCTATCCAGCCTCATTGTCTATCAAGTAACTTCAAATTTCTTATAAGCAGTGAGACCTGAATATGTCAGACCCAACTCCAGAGTCCAAGTGGGACCCATCTCCAGAACCCAAGTGGTAGAGAAAATCATCTGAGAAAACCATGTAAAAGTGTGGAGCAGATGATACTTATACAAAGCTACAAAGACGGAAAAAACAACAACAACAGAAAATGAGTCAAAACTTCAGAGCTAAAATAATTCCTTTCCTCACCCCTCAATAAAAAGTCTACCATGAAAAATTAGCTAAAGCACAAAACATACGGGTTCAATATTATTGGCCATCAGGAAAATACAAATTAAAACCACATATCAGATTATTACCTCACACCCACCAAAAATGGCTAAAATCAGAAAGAGTGACAGTATAAAGAGTTGGCAAAGATGTATTCCTAACCACTAAAATATAGTGCCTAAATAAATACACTAATTAAAATATGAGCAAAGTTAATGTGAATATGTAGCCAAGGGCAAAAATGAAGGGAAATTCACTGGTGCCAAAAATGAAAAAAAAAAAGCAACTCACAGTCACTCAGAGCCAGAGTCTTACCAGCATGGGAAAAGGTATTTGAGTCAAGGAAGAAAAGATCCTAAAAGACAGGTTCTTCAGCCATAAGGAATATTATTCTATATAATAACTCAGTAGGGAGTGAAAAGTAAAAAAAAAAAAAAAAAAAAAGGTAAATAGTAACAAATATCATGTATTGGTGAAAGAGTAGACAAACAATTTAATAGAACATAATAGAAACCCCAGAAATACACCCACATTAACATAATCAAACTGCTCTTGGGCAAAGGAGCCAAGGTCACAAAATGGAGCAAAGACAGTCTCTTCAGCCAAAGGTGCTGGAACAACCGAACATCCATATGCAGCAGAAAGACCTTGCACCTTGCACAAAAATTAACTCAAAATGGACCATAAAACTAAATGTAAAATGCAAACTATAAAACTGCTAGAAGATAGCATAAGAGAAAATCTAGATGACACTGGGTATGCAGATCACATTTTAGATATAACACCAAAGGCATGAGACATAAAATAAAAAAGTTAAAACTGGACTTTAAAATGTTAAATTTGGGCCTCCCTGGTGGTGCAACGGTTGAGCGCTGGGTTGCTAAGCTGCCCGCAGCCTCTGCAGCACCGGTTCGATCCCTGGCAACCTGCGAGGGTCCCACATGGCGCTCAGACCTCTCCTGGCGCCCGCTGCTCCCCTCAGCAGTATACTTCGTCAGTCTGTCTGTTCTGTTCCCCACTCTGGCTCTGGTGAATTCTCTCACCCTCCCGTTCTTCTGACTGTACCCCAGTGCTTGCATAAACAAATAAATAAATCTTTAAAAAAAAAAAAAGTAGAGAACTATAAAATAAATAAATAAATAAATAAATAAATAGAGAAATAAATAGAGAAATAGATAAAATGTTAAATTTCTGCTCCGTATAAAACAGTATCAAAAGGATGAGGAGAAAAGTCACAGACTGGGAGAAAATATTCACAGGGCACATAGTTGATAAACAATTGTTCTCCAAAATATATTTTAAAAACCCTTAGAACTCAAAACATAGAAAAATAACCTGATCAAAAGTTGGGCCAATGAACAGCTATCCCATGCAGATGGTGTCCACATATAAAGATGCTCCGTGTGACATGTCATCAGGGAAGGGTCAATTGAAATAAGACACTAGAATAGCTCAAATCTGGAATACTTACACCACCAAAGATTGGTCAGGGACAGTATCTTCCGATAGGACAGTGTTGGAAGGAGAGGAGCTGTGTTTGGCATCCTCATGAATACATTCTCTCTGCCCATTTCTTCAGCCTGTGGCTTTACTACCTGATTGCCTTTTTGAGATCGACAATCGTAAAGTAATTATAAGAAATAAGAACTACAAAATTTCAAGAAAAAAACAGCACAAGGGAAAATCTTTGTGATCCTGAATTAGGCAAAGATGTCTATGATTCACATCAAAATACAATCCCCGCTGGCTACAGAGATACCCACATGGCATAGCAGACCTCTCTTGTCTCGCCCACGGCGCCCCTCAGCAGTGTATTTCATCAGTCTGCCTGTTCTGTTCCCCGCTCTGTCTCTGGTGAATCCTCTCACCCCCCTGCACATCTGGCCTGTACCCTGGCTCTTGTATAAGTAAAATAAATCTTTAAAAAAAAGAATGAGCAAAATATATGAAGAGATCTCTCATCACGGAATACATATGAACGGTAAAAAGCACATGAAAAGATGTCTGAGATCATTAGCAATTAGGAACGCGCATAATAAATGTACAAAGGATACCACTACATATCTTCTAAAATGGCAAAAATTAGAAACCAAGAAAAGATAATCCTAAGTGCTGGTATTGTTCCAGGAGCATCCCAAGCAACTAGACCATCCATACAGTGCAGCCAGGGACTGGACAGTCACTTAGGAAGTGATGTTGTTTCCTACAATGTTAAATAAACACACATCTATCAGGATCCAGCAATCCCACTCTAAGGTATTTACCCAAGGGAAATAATAGCTATTGATATGCTCAAAAATTTGTACATAAATGTTTATAGTAACTCTATTTAGAAATACACAAAACTGGCAACAAACCAAATATCCTTCACCTGGTGAACAGATAAATAAACTGAGGTCTAGCCATACAATGGAATTCTCAATGAAATAAAAAGGTGTAAACTACTGATACAAACAATGGCCTGGGCAAATCTCAGAATGCATTGTGCTAGCTGGCTGATAAGATCTGAAGGCTTCACACAGCAAGGATACCATTTTTTCCTGGAAAGGCAAAACTATAAGTAAAGAAAAGACATCTATGGCTGCCGCAGGCTGAGGCTGGGAGGAAAAGATAATACGAAAAGGCATGAGGGCATTTTCTGGAGTGATGGAAACTTCCTAAATCTCGATTGCACAGGTGGTACTACTACTATATGTATTTGTCATAATTCACAACATGCTAATTTTTAAAATAGAAAAAATGTGGTAATTAAATGAAAAGGCAAGCCACAGACTGGGAGGAGATATTCCAAACTACCTATTTGAATAAAAAGCTTGTATCCAGAAACATAACATTTACAACAGAGGGGGAAGAAAAGACAATCTGACTTTAAAAAAAGTAAAAGATTTGAACAGACAGTATAGCAATAAGATATACAGATGAGGGTCTCCCTGGTGACGCAGGTGGTTGAGCAACACACTGTAAAGCTGTCCACAGCCTCTGCAGCACGGGTTTGATCCCGGCGGGCCAGCGAGAATCCCACATGGCGAAGCAGACCTCTCCTGTCTCGCCTGCTGCTCCCCTCAGCAGTGTATTTCGTCAGTCTGCCTGTTCTGCTCCCCACTCTATCTCTGGTGAATCCTTTCACCCTCCTATGCATCTGGCCTGTACCCCTGTTCTTGTATAAATAAATAAATCTTAAAAAAAAAAAAGATATACAGATGAAATATAACCACATATTTGTTTAATGTATTCTTAATACTTTCATCATTAAGGAAACGTAAATCAAAACATGACACTTCCATATATTAACAAAAAAAAAAAGAAAGAAAGAAAACACAGGCCCATACAAATCCTTGTACGGAATTTTTTTTTTTAAAGATTTATTTATTCATTTATTTGTTTATTTATACAAGCACTGGGTACACTCAGAAGCGCGGGAGGGTGAGAGAATTCACCAGAGCCAGAGCGGGGAGCAGAGCGGGCAGAGGACTGAAGTACACTGCTAAGGGAAGCAGCGGTTGGCAGGAGAGGTCTGCGCGCCATGTGGGACCCTCCTCCAGCGACCGGGGAGCAGCCAGGGAGCAGCTGGGGATCGAACCGGCGCTGCAGAGGCCATGCACAGCTTCGTAGCCCAGCGCTCAACTGCTGCACCACCGGGGAGGCCCATATGGAATATTTTTAACAGCTGTGTTTCCATAGATGGAGACAACTCAATTATCCACTAACTTCTGAAAGGATAAACAGACACTCTCCATACTATGGAATACTACTCAGCAATAACAATGAACAAACTACTGCCACACACATAAACTTGGGTCAACCCCAAAGCTATAAACTAAGTGAAAGAAGTAAGACATACAAATCATAAAAGACTATGTACTGAAAGATTAAATTTAAATGAAAATCTAGAAAATGCAAAGCTCTGTTGTTAGAAAGCAGATCAATGACTGCCAGATGCTAAGGGTTGGAGGAGGAGAGGATCACTAAGGACAGTGCAGGCACATTCTGGGAAGAGGTAAAATTTCTCTATCATGGCTCTGGTGGTGGTTCCATGACTATAGACACTGGTCAAAACTTACTCAATTGTACCCTTAAAATCTGTCATGTATTTATGCTCAATAAAGCTTATTTTCACAAAAAGACTAAATCAATTTAAAACCCACAAATCCGAAGAAGGAGCATAAACAAGCAAAGACTACGAACAATTCACAGAAGAGGAAAGTAAAATGGCCATTAAACATATGAAAAGGTTTTCAATTTCAGCAGTGATCATCACAATGCAAATTAAAACCACAAACACATGCCATTTAACAGTCTTCCAAATGGCAAATATTTAGGTTTGATAATAAATTATTAAGAATAGGCAAAGGATTTGGAGCTATGTCTCCGTAAACTGGTACAATCCACCTAAAGACCATTTTGACAAGATCAAATAACTAGTATTATCTAGAAATTTCACTTGCAGGTATTTTCCCCAGAAAATTTCTCACTAAGTGCACAAGAAGACACATACATAAACATTACATGAACTATCATTTGTAATAGCAAATAAGTAGAAGGAACTCATATCTACCAATGGGAGAATGAATAAATAATGGGAATATTATATATGCACACACTGTGATTCCACAGCAGTGAAACTGAATAAAGTACTGTAGCAAGTGCACAGATCTCAAAAACAGATTGTTTTAAACCGTGAAACAACATGATGATGTTGTCATTTATATCTTAAAACACAAAAATACTGAGTATAGATTATGAATACAAACATGTAATATATACAGCTACTTCTTCGGTCACTACAAAAACCCTGAAGTAGCTGTATGTATTACATGTTTGTGTCCATGATCTATAAATCCTGGTCATTACTCACTTGGACACTTACTGCCATGCAGTGGGTGACACCTAATCTGATTCCATCTTCGTCCTTCTGCAAATTCCAAATCCCTCCTTTCTGTTCTCTGGCACTTTGATCAGCAAAAGCTCTAATATCCTTAAACTTTCCGCTGAGTGTTCCCGTCTTTTCTCTAACTGAAGCCTGGCTCTCCACTGAGGACGCCCCTGTGGTCTTCTCCAGGGGTGACTGTTTTCTCTCCTACAACGTTCATACCCCCAGACCAAGAGGCAGGAAAGCTGTCCAAGCTGATCCTCATCTGCCTTTTCAGGATCGCTGTTCCAATCTCTTTCACTACATTGCTTTCTTTCCCTAAGAAACTGCTTTAGACTGTACCACCTGCCAACATTATGACTGCACATATAGACCCCAGGTTATTCCCCTTATTTCAGAAAAACACTATCTCTAATAGTATCCCCAAATAATTATCAGTGATTTTAATATCTACACACAATATTCCTAAAACTCTGACCTCTCCTACTCCATTCCTTGACCTCTCCTACTCCAATAACCCTCTCTTCCTACTGCGACTTCCCACTTCCATTGTCACAACCTGTATCAATAACAGTATCCCTGCTGCAAGTTTATTTACAAATCTTCTACTCGCCAATCATCACTCCTGGCTCCAACATCTTCTTTACGCCATCATGATCCTATCAACCTTTGATCTATTGATCCTATCAACCTTTCAATTGTGGCAATCAGTCCCTATTTTTTTTTAAAGATTTATTTATTTATTTATTCGTTTATACAAGCACTGGGTACAGTCAGAAGCACTGGAGGGTGAGAGAATTCACCAAAGCCAGAGCAGGGAACAGAACAGGCAGACTGACGAAGTACACTGCTGAGAGGAGGAGTGGGTGGCAGGAGAGGTCTGCGTGCCATGTGGGACCCTCGCCTGGCGGCTGGGGATCGAACTGGCGCTGCAGAGGCTGCAGGCAGCTTCACAACCCAGCACTCAACCGCTATGCCACCGGGGAGGCCCTCAGTCCCTATTCTTTCTTGCCTCCTAACCAAACAACCTGTAGCTAGAAGAAAAAAATAACATTCTCCTTTCTACCTGGCTTACTTTAAATCTATTACCACTAACTTCAAGGAGTTATTCATCCTGTCCAATAATCCTGTATTTCCCTAATCTATTTCCTAAAAACTGTTCCATGCCTTCTTTTCTTAAATCAACCTCTGTGCTAGACGTCTGTCCTCCTTCTGTGTCTTCCCTGCTCTGCACCTCCTCCCCATACCATGACCTCAATCTCTGAACAGCTGTGACCGCAGGTCCACCACCAGACACAGGCCACAAATTCACAGCCACGAGGAGACAGTCTCCCATGACTTTTATAACAGTTCCTCTCTGCTCCCACTAGCTAGCAGACTATCTTCGTAGTCTATTTCCTTTCATAAATAATTCTATAATAACATAGTAGTTTTGCTTCCCTGATTGAACCCACAATTTTCGGTTTAGGGAGTAATGAAAGGAAAACAGGACTTTGAGGATAGGAATGAGTAGTTGCTTAGTTGACCTGATAAAAGGCA
Organism: Talpa europaea; assembly: GCF_964194135.1. Classification (NCBI taxonomy): domain Eukaryota; kingdom Metazoa; phylum Chordata; class Mammalia; order Eulipotyphla; family Talpidae; genus Talpa; species Talpa europaea. The sequence continues at coordinate 135,147,930 of NC_140069.1, forward strand.
TTAATTATCATTTCCAGTGGTAAATGGACACTGGCAATTCATGGCATGCAGTGACAAAATACTTAAATTATCCTTTATAGACAAGTATAACCAAGGACCTGTAGAAGGTATGGCTTTAGGTAACCAAGCACTTGCTGCTATAGAACATTTCAGTAAAAATGAGTTGTATCTGGACTAGTTTGTTACAGCAAAGTGCACTGGAGAACTTGGTAAAGAAAATAAACTCACAAGTGAAGATCCAGGGTGAGGAACTAGTAATCCCCAAAATGCCTTAGTAGAAAGTCTTAAGTCATATGGACACAAGGCTGAGAGTTCTGAAAAGCATATCCTGTAGATGGTTGAATTAAATGCAAATTCAATTTAGATTCTTGCAGGTTATCTTATGTTAAAGTTGGGGTCCTGATTGAGAAGGAGCAGGGCCCTGAAAACTGGAATGGGAGAAAATGGGAGAGTCTGCTGAAGCTGAGTTGTGAACACCTAAACTCCTCCACATCTCCTTTGCAAGTGAAAGCAGTCCTACCTCCCTAGCTGAGGGTATTAATCGCCAGCTGACTGAAAATGTGGCATCCAGAAACAGCGGCCTTACAGGGGGACTGCTGATATTCCCAAAGACCTACTCCTGAAACCTGTCATTATCTAGACATATCATCAGACTCAAACCCCAGAATATCTTGGGCACCAGGCACAGAGCATGACCTGTGATGATATGCAATATATATCAAAAGAACTTCAAGATTTTGTCAATTTATGCTAACAGAAAGCTGGAAAATCTATATTCCAGAGTCCCCTTCCCTACATGGCTATGACTTAGAGCTGGATGAAAGAGAAATATGTGCCACATTTGGAAGACAGCAGTACGGCAGCAGTGGTTATGCTCTGAAAGTCGGGGTGGTCTATGGTAATGAGAACCAGATGCAGAGGTGCTGGCGGCTTCAGCGGGTCCACACTCTGCTTTCTCCCTGCCCCATGTGCTCTTCTGCACTCTGCACCAGGCTCTTCTGCTCAACTGCTGCCCTGCTGACCAACAGCAAGTCCAGGGCTACCAGAAACTTGACCAGGAACGTAGGGACGTCGTAGCGATGTCCACACACTTCTACACTAGTGCATCCTTGCAGTGAATGTCACACCGGAAACTGGATATTAACAATTTTTATGACTGCATGATAGATCTGTGGGTGAACAGCTCTATATGACACATTTTCACGTGTTCTTTAATGAGTATTTATAAACTTTATGAAGACAAGTAATTTTAAACTTTCGAAGCAACCTTCCTTAATTTAGAACACACTAGGTACCTCCAGGAAAATCAGAAAAAGTAGCCTTCTCAGCCTGAAAGAATTAGAAAAAGAAAAAGAAAAAGACTTACATCATTAGATTGAAACAATCGAGTCATTGCAAAGAAGGCTTCTGTGGCTTCTGTAGTTCCAAAGTGTTCACCCTAAATAAAATTGAAAACAATTTCTTAAAGTCACCTTAATGATTTTTTCTTTATTTTTGCAAAAAAATTTTAGCACTCTCTGTAAACATTTTGTCTCTTCATTATTTTTCTGACTTTTAATTTATAAAATGGCATAGCTATTTAGCTGTCTCTTATTTTAAATAAGTTAAAATCACACACCAAGCTACAACAGGTCTAGAATGTCCTCTACCCCACAGCTTCTCGGCCTTTTGGCTAAGATCAAGTGTAGAATGTTCTCTAGCCTTTTAGCATAAACTATTTTAATTTCCCTGAAGAACTGTGATTTACAAGAAGGTAGAAAATAATAGCAAGTGATCAGAATATTATTGCTATGCTGACTAATATAGAGATCATACCTTATACATTTCCATAGCCCAGTGCCCAGCACAAAGCATGCCATGTCACAGGAATGTAATAAACATCTAACTGTAAAGAATTAATCATTAGGGGGGCCTCCCTGCTGGCGCAAGGGGTTAAGCATCACATTATGGAGCAATCCACAGCCTCTGCAGCACGAGTTCGATCCCCGGCCGGCCAGAGAGAAACCCAATTGGTGAGGCAGACCTCTCCTGTCTCACCCGCTGCTCCCCTCAGCAGTGTGTTTCAGTCATTCTGCCTGTTCTGCTCCCCACAATGTCTCTGGTGAGTCCTCTCACTGCCCCAGCATCTCTGACCTGTGCCCCAGCAATTGTATGCATAAATGGATAGATCTTTAAAAAAACAATAATTATTAGGAATCTTAAAAAAAAAAAATAGCAAAAAAGGGACCAAGCAAAAAGGGCAGGAACCACATTAGTCACATAAAGTAAGGCTTAAAGGGCTGCTAGGAGATCTCAAAATACTGGCTCACGTCCCTAAAAACCATGCTTTGGACCAGAATTTTAATATGCTTAACAAATCAATCTGCAGAACTTGCCAAAATGCAGATTCTGATTCAGTGGTTCTGGGAGGAAGCCTGGGGACATTATGCAATTCTCACCAGTTCTTAGTGATGTGAATGCTACTAATCTGGTAACCATGTTTTTTTGATTAGCAATGTATTAGGTAACCCGTTTCACTAATATCTAAACACCGCAAATATTCCTAACAGGCTACTTGGAACATTACCATTTTTTTAATAATTTCTTCATTAAAAGCAACCTTATATATCAATCACTTTTCAGAGACTCAGATTTCACATAGAATATAGCTGGTCTTCAATCTATTTGTCATGAGGATAAAAAGATTTTTCAGTCACTTTAATCAGAGTATCCAATTTGTTAATCAGCAAGAGATTTTGCTCTTTCACAAATATTTACTGAATACATAGAAGTCCATATACTTTTCAGTCATACTGATAAACGTAGTCCTCATTCTTTGACTCGAAATCCAGAAAACACAGCTATATCAAGTCTGGTGGGAATCTTAAAAAGCATTTTTCCACAAAGCTCTACCAAATGGTAGGAAAGATAAAACTAAGGTTCCCAAACATGTTTATGTAGCTGACTATGTTTATTTATCAGACTGTGCTGGTAATTTCCTTATCAAGATAATGAAATACATCAGCATGAGTTGCCCATCACCGAGGTGTTGCCCAATATACTCCACACCAACTTCAATTTCTATAAACTCTACTCATATAATGGATTTAGTCAATTTGACACAGTGGGTGCTATGAAAAGTTGAATCAAACTAACTTTGCCATAAATGTTTCTAATATGCTGCCACAAAAGGATATCATGTTGTGAACTGACATATCTCTTTTACAAGTAAGCACTTGTTGCTCAGTCTCTAGTTGCAAACTACAAAAGTCTGTAAATCTCTGGATGATGTGCTCAGTTATGAAACATAGTAAAAAGCAAATATCCCGGAAAAATTCAAACTGTAAACCACAGTTTTCTTAGCACCATCTATAAACCAGGTGGTGTGCATGTGTGTGTTTGATTGCATGTGAATCTAAAATACAAAATCACATTTCTAAGGCCTGAAACATTTCATAAGATTTTGTAGTCTGAAGCAAAACAAAAACTCCACAAGATAAAATTAGCAAACAGAATTTATGTTCCCTTAGGACAAATAGCTTTGTTGGGTTTGTCTGCTATATATCCAGCACCTACAATATAGCAGGTGTGTAAGAAATATTTACTGAATGGCCGAATGAAAGCAATTCCTGAATGCTGACTATGTGTCCAACGCTGTAAGCTTCACATGCATTATCTCATTTAATAATTACAACTTTATAAAACAGGTGTATAATCCTGTTTATACAAAAGGACAAAAAGGCACAAAACAATAACGGCCAGAATCGTTATCATCAGTAATAGTAGAGTAGGGATAATAAATATAAAACTTAAATATCAAAATCAAGGCTGCACACTTATATTGTTCATTCCCCTACACAGGCACCAAAAGGGTAAAATAATATCTATCTGGAATTTATCGAAGACTTTATATTTTTGGAAGGACATAAAGACCTTTGAACAAATCTATGAACATATAACTAATACTTCTTAAATTCAAATCAGTGCTGAGCATCTCCTATGTGCTTAGCTGGTTTAGTACTCAGGAATGAAAACAAAGTACATGTCATGGTCCATGTCCTCAAGAAGTTTTACATATCATTGTGTTAATCAAACATAGTAGCTTTTAAAATTAAGTGAACTAAAAATATAATTGTATTTTCCAGGAAGTACTTCGCTGAATGTTATGTCTGTCTTATCCAGGATATATAATCTGAGGAAAATCAAAACAATTTACCTGGTTCAGTAAGTAAAGAATCTTTGTAAGAATATGCAAACATCTTCTCGGGTTGATGGGTGTTTCATTGAATAAACGAGCCTATGGAAACAAAAGACACTGTTCTACATAATGTTTAAGTATTTTCTACCTTGTCTAACATAGATTATGGAAAACTGACTTTAATCTATAAAGTATCCAAAGAGTGTTAGCAACTTATAGTTTCAACTTAATATGGTATATAAATTAATAGATGTGGCCGTGATTTCCTAATCTATACTCTAACTCATTTGCTTATGCCTACCTTGTCTAACATAGATTACGGAAAATTGACTTTAATATATAAAATAATTTTCATAAAATAAATATGAAAATTACTTAATCAAAATATCCAAATAGTGTTAGCAACTTAGAGTTTCAACTTCAACTTCATGGGCTTTATCTGTTAAGCATCACAATATTCATCTACATCACTGGAATACAAGAAGCTTAATATCTATAACTGTCTTCAATAGCCTTGTACTATACACCTCTCTTGGCATTTTATTTAAAATTTTCAACGTGACCGAGCCTGTGCATTTTTGCATTTCTGTGAACTCTAGACTCTCCTATAAGTAACCCCTCTTCCTTTCCCCTCAAGCCTATGATTTCTGAACTCAGTTCCATTCCTTAATTCTTACTTTGGACCACATCATCTCAGGGGCTCTCTGCCTACCTTCTAAAATGGAAGAGAGAACACAATATACTTCCAAGCCATACCTCCTGTAAGACAGCGCTCTTCTCCAGATGCCGAAAGGGATTGGAGCCACTACCTACATTATAAAACAAAAAATGTCCTTTAAAGTAGAGGCCTACACAAATTTATTGACTTGGCACAGAAGGGTACTGAATGCTGGGCAAATCCTAAGTGAGGGAACCCCTTGGCTATCACAGTGATAATCATCACTAAAATCCCTGTCAGTTGAACCAAACCATTTTGATTCTGGCACCAGCGCTGTCAGAGTCTAAGACCCTGTAAGATCCTGGACTTCAGTTTTGCAGGAACCCGGTCCTAAATGAGTGTCTTCGTCCCCTGCCCCCCTTTACATGTTACAAGCATCATCTGTCGTGTCCACAGAACGAAGAATAAGACGATCATGGCAGGGCCTTTTGGATTTCCATAAAGGCAATCACTACCTGATGTGTTTCTAACATTTCCTAAGAGGCAGAAACTCACAACTTAGCAGAGAATCACCAAGCTGGGAGGCGCCGTGGAGGTTCGCTAAGCCAACCCCCTACCACACCTTGTGAGAGCAGCGATGAAACATGGAGAAATTTTGTTTTAAGGTCTCTTGGCATCGTCTCCACCTGCTCTGGACCAAAGCTGGGTGTCAGCCGGGCACGCGCTGTCGGATGCCCGAGGGTTAACCGAGCTAGGGCCCTGCAAGGGGCGGGCTCGGGCCCCGGGAACCGGCCAGAGCCCAGGCCCCCCCGGGCAGACCCCGGGGCTCCTACACGCGCTGTCCCGGCGCCCCCGACCCGCTCTGGGCCTAGCGCGCCCGGCGCCCCCGCCTCGCCGCGCGCCCCCGCCCTCCGCCACCTGCCGCGGGCGCGCCTCCTGCGCGGGCAGCCCACCCCGGCGAGCCCGGCGGGGGCTGCTGAGGGGCCGCGCCGCCAGCGGGTGGGGAGGGGGAGGGGGCGGGGGCGGGGGCGGGGCGGGGCGGGGCGGGGGCGGGGCCGGCCCGAGGCGGCGCGCGGGCGCGCGCGACCCGAGGGGCGGCTCGGCCCGGGGGGAGGGGCCAGGGGCCGGCCCCGGCAGGCGCGGGGCGGAGGGAGGGGCGGGCCGCAGCGCCGGCCCCGGGCACACCGGCGCCCACGCCCCCGGGCCCGCAGTCCCCGAAGCAGGTGGCGGCGGGCGGGAGGGGGCCCCGCGGCTGAGGGTGGGCGTCAGAAGCCCCGCGCGTACCAGACTCCTCGTCCTTCTTGTCGAATTTTTTAATCATCTTGGACGACTTCCCAGCGCCCAGACCCACCGCAACCGTCCCAGGCGCCGCGGCCGGCGAGCGGAAGAGGCGGCAGGAAGGCCGGCCCCGCGCCCCGGCGCCGGTTGGGCCGCCGCCCCGTCACTCGGGGGGAAGGCCCGCCCTCCCGGCCGCGGCGGCCGCCCCGGCCCCCCGGGGGCGCGGCCACGCCCCCCGCTCCTCCCCCGGCGGCTCGGACGCGGGGCGGGCGGGGCGCCCCGGAGCTGCGGGCCGACCCTGCGACCCCGGGTCCCCGCCGCGGTCGGCCCGGCCGCCCCCCACCCCCCGCCCGCCCCCGACCGGCACCCACGCCCGGGGCAGGCACAATGTGGCTTTATTTGGCTGGCGCGCCCCGGAGGCGACTGCGGCGGGGCCCTCAGGCCCTGGAGACCGAGGCGGAGGCCTGAAGGGTGTCCTCAAAGGCAGTGGCTTTCCTCACGCTCCACTGCGGGGCCCGGCCGTGGCGGAAGGCGCTCTCCCCGGGCGCCGGCCTGGTGGGGGCCTCTTCCTGCAGCGAGGAGAGAGTTAGGGGTTCCCACCCCTTGGGGGCCGGCTTGTCACTCTCCGTCCTCCTGGAAACTGACAGAAACAGGGCACGTTGGTGACTGAATCCCAGAGGGTCTAGAGAGACAGTGTGAGGCCTAAAGACCTACTTGGAGGTGTAACAGGGTGGTCCAGGGGGCCAGAAAACTGACCTGAGGGTAGATTTTGGAGCCCCGGCCCCCATTCCCAAACTGCTTTGTAATTTTGGATTCCTTCCCTTTGTCAAAAGCCAAACTCTTGAAACTTACTGGCAGTTTAGAGCTATGTCTATAGCAACCTCCTCTTTCACGTGATTCCACCTGTAACATGTTGACACTCGTGTAACTTACAAGGAAAAGGCTGTTCACTTGTATGTTCCCTTCCTTTCAGCCTTTTCCTAAAGTGTATGATGGTGTCCAGTTCTCTTGTCTGAGTGTAACTGTTAAGGGAAATGATGTCCTGAGCTAATTCCACACAGGCTTTGTGGACTCCACCCCGACTCCAGACCAAAGCCATCAAGACACTGGGAACTCCAAATCCCATCACCACCAAAGGGAAGGTGGCTGGGACCTGAGGGTGGAGTTAAGCAGCCAGGTTGGGTATAAAACCAGACACGTGGGTCTTAGGGGGCCTCTTTTGGCTCTCCGCTAGCTCCGGCTCTCTGGCAGCTCTCAGAGTGCCATTGGGTTTCCAGGTCGGTGGGTCAGGTAGGACACATTTAAGACTTTATTTCCCTATTTTCTCCCTGAGTTATACATTTTCTCATTTCCCCTTCCCTTGTAAATAAACCTTTTATGAACCTTTTGTGTGTGCCTGCAGTGGAGTATTCATAAGTTCCTTTTAAGCGCACAGGTGAGGACCCACAGCCAGGGAACCCGTTTTATATCGGGGCTGCCCTGTTACATAACGAAGAAACTGTTTTCTGTCCTCACTTTATCCAGATTCCCTCAGCCTGTTCTTTGGAAGCTGCCATTGTGGAATCTTCTTACTTCCGTCCCTCCCCACTTCTTGGCTGTGTGAGGCCATGTAAGTCTCCCTAGAATCTGTTTCCTTTGCCCTACTGCTGTCACCTTAGCTCAGGTGCTAATATTTGTCTCCTAACCAGCCTTCATGAGCCCCCTCCAAACCAATCTCCATGTAATCTTTCTTATTTCGATGCCCTGTAAACAGGGCAAAGGAGGGTTGGCTAGCAATCTCTTTTGCCTGAAATGATGATGGAGGAAAAGAAAAAAACTGAAAAGGAGGTGAAGACCAGAAACCTGGCTCACAAGGAGGTGGGGGTAGAAGAGATTAGCATAACCATCCCCACAGTTGGGGAAACTAGTATCCTGAGGCGTGGACACCTAGATTACAAAGCATTAACATCCAAGCAGGTCTCTGACTGCTGTCTAGAGGACCGGCCCAAGGGTAAAGATATGGAGATTGAGCCCAACAGACCCCAAAGGTAAAGATATGGAGATTGAGCCCATTGTAGAATCTCCGGTCCCTTTCAGATTCCATATAGTTATACAAAATTAGCAACCAACTGACGACTCACAAGGAGTGACCCCTCCCAAACAGAAGAAGACTATATCAGTTCAGTCTCTGCAGAGGCTCCGGCAGCACTCCGTCTGCCCACCTGTGGCTATGAAGTTACCTCTTTTCACCAACTCTTTCCCTCTGCAGGGCAATAGCCTTCCTGCCTGCCTGTGACTGGTCAAGGCTACCCGCCTGCAACCACGCAGGCCTCTCTTAGCAAACCTGTCCCTTCTGGGGCAGCTCTTCCTGCCTGCTTGTATGTAAGCAAGTGTACTTTACTTTTTTGTCCCTTTTCCTAATAAATATGCCTTTTAAATATAACGACCATCTCTGTCTCGTGGACAAACTCGCTGCTTGCCGCTGAAAGGGAAGCTCTGGTGAAATCTTTCCCAGGTGAACCCAGTGAAAGGTCCTTGCAGGAGGCCTGAATGCAAAAGCCTGCCAGGAAGCCCACCTGGGGGGCAGGAATGCGGATACCTGCCTGGAGGACTCAGACAATGAGCCTCCTCCCTCCCCCTACGAAGTCTCTTCAGACAAAGAACCTCTACCTGCCCCACGAACCCAACTTCCCACCTGACCCCTCCTTACCCTATAAAACCCTGCTTCCCCCTGACAACGTGCGCGGCTTCACTGACCCCCACCTTGGGTGTGTGAGGTCCGCCCGGGGTGCAATAAACTTTCCCTGCCAGAAATGTAGCCTGGCTCTCCTTTTCTTTACCGAGCCGAACCTTTCACCCAAGGACCCCCAAGCCAAACCCACAGACTCCAAAAGGACAACAATGACATTGTTTCAAGTTCACTGCAGATCCTATCTTTGTTTAGGAAAAGCCCATAACACGCCCTTTAGATACATTGGTAAAAGTAAGTATCCACTGATTCTTCTTGTCTGGAAACTGTAAATTCACCATGAATTTAATGACTGTTGCTGACTAAGATATTAAGTGTTCTGTTTAAAAAAATGTGCCTTGGGTGTATCCTTAACAGGTATTAACCTTGAAATATTAGGGAAGTTCTAATTGACACTGAATTCTAGGGAAAGTCTTTCCCCCTATATGGATTTAAATTGACCTGTTGATACCCTATGTATGGCATCACTAAAGATTTAACTCTGACTTTATTATTAACTATTATATTTGTTTTATCTGGCTTGCGAAGATCAAACTTCATTTTCAGGTGGAGTTTACCTTGAAGGGAATGGAAGTTCCTACTTATTTATTCTGGAGCTGTAAATAAACAGGCTTTGGAGAAGGAAAAGATCCTCTTCCCCTTCTTTGGGTTAAGGATATTGGAAACCTAGGTAGTGAGCATGTTGGTAATGTTAGGGGGAAAAGGCTGTCCTAAAGCTAATTCCATACAGGCTTTGTGGACTCCACCCCCAGCCCAGGCCAAAGCCAAAGACACTGGGAACTCCAAATCCCATCACCACCAAAGGAAAGGTGGCTGGGACCTGAGGGTGGGGTTAAGCAGCCAGGTGTGGTATAAAGCCTGACACTGGGCTTGGAGGGGATCCCCCATTTTGACTCTCCACCAGCTCACAGCTTCCGGCCAGCTCGGAGAGTGACTTTGGGCTTCCAGGTCTGCGGATCAGGTAGGACACATTAAAGACTTTATTTCCCTATTTTCTCCCTGAGTTGTACATTTTCCTTATTTCCTTGTCCCTTGTAAATAAACCTTTTATTAACCTTTTGTGTGTGCTGTAGTGGAGTATTCATAAGTCCCTTGTAAGCACGCGGGTGAGGACCCACAGCCAGGCAACCCGTTCAATATCGGGGCTGCCCTATAACAGCTAGTCAAAAGATTTCCAAGAATGCGCGAAATTCTGGGGGCCTGCTGGGAAGCTTGTAGAAACCAAGGCTGGGTTTGAAGTTGAGCCTTAAAAGGAGCCCTTTTTAAGGCAAGATAAAGTGCTCACTGCTGTTCTTGAGCCTTTCTCCACAACTATGAAGTTTTAACATCAGCACTTGATTTTAGCTGGATACAGGAGTTCAGAGAGGCAGTAGGTGGGTGTGAGGAGGGTACACTGTGAGCTCACACCTTGGGAACTGGTGTTTCGATTGAGGATGGCTGGCAAAGGTATGAAGCAATCACTAGGCTGGACTTGTAGAACTGGTAAGTATACTTTGGGAAGATTCAGAAATTGCTTGGCTATAAAAATCCCATAGGAAAAATGAACCTTATCTTGAGACCATAAACTGGTCTGGGGACCAAATCATTCATAATTCTAATTCACAAATGTGTATTCAGTGATCTGAAATCTTTCAGTGGGTCCCAACTGCCTGCAGGATGAAAGCCCTTTTTTATGTAATACATAAGACCTGTTGTGACCTGGCCCATCTGCCTCAAACACTGAAAATGCTATTATTTTTGCTCAAAAGTGTCCAACATAAGTTTTTAAAAATGATAATTTTTGAGAAGCATCCCACTGTGCCCTCTTCCATACAACCTTATCCCAAATCCCTTCTACATCATGTCCTGCCTCCCCCCCAAAGAGACTTTGTGACTTCTGACATACATAGACTTTGGTCCTTCTAGAACAGTTTTCCTCAAGGTGTGATATGCCTACCATTGGGTTGTTTTAGGTGATATATGAATATTAAAAATATATATATTAATTTGATTAAATGTCAGAAAAAACAATTAGTATATCAAACCCTTGATACCAAGGAAATAGTATTTAGGACAAGATCAAAGGAAAAGATTAAGTAAACAGTAGGGCAAATAAGACATTGATATGGCAAAAATGATTAAAATGGTAAGTGATATTATTTGGGGAAAACACTGCTAGAACTTTCTTGAAATTTTAGGATTTAAACAGGACTAAAAGTTCAGTACTGCTTGGGCCTCCATGGGTGTTAAGCTTTTATGCTATAAGGAAGACTCATCTCCAGAACAACCATGGGAGATGCCAAGTTGCCCTTGTCTCTCCTCCCCATAGTTTGTCCCTCCTGCCTGCATATCAGTCCTACCCGCCACTGCTGTGCAAGAGAAGTGCTTACCATCTTTCCTCATGTCTCTCTTGAAGACTGGAGCAAAGTTGAGGTGAGGGTACATTTTTTTCTGTTTCCTCAAAGCGTAGAGCTTAGAGTACTTCCCTTCACTCCTGAAATCTTTGCTAGTGGAAAACCTTAACAAAGAAAGTTCATTAAGTAGATCGTAGGACAGGGCTTTAATGGAACTAATCAGAAGTCAGTTACATCTCAGATCTCGGGGAAGAGGAGATAATGCTTGAGGGTACAAAGTGTACACTGGTACAAAGTGGGAGTATTACTCAATGGCCAGGGATGCTTCTAGAACCTAGCATTGCACACCTTTGAAGGAATGCCAGAATCTCCTCTCCAATCTCCGAAACAGAGGCTCTTGCTATAGCTAACATCCAATAAAAATCCATAGCACACTACTCCTATAACACAGTCCTTAACACACTCTAAGAGAAAAAAGTATATGGCTGGTTCCATAAAGCATGGATTTTTGGGTACTTCTCTTGAAAGTCAATGTCAGTGAAAACCCACAGTTTTGCATTACTGTTTTTCTTTTGGGAGTAAATAAGGTTGAGGTCACGTAGGGAAGCCGTTTCTTACTATACAGTGGTATACATTCCCTACAACCAAAGAGTGTTTGTTAAATCATTGAAAAGAGATGGCAACATGAATAAGGAAAAGGTAGGAAGAAAAAATAGTACAAGAGCCAGGACTTCACCTATACCATTGTTCCTGTTTGGATGTAGAATCCTCCTGCAGTGTCACAAGGAAGACAGGTTTAAGCCCAGCCTTTAACCTTTTTTTATGGGGCATCAGAGGTAGGCAGAAATTCTTGATGGGATGATGATAATTTTCCTGTAGCAGAAGGAAGAAGAGCAAGTGAGGGAGTACACTGAATCCCTAGGGACTTGAAGGTTGGCCTACGCTCTAAAGACCCAAAATTGATGCAGCAAAGCCCATCAAAGAGTAGGGACTCAAAAATCAAAAGAAGAGGAAACTATTCATTCCCTGCATGGCTATTTGCCACTTCATTGTCAGATGTCTTGTCCAAACCTCGGTTACTTTCCTAGGTGGTTGAATTTGTCCATTGGCCCACTGAAGTGAATGGCAGGGGAATTTACCCAATTTTGAGAAGAATTCAGAGAATTGCTGAGAGAACCAAACATTTGAAAATAAATTGGGAAATGGATCCACGGGATGCTACCTTCCTTTCTTGGAGATAGCTGTCTCATCCATTTTCCATTTCCTGCCTGCAGTAAGATGTCCACAGAATGGTATGTTTTGTGAGGTAATAATTTCATCATGACTAAGGCCATGGAATCCAAGACTTTCAGAAAGGATCTTAAAGGTCATCCAGCTTACCATTCATCTGACACTCGTATCCCTCCACAATACCACAGTATCACTCCCAAATGGTCAATTTCCCTACACTGAGAAACCCAGACCTATTTCATCTTTGTCAGTTAAATGGCTTATCTCCCGGTAGCTTCGACAGTGCAAACAGAGCAAATCTATGCCTCTTCCACAGAGTGCTTTAAAACTTGAAGAAATCCATCATGACCCTGCTTAGCTCACTCTCCATTCCAGGCTCAACATTTTGAGTTGTTCTTCACATGACATAGCTTTGGGTTCCTTATTCTGATTAATCTCAGTCGGCACTCATTTGAGAAAATTACAATTTATACTCTTCCTAACATGGTAATCTGAAATGACAAAAACATGCTAGCCGGATCAACTGTAGCATACAGCCCGTCATCCCATTAAAGTCTCTATTAAATGCCATTACTTTTGCTGAGAGCAAAGTTCCCTTAGCACACTATCTACAATCATCACACACACCTATCATGCCCCATTCCCTTATCCTGCTTCGTTGTGGACTTATCACACTATACATTATCTATGTGACCTGGAACACTTGCTTCTTTATGGTCTACTTCACTAGAATTCAACTTCATCCAGGCAAAGACTTAACGTTGTCATTGATATATTCCTACCACTCATAACAGTGCCTGACCTGTAATATTGGTAAATATTAGCAGACAATAATTAGCAGACAATAAATCTTGGTAAAATGAAAGAAAGAATAAATGAAGGACCAGATGAATTTACATGCTAAGCTTTTTCTCTCAGAATTTCAAAACCTCTTTTTAAAATGCTTGCTGCAAAATCATGCCTTTCTAATCCTACGGCATTCTCTGTAATCTCTTCCAGTTTTGAGGAGTAGGAACCCATTTGAGTTTCCTCAACAAACAGGTTTTACCATAAGAACATATGTGCCTAGGGGCTAAGACACAGCAATCTGGCCACAAAAACTGCAGAACCCTTAGTAGAACAAGACCTCATAACAGGAAGACAGGAATGGAAAAGTTCTGTGAGTTCCAAGACAGCATGAGCTAAGGACCATCACTGCATGAGAGGGTGTATCTTGTCCAGGATTATCTTTAACATGTCTCTCCTTTCTTCCCCTCAGGGTCCCTCTCTCTCTACCACATTCACTCTTTAGCTCTACTCTGCAACTTTTTTCTGCTTTCCTATAATTCCAGCCCTCCCTTACTCTACTTCTATGGTCCCTACACTACCTCGTTCCTCAAGGTTTGCTTTCTCTATGGAACCTCTGTTTCCCTTTAGCTTTCATTCCCACTGCACAATCATTTCCAATTCAGATACCTGGAAAGATGAACCTGATTTGCTTACGGATCTGGGGTGTTGGTAGATTAGTCGGTTTTAGCTTAAGTTTTAACATGGTTTGGGGGTTCCAATCTACAGCACAGCTCACTATTTTGCTACACCGGACCTGGCAACCTCTGGACCCAGAGGAGTAGAGGATTGAGTGTAGACTCTTTTAGGGCATCCTTCTCTTTACAAACTCCGGCAGGGTCCATTTCATTTAGAAGAACTCTGAGGATAGCAATCACTGCAATAGAGGCCTCCCTGGTGATGCAAAGGGTTAAGTCGCAGCACTAGGAAGCTATCTGCAGCCGCTGCAGCACAGCTTTGATCCCCGGCCAGGGAGCTACCCACATTGTGCAGCAGACTCTCCTGTCTCACCTGCTGCTCCCCTCAGCAGTGTATTTCAGTAGATCTGCCTGTTCTATTCTTCACTCTGTCTCTGGTGAATCCTCTCACCCCCTGCACCTCTGGCCTATACTGCAGCTCTTATATGCATAAATAAATCAATCTTTAAAAAAAATCACTGCAATAGACATACCTGATCCATTCTACAACTTTCCTGGTACAAAAAAACAATCACTGCATAGACATGCCTGGTCATAGCAAAAGAATGGTGCTTTTGCATAAGATCTTAAGCCCAGAAAAGATGGTCACATTTATCTACCAAGAAAAGGAGGGGAAGCATTATGAATATTAAAAAGCATCCTAGTCCCATACAATTACCATACAATAGCCCCATACAATTATGTGGAGCCAGTCTTTGACACTCAGAGTCTTAACTCTATTGATAACTTTGGCTAGTACCACATATTGCACATGAATATGGTCAGGTCCTCCCTGATATGAAGATTCACAAAGTGCCAGCTGTTAGAAGGAAGCTCTTCTTGTACCAAGGTTGCTTGATAGTTTTGTATGTCCCCTGCTACCTTGAGCAGAACAATCAATCTTGGCATGGCATTCACCCCCCACTCAGTATATATTGTCCACTACCATACCAGTTTATATTACCCACTATCCACTGCCACTGGTACAACAGTGCCCTTCAAAGGGCACAAATTCAGAGACAAACTCAGAGAAATTAAGAGATCATGGACAATGAATTAGGTAACTAGCTCCTTTGTTGTACACCATTGGATATCAGCATTTTATTTCCCATTTAGAGAGGAATCTTGTACTGCCATCCACCTAGTAACTAAGGAAATAATAATTCCAAGTTCACATTTTATTCTAAGCGTTTCTCTTGGGTAGTTCTACTTCCAGCATCAAATTTCTATCATCATTAGATTCTCTTGTTTATACTTCCACTTACTTAATTTCTTCTTGTTATATGAAGCCCTCTCTCAAGGCTGTCAAGATCTTTTTTAGATCCTGATTTCCTAAATTTCTCTTAAATTGATTTTCTTCAAGTCCTCTGCAGTTCAATTCTTTAGTACCTCTCACTTGACTTGGGTGGTGATGTCAGAACTAATGCTTCTGATTTTTGTCACTGATTTTCTGTCGCTTCTGATTTTCTTTCCTTCCACTTATCGCTCAAATTCCAAAACGGTGTTTTCTAAAATGCAAATTTGATCACATCCTCTTATCGTCTGCCATTTATTCCTGTACATCTCTCTGGATGGGCTCCACTTTCTCATATCCTCATGCCTTTGTCCTTCCCTCTGATTAGAATAGTCACCTTTTCTTTCATCAGGGGTGACCTCTCCTGTAAAGCCCCCCTAACTATTCCCTCTCCCCCAACAGAGATACTGTTCTCTACTGTATATTATTTCTGCATCTTGTATGTTCTTTTATCATTCATATATCCCGATATCATTCCTTTCATATATCTCATTTCTTGCTCTCTTAGATTCCAAGTTCCTTCAAGATAGAAACCGCCCTATAATCATCTTTATATTTTAGTTCTCATCTTAGTTTGTATAAAGTACTGTTCATAGAATTGAATTAAAATTAGTGTATAATAGAGCCCCAAATGTATAGCTATTGTGATAATAAATTCTCTGCCCTTTCCTTCTCTTGACATTGAAAAACAATGGGTATAAAGCAAAACCCTTTATTCTTTTCTCATTGAGATATTCATTTCTGTTCCTGAGTCCTCATTTCCTGATTTATTCTTTACTGATTTACATTCAACTAGAAAGCCAGTGGCTACTTTACTCATTGTTAATTACAAACTAGATATCTCTGGCCAAAAAGGGAAGAAAATTCTGGTGAAGATCCTTTTTTTCTCCATGCAATGACATTCCATGATCCAGGTTTGGATAGCTGATTCTAGAAATTTCCCAGGATCTCCAGATTCTGTATTGTGAAGCATATGGCCAAGATTAAGAGAGAGAAGATTGGCTTCTGGATACCCTTTTCCATGTGTGGTTAGCTCCCTTCTCCCAGCTAACTCCTCATTCTTTAGGGCCCCTTTCTTAGGGTGCCAGGGAGCTACCCCATGCTCCCCCCCACCCCGCCCCAGGTGCCATTACCTTGAGCAGTAACTCCTGGGGAAAGTAGCTGGGTGTGATGTCCCTTCCTTGTTGGTCAAATGGGGAGGGAGGTGGGTTGTTGGTCAAAATCAGTAAAGTCTTATCCCGATCAAAATCTGACACTTTTAACATGAAGCTTTTGATTTTCTGATTTTGAATCAGGAATCTCTGCAGTGCTGTGGGCTTCAACGGTTCATAGTAGTGGCTCTGAGCAGACAGAGAAGTTTCCAGAGACAAAGGGATTAGATCAAGAGAAGACTTAACAAATCAGTTGGCTAATCTTTTGCCTATATAGGGTATGGACAGAGGCTGGTCAGGGCTGGACAAATCTGCTCTGAGATTTGTTTCACAGAAAATGCTCAATTCTCTGCCCTGTCCTTCCTCTCAGAGTGTTCCTCACCAATAGACTAGGGGGTTAGAGAAGTAAGCTGAAAAGGTTAACACAATAAAAGCAACAAAATGACTGGATTCTTCTGGAAAAGTGTAACATAATGTCCATCATAGAGCGGCAAACAGAAGCTTCCATGTTAACCCTAAAATGTTCTCTCCACTCCTTCCTCTGAGGCTGAGGGAAGAAAATGCCAGAGGCCCAGTCTCCTTGCTAGAAGAGCATTGAGGGGGCCAATACCATCTTCCCACCCACCAAGGTTTCTCCACAGGCACAACCAGATTACCATACAATAAGCACAATGTTCAAAAGGAAATAGTCACAAAAGACAGTCACCTGAGAGGTGACAGGAAAGAGGCAGTCCAACTACTTTTGCTTTTCTGTCAATAAAGGAAGGCAGAGAATTTGCGAGAGAAGGAACAGAATACTTGTAGATTATGTTTTCTCAACTTAAAAACTGGTATCAGCTGCAGGGACACCATATTACCAGTTCTCCCTCCTCCCCCTGACCCTGGTCCCAGCACTGCCTCCAGCATTGTGTCCCAGGGAGCTCTGCCCCCATCCTAGGAACAGGCACAGTACCAGAAGCTGGTGGCAATAGGTGGCATCTGGGATACACTGCAGTCGGTCTCATCCCTGCTGCTGAAAAGAACAGGATTGGGGGGAATATTTTTTTCTACCTACCAAATTTGGGTGGATTGTGTAATTCTGCAGGTTCTTTAGAACAAATTTTGATTGCCCAACTGCATCAATAATCTAGAGACAATAATCAAAATTAGTCTTTCAAGTTGCATCTTTCCTAGACAATATTCATTCCTTATCTCCCCTGAATCTCACTAAAAACTGGTCTTTAATCTAAATGAAGTGAGGACCAACCGCCCAGCAGGGAGAGCTAGGTTTTGCAACATCCCACAGGGGAGCTTGCACAGAGAAATGTGGACCAGCTTAGGAAGCAGGTAAGGCTGTTAGGAGGTAAAGGAGACAAAGACAGCGTGAAAGTTCAAATGGGAACACTTCACTGGGGTCACACGTCTTCTGCCTTTTCCATTTCTAAAGGAGTGAATGAGATCAAGTGACACTCACCCTGGAGGACAGCTTTTAAGGAAAAAGAAGTACCGAAACGGGCAATAACCTAAGGGTCATGCGTGGCAAGAGAATTGGGAATTGCTTCCAACTGAGCTGGGAGTGGACAGGGTCACAAGTGTGGGGAGAAACATGGCTGCATCTTACATCTTTTGGTATATTTGCAGCATATGATTCTTCCAGAAATGTTGCCAAAAAAGAAAAAAAAACTGAATTTTTGGTAACATTCTAACACTTTGCATCTTTCTGCTGGTAGCAGTGCCAGTAACTGGTGGATTATCTGGGTGTCAAGTGTGTCGGCAGAGTTCTTGGGCTCTTCTATTGCCTTTTCCTTTTGTTGCCCCAGCTCTAAGCAGGCCCTAGGTTACTGAAGGATGAATCAAAGGGGTGAGAACACAAGGAAATGTAAGCTCTGATGACTTCCTTTGGATGTGGCATAATCAGAAATCAGAAAAAGGGGAGGGGAGCACAATCCTGTATTTGGATTAGCATTTCTAAAAATGGCACTGCCCCCAAGGAGGTGATATAGTTAAATGGGGCATAAAGAAGAGGGTGAAGACAACTAGAAGGTGAAGGGAGAAAAGAGAAGTTGTAAGAAATGGACAAAACTATGACTTGAGGGCTGCTGTTATTATCCTCTAGGAAGAAAATGCCCAGAGTTGGGGTGGGTGGCGGTGGGGGAGACCAGGAGGAGGACCAGTAGCAGCCCACCATACATTCCTTCACGGAAAGTAAAATGAAACATGGGGCAAATCCAAAGACAGAATAATTTAATTTGTAATACTTTTTGGAAAACTGAAGTTCCTTTGTTCAATACAAAAATACATCATGAGAAAGCTGTCTCACAGGTATGACATATATATTTAGTATCACAGAAATCTAGGAAAATTTTATTTAGGAGAGAGATGGGAAGATTTTTCTTTTTCGGGTTTTTAAAAATAAATTTTAGGAGGAAAAGCTCTAGGGAAATGTTTTACCTCCTGGATTTTTCCAGGGTATTGTATCTCTGTTACAATTTAATCTCCAGCAGTTGGCAAAGCTAATTAAGAGTGTCCAAATTGGAATATGTTTTTAGTTTTGTTATGTTGGGTTGCATTCCCTCTGGCCGATAAAATACAAGTTGACCTGGGAAATCCACTTGAATATGATAAACCTAGGGAAATAGGTCTGCTGCAAGACATAGTCAAAAAATCTAGGTAAGTCAGGGTATTTATGCATCCCCTTACATCCTAAGATAGGTTTCTGATCCCCAGATTTCAAATCCTTACTGTTGTTGTGTCACTGCCTCTTATCTTCTCTATGTCTCTATTTCCCTTTCAAAACTTAGCTAAATTAATCTTGTACTCTAATAAATATTGACGGTTTTTGTTCTTCAATAGAAAGTTGGTGAGGCGCTGTTCATAAAAGCCATCTAAACAATTCCGAAAAAGATGACAAATGAACATTTGCTTACTTCATCATTGTCAACAACTGGGCTAGAAGTTCCTGGAGTTTTTGACTTTTCATAATGAATCCTGAAAAAGAGGCAGAGCATCCAATTATATCTTCTCATTCAGAGTCTCCCACTCCTCGTTCTCAATCTCCCTCAACAATGTTTGGAAGCCTCACTTAAAAAAACCCAATTTAGGAGACACTAATTGAAAATGCAAGGGAGTAAAGAATAGAATTTATCATCTACATGAATCCCGGAGAAAAGCAAAACCTCAGTTTGAAGAGTTCAGCAAGTAGAACCTCTTGGAGATGTGATGCAATCGATGAGTTGATTTCTTCTAAGGTAGGGGTTTTATAACACTCAAGAAGTGCTCAAGTAGCCCACTTTAGGAAATTCTTTTGGGCAGTTGAACCTTCATTATCCCTTTAAAGACCACCTAAATATTTTGAGTGCCCACCTGCCTACTCTTCTCCAAATGGAAATAGCACTCATGATTAGACAATGATTCCATGAGAAGGAATATAGTTAGTAGAACTTCACAACTATATTTCTAACTTTAATGATCATTCTGGGTATCACTGTCTCCCTCGTTTTCCTTAACACATGTAAATTTCTCTTCCTAAAGACAGGATAGTAAAAATTATCATGGATAGCAAATAGTTTTATACTCTACTTTTATTTACTCTCCCAAGATACCAGTTCCCTTTGGGGGAAAAAAGGGGAGAAAGTGTAGAAAATGTAATATTTAGTAATAAAGTATTTTTGGTTCCTTGATTGGTGCTCATCAGTAAGGTCAGGTGAATGATGAGACAGTCTGATTCTTCCTTGGAAATTGGTCCACCTGGGGGTTAAACTAACTCAAGTAAGATCCTACAATTACCTCAACTAGACCTCCCTCTTTTAAAAATGGGGGTGATAGTGTAAGGACTAAAATAAGAAATGTAGAAGTAACCAGACAATATCATTGGTAGGTCAACTGGCTATATAGCATGGCACAAATAATCTCCATTCCAAGATCAAATCCCATGCCAGTATGGCTATTATCCATCTATTGCTGGCTACCAGCTACACCATTGAATAAGGCTAGAGGTCTTAAAAAATAGCCCGAAGGGGACAAATCAAAATAAATTCATCCCCATGTAACATCTTAAAGTTGGTACCATTTTGATATGTTCTATTCCATTATCTAATAATAATATAGTCCTTATTGTGGCACTTTTCTGAAAGGCAGCACAGGATTTAAATTTAAGGCATAGAACTCAATGAAAAAATACCTTTTTTTCAGCCCAGCAGTGCCCACCTTGGACTGCTGGTGCTTTTCTTTTGGCGAAAAGTATTCTTACTGCTACATGAACCACAGATCCAAATATGGTTTTTGATCTGAGGACAGTGAGTCAATTAAAACATTTTTAATGAGGGTCTACTCTGTGACCAGAACTGTCCAAAGCATTATGGGCTACAAACTAAGTTCATATAAGATGGTATTTATGACATAGTTGGGCAAGCAAGACTACTCACTTGAGATGTGTCTGTCGGCGCATTGCTATTCACTATTAAGCATCCAACCTGAGGCAAATATTCACCCAGAGGCCACGTTCTGTGCCTCTAAACTGTCCACATTCCTCAGGGGTTCAATTCACTCCAAACATTCTTTTCTTAGCACACGTTGTGTGCCCAGCCCCGTTCCTGATCCTGTATGAGAAACAAGAGAAGACTGATGAGAAGGTGCTATTGTGAATGCAATAAATGCACAAGACATGATGACCTCTCCCCTCAAAAACCTAGTTTAGTTGGTAAATAGGGGGAGTGACTGTTAAATTAAACAATATGTCAAATTCATGTTCATATGTTAGGTGAATGACTTCATCTCTCTCTTTTTTTTAATTTTCCTGGATTTTTTTAAAAGACTTATTTTTTTATTTATACAAGAACCGAGGCACAGATCAGAGGCATGGGAGGGTGAGAGAATTCACCAGAGACAGAGTGGGGAGCAGAACAGGCAGACGGACCGAAGACATTGCTGAGGAGAGCAGTGGGTGAGACAGGAGAGGTCAGCCACGCCATGTGGGAATCTCCCTGGCCATCCAGGAATCGAACCAGCGCTGCAGAGGATGTGGACAGCTTCACAGCACGGCGCTCAGCCTGCTGCGCCACTGGGGAGACCCACTTCATCTCTTGATGCCTCAATTTTCTCATTTATTAAAAAAAAAAATGATTTAAAGGCGACATACTACTTCATGATATTGGTGAGATTTACCTTCATAAAGACCTGCAATAAAATTAACCCACTTGTCAGTCATGGCAGAAAGTTGGAGAAGCAGCTGTCTTTCAATTTACCTTCCCTCTCAATATCATCATGTTCACCCATAGAGTCAATCTGAGAAACTGGGAAATCAATGAAGAGAGGAGTGCAGGGAGTTGCTACACATTTTTATATAGGCAATTAAAAATGGAAAACAAAAGATGATGTAGAATCCATTAGAGATGAGAGATGTCAGTGAGACTTGGAGGTATGTTTCCTGAGGATATGGAACTTAGCTGGTTCTTACAGGATGGTGTGTGATATAGCCTAACTGGAACATTTGTTTCTATTGTTGTTTTAAGTAGTCAGAAATCGAAGGGGATAGATAGGATGGGATCAAATTATGGGGACCTTGACAGTTAAGTAAAACTTTGATAAGGTCTTTCAGCCCAAGCATCTTTAAAGTCAGTAGGTTTGGAGGAGATCTGTGCTAGCAGTATTAATAGATTATTTAGGACTTATGATTATCTGGAATTTGTGATTAAACTGAGCTAAACGCATATGGTTCACTTCAAGCTTTTCCCCTTTTTTCATCTTTAATTTTTCTGGAATCAGGAATCCAGTTCATGCATTTAATGAAACTAAAATAAGTAGGAGCTATCACATTGGCGGTGCAGTCTTATGTTGCTAGCCCATAACCCAGAAATAAAAAACAAACAAAAAAATACCACCAAACACAAAATCTACATTCAGAATAACAGTGGGAAGATCTGGTGTACAATACCTGCAAGGACACCAGGCAATCTTAGTTCAGGGAGGAAGAGGAAATTCCTTGACCTGGAAAGTTTTCATTTTAAAAATGTCAAGTATTCCTTTCTTCATTCTAGAGGACAGAGTCAATTTGTGAGGTACAGGCAATCTAGAACACTAAGTGTTCTACGTTGGAGAATGAAAAGCACAGACACACTACAAAATCTGCCACAATCTACTCCAATTTTTTCCTAATCTATGGCGTTCCTACACACACTGATCTTTTCACCATTTTACCACCATTTAAACGACTTCTACTTTAGCCAATGTTTTCACCCCACTCTGCAAACACAGTGAGCATGTCTCCCATATTTCCCATACTTAAAATACTCTCTCCAACCTCTTCAAATCATTTCAATATTTTTCTTTACATGACTACTCAGGACTTTCTGAAATCAAGCAATCCAGAGCGGATGACCCAGCTGGTGGATCCTCATCCAAACTTTTATGACTGCAAAAGGAGACACATGAAGTGAAACAACAGTAGCAGAATCTACCCAGGGAGTGAGAAAAAAAGGAAGGGGAGAGGGAAGAAAGGTGTGTGGGGGGAGAAGAGAAGAAAGAGAGAGAGAGAGAGAGAGAGAGAGAGAGAGAGAGAGAGAATTCAAGCCAACGCCATACATAGCAAGCTGGTGTCTTCTCCACAGACTTCCCTCTTTATCAGCAGTTTAGCTGCCAGAAGCCCCAGCAGCTTGAATGCCCCAAAGCCCAGTATTTTCAACTCCCGAAGCCCCACAGTTTAATTGACCAAAAGCCTCAGCAGTTAACTGCCAAAAACCTCAGCTTTACCCCTATTTCCCATCAGCCTTGGCGCAGGGGGTGGAGCTTGAAAGGCTCCACCTTCTATTATTGAGTTGGCTGTGAGCACCACCCACTGGCTCAGGGTTGTGCCTTTCAGTTCCTCACACATTTCTGCTTCAGAAAAAACTTTCCAGATCAATCCAACCCAAAGTAGAGCCTACAAGCATTGTTTTGGGGGCATACAATTATATAGTCTCTTAGTACACAGTAGTTCTATTTATATTTTTCTAATATGCAGGTGCTGCCTGCCTCCTAGACAGTAAACTTGAAAGTGGAGCTGTGAATGATATATACACATGTATATCTATATATAGGTATATATTATAAATATAAATAAAATACCAAATGTGTATTTATATTTAAATGAATTGTATATACATATTTTTCCCTCTCAATGCTTTGCATAGTATTTCAATATATTAATGAACATTTATAATGTGTTAGGTTCTGTCCCAGCTAATGGAAACAAAAAATAAGTCAGATGTAGCCTCAACCTCATGGAGCTCGCAATTTAACCAGGAAGAGAGACAAAGAAAGAGTTGAATGCAACAGATTGCAATGCCTATATCAGAGATAAGTTCAGGATATTATCAGAGCAAAGAAGAAGAGCACTTACCCCAGATGAAAATAGTGTGGGAGAGACTAGGGACTGACATCTAAACTGAGCCTGGGTAAAGAGAAGAGAACATGGCATTTGAGAGTGGGGGTGCAGTGCAGCAATAACATGAGAATAGAACAAAGCATGGCTGCAAACAACTAGCAGTATTCCTGGAACCTAAGATTTAACAGAAAAGTAACAAGAGGTGAGACTAGAAAGGTAGCCAGGATCCAATTCTAGAATAAAGTCCCTGAGAGGTTATGTTATGTACAATGAAGAGCTGCCCAGGGATTTTAAGTAGGGTGATACATGGAAAGTATATTTTAGAAATATGAAAATGGTGGCAGTGTGAATTGTAGTTTGGAAAGATGCAGAGGCCTTTGAGAAGTTTATGGAAGTGTACTGAGGAAGGGTTAAGAGATATAAGGATCTGTGGTACAAAGTTGTACTCCTTACCCCTACCTTTTAGCCGTGGATGGCTTATTTGAGGATTGCTAGCCAGAGTCTTTCTACTAGGAATCTGAAGGTTTGATGAATGTATCCAGAGAGGAACGATGATTGTAGCTGAGTTATACATGCAGTGTCCTGAGCAGAAAGGCTGAGCTCCCCTGTTGAGGTCCCCAGAGCTTTTCCAGATCTGGTCCTCCTGGAAACATGGTTATGCAGTTCCCCCTTCAATTCTGTTAGCTTTCCCAGGAGTCTTGCAAGTAAATTCCTCTTTTTTACTTAAATAAAAGAGTTCATTTCTGTTGTTTTCAACCAAAAGGTCTATACTGATACAGGCTCTGGATGCGAGGCAGTGGCAGAAATGAAGACTAAAGAAGGTTATGTGAAAGACATCAGAGAAGTAGATGAATGGAATTTGGTAAACAATTGGAATCCTGATCTAATGGTAAGATCACATTTTTTGCTTGGTTTCTCAGTGAACGGAGATACAATTTACTGTGCAAATTAATATACAAATTAATATATTTCAGTGCGGTCTGGATGCTAGAAGCAAGATCTCACACATGCACACTCAGTACACACTACAGAAGCCAACCAGCAGAGACGCACTTGCATTTCTGATGGAGGTGATGCTACTTTGCTGCCCCAAGGAAGGAAGGAGGCTCCTCTTTGCCCAGCAAGAGCTCAGGACCTAGCCACACCCTAACTCAGCAAATGCAAAGCCACTATACCTTGAACTCCTAGTTTCCTTCCGTGGACTCTTCATTTATATCAGTGCCCCTAAAATCTACACAAGAACATTCCTCCTTTGGTTCTGGGGAACATTCCTCCTTTGGTTCTCCATGTTTTGCCAGGACAGAGCACTTTCCAAATTGCCTTTTCTCGTTGTTTCTGAATACATCCATTTTACTGGTGAAATGACTAACTGCATATTTGAGGTCAATAGTATCAAATTTAAGAATAAAGGAGATGGAGCAAGTTTGGGGGATGAATGGTAGATTTTGGTGTTGGTTGGTTGAACATGTGATGCATGTAAAGACAGTGTCTATTCAATGGTTTAAAATACGGATCTGGAGCTCAGGAGAGAGAGATTTGGGATCTCCACATTCATTTTGAAATCAGCTTCCAGGATATGTATTAGTTGAAGTCTTTGGAGCAGAAGAAATGGTTAGCTGAAAAGAAACCAATACATAAGACAGAGCTGCCTTTGCAACACCAAAGGCAGCGCATCATCAGTGGGTGGTAGAAAGGACACTGAAAAGGAACGGCCAGAAGTTGGAAAAGGACCAGAGAAAACTAGTTACAGAAATCAGGGGCAGACAAAAAGGGAGGCGAGCATCTACCTTAAGGCATCTAAACTGCAAGTTTTGAGGGTGTAGGCATGCCTGGAGCTACTGCAGGCT
Organism: Talpa europaea; assembly: GCF_964194135.1. Classification (NCBI taxonomy): domain Eukaryota; kingdom Metazoa; phylum Chordata; class Mammalia; order Eulipotyphla; family Talpidae; genus Talpa; species Talpa europaea. Next base: position 135,173,467 of record NC_140069.1, read on the forward strand.
CAGTTCCTGGTCCCAGGTTATCTAAAAGTTATGCTTCTACCATACGTAGTCTACTAAGTGTGCAGTAGCATTATGTCTGAAAGAACACTGGACGCACCTTAATTAAATGTGGCACAGAGACACGGAGGAAGCCCACGAGGTGGGAAAAATGGCGCCAATAAACTTGCTTCACACAGGGATGACACAAACCCTCAATTTGCACAAAATACATTTCATTGTGTAATGATAAAAGGCACAATAAAGTAGGGAAACCCTGTATAGAAAAAGATTTTAAAACTCACAAAAATCATTCAGGTTAATAAATAAGCTAATGCTACCAATTATAAAGCAGATAAATCTAGAATAAAAAAATCCACTGGGTCAGGATTGACTTGAACAAACAGAATGATGTGAGAGAACAATGGGAATGGGTAACACTTTCCCCCATTGATTGTCATCTTTCTCTGTCATGGGGAGCTACAGCTACCTACACTCGGATTGACCATTCCTTTCTGTTATACTTGGGAGTTGATATATCATAGGACTCTTGCCCTCATTCCTTCACCTCCACAACTTTCCACACCCAGATGGAAACTTCACACCCCAGGGAACAGCTGGGTAGTGAGGATGGAGTAGGAGGTCAGCTTGGTGCATTCTGGGAAAAGTGGCCTTAGGCCCAGAGCTGTAAGCTAAGGCGCAAGGAGGGATGACTCTCTGTGGAATCATTTTCTTCCTCACCTTCTCTTTCTAATTGCTTATGAAACTGAAATGTCTCCCCTCTTTAAAGTATTGCTATGATGGTATCTATTCTCTCCTTCTGCAATGAAAACGTAGGGTGCTGGAGTGCTAAGCAAGGGTAATGTGTACCATCACAGACACTTCCTTCCTCAGACAACCGGGCAGCAAGATGTGGAGAGTCCTGTGTGAGGGGGAGGCTAGTAGCTTATCACTAAAGACATGTATTAGGAAGCCAACCATAGTCTCCAAACTAACTTCTAGAGAAAGAAAATGATCTTTTGAACTTACCTGACCCGAGCATTTTTTTTACTAATTGTGTCGGAACCTGTGGAAGGTGGGGCTGTGCTTGGTGCCTCCAATACTTGAGCCTCCTGGCTTCAGCTAATGCTGCTGACGCAGCTCTAATGTTCTATATGGTTCCTGTGCCAGAGACTCAGGAAATAAGGGTTTCAAAAAGTTACTCCTTAGCAGAGGAAAAAGCAAAAACTCTGCTAGAGAATGAATTCTGAACAGGCAGCTTTGCCTAGCAACCTGCTTTGCCTCCGTGCGAACAGCGCTTGTAAATTCATTCATCTCATCTGTTGACCAATACTAAATCTGAACAGAACTATTATTTAGAGATGAATGACTGGAAAATGATTTTCAGAGCTAATAAATTTTATGAGGAGGAGAATGTGGAAGCAATAATACCACTCTGGCATAAATAGGGAGCTGAGAAAGACTGCCAGAAACGGAGAAATAAAAGGAACGGCATGAAATTGGGAATCTGGGAAATTCAAGGCCATGAAATTTGTTTGTGGATCAATTAAATATGGGGAGGAATTTACTCACAGGAGTGGAAGTTGACTCTCCATGTAGACATTTGTTCAATTCAGCACTGGAGTGTCAGGGATCTGGAGATTAAAGGAGAAACAAAATGAAGGAAAAATGATGAGGTTTTTTTTTTAATATACAAGATGGACAGTAAGAGGTCATCTCAGGGAAACACTTGAGACTCTCCAGTGCATGACAATATGGCAAATTTCTAAATGTTTCACGTTTGTTGGGATGATGCCTACAGCCCCACCAACTGACACGTGTTGGTCTCTCGTCTTCTAGTCTTTCTCCTCATCCTGCTTAATAGAATCAGAAAACAATGCAGTAGATTCTTATTTTTTAAACCCAAGCATCAAAGATTCACTTGTAAGAATGATTTAGGAAATAAATGAAATTGTTCAGATGCCTCTTTCCAAGAAAGAAAATGGCTGTTAATGTTACAGAATTCTACCCCACCAGAAGGGAGCCTGCTAAACTCTTAGTACCTTCCTATCACATTTAGAACAAAACTCAAACTCCTTGCCGTACTATACAAGACCCTTGTGATTCTCTCTGCTCCCTTCCAACTTCACCTCCTGTTAGTCTCCACCCTGTCAGTGAGTCCTACTGAACTTCTTGCTATCCCTCAAATATACTAGAATCATTCCACTCCAGTGCTTTTATTAATTCTATTCCCAGAAACACTTTTCATCAATATAATTTACTCCTTCACTTATAATTTACTCCTTCTTATAATTTACTCCTTCACTTCACTCATTTTTCTGCTCAAGTGTCACCTCAGAGGAGAAGCCTTCCTTACCCATTGGACATAGAAACTCTCTGCCAATCATATTCTGTGCTTTCATTATTATTCAAAGGTTTTAGATTTACCTAAATTTCTAGATTTTTTATTTATTACTTTTTTCCTGCTGGAGAATGCACACTGTGATGTGACAAGGATTTTTCAGACTTGGATCATTACTATATGCCCTGTGCCTGCAACAGCAACACTGGACACATGAGACATTCAATAAACATTTGTTGATTGAATGTGTCACTGAAAACTCAACTGGAAAGTTCCATGCAGACTATGTGAGAGTTTTGGGTTCAATTTACTAGAGCTAGGCATTGTCGGTGGTACTAAACAGCCATCCCAATCTTTCACTTCAGCTTGTTCTTGAAGAAGATATACAAGGTGGAACCTGCCTCGAGGGATTTCCATGGCTGACCCACAGCCTCTCTGTTCTGCACTCTGAATTTGGCCCTGCTATAACTATTAGTTATAACCCAATCATATCTGAGAATGCCATAGTAGTGTAGCAATGACTAGATGAAGAAAAGGAGACCTCTACTCAGGAAAAGAATGAATCCCAAGTCAAAACTTAAAATTCACTCTAGGGAGTCTGAGTTCAGTAAGCCCTTATTTGTGGTGTCAGGCTGGCTCAGACATAGTAGGTTCAGCAGGCAATGGACCTACTGAGTGTCTCAAATGAAGATAGAACGGAATTGAGAATATTTGCTTTAGAAATTACAGAAGACAAACTAGGGGACACAACTGATGAATGAAAATGTACTGATACTCGCGAATGCATGAGATCTGAAATGTCAAAAGTAGTCTTTCTAGGAAGGTGGATCTGATTTTCTATCTGCACCTAACTGCTTGTGCATTTGAGGACAAGGTGAGGAAAGGATTGGGAAGATGTTTTGATGAAAGTAGGTCGGGGGAAATGACTGGGTCCCGGGGAGTTTAATGGAAGAGGAGAAGTATGATCACAGGGAACAATTTGGAATTATACCCCGAGAAGGCACCTAGATGCAGGAAATTACTGCAAGTCGCCCTCTGATGGTAACAAATAGAAAGACACTGATGAGAACAGGTGAGGGACTTCTCATTGATAATTCCCAGATATAAAATCTTTGGGATGGGACAATTCAGGAATTTTGAGCTTGGGGGCTGTTTAAATATGTTTTTTAAAAGTTACTGATTTTCACTTGAGGAAACCAATACAGCTAAACAGATAGTGGGAAACAGATCAAATGTGTAGTTATTGCATTGCTACATGTGTTCAAATTCTTAATTTGAGATGTGAAAAATAGCCCCCAAAGAGTGACTAAAACAATATTTGACCTTTGTGTAATTGGAGCTGCAAGGACTCTAGAGAGCAGGAGAATTCAATTTCTCCAAAACCTTTCCTCTTGACCTCTTATATATCCAGACATCTTTGAGTGGTTACTAACATGCTGGCAGTTGGAGTAGGAACTAGCCTTCCTTCCTCCTTCCTACCACACATTCTTAACAAAAACAGGCTTTAACCTTTACCTGAGACTCTGTCCTCTGTGGAGAACAACAAGTTTCTAAAGTTGGCCCACAATTCCCCTCTGAGGATCTGGGAGATTATGGGGTGGTCTATGAGCACTTTGGGGCAATTTCATAACGTGATTTATAAAAAGAAAAAATGTACTTTGTCAGATTAAACCCTTAGCCTAATCAAAATCTCAATTAATGTAAGGGAAAGTATCCAAATGTGGAAGAGAAATGCATCATCCTATTCAAAAACTGGTCAGATACTTCAGTACATACAATTAAAACACTCAATGAAACTACTTTTTAAATATTAGGAAACATTTGTATACCTTTTTATGATCTAATTTAGTGAATTTAACATGTTCCCTAGGAAAAAAATACAATATATAATTTCACTGAAGGGCTTATTAATAGTAAATAAGACACTGAGGAAGAAAATATCAGTAAATCTGATGACACAGTAAGAAAAACTCTCCAAACTGAAGCATATAGAGAACAATGCCTGAGAAAAATGAAAAAATTCTCTGTGACCCACAGGCCAATATCATGTGCTCTAATCTATGTGTAATCAGGGGTCGTGGGAAAGGGAAGGGTGTGGAATTTGAAGAGAAGAGGCCAAAAAGTTTCCAAATTTGAAAAAATATCAATGAATGATTCCAAAGGCGCAACAAACCCAAAGCTGGATAACTAAAAAGAAATATTATGCTCAGATTTCTGAAATACCAGTGAAAAAGCAAGTGAGCAGGTTGAGTCTGGGATAAGGAGAAATGCTATTCGTGCAACTTTTCTCTAAGTTTTAAACTCTCTCAAAATGAATGGTTCCCAGGAAAACAAGATGGTGTCAAACACTGATCAACAAAAGGAAGCGTGGTAGAGGAGAACGCAAAGGCCGTCTTCCTTTTTAACTCCTGCTATTCAGGAGGATGGTACATTTTTCTCTTCACTTTGTAAAAATTGTATGTTGAAATTAGAAGGGTAATTACTAAAAGAATACACAGATAGACACTACAAAATGTCTTGCTTGTCAATATTGTGAATATATCCTAGCTTTTAAAAACCAATATTGCAGAAGTGTATCTTTCCACAGAAATGTTTTTCATCTGTTGTTTACCTAAGAAAAAATTTATATTCATGCCCCCATATGTATTTTAAAGATGCACAAGTAGTAATTTGATTAACATTGCTAATACAATTAGTAGAATGACGAAGTCATGTGTGGCCACTTTACAAAGCACAAATATTGACAAAGGAATATGAATTTCAGATGTTGCTGGTGCTGAGAAACCAAATTATTGCATCAGATCAAATGTTTAACAATTATATTAATTGCTTCTGGTCAAAAAGCAATTTTAAAGCATTTTTCTTCATAACATGATGATTTATTAATGATTTATGTAGGTGATTTTGAAAAATGATTGGGAAATTTTTGTTGACATATAACCCATTGTAATGCTTATATTTAAAAATGATAGGAAATACATTCCTGCTTAGCATTTTTTATACAGAATACCTGGCTTTCAGGAAAGGATTACTGACTCAAGTAGGAGATATGTGAAAACAAATTTACAATTTTCAAATAAATACAAGGAAGTAGGAAAAACTGAGGCAATATAAGAAACGAAAAAGTATGTAAATCAAGACACAAATATAGTAAATTGCAGACACAAAATAAGATAAAAACACATCCAGATAAATCACTATTTAGAAAAAACATAAATGAACTAAGCTCACCTATGATATATATATATATATATATATATATACACACACACACACACACACACACACATACACACACACACACAACCGCAGGTTAGATTTTTAAATGTAACCATATAGCATTTACTTAGACACAAATAAAATATCACAGGAATGGCAGGACAAAGAAATGTAGTGCGAGGAGAGTGCTCTGCTCACTCTTTTTCATATTTTTTAAAATCTCCACCTCTGTCTACTTTGCCTCCTATGCCATTACGTCCCTATGTTACAGCTCATCTCCAAGAGTCTTACTCTCCAAAACAGAGCCACTAACTTCTGCTTAGGGATGCCAGGTGAATCAAGGCAGTTACTGGATAATTTGGCAATATAAAAAATACTAGAAGGTCTTTGCTTTCATTGGGTAGAGATGACAAAACATCTTCACCAACTTGCTGCAGTGTGTCAGACATTTACCTGTAGTGCTGGCTCTTTTAGGAACTGAAATGTGAAGGGAGGGGAGAGGGAATTTCCTCCAGATTGAGTCTGAATATCCTCTAACTCCAGCCTTTATCTTCTTCAAGAATTCCCAGCAATAGCCACCCCATACCCCATCAAAATAAAAGCCAGCAGGGCATCCCCGGTGGCGCAGCGGTTGAGCGCTGGGTTGTGAAACTGCCCACAGCCTCTGCAGCGCCGGTTCGATCCCCAGCTGCTCCCTGGCCACCGGAGGAGGGTCCCACATAGCGGGCAGACCTCCCCTGCCGCCCGCTGCTCCTCTCAGCAGTGTACTTCGCTCCTTCTGCCTGCTCTGCTCCCTGCTCTAACTCTGGTGAATTCTCTCACCCTCCCAGGCTTCTGACTGTACCCAGTGCTTGTATAAATAAATAAATAAATAAATCTTTAAGTAAATAAATAAATAAATAAATAAATAAAAGCCAGCAGCCAATCCCATCCTACTCTCTTACCCTTTTGACCACATTCCCTTGAGGGATCTGTTGTCCCTCAGCAATCTAATCACTAATTGTAAGTGTCCTCTTCTCTAGGTTTTGATAAGATCACAGCTTCCATATTGTTTTCCCAGCTTTAGGGATGATAGTGTCTTCCTAAAGCTCTTAATCTCTAGTAACCAAAGTCACCCTTTCCTGCCTATTCTATGATTCAATAACTGTGTAACCAATTCCTTTATTATTAAATAATTTTCATTTAAAAAATTGGGTATGGTTTCCACTTTTCCAATTAGACTTTGATTGATACAAAGACCTTGATCCTCTTAACATCCCAAAGAAAATTATGCTTGCCCAGGAAGTGCCCTAAAAGGCCAAATACTTGCAGGTTAAGAAGTGGAAGATACGAAGGCTTTTACATCAATGTATCTTCTAAGGAGTCTGTTTGGAAGAACTCTCCCAAGTATAGGACTGGACTGCCTTAAACTAAAATAAGACAAAATACGTGGAGGCAACAAACAACACATTTAACTACATTGCACTGAGAAGTTCAACAGGTGACTCTTGGAAAACCCCCAAATTTGAATGAAGCCAAGCAAGAAAATTTTCAGGCTGCCAACAAGCAGTTGTCACTTGGCTCTAAAAATTCAGTAAAGCCAATGATGCTATAAGGTCAGGATGATGAAAAGCGCCCGTATGAAGCCTTGGTAACAGGAACACATTAGGATCCTAGGAGTTGGGGGGTAGGGAGAGAAAAATCCAGGTCTTTGTGAGCAAATTCCTACCCACCTTATGGGCTCATGTTATAATTTCTTTGGGGTATATATCCAAAACCAAAAATGCTGCATTGTAAGATATGCACATATCCTTCTACTTTAATTTGTCCAAGAACGCTAGAAATGCTCTCCAAATGAATTCCTCAGTTTATTTTCCTACAGTCGTCCATGGGGTTCCTGTATACTCACATCTTGCTGCAGACACTATTTTGCCTGAAACTCACAGACCCCTTTTTCTGCCTCTGTGGGTCCATGTCCCAGTTTCTGTGTGATCTGCTTCTGGTTGATCCTAAGATCTTTTTTAGAGAATTGCCCTTGAGTTTTTGGAGTCACTGAGTCCAGAGATTAGGAAGTGCCTGATTGCAGTAGAAATATGAAAGCGCAGTCTTTACCCCTTTAAATGATTCAGACTGAGGTGTAATTTCCTCTCCAGAACTCCCCCACAGGATCAGGTTGAGGCTAGGACTCTGTCTGAAATAAAGACTTGATTGATTTCTTCTGTTTTTCTGTCCTTTGTCCCATACTCCCTTACCAGTTTATCCTGGAATGATTTCCTTAATAAATCACTTGCAAATGAATCCACATTTCAAGGTCAGCTTCTGGGGAATATGATCTAAAACATACCCCACTCTCACACATGTATGATTCAATTTTCTAATTTTTTCCTACTTAGTAAATGTGAATATCTCACTGTTGTTTAAATTTGCATTTCTCTGATTATTAATGTATGAGCACTTCTTCATAGCTGTATCCACTTTGAGTTTCTTCTACAAATGTTGGTTTATACCTTTTACCCACTGTTTTATTAAGGTTGCTATTTTTTTCCTCATTCATTTGCAAGATTTTTTTTTTTTTGGCATATGCTAGTATCAGTGCATTGTTGGTTTTAATGAATACAACGGCTCATCTTTTTTTTTTTTTTAAAGATTTATTTATTTATTTTATACAAGTACTGGGTACAGTCAGAAGCGCGGGAGGGTGAGAGAATTCACCAGAGTCAGAGCGGAGAATAGAGCAGGCAGACTGACGAAGTACAATGCTGAGGGGAGCAGCAGACGGCAGGAGAGGTCTGCGCACCATGTGGGACCCTCCTCCGGTGGCCGGGGAGCAGCCGGGGATCGAACCGGCGCTGCAGAGGCTGCGGGCAGCTTCGCAACCCAGCGCTCAACCGCTGCGCCACCAGGGAGGCCCTCATCTATTTTTTTTTTTAATTTATTTATTTATTCAAGCACCAGGTACAGTCAGAAGCATGGGAGAGTGAGAGAATTCACCAGAGCCAGAATGGGAACAGAACAGGCAGACTGACGAAATACACTGCTGAGAGGAGCAGCGGGTGGCAGGAGAGGTCTGCGCGCCATGTAGGACCCTTGCCCATGGCGGGGGATCGAACTGGCGTTGCAGAGGCTGCGGGCAGCTTCGCAGCCCAGCGCTCAACTGCTGTGTCACTGGGGGAGGCCCACAAGGGCTCATCTTTAATTCTATTATCTGTTAATGTTTTTTCCTGGATATATAGCCATTTTTTTAGTGCTTCCATGAACAATTTTTTTATTGACCATTTTAAATTGAACAATTCAGTGACATGTAATTCATTCATAATGTTGTACAACCACCATCTCAATTTAGTTCCAAAACATTTCCATCATGCCAGAGTCAAACCACTTATGCATTAAGGAGTTCACTACTCTCCATCCTTCTAATCCTCGAGCCTTGGCATCCACCAAGTCTGCTCTTTCTCTGTGAACTTTCCACTTCTGGATATTTCATAAAAATAGCATCACACCAAATGTAATCTTTTGTGCCAAACTTCTTTCACTTAGCATAATGTTTTGAAGCTTCAACCATGTTATAGTATGTGTCACTACTTCATTTTTAAAATGGCTGACTATTCCACTGTGTGGGTATACTACCATTTCTTTCACTGATGGACAGTGGAGCTGTTTCCATCTTTTAGCCATTATGAACAGTACTCCTATGAACATACATGTGCATGCACTTGTTGGAACACCTGGTTTTAATTGGGAGGGGGGGGGTATATACCTCGGAGTGGAATTGTGGGTCAAGTGGTAATTCTATGTTTAACTTTTCAAAGAACCACAAACTATTTTCCACAGTGGCTAAATCATTTTACATTCCCACCAGCAATGTGTGAGGGTTCTACTTTCTTCACATATATGCCAGTATTTGTTATTTTCCATTTTAAAAGTTTGTGGTAATTCTAGTGGGTATGAAGTGGTATCTCACTGTGGTTTGGGAAAGCTTTCATTTGATGTCATCAAATTCATCATTTTGCATTGTGGTTTGTGTTTTCTCAGTTTTGTTTAAAAGCCCGTGCCTGCTCTGAGGACACAGATATTCTCTGAATTTTTCTTCTATGACTTTTCTCCCCCACATTTAAATCTTTCACCCATCAGGACTCCCCCTTAGTATTTGATGTTAGTAGGATCCAGTTTTTATTTCTCAGCCTAGTGATGATGCTAGGTAGTAGTCTGGTTTATATCGTTCCACATAGTTAACTAGTTTCCTCACTATCATCTACTAAAAATAAACAAACAAAAACCAGTCTTTGTTTCTCAATGGAATTTTGGTGATTTCTTTAGTATACACTAAATTCTTATACCTAAATGGTTGTCTCTAAATTCTCTACTGCATTGGTCTATTTGTTCTGTAGGCAAAATTTGTTAATATCAGGCATTAAGAGACACATTTTGTTAATATAATGTCAGGCAAATTGTATGTCTATACTCTTCTTTTTTTAAAGCTTGATGTTTTAAAAATTTACTTTTACTCATATTTAAGAGTCAGGTTATCATCTTCCTCAAAATGTACAATTAGAACTTTGAGTGGGATTACTTAAAATTATAGATCAATTTAGGACAAGATTATAATATAAATTTATACTATATAAAAGCATAAAATTTTATATAATAATCTTTATATCCTTTATGAACTTTTTCCTTTTAAAAATAAGTTATATTCTTAAATTTTATTATTTAAGAGGGTAAAATCCTATTTATTTAGATGTTCTTTATATCCTTTATTAAATTTTTAAAGTTTTCATCTAGAAGTTTTATATTGAATTCAATTTATTCCTAGCTACTTAAGAGTCCTTGTTGCTATCTGAATAGTGTTTTATTCTTATCACATTTTCTAGCTGGTTATTACTGGTTTAGAGAAATTAGTTGTAATGGTTTGTTGATTCCAGATCAACAATGATATCATCTGCAGATAAGAGCAGTTTTATCACCACCCTCCCAATTCTTTCAGTCACTTAAAGCTTTTCTTTCTTTTTAAAGTTGATCAGGACCTAGAATGTAAATAATAACAGAGATGGGACCACCTTATATCTTGCTTCTCATGTCAAGTTTCTACATTATGATTTCTATTTTTGACATATAAACTCTCAAGTGAGAATTCACCTTCTATTCCTATCTTCATGAAATGTTTTTATATTCTACCATAAATTTATAAAAAATCAAATGTTTTGCTGTCTAGTAATATACTTTTTTTCTATACTTTTTCCTTTAGTTTATTGATATTTGGGATTTTGTTGGTAGATTTCTTATGTATACTTCTTTCTTACATAGACCTCAATCTATGAGATAAATTTTAATTGATCAAGATTGGAGGATTGATAACAATGAGATTTTGGAAATAGGTTTTCAATTTCTTCTGTCTTAAGAAACCTTATCTCGGTCCCACTTCATCCTCCAGCTAAAGTCTCCTTTCTCTCCTTTCCTTTATAGAAAATTCTTTGAAAGTTTTGCTTATACTTAGTATCGCCAATATTTCTCTCCCCATTTTTCTTGATTCCCCGTCAACTTGGCTTACATTCTCAACATTTTAGTAAAACTGCTCTTACAAATATTATCTGCATTACTTCTTCCAATGGTATTTATGTCTAAATCTAATCAACTGATCAGTAGCACTTACTCAGAGTTGATACCCTCTCCTTGGTTTCCAGGGCAACTTAATTTAATGTCAAATGTATATTTAAATCTTCCTCCTCTCTGTTACGACCCAGACTAATATACCCACCTATCATTTTCACATCTTTACTTGGTTGTCAAACATGTCCAGAACTGAACTCCTTATAACCATGCAATGTAATACACACAACTCTTACTTCTTGAAATCCTTCCTGTCTCAATTAATAGCAATTACTTTTTTTTTCAAGTAGTCAAAAATCCTTAGCTTTCTCCCTTTCTCTTTTTTTAAACATTTATTTATTTATGCATAGAAGAACTGGGGTGTAGGCCAGAGGTGTGGGGGGTGAGAGGATTCACCAGAGACAGAGTGGGGAGCAGAAGAGGCAGATCTTCCGAAATATACTGTTGAGAGGAGTGAAACAGGAGAGGTCTGCTGTGC